>NC_064615.1:1153131732-1153773641 GCF_023898315.1 Schistocerca nitens
CGCAAATTGTGTGTTAATTCGTGAATGTGAGGGAGCGAGGGATGCAGTACAGGAGGAATAATGCATCGGATAAGTGATACTCGACTCCCAAAAGAAAATCTTATCGTTTCCGTAGAAATGTATCTCGATTTAGACGGAAAATGCAGGGAACCCAGAGTACTTCATATGGACGCAAATTGTGTGTTAATTAGTCAATGTGAGGGAGCGAGGGATGCAGTAAAGGAGGAATAATGCATCAGATAAGTGATACTCGACTCCCAAATGGAAATCCTATCGTTTCCGTAGAAACGTATCTCGATTTAGAAGGACAAAGCAGGGAACCCAGAGTATTTCATATGGACGCAAATTGTGTCTTAATTCGTCAATGTGAGTGAGCGAGGGATTGAGTAAAGGAGGAATAATGCATCGGAAAAGAGATACTCGACTCCCAAAAGAAAATCCTATCATTTCCGTTGAAACGTATCACGATTTAGAAGGAGATGGCAGGGAACCTAGAGTATTTCATATGGACGCAAATTGTGTGTTAGTTCGATAATGTGAGGGAGCGAGGGATGCAGCAAAGGACGAATAATGCATCGGAAAATAGATACTCGACTCCCAAAAGAAGGAAATGCAGGGAACCCAGAGTATTTCATATGGACGCAAATTGTGTGGTAATTCGTGAATGTGAGGGAGCGAGGGATGCTGTAAAGGAGGAATTATGCATCGGAAAAGAGATACTCGATTCCCAAAAGAAAATCCTATCGCTTCCGTAGAAACGTATCTCGATTTAGAAGGATAATGGAGGGACCCAGAGTATTTCATATGGACGCAAATTGTGTGTTAATTCGTCAATGTGAGGGAGCGAGGGATGCAGTAAAGAAGGAATAATTTCTACGGAAAAGAGATACTCGACTCCCAAAAGAAAATCCTATTGTTTCCGTAGAAACGTATCTCGATTTAGTAGGACATTGCAGGGAACCCAGAGTATTTCATATGAATGCGCATTGTGTGTTAATTCGTCAATGTTAGGGAGCGAGGGATGCAGTAAAGGAGGAATAATGCATCGGAAAAGAGATACTCGTTTCCCAAAAGAAAATCCTATCGTTTCCGTAGAAACGTATCTCGATTTAGAAGGATAATGCAGGGAACCCATAGTATTTCATATGGACTCAAATTGTTTGTTAATTCGTCAATGTGAGGGAGCGAGGAATGCAGTAAAGGAGGAATATTGCATCGGAAAAGAGATACTCGACTCCCAAAAGAAAATCCTATCGTTTCCGTAGTATCTCGATTTAGAAGGACAATGCAGGGAACCCAGAGTATTTCATATGGACGCAAATTGTGTGTTAATTCGTCAATGTGAGGGAGCGAGGGATGCAGCAACGGACGAATAATGCATCGGAAAATAGATACTCGACTCCCAAAAGAAGGAAATGCAGGGAACCCAGGGTATTTCATATGAACGCAAATTGTTTGATCATTCGCCAATGTGAGGGAGCGAGGGATGCAGTAAAGGAGGAATAATACATCGGAAAAGAGACACTCGACTCCTAAAAGAAAATCCTATCGTTTCAGTAGAAACGTATCTCGATTTAGAAGGACAATGCAGGGAACCCAGGGTATTTCATATGTGGGCAAATTGTTTGTTAATTCTTCAATGTGAGGGAGCGAGGGATGCAGTAAAAAAGGAATAATGCATCGGAAAAGAGATACTCGACTCCCAAAAGAAAATCCTATCGTTTCCGTAGAAACGTATTACGATTTAGAAGGATAATGAAGGGAACCCATAGTATTTCATATGGACTCAAATTGTGTGTTAATTCGTCAATGTGAGGGAGCGAGGGATGCAGTAAAGGAGGAATAATGCATCGGAAAAGAGATACTCGATTCCCAATAGAAAATCCTA
The DNA here is from genome assembly GCF_023898315.1 of Schistocerca nitens. NCBI lineage: Eukaryota > Metazoa > Arthropoda > Insecta > Orthoptera > Acrididae > Schistocerca > Schistocerca nitens. The sequence continues at coordinate 1,153,133,621 of NC_064615.1, forward strand.
CCGTTTCAGTAGGAACGTATCTCGATTTAGAAGGACAATGCAGGGAACCCAGGGAATTTCATATGAAGGCAAATTGTTTGTTAATTTTTCAATGTGAGGGAGCGAGGGGTGCAGTAAAGAAGGAATACTTGATCGGAAAAGGGATACTCGACTCCCAAAAGAAAATCCTAGCGTTTCCGTTGAAACGTATCACGATTTATAAGGAGATGGCAGGGAACCTAGAGTATTTCATATGGACGCAAATTGTGTGTTAATTCGTCAATGTGAGGGAGCGAGGGATGCAGTAAAGGAGGAATATTGCATCGGACAAGAGATACTTGACTCCAAGAAGAAAATCCTATCGTTTCCGTAGAAACGTATCTCGATTTAGAAGGACAATGCAGGGAACCCAGAGTATTTCATATGAACGCAAATTGTGTGTTAATTCGTCAATGCGAGGGAGCGAGGGATGCAGTAAAGGAGGAATAATGCATCGGAAAAGAGATACTCGACTCCCAAAAGAAAATCCCATCGTTTCCGTAGAAACGATTCTCGATTTAAAAGGTCAATGCAGGGAACCCAGAGTATTTCATATGGACGCAAATTGTATGTTAATTCGACAATGTGAGGGAACGAGCGATGCATTATAGGAGGAATAACGCATGGGAAAAGAGATACTCGACTCCCAAAAGAAAATCCTATCGTTTCAGTAGAAACGTATCTCGATTTAGAAGGATAATGCAGGGAACCCAGAGTATTTCATATGGACGCAAATTGTGTGTTATTTCGTCAATGTGAGGGAGCGAGGGATGCAGTAAAGGGGGAATAATGCATCGGAAAAGAGATACTCGACTCCAAAAAGAAAATCCTAACATTTCCCTAGAAACGTATCTCGATTTAGAAGGAAAATGCAGGGAATCCAGAGTATTTCATAAGGACGCAAATTGTGTGTTAATTCGTCAATGTGTGGGAGCTAGGGAAACAGTAAAGGAGGAATAATGCATCGGAAAAGAGATACTCGACTCTCAAAAGAAAATCCTATTGTTTCCGTAGAAACGTATCTCGATTTAGAAGGACATTGCAGGGAACCCAGAGTATTTCATATGAATGCAAATTGTGTGTTAATTCGTCAATGTTACGGAGCGAGGGATGCAGTAAAGGAGGAATAATGCATCGGAAATAGATACTCGTTTCCCAAAAGAAAATCCTATCATTTCCGTAGAAACGTATCTCGAGTTACAAGCAGATGGCAGGGAATCCAGAGTATTTCATATGGACGCAAATTGTGTGTTAATTAGTCAATGTGAGGGAGCGAGGGATGCAGTAAAGGAGGAATAATGCATCAGATAAGTGATACTCGACTACCAAATGGAAATCCTATCGTTTCCGTAGAAACGTATTTCGATTTAGAAGGACAAAGCAGGGAACCCAGAGTATTTCATATGGACGCAAATTGTGTCTTAATTCGTCAGTGTGAGTGAGCGAGGGATTGAGTAAAGGAGGAATAATGCATCGGAAAAGAGATACTCGACTCCCAAAAGAAAATCCTATCATTTCCGTTGAAACGTATCACGATTTAGAAGGAGATGGCAGGGAACCTAGAGTATTTCATATGGACGCAAATTGTGTGTTAGTTCGATAATGTGAGGGAGCGAGGGATGCAGCAAAGGACGAATAATGCATCGGAAAATAGATACTCGACTCCCAAAAGAAGGAAATGCAGGGAACCCAGGGTATTTCATATGAACGCAAATTGTTTGTTCATTCGCCAATGTGAGGGAGCGAGGGATGCAGTAAAGGAGGAATAATGTATCGGAAAAGAGATACTCGACTCCAAAAAGAAAATCGTATCGTTTCAGTAGAAACGTATCTCGATTTAGAAGGACAATGCAGGGAACCCAGGGTATATCATATGAAGGCAAATTGTTTGTTAATTCTTCAATGTGAGGGAGCGAGGGATGCAGTAAAAAAGGAATAATTCATCGGAAAAGAGATACTCGACTCCCAAAAGAAAATCCTATCGTTTCCGTAGAAACGTATTACGATTTAGAAGGATAATGAAGAGAACCCATAGTATTTCATATGGACTCAAATTGTGTGTTAATTCGTCAATGTGAGGGAGCGAGGGATGCAGTAATGGAGGAATAATGCATCGGAAAAGAGATACTCGATTCCCAATAGAAAATCCTACCGTTTCAGTAGAAACGTATCTCGATTTAGAAGGACAATGCAGGGAACCCAGGGAATTTCATATGAAGGCAAATTGTTTGTTAATTCTTCAATGTGAGGGAGCGAGGGATGCAGTAAAAAAGGAATAATTCATCGGAAAAGAGATACTCGACTCCCAAAAGAAAATCCTATCGTTTCCGTAGAAACGTATTACGATTTAGAAGGATAATGAAGAGAACCCATAGTATTTCATATGGACTCAAATTGTGTGTTAATTCGTCAATGTGAGGGAGCGAGGGATGCAGTAATGGAGGAATAATGCATCGGAAAAGAGATACTCGATTCCCAATAGAAAATCCTACCGTTTCAGTAGAAACGTATCTCGATTTAGAAGGACAATGCAGGGAACCCAGGGAATTTCATATGAAGGCAAATTGTTTGTTAATTCGTCAATGTGAGGGAGCGAGGGATGCAGTAAAGGAGGAATAATGCATCGGAAAAGAGTTACTCGACTCCCAAAAGAAAATCCCATCGTTTCCGTAGAAACGATTCTCGATTTAAAAGGTGAATGCAGGGAACCCAGAGTATTTCATATGGACGCAAATTGTATGTTAAATCGACAATGTGAGGGAACGAGCGATGCATTAAAGGAGGAATAACGCATGGGAAAAGAGATACTCGACTCCCAAAAGAAAATCCTTTCGTTTCCGTAGATAAGTATCTCTATTTAGAAGGGCAATGCAGGGAACCCAGAGTATTTCATATGGACGCAAATTGTGTGGTAATTCGTGAATGTGAGGGAGCGAGGGATGCTGTGAAGGAGGAATTATGCATCGGAAAAGAGATACTCGATTCCCAAAAGAAAATCCTATCGCTTCCGTAGAAACGTATCTCGATTTAGAAGGATAATGGAGGGAACCCAGAGTATTTCATATGGACGCAAATTGTGTGTTAATTCGTGAATGTGAGGGAGCGAGGGATGCAGTAAAGAAGGAATAATTTCTTCGGAAAAGAGATACTCGACTCCCAAAAGAAAATCCTATTGTTTCCGTAGAAACGTATCTCGATTTAGAAGGACATTGCAGGGAACCCAGAGTATTTCATATGAATGCAAATTGTGTGTTAATTCGTCAATGTTAGGGAGCGAGGGATGCAGTAAAGGAGGAATAATGCATCGGAAAAGAGATACTCGTTTACCAAAAGAAAATCCTATCGTTTCCGTAGAAACGTATCTCGATTTAGAAGGATAATGCAGGGAACCCAGAGTATTTCATATGGACGCAAATTGTGTGTTATTTCGTCAATGTGAAAGAGCGAGGGATGCAGTAAAGGGGGAATAATGCATCGGAAAAGAGATACTCGACTCCAAAAAGAAAATCCTAACATTTCCGTAGAAACGTATCTCGATTTAGAAGGAAAATGCAGGGAATCCAGAGTATTTCATAAGGACGCAAATTGTGTGTTAATTCGTCAATGTGTGGGAGCTAGGGATACAGTAAAGGAGGAATAATGCATCGGAAAAGAGATACTCAACTCTCAAAAGAAAATCCTATTGTTTCCGTAGAAACGTATCTCGATTTAGAAGGACATTGCGGGGAACCCAGAGTATTTCATATGAATGCAAATTGTGTGTTAATTCGTCAATGTTAGGGAGCGAGGGAAGCAGTAAAGGAGGATTAATGCATCGGAAATAGATACTCGTTTCCCAAAAGAAAATCCTATCATTTCCGTAGAAACGTATCTCGATTTAGAAGCAGATGGCAGGGAAAACATTGTCCTTTCATATGGACGCAAATTGTGTGTTAATTAGTGAATGTGAGGGAGCGAGGGATGCAGTAGAGGAGGAATAATGCATCGGATAAGTGATACTCGACTCCCAAAAGAAAATCCTATCGTTTCCGTAGAAACGTATCTCGATTTAGACGGACAATGCAGGGAACCCAGAGTATTTCATATGGACGCAAATTGTGTGTTAATTAGTCAATGTGAGGGAGCGAGGGATGCAGTAAAGGAGGAATAATGCATCGGATAAGTGATACTCGACTCCCAAATGGAAATCCTATCGTTTCCGTAGAAACGTATCTCGATTTAGAAGGACAAAGCTGGGAAAACAGAGTATTTCATATGGACGCAAATTGTGTCTTAATTCGTCAATGTGAGTGAGCGAGGGATGGAGTAAAGGAGGAATAATGCACCGGAAAGTGATACTCGACTCCCAAAAGAAAATCCTATTGTTTCCGTAGAAACGTATCTCGATTTAGAAGGACATTGCAGGGAACCCAGAGTGTTTCATATGAATGCAAATTGTGTGTTAATTCGTCAATGTTAGGGAGCGAGGGATGCAGTAAAGGAGGAATAATGCATCGGACAAGAGATACTCGTTTCCCAAAAGAAAATCCTATCGTTTCCGTAGAAACGTATCTCGATTTAGAAGGATAATGCAGGGAACCCAGAGTATTTCATATGGACGCAAATTGTGTGTTATTTCGTCAATGTGAGGGAGCGAGGGATGCAGTAAAGGGGGAATAATGCATCGGAAAAGAGATACTCGACTCCAAAAAGAAAATCCTAACATTTCCGTAGAAACGTATCTCGATTTAGAAGGAAAATGCAGGGAATCCAGAGTATTTCATAAGGACGCAAATTGTGTGTTAATTCGTCAATGTGTGGGAGCTAGGGATACAGTAAAGGAGGAATAATGCATCGGAAAAGAGATACTCGACTCCCAAAAGAAAATCCCATCGTTTCCGTAGAAACGATTCTCGATTTAAAAGGTCAATGCAGGGAACCCAGAGTATTTCATATGGACGCAAATCGTATGTTAATTCGACAATGTGAGGGAACGAGCGATGCATTAAAGGAGGAATAACGCAACGGAAAAGAGATACTCGACTCCCAAAAGGAAATCCTTTCGTTTCCGTAGATACGTATCTCTATTTAGAAGGGCAATGCAGGGAACCCAGGGTATTTCATATGGACGCAAATTGTGTGTTAATTCGTGAATGTGAGGGAGCGAGGGATGCTGTAAAGGAGGAATTATGCATCGGAAAAGAGATACTCGATTCCCAAATGAAAATCCTATCGCTTCCGTAGAAACATATCTCGATTTAGAAGGATAATGGAGGGAACCCAGAGTATTTCATATGGACGCAAATTGTATGTTAATTCGTCAATGTGAGGGAGCGAAGGATGCAGATAAGAAGGAATAATGCATCGGAAAAGAGATACTCGATTCCCAAAAGTAAATCCTATCGTTTCCGTAGAAACGTATCTCCATTTAGAAGGATAATGCAGGGAACCCAGAGTATTTCATATGGACGCAAATTGTGTGTTAATTCGTCAATGTGAGGGAGCGATGGATGCAGTAAAGGGGGAATAATGCATCGGAAAAGAGATACTCGACTCTCAAAGAAAATCCTATTGTTTCCGTAGAAATATATCTCGATTTAGAAGGACATTGCAGGGAACCCAGAGTATTTCATATGAATGCAAATTGTGTGTTAATTCGTCAATGTTAGGGAGCGAGGAATGCAGTAAAGGAGGAATAATGCATCGCAAAATAGAAACTCGACTCCCAAAAGAAAATCCTATCGTTTCAGTAGCACGTATCTCGATTTAGACGGACAATGCCGGGAACCCAGGGTATTTCATATGAACGCAAATTGTTTGTTAATTCGTCAATGTGAGGGAGCGACGGAAGCAGTAAAGAAGGAATAAATCGTTGGAAAAGAGATACTCGACTCCCAAAAGAAAATCCTAGCGTTTCCGTAGAAACGTATCTCGATTTAGAAGGAGATGGCAGGCAACCCAGAGTATTTCATATGGACGCAAATTGTGTGTTAATTAGTCAATGTGAGGAAGCGAGGGATGCAGAAAAGGAGGAATAATGCATCGGAAAAGAGATACTCGACTCCCAAAAGAAAATCCTATCGTTTCAGTAGAAACGTATCTCGATTTAGATGGACAATGCAGGGAACCCAGGGTATTTCATATTAAGGCAAATTGTTTGTTAATTCTTCAATGTTAGGGAGCGAGGGAAGCAGTAAAGAAGGAATAATTCATCGGAAAAGAGATACTCGACTCCAAAAAGAAAATCCTATCGTTTCCGTAGAAATGTATCTCGATTTAGAAGGTTAATGAAGGGAACCCATAGTATTTCATATGGACTCAAATTGTGTGTTAATTCGTCAATGTGAGGGAGCGAGGAATGCAGTAAAGGAGGAATAATGCATCGGAAAAGAGATACTCGACTCCCAAAAGAAAATCCTATCGTTTCCGTAGTATCTCGATTTAGAAGGACAATGCAGGGAACCCAGAGTATTTCATATGGACGCTAATTGTGTGTTAATTCGTCAATGTGATGGAGCGAGGGATGCAGCAAAGGACGAATAATGCATCGGAAAATAGATACTCGACTCCCAAAAGAAGGAAATGCAGGGAACCCAGGGTATTTCATATGAACGCAAATTGTTTGTTCATTCGCCAATGTGAGGGAGCGAGGGATGCAGTGAAGGAGGAATAATGCATCGGAAAAGAGATACTCGACTCCAAAAAGAAAATCCCATCGTTTCAGTAGAAACGTATCTCGATTTAGAAGGACAAAGCTGGGAAAACAGAGTATTTCATATGGACGCAAATTGTGTCTTAATTCGTCAATGTGAGTGAGCGAGGGATGGAGTAAAGGAGGAATAATGCACCGGAAAGTGATACTCGACTCCCAAAAGAAAATCCTATTGTTTCCGTAGAAACGTATCTCGATTTAGAAGGACATTGCAGGGAACCCAGAGTGTTTCATATGAATGCAAATTGTGTGTTAATTCGTCAATGTTAGGGAGCGAGGGATGCAGTAAAGGAGGAATAATGCATCGGAAAAGAGATACTCGTTTCCCAAAAGAAAATCCTATCGTTTCCGTAGAAACGTATCTCGATTTAGAAGGATAATGCAGGGAACCCAGAGTATTTCATATGGACGCAAATTGTGTGTTATTTCGTCAATGTGAGGGAGCGAGGGATGCAGTAAAGGGGGAATAATGCATCGGAAAAGAGATACTCGACTCCAAAAAGAAAATCCTAACATTTCCGTAGAAACGTATCTCGATTTAGAAGGAAAATGCAGGGAATCCAGAGTATTTCATAAGGACGCAAATTGTGTGTTAATTCGTCAATGTGTGGGAGCTAGGGATACAGTAAAGGAGGAATAATGCATCGGAAAAGAGATACTCGACTCCCAAAAGAAAATCCCATCGTTTCCGTAGAAACGATTCTCGATTTAAAAGGTCAATGCAGGGAACCCAGAGTATTTCATATGGACGCAAATCGTATGTTAATTCGACAATGTGAGGGAACGAGCGATGCATTAAAGGAGGAATAACGCAACGGAAAAGAGATACTCGACTCCCAAAAGGAAATCCTTTCGTTTCCGTAGATACGTATCTCTATTTAGAAGGGCAATGCAGGGAACCCAGAGTATTTCATATGGACGCAAATTGTGTGTTAATTCGTGAATGTGAGGGAGCGAGGGATGCTGTAAAGGAGGAATTATTCATCGGAAAAGAGACACTCGATTCCCAAATGAAAATCCTATCGCTTCCGTAGAAACATATCTCGATTTAGAAGGATAATGGAGGGAACCCAGAGTATTTCATATGGACGCAAATTGTGTGTTAATTCGTGAATGTGAGGGAGCGAAGGATGCAGTAAAGAAGGAATAATTTCTTCGGAAAAGAGATACTCGACTGCCAAAAGAAAATCCTATTGTTTCCGTAGAAACGTATCTCGATTTAGAAGGACAATGCAGGGAATCTAGAGTATTTCATATGGACGGTAAATTGTATGTTAATTCGTCAATGTGAGGGAGCGAAGGATGCAGATAAGAAGGAATAATGCATCGGAAAAGAGATACTCGATTCCCAAAAGTAAATCCTATCGTTTCCGTAGAAACGTATCTCCATTTAGAAGGATAATGCAGGGAACCCAGAGTATTTCATATGGACGCAAATTGTGTGTTAATTCGTCAATGTGAGGGAGCGATGGATGCAGTAAAGGGGGAATAATGCATCGGAAAAGAGATACTCGACTCTCAAAGAAAATCCTATTGTTTCCGTAGAAATATATCTCCATTTAGAAGGACATTGCAGGGAACCCAGAGAATTTCATATGAATGCAAATTGTGTGTTAATTCGTCAATGTTAGGGAGCGAGGAATGCAGTAAAGGAGGAATAATGCATCGCAAAATAGAAACTCGACTCCCAAAAGAAAATCCTATCGTTTCAGTAGCACGTATCTCGATTTAGACGGACAATGCCGGGAACCCAGGGTATTTCATATGAACGCAAATTGTTTGTTAATTCGTCAATGTGAGGGAGCGACGGATGCAGTAAAGAAGGAATAAATCGTTGGAAAAGAGATACTCGACTCCCAAAAGAAAATCCTAGCGTTTCTGTAGAAACGTATCTCGATTTAGAAGGAGATGGCAGGCAACCCAGAGTATTTCATATGGACGCAAATTGTGTGTTAATTAGTCAATGTGAGGAAGCGAGGGATGCAGAAAAGGAGGAATAATGCATCGGAAAAGAGATACTCGACTCCCAAAAGAAAATCCTATCGTTTCAGTAGAAACGTATCTCCATTTAGATGGACAATGCAGGGAACCCAGGGTATTTCATATTAAGGCAAATTGTTTGTTAATTCTTCAATGTTAGGGAGCGAGGGAAGCAGTAAAGAAGGAATAATTCATCGGAAAAGAGATACTCGACTCCAAAAAGAAAATCCTATCGTTTCCGTAGAAATGTATCTCGATTTAGAAGGTTAATGAAGGGAACCCATAGTATTTCATATGGACTCAAATTGTGTGTTAATTCGTCAATGTGAGGGAGCGAGGAATGCAGTAAAGGAGGAATAATGCATCGGAAAAGAGATACTCGACTCCCAAAAGAAAATCCTATCGTTTCCGTAGTATCTCGATTTAGAAGGACAATGCAGGGAACCCAGAGTATTTCATATGGACGCTAATTGTGTGTTAATTCGTCAATGTGATGGAGCGAGGGATGCAGCAAAGGACGAATAATGCATCGGAAAATAGATACTCGACTCCCAAAAGAAGGAAATGCAGGGAACCCAGGGTATTTCATATGAACGCAAATTGTTTGTTCATTCGCCAATGTGAGGGAGCGAGGGATGCAGTGAAGGAGGAATAATGCATCGGAAAAGAGATACTCGACTCCAAAAAGAAAATCCCATCGTTTCAGTAGAAACGTATCTCGATTTAGAAGGACAATGCAGGGAACCCAGGGTATTTCATATGAAGGCAAATTGTTTGTTAATTGTTCAATGTGAGGGAGCGAGGGATGCAGTAAAAAAGGAATAATTCATCGGAAAAGAGATACTCCACTCCCAAAAGAAAATCCTATCGTTTCCGTAGAAACGTATTACAATTTAGAAGGATAGTGAAGGGAACCCATAGTATTTCATATGGACTCAAATTGTGTGTTAATTCGTCAATGTGAGGGAGCGAGGGATGCAGTAAAGGAGGAATAATGCATCGGAAAAGAGATACTCGATTCCCAATAGAAAATCCTACCGGTTCAGTGGAAACGTATCTCGATTTAGAAGGACAATGCAGGGAACCCAGGGAATTTCATATGAAGGCAAATTGTTTGTTAATTTGTCAATGTGAGGGAGCGAGGGATGCAGTAAAGAAGGAATAATTGATCGGAAAAGAGATACTCGACTCTCAAAAGAAAATCCTAGCGTTTCCGTTGAAACGTATCACGATTTAGAAGGAGATGGCAGGGAACCTAGAGTATTTCATATGGACGCAAATTGTGTGTTAATTCGTCAATGTGAGGGAGCGAGGGATGCAGAAAAGGAGGAATATTGCATCGGAAAAGAGATACTTGACTCCAAGAAGAAAATCCTATTGTTTCCGTAGAAACGTATCTCGATTTAGAAGGACAATGCAGGGAACCCAGAGTATTTCATATGAACGCAAATTGTGTGTTAATTCGTCAATGTGAGGGAGCGAGGGATGCAGTAAAGGAGGAATAATGCATCGGAAAAGAGATACTCGACTCCCAAAAGAAAATCCCATCGTTTCCGTAGAAACGATTCTCGATTTAAAAGGTCAATGCAGGGAACCCAGAGTATTTCATATGGACGCAAATTGTATGTTAATTCGACAATGTGAGGGAACGAGCGATGCATTAAAGGAGGAATAACGCATGGGAAAAGAGATACTCGACTCCCAAAAGAAAATCCTTTCGTTTCCGTAGATAAGTATCTCTATTTAGAAGGGCAATGCAGGGAACCCAGAGTATATCATATGGACGCAAATTGTGTGGTAATTGGTGAATGTGAGGGAGCGAGGGATGCTGTAAAGGAGGAATTATGCATCGGAAAAGAGATACTCGATTCCCAAAAGAAAATCCTATCGCTTCCGTAGAAACGTATCTCGATTTAGAAGGATAATGGAGGGAACCCAGAGTATTTGATATGGACGCAAATTGTGTGTTAATTCGTGAATGTGAGGGAGCGAGGGATGCAGTAAAGAAGGAATAATTTCTTCGGAAAAGAGATACTCGACTCCCAAAAGAAAATCCTATTGTTTCCGTAGAAACGTATCTCGATTTAGAAGGACATTGCAGGGAACCCAGAGTATTTCATATGAATGCAAATTGTGTGTTAATTCGTCAATGTTAGGGAGCGAGGATGCAGTAAAAGAGGAATAATGCATCGGAAAAGAGATACTCGTTTCCCAAAAGAAAATCCTATCGTTTCCGTAGAAACGTATCTCGATTTAGAAGGATAATGCAGGGAACCCAGAGAATTTCATATGGACGCAAATTGTGTGTTATTTCGTCAATGTGAGGGAGCGAGGGATGCAGTAAAGGGGGAATAGTGCATCGGAAAAGAGATACTCGACTCCCAAAAGAAAATCCTTTCGTTTCCGTAGATAAGTATCTCTATTTAGAAGGGCAATGCAGGGAACCCAGAGTATTTCATATGGACGCAAATTGTGTGGTAATTCGTGAATGTGAGGGAGCGAGGGATGCTGTAAAGGAGGAATTATGCATCGGAAAAGAGATACTCGATTCCCAAAAGAAAATCCTATCGCTTCCGTAGAAACGTATCTCGATTTAGAAGGATAATGGAGGGAACCCAGAGAATTTCATATGGACGCAAATTGTGTGTTAATTCGTGAATGTGAGGGAGCGAGGGATGCAGTAAAGAAGGAATAATTTCTTCGGAAAAGAGATACTCGACTCCCAAAAGAAAATCCTATTGTTTCCGTAGAAACGTATCTCGATTTAGAAGGACATTGCAGGGAACCCAGAGTATTTCATATGAATGCAAATTGTGTGTTAATTCGTCAATGTTAGGGAGCGAGGGATGCAGTAAAGGAGGAATAATGCATCGGAAATAGATACTCGTTTCCCAAAAGAAAATCCTATCATTTCCGTAGAAACGTATCTCGATTTAGAAGCAGATGGCAGGGAAAACATTGTCTTTCATATGGACGCAAATTGTGTGTTAATTCGTGAATGTGAGGGAGCGAGGGATGCAGTACAGGAGGAATAATGCATCGGATAAGTGATACTCGACTCCCAAAAGAAAATCCTATCGTTTCCGTAGAAACGTATCTCGATTTAGACGGACAATGCAGGGAACCCAGAGTATTTCATATGGACTCTAATTTTGTGTTAATTAGTCAATGTGAGGGAGCGAGGGATGCAGTAAAGGAGGAATAATGCATCGGATAAGTGATACTCGACTCCCAAAAGAAAATCCTATCGTTTCCGTAGAAACGTATTACGATTTAGAAGGATAGTGTAGGGAACCCAGGGAATTTCATATGAAGGCAAATTGTTTGTTAATTTGTCAATGTGAGGGAGCGAGGGATGCAGTAAAAAAGGAATAATTTCTTCGGAAAAGAGATACTCGACTCCCAAAAGAAAATCCTATTGTTTCCGTAGAAACGTATCTCGATTTAGAAGGACATTGCAGGGAACCCAGAGTATTTCATATGAATGCAAATTGTGTGTTAATTCGTCAATGTTAGGGAGCGAGGATGCAGTAAAAGAGGAATAATGCATCGGAAAAGAGATACTCGACTCCCAAAAGAAAATCCCATCGTTTCCGTAGAAACGATTCTCGATTTAAAAGGTCAATGCAGGGAACTCAGAGTATTTCATATGGACGCAAATCGTATGTTAACTCGACAATGTGAGGGAACGAGCGATGCATTAAAGGAGGAATAACGCAACGGAAAAGAGATACTCGACTCCCAAAAGGAAATCCTTTCGTTTCCGTAGATACGTATCTCTATTTAGAAGGGCAATGCAGGGAACCCAGAGTATTTCATATGGACGCAAATTGTGTGTTAATTCGTGAATGTGACGGAGCGAGGGATGCTGTAGAGGAGGAATTATGCATCGGAAAAGAGACACTCGATTCCCAAATGAAAATCCTATCGCTTCCGTTGAAACGTATCTCGATTTAGAAGGATAATGGAGGGAACCCAGAGTATTTCATATGGACGCAAATTGTGTGTTAATTCGTGAATGTGAGGGAGCGAGGGATGCAGTAAAGAAGGAATAATTTCTTCGGAAAAGAGATACTCGACTCCCAAAAGAAAATCCTATTGTTTCCGTAGAAACGTATCTCGATTTAGAAGGACAATGCAGGGAATCTAGAGTATTTCATATCGACGGTAAATTGTATGTTAATTCGTCAATGTGAGGGAGCGAAGGATGCAGATAAGAAGGAATAATGCATCGGAAAAGAGATACTCGATTCCCAAAAGTAAATCCTATCGTTTCCGTAGAAACGTATCTCCATTTAGAAGGATAATGCAGGGAACCCAGAGTATTTCATATGGACGCAAATTGTGTGTTAATTCGTCAAAGTGAGGGAGCGATGGATGCAGTAAAGGGGGAATAATGCATCGGAAAAGAGATACTCGACTCTCAAAAGAAAATCCTATTGTTTCCGTAGAAATATATCTCGATTTAGAAGGACATTGCAGGGAACCCAGAATATTTCATATGAATGCAAATTGTGTGTTAATTCGTCAATGTTAGGTAGCCAGGAATGCAGTAAAGGAGGAATAATGCATCGCAAAATAGAAACTCGACTCCCAAAAGAAAATCCTATCGTTTCAGTAGCACGTATCTCGATTTAGACGGACAATGCCGGGAACCCAGGGTATTTCATATGAACGCAAATTGTTTGTTAATTCGTCAATGTGAGGGAGCGACGGATGCAGTAAAGAAGGAATAAATCGTTGGAAAAGAGATACTCGACTCCCAAAAGAAAATCCTAGCGTTTCTGTAGAAACGTATCTCGATTTAGAAGGAGATGGCAGGCAACCCAGAGTATTTCATATGGACGCAAATTGTGTGTTAATTAGTCAATGTGAGGAAGCGAGGGATGCAGAAAAGGAGGAATAATGCATCGGAAAAGAGATACTCGACTCCCAAAAGAAAATCCTATCGTTTCAGTAGAAACGTATCTCGATTTAGATGGACAATGCAGGGAACCCAGGGTATTTCATATTAAGGCAAATTGTTTGTTAATTCTTCAATGTTAGGGAGCGAGGGAAGCAGTAAAGAAGGAATAATTCATCGGAAAAGAGATACTCGACTCCAAAAAGAAAATCCTATCGTTTCCGTAGAAATGTATCTCGATTTAGAAGGTTAATGAAGGGAACCCATAGTATTTCATATGGACTCAAATTGTGTGTTAATTCGTCAATGTGAGGGAGCGAGGAATGCAGTAAAGGAGGAATAATGCATCGGAAAAGAGATACTCGACTCCCAAAAGAAAATCCTATCGTTTCCGTAGTATCTCGATTTAGAAGGACAATGCAGGGAACCCAGAGTATTTCATATGGACGCTAATTGTGTGTTAATTCGTCAATGTGATGGAGCGAGTTATGCAGCAAAGGACGAATAATGCATCGGAAAATAGATACTCGACTCCCAAAAGAAGGAAATGCAGGGAACCCAGGGTATTTCATATGAACGCAAATTGTTTGTTCATTCGCCAATGTGAGGGAGCGAGGGATGCAGTGAAGGAGGAATAATGCATCGGAAAAGAGATACTCGACTCCAAAAAGAAAATCCCATCGTTTCAGTAGAAACGTATCTCGATTTAGAAGGACAATGCAGGGAACCCAGGGTATTTCATATGAAGGCAAATTGTTTGTTAATTGTTCAATGTGAGGGAGCGAGGGATACAGTAAAAAAGGAATAATTCATCGGAAAAGAGATACTCCACTCCCAAAAGAAAATCCTATCGTTTCCGTAGAAACGTATTACGATTTAGAAGGATAGTGAAGGGAACCCATAGTATTTCATATGGACTCAAATTGTGTGTTAATTCGTCAATGTGAGGGAGCGAGGGATGCAGTAAAGAAGGAATAATTGATCGGAAAAGAGATACTCGACTCTCAAAAGAAAATCCTAGCGTTTCCGTTGAAACGTATCACGATTTAGAAGGAGATGGCAGGGAACCTAGAGTATTTCATAAGGACGCAAATTGTGTGTTAATTCGTCAATGTGAGGGAGCGAGGGATGCAGTAAAGGAGGAATAATGCATCGGAAAAGAGATACTCGACTCCCAAAAGAAAATCCCATCGTTTCCGTAGAAACGATTCTCGATTTAAAAGGTCAATGCAGGGAACCCAGAGTATTTCATATGGACGCAAATTGTATGTTAATTCGACAATGTGAGGGAACGAGCGATGCATTAAAGGAGGAATAACGCATGGGAAAAGAGATACTCGACTCCCAAAAGAAAATCCTTTCGTTTCTGTAGATAAGTATCTCTATTTAGAAGGGCAATGCAGGGAACCCAGAGTATATCATATGGACGCAAATTGTGTGGTAATTGGTGAATGTGAGGGAGCGAGGGATGCTGTAAAGGAGGAATTATGCATCGGAAAAGAGATACTCGATTCCCAAAAGAAAATCCTATCGCTTCCGTAGAAACGTATCTCGATTTAGAAGGATAATGGAGGGAACCCAGAGTATTTGATATGGACGCAAATTGTGTGTTAATTCGTGAATGTGAGGGAGCGAGGGATGCAGTAAAGAAGGAATAATTTCTTCGGAAAAGAGATACTCGACTCCCAAAAGAAAATCCTATTGTTTCCGTAGAAACGTATCTCGATTTAGAAGGACATTGCAGGGAACCCAGAGTATTTCATATGAATGCAAATTGTGTGTTAATTCGTCAATGTTAGGGAGCGAGGATGCAGTAAAAGAGGAATAATGCATCGGAAAAGAGATACTCGTTTCCCAAAAGAAAATCCTATCGTTTCCGTAGAAACGTAACTCGATTTAGAAGGATAATGCAGGGAACCCAGAGAATTTCATATGGACGCAAATTGTGTGTTATTTCGTCAATGTGAGGGAGCGAGGGATGCAGTAAAGGGGGAATAATGCATCGGAAAAGAGATACTCGACTCCCAAAAAAAATCCTTTCGTTTCCGTAGATAAGTATCTCTATTTAGAAGGGCAATGCAGGGAACCCAGAGTATTTCCTATGGACGCAAATTGTGTGGTAATTCGTGAATGTGAGGGAGCGAGGGATGCTGTAAAGGAGGAATTATGCATCGGAAAAGAGATACTCGATTCCCAAAAGAAAATCCTATTGCTTCCGTAGAAACGTATCTCGATTTAGAAGGATAATGGAGGGAACCCAGAGAATTTCATATGGACGCAAATTGTGTGTTAATTCGTGAATGTGAGGGAGCGAGGGATGCAGTAAAGAAGGAATAATTTCTTCGGAAAAGAGATACTCGACTCCCAAAAGAAAATCCTATTGTTTCCGTAGAAACGTATCTCGATTTAGAAGGACATTGCAGGGAACCCAGAGTATTTCATATGAATGCAAATTGTGTGTTAATTCGTCAATGTTAGGGAGCGAGGGATGCAGTAAAGGAGGAATAATGCATCGGAAATAGATACTCGTTTCCCAAAAGAAAATCCTATCATTTCCGTAGAAACGTATCTCGATTTAGAAGCAGATGGCAGGGAAAACATTGTCTTTCATATGGACGCAAATTGTGTGTTAATTCGTGAATGTGAGGGAGCGAGGGATGCAGTACAGGAGGAATAATGCATCGGATAAGTGATACTCGACTCCCAAAAGAAAATCCTATCGTTTCCGTAGAAACGTATCTCGATTTAGACGGACAATGCAGGGAACCCAGAGTATTTCATATGGACTCTAATTGTGTGTTAATTAGTCAATGTGAGGGAGCGAGGGATGCAGTAAAGGAGGAATAATGCATCGGATAAGTGATACTCGACTCCCAAAAGAAAATCCTATCGTTTCCGTAGAAACGTATTACGATTTAGAAGGATAGTGAAGGGAACCCAGGGAGTTTCATATGAAGGCAAATTGTTTGTTAATTTGTCAATGTGAGGGAGCGAGGGATGCAGTAAAGAAGGAATAATTGATCGGAAAAGAGATACTCGACTCCCAAAAGAAAAACCTATTGTTTCCGTAGAAACGTATCTCGATTTAGAAGGACACTGCAGGGAACCCAGGGTATTTCATATGAAGGCAAATTGTTTGTTAATTGTTCAATGTGAGGGAGCGAGGGATGCAGTAAAAAAGGAATAATTCATCGGAAAAGAGATACTCGACTCCCAAAAGAAAATCCTATCGTTTCCATAGAAACGTATTACGATTTAGAAGGATAGTGAAGGGAACCCATAGTATTTCATATGGACTCAAATTGTGTGTTAATTCGTCAATGTGAGGGAGCGAGGGATGCAGTAAAGGAGGAATAATGCATCGGAAAAGAGATACTCGATTCCCAATAGAAATTCCTACCGTTTCAGTAGAAACGTATCTCGATTTAGAAGGACAATGCAGGGAACCCAGGGAATTTCATATGAAGGCAAATTGTTTGTTAATTTGTCAATGTGAGGGAGCGAGGGATGCAGTAAAGAAGGAATAATTGATCGGAAAAGAGATACTCGACTCCCAAAAGAGAAACCTATTGTTTCCGTAGAAACGTATCTCGATTTAGAAGGACATTGCAGGGAACCCAGAGTATTTCATATGAATGCAAATTGTGTGTTAATTCGTCAATGTTAGGGAGCGAGGGATGCAGTAAAGGAGGAATAATGCATCGGAAAAGAGATACTCGTTTCCCAAAAGAAAATCCTATCGTTTCCGTAGAAACGTATCTCGATTTAGAAGGATAATGCAGGGAACCCAGAGTATTTCATATGGACGCAAATTGTGTGTTATTTCGTCAATGTGAGGGAGCGAGGGATGCAGTAAAGGGGGAATAATGCATCGGAAAAGAGATACTCGACTCCAAAAAGAAAATCCTAACATTTCCGTAGAAACGTATCTCGATTTAGATGGAAAATGCAGGGAATCCAGAGTATTTCATAAGGACGCAAATTGTGTGTTAATTCGTCAATGTGTGGAAGCTAGGGATACAGTAAAGGAGGAATAATGCATCGGAAAAGAGATACTCGACTCTCAAAAGAAAATCCTATTGTTTCCGTAGAAACGTATCTCGATTTAGAAGGACATTGCAGGGAACCCAGAGTATTTCATATGAATGCAAATTGTGTGTTAATTCGTCAATGTTAGGGAGCGAGGGATGCAGTAAAGGAGGAATAATGCATCGGAAATAGATACTCGTTTCCCAAAAGAAAATCCCATCATTTCCGTAGAAACGTATCTCGATTTAGAAGCAGATGGCAGGGAAAACATTGTCTTTCATATGGACGCAAATTGTGCGTTAATTCGTGAATGTGAGGGAGCGAGGGATGCAGTACAGGAGGAATAATGCATCGGATAAGTGATACTCGACTCCCAAAAGAAAATCCTATCGTTTCCGTAGAAACGTATCTCGATTTAGACGGACAATGCAGGGAACCCAGAGTATTTCATATGGACGCAAATTGTGTGTTCATTAGTCAATGTGAGGGAGCGAGGGATGCAGTAAAGGAGGAATAATGCATCGGATAAGTGATACTCGACTCCCAAATGGAAATCCTATCGTTTCCGTAGAAACGTATCTCGATTTAGAAGGACAAAGCAGGGAACCCAGAGTATTTCATATGGACGTAAATTGTGTCTTAATTCGTCAATGTGAGTGAGCGAGGGATGGAGTAAAGGAGGAATAATGCATCGGAAAAGAGATACTCGACTCCCAAAAGAAAATCCTATCGTTTCCGTTGAAACGTATCACGATTTAGAAGGAGATGGCAGGGAACCTAGAGTATTTCATATGGACGCAAATTGTGTGTTAATTCGTCAATGTGAGGGAGCGAGGGATGCAGGAAAGGACGAATAATGCATCGGAAAATAGATACTCGACTCCCAAAAGAAGGAAATGCAGGGAACCCAGGGTATTTCATATGAACGCAAATTGTTTGTTCATTCGCCAATGTGAGGGAGCGAGGGATGCAGTAAAGGAGGAATAATGCATCGGAAAAGAGATACTCGACTCCAAAAAGAAAATCCTATCGTTTCAGTAGAAACGTATCTCGATTTAGAAGGACAATGCAGGGAACCCAGGGTATTTCATATGAATACAAATTGTTTGTTAATTCTTCAATGTGAGGGAGCGAGGGATGCAGTAAAAAAGGAATAATTCATCGGAAAAGAGATACTCGACTCCCAAAAGAAAATCCTATCGTTTCCGTAGAAACGTATTACGATTTAGAAGGATAATGAAGGGAACCCATAGTATTTCATATGGACTCAAATTGTGTGTTAATTCGTCAATGTGAGGGAGCGAGGGATGCAGTAATGGAGGAATAATGCATCGGAAAAGAGATACTCGATTCCCAATAGAAAATCAACCCGTTTCAGTAGAAACGTATCTCGATTTAGAAGGACAATGCAGGGAACCCAGGGAATTTCATATGAAGGCATATTGTTTGTTAATTTGTCAATGTGAGGGAGCGAGGGATGCAGTAAAGAAGGAATAATTGATCGGAAAAGAGATACTCGACTCTCGAGAGAAAATCCTAGAGTTTCCGTTGAAACGTATCACGATTTAGAAGGAGATGGCAGGGAACCTAGAGTATTTCATATGGACGCAAATTGTGTGTTAATTCGTCAATGTGATGGAGCGAGGGATGCAGTAAAGGAGGAATATTGCATCGGAAAAGAGATACTTGACTCCAAGAAGAAAATCCTATCGTTTCCGTAGAAACGTATCTCGATTTAGAAGGACAATGCAGGGATCCCAGAGTATTTCATATGAACGCAAATTGTGTGTTAATTCGTAAATGTGAGGGAGCGAGGGATGCAGTAAAGGAGGAATAATGCATCGGAAAAGAGATACTCGACTCCCAAAAGAAAATCCCATCGTTTCCGTAGAAACGATTCTCGATTTAAAAGGTCAATGCAGGGAACCCAGAGTATTTCATATGGACGCAAATTGTATGTTAATTCGACAATGTGAGGGAACGAGCGATGCATTAAAGGAGGAATAACGCATTGGGAAAAGAGATACTCGACTCCCAAAAGAAAATCCTTTCGTTTCCGTAGATAAGTATCTCTATTTAGAAGGGCAATGCAGGGAACCCAGGGTATATCATATGGACGCAAATTGTGTGGTAATTCGTGAATGTGAGGGAGCGAGGGATGCTGTAAAGGAGGAATTATGCATCGGAAAAGAGATACTCGATTCCCAAAAGAAAATCCTATCGCTTCCGTAGAAACGTATCTCGATTTAGAAGGATAATGGAGGGAACCCAGAGTATTTCATATGGACGCAAATTGTGTGTTAATTCGTGAATGTGAGGGAGCGAGGGATGCAGTAAAGAAGGAATAATTTCTTCGGAAAAGAGATACTCGACTCCCAAAAGAAAATCCTATTGTTTCCGTAGAAACGTATCTCGATTTAGAAGGACATTGCAGGGAACCCAGAGTATTTCATATGAATGCAAATTGTGTGTTAATTCGTCAATGTTAGGGAGCGAGGGATGCAGTAAAAGAGGAATAATGCACCGGAAAAGAGATACTCGTTTCCCAAAAGAAAATCCTATCGTTTCCGTAGAAACGTATCTCGATTTAGAAGCACAATGCAGGGAACACAGTGTATTTCATATGGACGCAAATTGTGTGTTAATTCGTCAATGTGAGTGAGCGAGGGATGGAGTAAAGGAGGAATAATGCATCGGAAAAGAGATACCCGACTTCCAAAAGAAAATCCTTTCGTTTCCGAAGAAACGTATCTCGATTTAGATGGACAATGCAGGGAAACCAGAGTATTTCATATGGACGCAAATTGTGTGTTAATTCGTCAATGTGTGGGAGCTAGGGATGCAGTAAAGGAGGAATAATGCATCGGAAAAGAGATACTCAACTCCCAAAAGAAAATCGTATCGTTTCCGTGGAAACGTATCTCGATTTAGAAGGACAATGCAGGGAACCCAGAGTATTTCATATGGACGCAAATTGTGTGTTAATTCTTCACTGTGAGGGAGCGAGGGATGCAGTAAAGGAGGAATAATGCATCGGAAAACTGATACTAGACTCCCAAAACAAAATCCTATTGTTTACGTAGAAACGTATCTCGATTTAGAAGGACACTGCAGGGAACCCAGAGTATTTAATATGGACGCAAATTGTGTGTTAATTCGTCAATGTGAGGGAGCGAGGGATGCAGTAAATGACGAATAATGCATCGGAAAAGAGATATTGGACTCCCAAAAGAAAATCCTATCGTTTCCGTAGAAACTTATCTCGATTTAGAATGACAATGCAGGGAACCCATAGTATTTCATATGGACGCAAATTGTCTGTTAATTCGTCAATGTGAGTGAGCGAGAGCTGCAGTAAAGGAGGAATAATGCATCGGAAAAGAGATACTCGAGTCCCAAATGAAAATCCTATCGTTTCCGTAGAAACGTATCTCGATTTAGAAGGAGACTGCAGGGAACCCATGGTATTTCATATGGACGCAAATTGTGTGTTAATTCGTCAATGTGAGGGAGCGAGAGCTGCAGTAAAGGAGGAATAATGCATCGGAAAGAGATACTCGACTCCCAAAAGAAAATCCTATCGTTTCCGTAGAAACGAATCTCGATTTATAAGGACAAGGCAGGGAACCCAGAGTATTTTATATGGATGCAAATTCTGTATTCATTCGTCAATGTGAGGGAGCGAGGGATGCAGTAATGGAGGAATAATGCACCGGAAAAGAGATACTCGACTACAAAAAAAAATCCTATCTTTTCCGTAGAAACGTATCTCGATTTAGAAGGAGACTGCAGGGAACCCAGGGTATTTCATATGGACGCAAATTGTGTGTTAATTCGTCAATGTGAGGGAGCGAGGGATGCAGTAAAGGAGGAATAATTCATCGGAAAAGTGATACTCGACTCCCAAAAGAAAATCCTATCGTTTCCGTAGAAACGTATCTCGATTTAGAAGCACAATGCAGGGAACACAGTGTATTTCATATGGACGCAAATTGTGTGTTAATTAGTCAATGTGAGGGAGCGAGGGATGCAGTAAAGGAGGAATGATGCATCGGAAAAGAGATACTCGGCTCCCAAAAGAAAATCCTTCCGTTTCCGTAGAAACGTATCTCGATTTAGATGGACAATGCAGGGAACCCAGAGTAATTCATATGGGTGCAATTTGTGTGTTAATTCGTCAATGTGATGGAGCGAGGGATGCAGTAAAGGAGGAATAATGCATCGGAATAGAGATACTCGACTCCCAAAAGAAAATCCAATCGTTTCCGTAGAAACGTATCTCGATTTAGAAGGAAAATGCAGGGAACCCAGGGTATTTTATATGGATGCAAATTGTGTGTTCATTCGTCAATGTGAGGGAGCGAGGGATGCAGTAAAGAAGGAATAATGCACCGGAAAATAGATACTCGACTCCCAAAAGAAAATCCTTTTGTTTCTGTAGGAACGTATCTCGATTTAGAAGGACAATGCAGGGAACCCAGAGTATTTTATATGGACGCAAATTGTGTGTTCATTCGTCAATGTGAGGGTGCGAGGGATGCAGTAAAGGAGGAATAATGCATCGGAAAAGGGATACTCGACTCCCAAAAGAAAATACTATCGTTTCCGTAGAAACGTATCTCGATTTAGAAGGATGCGGAAGGGCACCCAGAGTATTTGATATGGACGCAAATTGTGTGTTAATTCGTCAATGTGAGGGAGCGAGGGATTAGGTAAAGGAGGAATAATGCATCGGAAAAGAGATACTCGACTCCCAAAAGAAAATCCAATCGTTTCCTTGGACCGTACCTCGATTTAGAAGATGGCCGCAGGGAACCCTGAGAATTTCATATGGACGCAAATTGTGTGTTAATTCGTCAATGTGAGGGAGCAAGGGATGCAGTAAAGGAGGAATAATGCATCGGAAAAGAGATACTCGACTTCCAAAAGAAAATCCTATAGTTTCTGTAGAAACGTATCTCGTTTTAGATGGACAAGGCAGGGAACCCAGAGTATTTCATATTGACGCAAATTGTGTGTCAATTCGTCAATGTGAGGGAGCGAGGGATGCAGTAAAGTAGGAATAAAGCATCGGAAAAGACATACTCGACTCCCAAAAGAAAATCCTATCGTTTCCGTAGAAACGTATCTTCATTTAGAATGACAATGCAGGGAACCCATAGTATTTCATATGGACGCAAATTGTGTGTTAATGCGTCAATGTGAGTGAGCGAGTGCTGCAGTAAAGGAGGAATAATGCATCGGAAAAGAGATACTCAACTCCCAAAAGAAAATCCTATCGTTTCCGTAGAAACGTATCTCGATTTAGAAGGAAAATGCAGGGAACCCAGGGTATTTTATATGGATGCAAATTGTGTGTTCATTCGTCAATGTGAGGGAGCGAGTGATGCAGTAAAGAAGGAATAATGCACCGGAAAATAGATACTCGACTCCCAAAAGAAAATCCTTTTGTTTCTGTAGGAACGTATCTCGATTTAGAAGGACAATGCAGGGAACCCAGAGTATTTTATATGGACGCAAATTGTGTGTTCATTCGTCAATGTGAGGGTGCGAGGGATGCAGTAAAGGAGGAATAATGCATCGGAAAAGGGATACTCGACTCCCAAAAGAAAATACTATCGTTTCCGTAGAAACGTATCTCGATTTAGAAGGATGCGGAAGGGCACCCAGAGTATTTGATATGGACGCAAATTGTGTGTTAATTCGTCAATGTGAGGGAGCGAGGGATTAGGTAAAGGAGGAATAATGCATCGGAAAAGAGATACTCGACTCCCAAAAGAAAATCCAATCGTTTCCTTGGACCGTACCTCGATTTAGAAGATGGCCGCAGGGAACCCTGAGAATTTCATATGGACGCAAATTGTGTGTTAATTCGTCAATGTGAGGGAGCAAGGGATGCAGTAAAGGAGGAATAATGCATCGGAAAAGAGATACTCGACTTCCAAAAGAAAATCCTATATTTTCTGTAGAAACGTATCTCGTTTTAGATGGACAAGGCAGGGAACCCAGAGTATTTCATATTGACGCAAATTGTGTGTCAATTCGTCAATGTGAGGGAGCGAGGGATGCAGTAAAGTAGGAATAAAGCATCGGAAAAGACATACTCGACTCCCAAAAGAAAATCCTATCGTTTCCGTAGAAACGTATCTTCATTTAGAATGACAATGCAGGGAACCCATAGTATTTCATATGGACGCAAATTGTGTGTTAATGCGTCAATGTGAGTTAGCGAGTGCTGCAGTAAAGGAGGAATAATGCATCGGAAAAGAGATACTCAACTCCCAAAAGAAAATCCTATCGTTTCCGTAGAAACGTATCTCGATTTAGAAGGAAAATGCAGGGAACCCAGGGTATTTTATATGGATGCAAATTGTGTGTTCATTCGTCAATGTGAGGGAGCGAGGGATGCAGTAATGGAGGAATAATGCAACGGAAAAGAGATACTCGACTACAAAAAAAAATCCTATCGTTTCCGTAGAAACATATCTCGATTTAGAAGGAGACTGCAGGGAACCCAGGGTATTTCATATGGACGCAAATTGTGTGTTAATTCGTCAATGTGAGGGAGCGAGGGATGCAGTAAAGGAGGAATAATGCATCGGAAAAGAGATACTCGACTTCCAAAAGAAAATCCTATAGTTTCTGTAGAAACGTATCTCGTTTTAGATGGACAAGGCAGGGAACCCAGAGTATTTCATATTGACGCAAATTGTGTGTCAATTCGTCAATGTGAGGGAGCGAGGGTTGCAGTAAAGGAGGAATAATGCATCGGAAAAGACATACTCGACTCCCAAAAGAAAATCCTATCGTTTCCGTAGAAACGTAACTCCACTTAGAAGGAGATGGCAGGGAACCCAGAGTATTTCATATGGACGCAAATTGTGTGTTAATTCGTCAATGTGAGGGAGCGAGGGATGCAGTAAGGGACGAATAATGCATCGGAAAAGAGATATTGGACTCCCAAAAGAAAATCCTATCGTTTCCGTAGAAACGTATCTCGATTTAGAAGGACAATGCAGGGAACCCAGAGTATTTCATATGAACGCAAATTGTGTGTTAATTCGTCAATGTGAGGGAGCGTGGGATGCAGTTAAGGAGGAATAATGCATCGTAAAAGAGATACTCGACTCCCAAAAGAAAATCCTTTCGTTTCCGTAGATACGTATCTCTATTTAGAAGGACAATGCAGGGAACCCAGAGTATTTCATATGGACACAAATTGTGTGTTAATTCATGAATGTGAGGGAGCGAGGGATGCCGTAAAGAAGGAATAATTTCTTCGAAAAGAGATACTCGACTCCCAAAAGAAAATCCTATCGTTTCCGTAGAAATGTATCTCGATTTAGAAGGACAATGCAGGGAAACTAGAGTATTTCATATGGACGGAAAATTGTATGTTAATTCGCCAATGTGAGGGAGCGAAGGATGCAGAAAAGAAGGAATAATGCATCGGAAAAGAGATACTCGATTCCCAAAAGTAAATCCTATCGTTTCCGTAGAAACGTGTCTCGATTTAGGATGATAATGCAGGGAACCCAGAGTGTTTCATATGGATGCAAATTGTGTGTTCATTCGTCAATGTGAGGGAGCGAGGGATGCAGTAAAGGAGGAATAATGCATCGGAAAACTGATACTAGACTCCCAAAACAAAATCCTATTGTTTACGTAGAAACGTATCTCGATTTAGTAGGACACTGCAGGGAACCCAGAGTATTTAATATGGACGCAAATTGTGTGTTAATTCGTCAATGTGAGGGAGCGAGGGATGCAGTAAATGACGAATAATGCATCGGAAAAGAGATATTGGACTCCCAAAAGAAAATCCTATCGTTTCCGTAGAAACTTATCTCGATTTAGAATGACAATGCAGGGAACCCATAGTATTTCATATGGACGCAAATTGTCTGTTAATTCGTCAATGTGAGTGAGCGAGAGCTGCAGTAAAGGAGGAATAATGCATCGGAAAAGAGATACTCGAGTCCCAAATGAAAATCCTATCGTTTCCGTAGAAACGTATCTCGATTTAGAAGGAGACTGCAGGGAACCCAGGATATTTCATATGGACGCAAATTGTGTGTTAATTCGTCAATGTGAGGGAGCGAGAGCTGCAGTAAAGGAGGAATAATGCATCGGAAAGAGATACTCGACTCCCAAAAGAAAATCCTATCGTTTCCGTAGAAACGAATCTCGATTTATAAGGACAAGGCAGGGAACCCAGAGTATTTTATATGGATGCAAATTCTGTATTCATTCGTCAATGTGAGGGAGCGAGGGATGCAGTAATGGAGGAATAATGCACCGGAAAAGAGATACACGACTACAAAAAAAAATCCTATCTTTTCCGTAGAAACGTATCTCGATTTAGAAGGAGACTGCAGGGAACCCAGGGTATTTCATATGGACGCAAATTGTGTGTTAATTCGTCAATGTGAGGGAGCGAGGGATGCAGTAAAGGAGGAATAATTCATCGGAAAAGTGATACTCGACTCCCAAAAGAAAATCCTATCGTTTCCGTAGAAACGTATTTCGATTTAGAAGCACAATGCAGGGAACACAGTGTATTTCATATGGACGCTAATTGTGTGTTAATTAGTCAATGTGAGGGAGCGAGGGATGCAGTAAAGGAGGAATGATGCATCGGAAAAGAGATACTCGGCTCCCAAAAGAAAATCCTTCCGTTTCCGTAGAAACGTATCTCGATTTAGATGGACAATGCAGGGAACCCAGAGTATTTCATATGGGTGCAATTTGTGTGTTAATTCGTCAATGTGATGGAGCGAGGGATGCAGTAAAGGAGGAATAATGCATCGGAATAGAGATACTCGACTCCCAAAAGAAAATCCAATCGTTTCCGTAGAAACGTATCTCGATTTAGAAGGACAATGCAGGGAACCCAGGGTATTTTATATGGATGCAAATTGTGTGTTCATTCGTCAATGTGAGGGAGCGAGGGATGCAGTAAAGAAGGAATAATGCACCGGAAAATAGATACTCGACTCCCAAAAGAAAATCCTTTTGTTTCTGTAGGAACGTATCTCGATTTAGAAGGACAATGCAGGGAACCCAGAGTATTTTATATGGACGCAAATTGTGTGTTCATTCGTCAATGTGAGGGTGCGAGGGATGCAGTAAAGGAGGAATAATGCATCGGAAAAGGGATACTCGACTCCCAAAAGAAAATACTACCGTTTCCGTAGAAACGTATCTCGATTTAGAAGGATGCGGAAGGGCACCCAGAGTATTTGATATGGACGCAAATTGTGTGTTAATTCGTCAATGTGAGGGAGCGAGGGATTAGGTAAAGGAGGAATAATGCATCGGAAAAGAGATACTCGACTCCCAAAAGAAAATCCAATCGTTTCCTTGGACCGTACCTCGATTTAGAAGATGGCCGCAGGGAACCCTGAGAATTTCATATGGGCGCAAATTGTGTGTTAATTCGTCAATGTGAGGGAGCAAGGGATGCAGTAAAGGAGGAATAATGCATCGGAAAAGAGATACTCGACTTCCAAAAGAAAATCCTATAGTATCTGTAGAAACGTATCTCGTTTTAGATGGACAAGGCAGGGAATCCAGAGTATTTCATATTGACGCAAATTGTGTGTCAATTCGTCAATGTGAGGGAGCGAGGGATGCAGTAAAGTAGGAATAATGCATCGGAAAAGACATACTCGACTCCCAAAAGAAAATCCTATCGTTTCCGTAGAAACGTATCTTCATTTAGAATGACAATGCAGGGAACCCATAGTATTTCATATGGACGCAAATTGTGTGTTAATTCGTCAATGTGAGTGAGCGAGAGCTGCAGTAAAGGAGGAATAATGCATCAGAAAAGAGATACTCGACTCCCAAAAGAAAATCCTATCGTTTCCGTAGAAACGTATGTCGATTTATAAGGACAAGGCAGGGAACCCAGAGTATTTTATATGGATGCAAATTGTGTATTCATTCGTCAATGTGAGGGAGCGAGGGATGCAGTAATGGAGGAATAATGCAACGGAAAAGAGATACTCGACTACAAAAAAAAATCCTATCGTTTCCGTAGAAACGTATCTCGATTTAGAAGGAGACTGCAGGGAACCCAGGGTATTTCATATGGACGCAAATTGTGTGTTAATTCGTCAATGTGAGGGAGCGAGGGATGCAGTAAAGGAGGAATAATGCATCGGAAAAGAGATACTCGACTTCCAAAAGAAAATCCTATAGTTTCTGTAGAAACGTATCTCGTTTTAGATGGACAAGGCAGGGAACCCAGAGTATTTCATATTGACGCAAATTGTGTGTCAATTCGTCAATGTGAGGGAGCGAGGGTTGCAGTAAAGGAGGAATAATGCATCGGAAAAGACATACTCGACTCCCAAAAGAAAATCCTATCGTTTCCGTAGAAACGTAACTCCACTTAGAAGGAGATGGCAGGGAACCCCGAGTTTTTCATATGGACGCAAATTGTGTGTTAATTCGTCAATGTGAGGGAGCGAGGGATGCAGTAAGGGACGAATAATGCATCGGAAAAGAGATATTGGACTCCCAAAAGAAAATCCTATCGTTTCCGTAGAAACGTATCTCGATTTAGAAGGACAATGCAGGGAACCCAGAGTATTTCATATGAACGCAAATTGTGTGTTAATTCGTCAATGTGAGGGAGCGTGGGATGCAGTTAAGGAGGAATAATGCATCGTAAAAGAGATACTCGACTCCCAAAAGAAAATCCTTTCGTTTCCGTAGATACGTATCTCTATTTAGAAGGACAATGCAGGGAACCCAGAGTATTTCATATGGACACAAATTGTGTGTTAATTCATGAATGTGAGGGAGCGAGGGATGCAGTAAAGAAGGAATAATTTCTTCGAAAAGAGATACTCGACTCCCAAAAGAAAATCCTATCGTTTCCGTAGAAATGTATCTCGATTTAGAAGGACAATGCAGGGAAACTAGAGTATTTCATATGGACGGAAAATTGTATGTTAATTCGCCAATGTGAGGGAGCGAAGGATGCAGAAAAGAAGGAATAATGCATCGGAAAAGAGATACTCGATTCCCAAAAGTAAATCCTATCGTTTCCGTAGAAACGTGTCTCGATTTAGGATGATAATGCAGGGAACCCAGAGTGTTTCATATGGATGCAAATTGTGTGATCATTCGTCAATGTGAGGGAGCGAGGGATGCAGTAAAGGAGGAATAATGCATCGGAAAACTGATACTAGACTCCCAAAACAAAATCCTATTGTTTACGTAGAAACGTATCTCGATTTAGAAGGACACTGCAGGGAACCCAGAGTATTTCATATGGACGCAAATTGTCTGTTAATTCGTCAATGTGAGTGAGCGAGAGCTGCAGTAAAGGAGGAATAATGCATCGGAAAAGAGATACTCGAGTCCCAAATGAAAATCCTATCGTTTCCGTAGAAACGTATCTCGATTTAGAAGGAGACTGCAGGGAACCCAGGGTATTTCATATGGACGCAAATTGTGTGTTAATTCGTCAATGTGAGGGAGCGAGGGATGCAGTAAAGGAGGAATAATTCATCGGAAAAGTGATACTCGACTCCCAAAAGAAAATCCTATCGTTTCCGTAGAAACGTATCTCGATTTAGAAGCACAATGAAGGGAACACAGTGTATTTCATATGGACGCAAATTGTGTGTTAATTCGTCAATGTGAGGGAGCGAGGGATGCAGTAAAGGAGGAATAATGCATCGCAAAAGACATACTCAATTCCCAAACGAAATTCCTGTCGTTTCCGTAGAAACGAATCTCGATTTAGAAAGACAATGCAGGGAACACAGAGTACATAATATGGACGCAAATTGTGTGTTAATTCGTCAACGTGAGTGAGCGAGGGATGCAGTAAAGGAGGAATAATGCATCGGAAAAGAGATACTCGGCTCCCAAAAGAAAATCCTTCCGTTTCCGTAGAAACGTATCTCGATTTAGATGGACAATGCAGGGAACCCAGAGTATTTCATATGGACGCAAATTGTGTGTTAATTCGTGAATGTGAGGGAGCGAGGGATGCTGTAAAGGAGGAATTATGCATCGGAAAAGAAATACTCGATTCCCAAAAGAAAATCATATCGCTTCCGTAGAAGCGTATCTCGATTTAGAAGGATAATGCAGGGAACCCAGAGTATTTCATATGGACGCAAATTGTGTGTTAATTCGTGAATGTGAGGGAGCGAGGGATGCAGTAAAAAAGGAATAATTTTTCGGATAGGAGATACTCGACTCCCAAAAGAAAATCCTTCCGTTTCCGTAGAAACGTATCTCGATTTAGATGGAAAATGCAGGGAACCCAGGGTATTTCATATGGACGCAAATTGTGTGTTAATTCGTCAATGTGAGGGAGCGAGGGATGCAGTAAATGACGAATAATGCATCGGAAAAGAGATATTGGACTCCCAAAAGAAAATCCTATCGTTTCCGTAGAAACGTATCTCGATTTAGAATGACAATGCAGGGAACCCATAGTATTTCATATGGACGCAAATTGTGTGTTAATTCGTCAATGTGAGTGTGCGAGAGCTGCAGTAAAGGAGGAATAATGCATCGGAAAAGAGATACTCGACTCCCAAAAGAAAATCCTATCGTTTCCGTAGAAACGTATTTCGATTTATAAGGACAAGGCAGGGAACCCAGAGTATTTTATATGGATGCAAATTGTGTGTTCATTCGTCAATGCGAGGGAGCGAGGAATGCAGTAAAGGAGGAATAATGCACCGGAAAAGAGATACTCGACTACAAAAAAAAATCCTATCGTTTCCGTAGAAACGTATCTCGATTTAGAAGGAGACTGCAGGGAACCCAGGGTATTTCATATGGACGCAAATTGTGTGTTAATTCGTCAATGTGAGGGAGCGAGGGATGCAGTAAAGGAGGAATAATGCTTTGGAAAAGTGATGCTCGACTCCCAAAAGAAAATCCTATCGTTTCCGTAGAAACGTATCTCGATTTAGAAGCACAATGCAGGGAACACAGTGTATTTCGTATGGACGCAAATTGTGTGTTAATTCGTCAATGTGATGGAGCGAGGGATGCAGTAAAGGAGGAATAATGCATCGGAAAAGAGATACTCTACTCCCAAAAAAAATCCTATCGTTTCCGTAGAAACGTATCTCGATTAAAAAGGATAATGCAGGGAACCCAGGGTATTTCATATGGACGTAAATTGTGTGTTAAATCATCAATTTGAGGGAGCGAGGGATGCAGTAACGGACGAATAATTCATAGGGAAAGAGATACTAGAATCTCAAAAGAAAATCCTATCGTTCCCGTAGAAACGTAACTCCATTTAGAAGGAGATGGCAGGGAACCCAGAGTATTTCATATGGACACAAATTGTGTGTTAATTCGTCAATGTGAGGGAGCGAGGGATGCAGTAAAGGAGGAATAGTGCATCGGAAAAGAGATATTCGACTCCCAAAAGAAAAACCTATCGTTTCCGTAGAATCGTATCTCGATTTAGAAGGATAATGGAGGGAACCCAGAGTATTTCATATAGACGCAAATTGTGTGTTATTTCGTCAATGTGAGGGAGCGAGGGATGCAGTAAAGGAGGAATAATGCATCGGAATAGAGATACTCGACTCCCAAAAGAAAATGCTATCGTTTCCGTAGAAACGTATCTCGATTTAGAAGGACAATGCAGGGAACCCAGGGTATTTTATATGGATGCAAATTGCGTGTTCATTGGTCAATGTGAGGGAGCGAGGGATGCAGTAAAGGAGGAATAATGCATCGGAATAGAGATACTCGACTCCCAAAAGAAAATCCTATCGTTTCCGTAGAAACGTATCTCGATTTAGAAAGACAATGCAGGGAACCCAGGGTATTTTATATGGATGCAAATTGTGTGTTCATTCGTCAATGTGAGGGAGCGAGGGATGCAGTAAAGAAGGAATAATGCACCGGAAAAGAGATACTCGACTCCCAAGAGAAAATCCTTTTGTTTCCGTAGAAACGCTTCTCGATTTAGAGGGAAATGGCAGGGAACACAGAGTGTTTTATATGGACGCAAATTGTGTGTTAATTCGTCAATGTGAGGGAGCGAGGGATGCAGTTAAGGAGGAATAATGCATCGGAAAAGAGATACTCGACTCCCAACAGAAAATCCTATCGTTTACATAGAAACGTATCTCGATTTAGAAGGACAATGAAGGGAACCCAGAGTATTTTATATGGACGCAAATTGTGTGTTAATTCTTCAATGTGAGGGAGCGAGGGATGCAGTGCAGGAGGAATAGTGCATCGGAAGAGAGATACTCGTCTCCCAAAAGAAAATCCTATCGTTTCCGTAGAAACGTATCTCGATTTAGAAGGACAATGCAGGGAACACAGAGTATATCATATGGACGCAAATTGTGTGTTAATTCGTCAACGTGAGTGTGCGAGGGATGCAGTGAAGGAGGAATAATGCATCGGAAATGAGATACTCGACTCCCAAAAGAAAATCCTATCGTTTCCATAGAAACGTAACTCCATTTAGAAGGAGATGGCAGGGAACCCAGAGTATTTCATATGGACGCAAATTGTGTGTTAATTCGTCAATGTGAGGGTGCGAGGGATGCAGTAAAGGAGGAATAATGCATCGCAAAAGAGATACTCGATTCCCAAAAGAAAATCCTATCGTTCCCGTAGAAACGAATCTCGATTTAGAAAGACAATGCAGGGAACACAGAGTATATCATATGGACGCAAATTGTGTGTTAATTCGTCAACGTGAGTGAGTGAGGGATGCAGTTAAGGAGGAAGAATGCATCGGAAAAGAGATACTCGGCTCCCAAAAGAAAATCCTTCCGTTTCCGTAGAAACGTATCTCGATTTAGATGGACAATGCAGGGAACCCAGAGTATTTCATATGGACGCAAATTGTGTGTTAATTCGTCAATGTGAGGGAGCAGCGGATGCAGTAAAGGAGGAATAATGCATCGGAAAAGAGATACTCGGCTCCCAAAAGAAAATCCTATCGTTTCCGTAGAATCGTATCTCGATTTAGAAGGATAATGCAGGGAACCTAGAGTATTTCATATAGACGCAAATTGTGTGTTATTTCGTCAATGTGAGGGAGCGAGGGATGCAGTAAAGGAGGAATAATGCATCGGAAAAGAGATACTCGACTCCCAAAAGAAAATCCTATCGTTTCCGTAGAAACGTATCTCGATTTAGAAGGACAATGCAGGGAACCCAGAGTATTTCATATGGACGCAATTTGTGTGGTAATTCGTCAATGTGAGGGAGCGAGGGATGCAGTAAAGGATGAATAATGCATCGGAGTAGAGAGACTCGACTCCCAAAAGAAAATCCTATCGTTTCGGTAGAAACATATCTCGATTTAGAAGGATAATGCAGGGAACCAAGAGTATTTCATATGGACGCAAATTGTGTGTAATTTCGTCAATGTGAGGGAGCGAGGGCTGCAGTAAAGGAGGAATAATGCATCGGAAATGAGGTACTCGACTCCCAAAACAAAATCCTATCGTTTCCGTAGAAACGTATCTCGATTTAGAAGGACAATGCAGGGAACCCAGGGTATTTTATATGGATGCAAATTGTGTGTTCATTCGTCAATGTGAGGGAGCAGCGGATGCAGTAAAGGAGGAATAATGCATCGGAAAAGAGATATTCGACTCCCAAAAGAAAATCCTATCGTTTCCGTAGAATCGTATCTCGATTTAGAAGGATAATGCAGGGAACCTAGAGTATTTCATATAGACGCAATTTGTGTGTTATTTCGTCAATGTGAGGGAGCGAGGGATGCAGTAAAGGGGGAATAATGCATCGGAAAAGAGATACTCGACTCCCAAAAGAAAATCCTATCGTTTCCGTAGAAACGTATCTCGATTTAGAAGGACAATGCAGGGAACCCAGAGTATTTCATATGGACGCAATTTGTGTGTTAATTCGTCAATGTGCGGGAGCGAGGGATGCAGTAAAGGATGAATAATGCATCGGAATAGAGATACTCGACTCCCAAAAGAAAATCCTTTCGTTTCGGTAGAAACGTATCTCGATTTAGAAGGATAATGCAGGGAAGCCAGAGTATTTCATATGGACGCAAATTGTGTGTAATTTCGTCAATGTGAGGGAGCGAGGGCTGCAGTAAAGGTGGAATAATGCATCGGAAAAGAGGTACTCGACTCCCAAAACAAAATCCTATCGTTTCCGTAGAATCGTATCTCGATTCAGAAGGACAATGCAGGGAACCCAGGGTATTTTATATGGATGCAAATTGTGTGTTCATTCGTCGATGTGAGGGAGCGAGGGATGCAGTAAAGGAGGAATAACGCACCGGAAAAGAGATACTCGACTCCCAAAAGAAAATCCTTTTGTTTCCGTAGAAACGCTTCTCGATTTAGAGGGAAATGGCAGGGAACCCAAAGTGTTTTATATGGACGCAAATTATGTGTAATTTCGTCAATGTGAGGGAGCGAGGGATGCAGTAAAGGATGAATAATGCATCGGAATAGAGATACTCGACTCCCAAAAGAAAATCCTATCGTTTCGGTAGAAACGTATCTCGATTTAGATGGATAATGCAGGGAACCCAGAGTATTTTATATGGACGCAAATTGTGTGTTCATTCGTCAATGTGAGGGTTCGAGGGATGCAGTAAAGGAGGAATAATGCATCGGATAAGAGATACTCGACTCCCAAAAGAAAATCCTATCGTTTCCGTAGAAACGTATCTCGATTTAGAATGATGCGGAAGGGCACCCAGAGTATTTCATATGGACGCAATTTGTGTGTTAATTCGTCAATGTGAGGGAGCGAGGGATGCAGTGAAGGAGGAATAGTGCATCGGAAAAGAGATACTCGACTCCCAAAAGAAAATCCTATCGTTTCCGTAGAAACGTATCTCGATTTAGAAGGACAATGCAGGGAACACAGAGTATATCATATGGACGCAAATTGTGTGTTAATTCGTCAACGTGAGTGTGCGAGGGATGCAGTAAAGGAGGAATAATGCATCGGAAAGAGATACTCGACTCCCAAAAGAAAATCCTATCGTTTCCTTGCACCGAACCTCGATTTAGAAGATGGCCGCAGGGAACCCTGAAAATTTCATATGGACGCAAATTGTGTGTTAATTCGTCAATGTGAGGGAGCGAGGGATGAAGTAAAGGAGGAATAATGCATCGGAAAGAGATACTCGAGTTCCAAAAGAAAATCCTATAGTTTCACTAGAAACGTATCTCGTTTTAGAAGGACAAGGCAGGGAACCCAGAGTATTTCATATGGACGCATATTGTGTGTCAATTTGTCAATGTGAGGGGGCGGGGATGCTGTAAAGGAAGAATAATGCATCGGAAAAGAGATACTCGACTACCAAAAGAAAATCCTATCGTTTCCGTAGAAACGTATCTCGATTTAGAAGCACAATGCAGGGAACACAGTGTATTTCATATGGACGCAAATTGTGTGTTAATTCGTCAATGTGAGGGAGCGAGGGATGCAGTAAAGGAGGAATAATGCATCGGAAAAGAGATACTCTACTCCCAAAAAAAATCCTATCGATTCCGTAGAAACGTATCTCGATTTAGAAGGATAATGCAGGGAAGCCAGAGTATTTCATATGGACGTAAATTGTGTGTTAAATCATCAATTTGAGGGAGCGAGGGATGCAGTAACGGACGAATAATTCATAGGGAAAGAGATACTTGACTCCCAAAAGAAAATCCTCTCGTTTCCGTAGAAACGTAACTCCAATTACAAGGAGATTGCAGGGAACCCAGATTATTTCATATGGACGCAAATTGTGTGTTAATTCGTCAATGTGAGGGTGCGAGGGATGCAGTAAAGGAGGAATAATGCATCGCAAAAGAGATACTCGATTCCCAAAAGAAAATCCTATCGTTCCCGTAGAAACGAATCTCGATTTAGAAAGACAATGCAGGGAACACAGAGTATATCATATGGACGCAAATTGTGTGTTAATTCGTCAACGTGAGTGAGTGAGGGATGCAGTAAAGGAGGAATAATGCATCGGAAAAGAGATACTCGGCTCCCAAAACAAAATCCTTATGTTTCCGTAGTAACGTATCTCGATTTAGATGGACAATGCAGGGAACCCAGAGTATTTGATATGGACGCAAATTGTGTGTTAATTCGTCAATGTGAGGGAGCGAGGGATGCAGTAAAGGAGGAATAATGCTTTGGAAAAGTGATGCTCGACTCCCAAAAGAAAATCCTATCGTTTCCGTAGAAACGTATCTCGATTTAGAAGCACAATGCAGGGAACACAGTGTATTTCGTATGGACGCAAATTGTGTGTTAATTCGTCAATGTGATGGAGCGAGGGATGCAGTAAAGGAGGAATAATGCATCGGAAAAGAGATACTCTACTCCCAAAAAAAATCCTATCGTTTCCGTAGAAACGTATCTCGATTAAAAAGGATAATGCAGGGAACCCAGGGTATTTCATATGGACGTAAATTGTGTGTTAAATCATCAATTTGAGGGAGCGAGGGATGCAGTAACGGACGAATAATTCATAGGGAAAGAGATACTAGAATCTCAAAAGAAAATCCTATCGTTCCCGTAGAAACGTAACTCCATTTAGAAGGAGATGGCAGGGAACCCAGAGTATTTCATATGGACACAAATTGTGTGTTAATTCGTCAATGTGAGGGAGCGAGGGATGCAGTAAAGGAGGAATAGTGCATCGGAAAAGAGATATTCGACTCCCAAAAGAAAAACCTATCGTTTCCGTAGAATCGTATCTCGATTTAGAAGGATAATGGAGGGAACCCAGAGTATTTCATATAGACGCAAATTGTGTGTTATTTCGTCAATGTGAGGGAGCGAGGGATGCAGTAAAGGAGGAATAATGCATCGGAATAGAGATACTCGACTCCCAAAAGAAAATGCTATCGTTTCCGTAGAAACGTATCTCGATTTAGAAGGACAATGCAGGGAACCCAGGGTATTTTATATGGATGCAAATTGCGTGTTCATTGGTCAATGTGAGGGAGCGAGGGATGCAGTAAAGGAGGAATAATGCATCGGAATAGAGATACTCGACTCCCAAAAGAAAATCCTATCGTTTCCGTAGAAACGTATCTCGATTTAGAAAGACAATGCAGGGAACCCAGGGTATTTTATATGGATGCAAATTGTGTGTTCATTCGTCAATGTGAGGGAGCGAGGGATGCAGTAAAGAAGGAATAATGCACCGGAAAAGAGATACTCGACTCCCAAGAGAAAATCCTTTTGTTTCCGTAGAAACGCTTCTCGATTTAGAGGGAAATGGCAGGGAACACAGAGTGTTTTATATGGACGCAAATTGTGTGTTAATTCGTCAATGTGAGGGAGCGAGGGATGCAGTTAAGGAGGAATAATGCATCGGAAAAGAGATACTCGACTCCCAACAGAAAATCCTATCGTTTACATAGAAACGTATCTCGATTTAGAAGGACAATGAAGGGAACCCAGAGTATTTTATATGGACGCAAATTGTGTGTTAATTCTTCAATGTGAGGGAGCGAGGGATGCAGTGCAGGAGGAATAGTGCATCGGAAGAGAGATACTCGTCTCCCAAAAGAAAATCCTATCGTTTCCGTAGAAACGTATCTCGATTTAGAAGGACAATGCAGGGAACACAGAGTATATCATATGGACGCAAATTGTGTGTTAATTCGTCAACGTGAGTGTGCGAGGGATGCAGTGAAGGAGGAATAATGCATCGGAAATGAGATACTCGACTCCCAAAAGAAAATCCTATCGTTTCCATAGAAACGTAACTCCATTTAGAAGGAGATGGCAGGGAACCCAGAGTATTTCATATGGACGCAAATTGTGTGTTAATTCGTCAATGTGAGGGTGCGAGGGATGCAGTAAAGGAGGAATAATGCATCGCAAAAGAGATACTCGATTCCCAAAAGAAAATCCTATCGTTCCCGTAGAAACGAATCTCGATTTAGAAAGACAATGCAGGGAACACAGAGTATATCATATGGACGCAAATTGTGTGTTAATTCGTCAACGTGAGTGAGTGAGGGATGCAGTTAAGGAGGAAGAATGCATCGGAAAAGAGATACTCGGCTCCCAAAAGAAAATCCTTCCGTTTCCGTAGAAACGTATCTCGATTTAGATGGACAATGCAGGGAACCCAGAGTATTTCATATGGACGCAAATTGTGTGTTAATTCGTCAATGTGAGGGAGCAGCGGATGCAGTAAAGGAGGAATAATGCATCGGAAAAGAGATACTCGGCTCCCAAAAGAAAATCCTATCGTTTCCGTAGAATCGTATCTCGATTTAGAAGGATAATGCAGGGAACCTAGAGTATTTCATATAGACGCAAATTGTGTGTTATTTCGTCAATGTGAGGGAGCGAGGGATGCAGTAAAGGAGGAATAATGCATCGGAAAAGAGATACTCGACTCCCAAAAGAAAATCCTATCGTTTCCGTAGAAACGTATCTCGATTTAGAAGGACAATGCAGGGAACCCAGAGTATTTCATATGGACGCAATTTGTGTGGTAATTCGTCAATGTGAGGGAGCGAGGGATGCAGTAAAGGATGAATAATGCATCGGAGTAGAGAGACTCGACTCCCAAAAGAAAATCCTATCGTTTCGGTAGAAACATATCTCGATTTAGAAGGATAATGCAGGGAACCAAGAGTATTTCATATGGACGCAAATTGTGTGTAATTTCGTCAATGTGAGGGAGCGAGGGCTGCAGTAAAGGAGGAATAATGCATCGGAAATGAGGTACTCGACTCCCAAAACAAAATCCTATCGTTTCCGTAGAAACGTATCTCGATTTAGAAGGACAATGCAGGGAACCCAGGGTATTTTATATGGATGCAAATTGTGTGTTCATTCGTCAATGTGAGGGAGCAGCGGATGCAGTAAAGGAGGAATAATGCATCGGAAAAGAGATATTCGACTCCCAAAAGAAAATCCTATCGTTTCCGTAGAATCGTATCTCGATTTAGAAGGATAATGCAGGGAACCTAGAGTATTTCATATAGACGCAATTTGTGTGTTATTTCGTCAATGTGAGGGAGCGAGGAATGCAGTAAAGGGGGAATAATGCATCGGAAAAGAGATACTCGACTCCCAAAAGAAAATCCTATCGTTTCCGTAGAAACGTATCTCGATTTAGAAGGACAATGCAGGGAACCCAGAGTATTTCATATGGACGCAATTTGTGTGTTAATTCGTCAATGTGCGGGAGCGAGGGATGCAGTAAAGGATGAATAATGCATCGGAATAGAGATACTCGACTCCCAAAAGAAAATCCTTTCGTTTCGGTAGAAACGTATCTCGATTTAGAAGGATAATGCAGGGAAGCCAGAGTATTTCATATGGACGCAAATTGTGTGTAATTTCGTCAATGTGAGGGAGCGAGGGCTGCAGTAAAGGTGGAATAATGCATCGGAAAAGAGGTACTCGACTCCCAAAACAAAATCCTATCGTTTCCGTAGAATCGTATCTCGATTCAGAAGGACAATGCAGGGAACCCAGGGTATTTTATATGGATGCAAATTGTGTGTTCATTCGTCGATGTGAGGGAGCGAGGGATGCAGTAAAGGAGGAATAACGCACCGGAAAAGAGATACTCGACTCCCAAAAGAAAATCCTTTTGTTTCCGTAGAAACGCTTCTCGATTTAGAGGGAAATGGCAGGGAACCCAAAGTGTTTTATATGGACGCAAATTGTGTGTAATTTCGTCAATGTGAGGGAGCGAGGGATGCAGTAAAGGATGAATAATGCATCGGAATAGAGATACTCGACTCCCAAAAGAAAATCCTATCGTTTCGGTAGAAACGTATCTCGATTTAGATGGATAATGCAGGGAACCCAGAGTATTTTATATGGACGCAAATTGTGTGTTCATTCGTCAATGTGAGGGTTCGAGGGATGCAGTAAAGGAGGAATAATGCATCGGATAAGAGATACTCGACTCCCAAAAGAAAATCCTATCGTTTCCGTAGAAACGTATCTCGATTTAGAATGATGCGGAAGGGCACCCAGAGTATTTCATATGGACGCAATTTGTGTGTTAATTCGTCAATGTGAGGGAGCGAGGGATGCAGTGAAGGAGGAATAGTGCATCGGAAAAGAGATACTCGACTCCCAAAAGAAAATCCTATCGTTTCCGTAGAAACGTATCTCGATTTAGAAGGACAATGCAGGGAACACAGAGTATATCATATGGACGCAAATTGTGTGTTAATTCGTCAACGTGAGTGTGCGAGGGATGCAGTAAAGGAGGAATAATGCATCGGAAAGAGATACTCGACTCCCAAAAGAAAATCCTATCGTTTCCTTGCACCGAACCTCGATTTAGAAGATGGCCGCAGGGAACCCTGAAAATTTCATATGGACGCAAATTGTGTGTTAATTCGTCAATGTGAGGGAGCGAGGGATGAAGTAAAGGAGGAATAATGCATCGGAAAGAGATACTCGAGTTCCAAAAGAAAATCCTATAGTTTCACTAGAAACGTATCTCGTTTTAGAAGGACAAGGCAGGGAACCCAGAGTATTTCATATGGACGCATATTGTGTGTCAATTTGTCAATGTGAGGGGGCGGGGATGCTGTAAAGGAAGAATAATGCATCGGAAAAGAGATACTCGACTACCAAAAGAAAATCCTATCGTTTCCGTAGAAACGTATCTCGATTTAGAAGCACAATGCAGGGAACACAGTGTATTTCATATGGACGCAAATTGTGTGTTAATTCGTCAATGTGAGGGAGCGAGGGATGCAGTAAAGGAGGAATAATGCATCGGAAAAGAGATACTCTACTCCCAAAAAAAATCCTATCGATTCCGTAGAAACGTATCTCGATTTAGAAGGATAATGCAGGGAAGCCAGAGTATTTCATATGGACGTAAATTGTGTGTTAAATCATCAATTTGAGGGAGCGAGGGATGCAGTAACGGACGAATAATTCATAGGGAAAGAGATACTTGACTCCCAAAAGAAAATCCTCTCGTTTCCGTAGAAACGTAACTCCAATTACAAGGAGATTGCAGGGAACACAGATTATTTCATATGGACGCAAATTGTGTGTTAATTCGTCAATGTGAGGGTGCGAGGGATGCAGTAAAGGAGGAATAATGCATCGCAAAAGAGATACTCGATTCCCAAAAGAAAATCCTATCGTTCCCGTAGAAACGAATCTCGATTTAGAAAGACAATGCAGGGAACACAGAGTATATCATATGGACGCAAATTGTGTGTTAATTCGTCAACGTGAGTGAGTGAGGGATGCAGTAAAGGAGGAATAATGCATCGGAAAAGAGATACTCGGCTCCCAAAACAAAATCCTTATGTTTCCGTAGTAACGTATCTCGATTTAGATGGACAATGCAGGGAACCCAGAGTATTTGATATGGACGCAAATTGTGTGTTAATTCGTCAATGTGAGGGAGCAGCGGATGCAGTAAAGGAGGAATAATGCATCGGAAAAGAGATATTCGACTCGCAAAAGAAAATCCTATCGTTTCCGTAGAATCGTATGTCGATTTAGAAGGATATTGCAGGTAACCTAGAGTATTTCATATAGACGCAAATTGTGTGTTATTTCGTCAATGTGAGGGAGCGAGGGATGCAGTAAAGGAGGAATAATGCATCGGAAAAGAGATACTCGTCTCCCAAAAGAAAATCCTATCGTTTCCGTAGAAACGTATCTCGATTTAGAAGGACAATGCAGGGAACCCAGAGTATTTCATATGGACGCAATTTGTGTGTTAATTCGTCAATGTGAGGGAGCGAGGGATGCAGTAAAGGATGAATTATGCATCGGAATAGAGATACTCGACTCCCAAAAGAAAATCCTATCGTTTCGGTAGAAACGTATCTCGATTTAGAAGGATAATGCAGGGAACACAGAGTATTTCATATGGACGCAAATTGTGTGTAATTTCGTCAATGTGAGGGAGCGAGGGCTGCAGTAAAGGAGGAATAATGCATCGGAAAAGAGGTACTCGACTCCCAAAACAAAATCCTATCGTTTCCGTAGAAACGTATCTCGATTTAGAAAGACAATGCAGGGTACCCAGAGTATTTCATATGGACGCAATTTGTGTGTTA
This sequence comes from Schistocerca nitens, assembly GCF_023898315.1. Lineage (NCBI taxonomy): Eukaryota > Metazoa > Arthropoda > Insecta > Orthoptera > Acrididae > Schistocerca > Schistocerca nitens. The sequence goes on from NC_064615.1 coordinate 1,153,175,286, forward strand.
ATTCGTCAATGTGAGGGAGCGAGGGATGCAGTAAAGGATGAATAATGCATCGGAGTAGAGAGACTCGACTCCCAAAAGAAAATCCTATCGTTTCGGTAGAAACGTATCTCGATTTAGAAGGATAATGCAGGGAACCCAGAGTATTTCATATGGACGCAAATTGAGTGTAATTTCGTCAATGTGAGGGAGCGAGGGATGCAGTAAAGGAGGAATAATGCATCGGAAAAGAGGTACTCGACTCCCAAAACAAAATCCTACCGTTTCCGTAGAAACGTATCTCGATTTAGAAGGACAATGCAGGGAACCCAGGGTATTTTATATGGATGCAAATTGTGTGTTCATTCGTCAATGTGAGGGAGCGAGGGATGCAGTAAAGAAGGAATAATGTACCGGAAAAGAGATACTCGACTCCCAAAAGAAAATCCTTTTGTTTCCGTAGAAACGTATCTCGATTTAGAGGGAAATGGCAGGGAACCCAGAGTGTTTTATATGGACGCAAATTGTGTGTTAATTCGTCAATGTGAGGGAGCGAGGGATGCAGTTAAGGAGGAATAATGCATCGGAATAGAGATACTCGACTCCCAAAAGAAAATCCTATCGTTTCGGTAGAAACGTATCTCGATTTAGAAGGATAATGCAGGGAACCCAGAGTATTTCATATGGACGCAAATTGTGTGTAATTTCGTCAATGTGAGGGAGCGAGGGATGCAGTAAAGGATGAATAATGCATCGGAATAGAGATACTCGACTCCCAAAAGAAAATCCTATCGTTTCGGTAGAAACGTATCTCGATTTAGAAGGATAATGCAGGGAACCCAGAGTATTTCATATGGACGCAATTTGTGTGTTAATTCGTCAATGTGAGGGAGCGAGGGATGCAGTAAAGGATGAATAATGCATCGGAATAGAGATACTCGACTCCCAAAAGAAAATCCTATCGTTTCGGTAGAAACGTATCTCGATTTAGAAGGATAATGCAGGGAACCCAGAGTATTTCATATGGACGCAAATTGTGTGTAATTTCGTCAATGTGAGGGAGCGAGAGCTGCAGTAAAGGAGGAATAATGCATCGGAAAAGAGGTACTCGACTCCCAAAACAAAATCCTATCGTTTCCGTAGAAACGTATCTCGATTTAGAAGGACAATGCAGGGAACCCAGGGTATTTTATATGGATGCAAATTGTGTGTTCATTCGTCAATGTGAGGGAGCGAGGGATGCAGTAAAGAAGGAATAATGCACCGGAAAAGAGATACTCGACTCCCAAAAGAAAATCCTTTTGTTTCCGTAGAAACGTATCTCGATTTAGAGGGAAATGGCAGGGAACCAGAGTGCTTTATATGGACGCAAATTGTGTGTTAATTCGTCATTGTGAGGGAGCGAGGGATGCAGTTAAGGGGGAATAATGCATCGGAATAGAGATACTCGACTCCCAAAAGAAAATCCTATCGTTTCGGTGGAAACGTATCTCGATTTAGTAGGATAATGCAGGGAACCCAGAGTATTTCATATGGACGCAGATTGTGTGTAATTTCGTCAATGTGAGGGAGCGAGGGATGCAGTAAAGGATGAATAATACATCGGAATAGAGATACTCGACTCCCAAAAGAAAATCCTATCGTTTCGGTAGAAACGTATCTCGATTTAGAAGGATAATGCAGGGAACCTAGAGTATTTCATATGGACGCAAATTGTGTGTAATTTCGTCAATGTGAGGGAGCGTGGGCTGCAGTAAAGGAGGAATAATGCATCGGAAAAGAGGTACTCGACTCCCAAAACAATATCCTATCGTTTCCGTAGAAACGTATCTCGATTTAGAAGGACAATGCAGGGAACCCAGGGTATTTTATATGGATGCAAATTGTGTGTTCATTCGTCAATGTGAGGGAGCATGGGATGCAGTAAAGAAGGAATAATGCACCGGAAAAGACATACTCGACTCCCAAAAGAAAATCCTATCGTTTCCATAGATACGTATCTCGATTTAGAGGGACAATGCAGGGAACACAGAGTATATCATATGGACGCAAATTGTGTGTTAATTCGTCAACGTGAGTGTGCGAGGGATGCAGTAAAGGAGGAATAATGCATCGGAAAAGAGATACTCGGCTCCCAAAAGAAAATCCTTCCGTTTCCGTAGAAACGTATCTCGATTTAGATGGACAATGCAGGGAACCCAGAGTATTTCATATGGACGCAAACTGTGTGTTAATTCGTCAATGTGAGGGAGCAGCGGATGCAGTAAAGGAGGAATAATGCATCGGAAAAGAGATATTCGACTCCCAAAAGAAAATCCTATCGTTTCCGTAGAATCGTATCTCGATTTAGAAGGATAATGCAGGGAACCTAGAGTATTTCATATAGACGCAAATTGTGTGTTATTTCGTCAATGTGAGGGAGCGAGGGATGCAGTAAAGGAGGAATAATGCATCGGAAAAGAGATACTCGTCTCCCAACAGAAAATCCTATCGTTTCCGTAGAAACGTATCTCGATTTAGAAGTACAATGCAGGGTACCCAGAGTATTTCATATGGACGCAATTTGTGTGTTAATTCGTCAATGTGAGGGAGCGAGGGATGCAGTAAAGGATGAATAATGCATCGGAGTAGAGAGACTCGACTCCCAAAAGAAAATCCTATCGTTTCGGTAGAGACGTATCTCGATTTAGAAGGATAATGCAGGGAACCCAGAGTATTTCATATGGACGCAAATTGAGTGTAATTTCGTCAATGTGAGGGAGCGAGGGATGCAGTAAAGGAGGAATAATGCATCGGAAAAGAGGTACTCGACTCCCAAAACAAAATCCTACCGTTTCCGTAGAAACGTATCTCGATTTAGAAGGACAATGCAGGGAACCCAGGGTATTTTATATGGATGCAAATTGTGTGTTCATTCGTCAATGTGAGGGAGCGAGGGATGCAGTAAAGAAGGGATAATGTACCGGAAAAGAGATACTCGACTCCCAAAAGAAAATCCTTTTGTTTCCGTAGAAACGTATCTCGATTTAGAGGGAAATGGCAGGGAACCCAGAGTGTTTTATATGGACGCAAATTGTGTGTTAATTCGTCAATGTGAGGGAGCGAGGGATGCAGTTAAGGAGGAATAATGCATCGGAATAGAGATACTCGACTCCCAAAAGAAAATCCTATCGTTTCGGTAGAAACGTATCTCGATTTAGAAGGATAATGCAGGGAACCCAGAGTATTTCATATGGACGCAAATTGTGTGTAATTTCGTCAATGTGAGGGAGCGAGGGATGCAGTAAAGGATGAATAATGCATCGGAATAGAGATACTCGACTCCCAAAAGAAAATCCTATCGTTTCCATAGATACGTATCTCGATTTAGAGGGACAATGCAGGGAACACAGAGTATATCATATGGACGCAAATTGTGTGTTAATTCGTCAACGTGAGTGTGCGAGGGATGCAGTAAAGGAGGAATAATGCATCGGAAAAGAGATACTCGGCTCCCAAAAGAAAATCCTTCCGTTTCCGTAGAAACGTATCTCGATTTAGATGGACAATGCAGGGAACCCAGAGTATTTCATATGGACGCAAACTGTGTGTTAATTCGTCAATGTGAGGGAGCAGCGGATGCAGTAAAGGAGGAATAATGCATCGGAAAAGAGATATTCGACCCCCAAAAGAAAATCCTATCGTTTCCGTAGAATCGTATCTCGATTTAGAAGGATAATGCAGGGAACCTAGAGTATTTCATATAGACGCAAATTGTGTGTTATTTCGTCAATGTGAGGGAGCGAGGGATGCAGTAAAGGAGGAATAATGCATCGGAAAAGAGATACTCGACTCCCAACAGAAAATCCTATCGTTTCCGTAGAAACGTATCTCGATTTAGAAGGACAATGCAGGGAACCCAGAGTATTTCATATGGACGCAATTTGTGTGTTAATTCGTCAATGTGAGGGAGCGAGGGATGCAGTAAAGGATGAATAATGCATCGGAATAGAGATACTCGACTCCCAAAAGAAAATCCTATCGTTTCGGTAGAAACGTATCTCGATTTAGAAGGATAATGCAGGGAACCCAGAGTATTTCATATGGACGCAAATTGTGTGTAATTTCGTCAATGTGAGGGAGCGAGGGCTGCAGTAAAGGAGGAATAATGCATCGGAAAAGAGGTACTCGACTCCCAAAACAAAATCCTATCGTTTCCGTAAAAACGTATCTCGATTTAGAAGGACAATGCAGGGAACCCAGGGTATTTTATATGGATGCAAATTGTGTGTTCATTCGTCAATGTGAGGGAGCGAGGGATGCAGTAAAGAAGGAATAATGCACCGGAAAAGAGATACTCGACTCCCAAAAGAAAATCCTTTTGTTTCCGTAGAAACGCTTCCCGATTTAGAGGGAAATGGCAGGGAACCCAGAGTGTTTTATATGGACGCAAATTGTGTGTTAATTCGTCAATGTGAGGGAGCGAGGGATGCAGTTAAGGAGGAATAATGCATCGGAAAAGAGATACTCGACTCCCAAAAGAAAATCCTATCGTTTGCATAGAAACGTATCTCGATTTAGAAGGACAATGCAGGGAACCCAGAGTATTTTATATGGACGCAAATTGTGTGTTCATTCGTCAATGTGAGGGTGCGAGGGCTGCAGTAAAGGAGGAATAATGCATCGGAAAAGAGATACTCGTCTCCCAACAGAAAATCCTATCGTTTCCGTAGAAACGTATCTCGATTTAGAAGTACAATGCAGGGAACCCAGAGTATTTCATATGGACGCAATTTGTGTGTTAATTCGTCAATGTGAGGGAGCGAGGGATGCAGTAAAGGATGAATAATGCATCGGAGTAGAGAGACTCGACTCCCAAAAGAAAATCCTATCGTTTCGGTAGAAACGTATCTCGATTTAGAAGGATAATGCAGGGAACCCAGAGTATTTCATATGGACGCAAATTGAGTGTAATTTCGTCAATGTGAGGGAGCGAGGGATGCAGTAAAGGAGGAATAATGCATCGGAAAAGAGGTACTCGACTCCCAAAACAAAATCCTACCGTTTCCGTAGAAACGTATCTCGATTTAGAAGGACAATGCAGGGAACCCAGGGTATTTTATATGGATGCATATTGTGTGTTCATTCGTCAATGTGAGGGAGCGAGGGATGCAGTAAAGAAGGGATAATGTACCGGAAAAGAGATACTCGACTCCCAAAAGAAAATCCTTTTGTTTCCGTAGAAACGTATCTCGATTTAGAGGGAAATGGCAGGGAACCCAGAGTGTTTTATATGGACGCAAATTGTGTGTTAATTCGTCAATGTGAGGGAGCGAGGGATGCAGTTAAGGAGGAATAATGCATCGGAATAGAGATACTCGACTCCCAAAAGAAAATCCTATCGTTTCGGTAGAAACGTATCTCGATTTAGAAGGATAATGCAGGGAACCCAGAGTATTTCATATGGACGCAAATTGTGTGTAATTTCGTCAATGTGAGGGAGCGAGGGATGCAGTAAAGGATGAATAATGCATCGGAATAGAGATACTCGACTCCCAAAAGAAAATCCTATCGTTTCGGTAGAAACGTATCTCGATTTAGAAGGATAATGCAGGGAACCCAGAGTATTTCATATGGACGCAAATTGTGTGTAATTTCGTCAATGTGAGGGAGCGAGAGCTGCAGTAAAGGAGGAATAATGCATCGGAAAAGAGGTACTCGACTCCCAAAACAAAATCCTATCGTTTCCGTAGAAACGTATCTCGATTTAGAAGGACAATGCAGGGAACCCAGGGTATTTTATATGGATGCAAATTGTGTGTTCATTCGTCAATGTGAGGGAGCGAGGGATGCAGTAAAGAAGGAATAATGCACCGGAAAAGAGATACTCGACTCCCAAAAGAAAATCCTTTTGTTTCCGTAGAAACGTATCTCGATTTAGAGGGAAATGGCAGGGAACCCAGAGTGCTTTATATGGACGCAAATTGTGTGTTAATTCGTCAATGTGAGGGAGCGAGGGATGCAGTTAAGGGGGAATAATGCATCGGAATAGAGATACTCGACTCCCAAAAGAAAATCCTATCGTTTCGGTGGAAACGTATCTCGATTTAGTAGGATAATGCAGGGAACCCAGAGTATTTCATATGGACGCAGATTGTGTGTAATTTCGTCAATGTGAGGGAGCGAGGGATGCAGTAAAGGATGAATAATACATCGGAATAGAGATACTCGACTCCCAAAAGAAAATCCTATCGTTTCGGTAGAAACGTATCTCGATTTAGAAGGATAATGCAGGGAACCTAGAGTATTTCATATGGACGCAAATTGTGTGTAATTTCGTCAATGTGAGGGAGCGTGGGCTGCAGTAAAGGAGGAATAATGCATCGGAAAAGAGGTACTCGACTCCCAAAACAATATCCTATCGTTTCCGTAGAAACGTATCTCGATGTAGAAGGACAATGCAGGGAACCCAGGGTATTTTATATGGATGCAAATTGTGTGTTCATTCGTCAATGTGAGGGAGCATGGGATGCAGTAAAGAAGGAATAATGCACCGGAAAAGACATACTCGACTCCCAAAAGAAAATCCTATCGTTTCCATAGATACGTATCTCGATTTAGAGGGACAATGCAGGGAACACAGAGTATATCATATGGACGCAAATTGTGTGTTAATTCGTCAACGTGAGTGTGCGAGGGATGCAGTAAAGGAGGAATAATGCATCGGAAAAGAGATACTCGGCTCCCAAAAGAAAATCCTTCCGTTTCCGTAGAAACGTATCTCGATTTAGATGGACAATGCAGGGAACCCAGAGTATTTCATATGGACGCAAACTGTGTGTTAATTCGTCAATGTGAGGGAGCAGCGGATGCAGTAAAGGAGGAATAATGCATCGGAAAAGAGATATTCGACTCCCAAAAGAAAATCCTATCGTTTCCGTAGAATCGTATCTCGATTTAGAAGGATAATGCAGGGAACCTAGAGTATTTCATATAGACGCAAATTGTGTGTTATTTCGTCAATGTGAGGGAGCGAGGGATGCAGTAAAGGAGGAATAATGCATCGGAAAAGAGATACTCGACTCCCAACAGAAAATCCTATCGTTTCCGTAGAAACGTATCTCGATTTAGAAGGACAATGCAGGGAACCCAGAGTATTTCATATGGACGCAATTTGTGTGTTAATTCGTCAATGTGAGGGAGCGAGGGATGCAGTAAAGGATGAATAATGCATCGGAATAGAGATACTCGACTCCCAAAAGAAAATCCTATCGTTTCGGTAGAAACGTATCTCGATTTAGAAGGATAATGCAGGGAACCCAGAGTATTTCATATGGACGCAAGATGTGTGTAATTTCGTCAATGTGAGGGAGCGAGGGCTGCAGTAAAGGAGGAATAATGCATCGGAAAAGAGGTACTCGACTCCCAAAACAAAATCCTATCGTTTCCGTAGAAACGTATCTCGATTTAGAAGGACAATGCAGGGAACCCAGGGTATTTTATATGGATGCAAATTGTGTGTTCGTTCGTCAATGTGAGGGAGCAGCGGATGCAGTAAAGGAGGAATAATGCATCGCAAAAGAGATATTCGACTCCCAAAAGAAAATCCTATCGTTTCCGTATAAATGTATCTCGATTTAGAAGGATATTGCAGGGAACCTAGAGTATTTCATATAGACGCAATTTGTGTGTTATTTCGTCAATGTGAGGGAGCGAGGGATGCAGTAAAGGAGGAATAATGTATCGGAAAAGAGGTACTCGACTCCCAAAAGAAAATCCTATCGTTTCCGTAGAAACGTATCTCGATTTAGAAGGACAATGCAGGGAACCCAGAGTATTTCATATGGACGCAATTTGTGTGTTAAATCGTCAATGTGCGGGAGCGAGGGATGCAGTAAAGGATGAATAATGCATCGGAATAGAGATACCCGACTCCCAAAATAAAATCCTAGCGTTTCGGTAGAAACGTATCTCGATTTAGAAGGATAATGCAGGGAACCCAGAGTATTTCATATGGACGCAAATTGTGTGTAATTTCGTCAATGTGAGGGAGCGAGGGCTGCAGTAAAGGAGGAATAATGCATCGGAAAAGAGGTACTCGACTCCCAAAACAAAATCCTATCGTTTCCGTAGAAACGTATCTCGATTTAGAAGGACAATGCAGGGAACCCAGGGTATTTTATATGGATGCAAATTGTGTGTTCATTCGTCAATGTGAGGGAGCGAGGGATGCAGTAAAGAAGGAATAATGCACCGGAAAAGAGATACTCGACTCCCAAAAGAAAATCCTTTTGTTTCCGTAGAAACGCTTCTCGATTTAGAGGGAAATGGCAGGGAACCCAGAGTGTTTTATATGGACGCAAATTGTGTGTTAATTCGTCAATGTGAGGGAGCGAGGGATGCAGTTAAGGAGGAATAATACATCGGAAAAGAGATACTCGACTCCCAAAAGAAAATCCTATCGTTTGCATAGAAACGTATCTCGATTTAGAAGGACAATGCAGGGAACCCAGAGTATTTTATATGGACGCAAATTGTGTGTTCATTCGTCAATGTGAGGGTGCGAGGGATGCAGTAAAGGAGGAATAATGCATCGTAAAAGAGAGACTCGACTCCCAAAAGAAAATCCTGTCGTTTCCGTAGAAACGTATCTCGATTTAGAAGGACAATGCAGGGAACACAGAGTATATCATATGGACGCACATTGTGTGTTAATTCGTCAACGTGAGTGTGCGAGGGATGCAGTAAAGGAGGAAAAATGCATCGGAAAAGAGATACTCGGCGCCCAAAAGAAAATCCTACCGTTTCCGTAGAAACGTATCTCGACTTAGAAGGACAATGCAGGGAACCCAGAGTATTTCATATGGACGCAAATTGTGTGTTAATTCGTCAATGTTGAAAGGTGTCTACACTGAGCCACAGCGCCAGAGATCGCTAGAGAGCATTGTTCCGCCGCCTCCACGGGCAGTGATTATTGTCGTAGTGGGCAGTGCTTGTCGAGGACTCGTAGTAGTCAGTTCGTGTTCAGATGTGCTAGTAGGGAGTGCTTGCTGAGATGTGATACTGAAAAGTTCTTGTTGAGATGTGGTAATAGCGAGTCGGTGTGGAGATATATTGTAATGATTAGAGTGATTTTGGTCAATATATGAAGGTAACGAAACTTGATTTATTTTTCATTATTTCCATGTTTTAAATAATGCGTCATTACAGGTTCAGTCAACAAAGCATCTGGCTTGTGTTCTTGTATTAGAGCGTAATTCTGGTTTTCTTGAGTAATTATGGTATTCTTATTTTCTTTAATATATTCAGTATAAATGATATTTAAAATTTCTTGTGTTATTGAAGAAGAACCGTGCCAGATGCGTACGTTGAGTCATACTTCCACACGCAGAACAGCTACACTTGTGATTTGGTTTCGTAGGTTTTATAGTTGCTGTGGACTTAATTAATTAATTGTGTTAATGAAAATTTCCATTTCATTCTTTGTTGTTGTTCTAAGCAGTCAGATAGCGTAATAATAACAGTCAGGGCCAACCGGTACGAGATGTCGTAATCGGACAGTACAGCGACAGAAAATTAAAATTATTTGTATTTTCATTACATATAATAAAGCCCCCATGCACGTGGCGACCACTGCTTCGGATCGTCCCTTGGAATTCTTCTGATTGTAGAAATAGTAGACAGTAGCATTGTTGTAGTAATTTGTAGTTTAGTAATTGTTGTCTATATTGCATGTGTAGATTTGGTAATTGTCATTCTTCAATTGTTCGTTAATCGTGTTTGAGGGAAGCATTTCATGTGAATGATATTGTTGGCGATAAAGTCTTATTGTGTGTAATTTTCATATAGTGACGCGTTTTGTATATTTTGTAAATGATTACGCGATCGATGAAAAAGGCAAAAATGATGGATAGTGAGAATGACGAAATTGTTAACATGGCGAACTCGCCAACAGAGGAAAACAGTATGATGGATAATGAAGTGGAAAACAATGTAATAAGTCGAGAAAATAGTCCGGAACCATTTCAAAATTTTTATCAATCAGAAAATTCACAGAATCCGAGATTAACGACAGAATATTCTGGAGTAGTATCGAACACAGATAGCTTTACAGCTATGACGAAGGAAACTGGTTTTGCGGGAAATGTTAGGGGCAAAAAGAATTTCGAACCGGCTATTATGGAGCAGTTGATGGGTGCAATATTAAATTTGGGATCACAGTTACGATCTGAATTAAAAACAGATAGGGAAACAATGGAAACACGGTTAGACTCACTGGGATCACAAATAGGAACGATCAAAACCGAGATGGGAACTTTGGGATCTGAATTAAAAACTGGTATGGGAACAATGGAAACACAGATCAGATCTGAATTAAAAACACAGATGGGGACAATGGAAACACGGTTAGACTCACGAATAGGGACATGTTTCAAAAATATGAAAGATAAATTAAAGAAAGAAATCAGAGAAGAAGTACAACCGATTTTGAATTCTCACAATAATAGATTAATTGCAGTAGAGATTAGACAAAGGGAACAGGATAGAGAACAGGAAGAAAGAGATCGCGTGATAGTACAGAAATTTTCAGAGTTAAATTTACAACGTGCACACGATAAGGAACAAATATTTGAGAGAATCGAGGAATCCGTACCAAATGACAGATTAAATAACCTAACACAACAATATGAACAGTTAACTACCAAATGTGTCAACACTGAAACCCGAGTCGCGACACTTACGGAAGACGTAAATAAACAGAAAGAAAAAATAGGTGACTTATCGGAAAGAGTTGAGGAGATTTCAGATAAATTGACAAGTCTTAGTTTAAATGGGGAGAGAGATTCAGATGATACAGCTCCATTGCCATTTGCAGAAACCGAAGAGTACCAGAACATAAATAAGCATGTTGAAAATCAGGGAAAATTTAATGAACGCGTCAAAAGGGAAGTTGAAGCATTACGAAATCAAGTTAAACAAATCGAAGGCGAAATTGTAGGAAAAGACAGTAGAAGAAATTTAGAATCACAGATAGCAGAGGGGTTTGAAGAAAGTAATTTATTTCATTTACGAGAAGCAACAAGAGAGCGCCAGGTGCGTGAACTTGACAATAATCGACATTCGGACTGGAACAGACGCGGTAGGTCTTTGTCGCCGCGAGGCGGAAGCTTTGACTGTAAACACTTCTTGACTGTTCGGAAATTTAAGATCTTTTGCAATTCTAGGAATGACATACGTCCATGTTCATGGTTGGATCGATTAACGTGCGCACTTCCGCCAAATTTGCCACTAAGTCACAAACTGAAATTTATGTGCAGCTATTAAGGTCCTCAGGGGATTCACTACTCTAAGTGAATATGTGCCGTAGCGAGCATAGGGCCCCGAGCTGTAGTGGTGCTATTTCCCTTTTAGTTTTCTGCACCGCTGCGTACTCTTTCGCTATTCTTTGCATCTATAAAAACAACTCTTCTACTATCAATCTATCTAGACAGTAGGTAAAGATTAACCGTATATGACGATTTTACCCGAAAGTGACTTTGGAAATTACCGTTTGGTCTTACTATATTTTCTGCAGCATTCATTCGTAGTTTAATCGAAATTTTACCTGTTTATCTTCGTGACAATATTACTTCTTATGTTGACGACATTCTTATTGCTAAACGTTCTTGGAGTGAGCACAACAAAATTTTGGATTCATTATTAAGTATTTTTGCACGAGTTGGCATGACAGTGAACTTGGAAAAATCTGAATTTGGTCGTTCTCAGGTGAAATTTCTCGGTCACATTATTTCTACAGAAGGTATTCTTCCTGATCCAGAAAAACTAGACGCTATTCGTAATTATGCTGTGCCTTCCACAAAACGTGATGTTCGTAGTTTCCTTGATGTCTGTAATTTTCTTAGACGCTTTGTTAGATTGGATTATTTGGCCACACCTCGTTTACACATTTCAGTTATGCACACTTTGGTCCCAGAAAATGCTTTCGTAAATTACGAGAAAATTGCTACTTCAGTAATATGGAAAAACTTATTCGATCTGTTCTTGCCAAATGCAAATTATGTTAATAGGCTAAGCCGCCAACTATTTCTCACACAGCACCGTTGTTTCCTATCATTCCAGCGAAATTAAAGGAGATGGCTGCAGTCGATTTGTTCGGTCCAGTGGTTCGTTCTACTAATGGTTTTGCGTACATTTTCGTAGCAGTGGAATTGACATCAAAATATGTGTGTTTTACACCTTTACGCAAAGCAACAGCTCGTTCAGTATCTAATGCTTTCATCAAACATTTTCTTAAAGAAGTTGGTCATGTTGATAAGGTTATATCAGATAATGGATCACAGTTTCGCTCTAAAATTTGGCTTCGTACTCTACGGCGTCGTAAGATTAAACCAATTTTTATTTCACTTTTTCACCCTCAATCTAATGCTTCAGAGAAATGGATGAAGGAAATCAATAAATTGTGCCGTCTTTATTGTCATCAGAATCACAGAACGTGGGATCAGTATCTTCATATTTTTCAAAACATTCTGAATGAACTTCCTAATGACTCAACTTCTTTACCGCCTCTATTGATATTAAAAAATAAAGCACCGCTAAATCGCATTTCTGAAATAGTTCCTTTTCCGCCTTCACGGAAACTGCGGCATTCTGAAGTTGTCAACCTGGCTCTACAAAATATTGCATCTGCGGCTGCTAGAAGAGAGAAATCAGCTAAGCGTCCTGGTCGTTTAAAAATCTTGTCAGTTGGTCAAAAGGTGTTAATTAAGTCCCATCGTTTATCTCATAAAGGAAAAGGCTTATGTCGCAAATTTTTTCTGCTTTATAACGGTCCATATAGAATTCGCAAAATTATTCATGATAACACTGTTGAAGTAGAAACTTAAATCTCGACGCTCTAAAGGAATACATCATATATCAAACGTTAAAATTTTTGTGGAATGACATACTTGTGAGAAACTAATAGCTATACGTAAACATGGAGAGAGTACAAGGATACCGCGCTGTGTTTGGCGGCGGCACATACTCAAAGCAACAGTCAGTCTGCGCGCCGCACAAGGCAGTCATTGACCGCAAGCAATCACTTCCTACGTCACGCGCCTACAGCTGATCGAGCGCTCAGTGCGAATGCACTGACAGACGTAAATAAATACACAGTTTAATTTCTCCGACTAAATTCTGTATAAAGCTATAATGACTTCATAAATTATGTTATTAACGTTCAGTATTTTTCAGGATACGGTTGTATAAAGTATTTAAGACCTTCAGGTAAATTCTATGCGTGTCCGACGTTAAGAGGACTTGCTATGGAGAAAATTTCAGGAAGAATGTAATTTCAAAAAAAAAAAAAAAAAAGGAAGTAAAAAAAAAGGTCACGATTAATTGAGTTTATTTTTCAGGTAACATAATTCCACTTAGGTACGTACTTTAGACGTAATTTGCTGCTCGCGATTACGTGATTCATACTTTGTGCTAATTTAATGTTCTATGAATTTACTAGTGAAGCGACGTGCTTGCGCACATTAACTGATTTTGACAATGATTGACTAATGAACAGGGTTGTTATTTGTATATATTATGCATCGCTTGGCTGCTATGCTTTTTCACTGATGTCATATTTTTCTATTATGTGCCTGCTGTGCTTATTTATTCAAATTATAATTGTCACCTGATTAATTGTGCTGTTATGTTTGTAAGTTATACTTTGTGATTTATCTGCTTGCGCCTTCATGGGTACTTATTAAGATTACATATGAACATTTATTTGCTTATGTCGATGTGATGCTAATGACCTGTTTATTGTGTAAGGCATGTTTGCTGCTGTGCGTATGGATTGCATATTTACACATTTCTGTTCTTTTGTCATAACTACTCTTTAATTTGGTGTATAGAAATGCTGATATACTGTGTACGAACATAGAGTTTAGGTTACACTGTGGTATTAATTATAGATTGTTCGCTTGGCAGAGCCTCATTGTAGGGATTGTGCTGCATCCACTTGTTGACATTCTGTTCTCTACTGGTATATTTACTCGCTATTGCTTGTTTTGCTTACGCTCAGTGCCTTATATTTTTAAGATAGGAAAATGAACTGCTATAATTCGACGAACGACATTAGTAAAAGAAACTTCATAGAAGTCACATGAGCTGAGGTTTTAGGGAAGCTGTATAAATTTATGTTACTAGGAAGGAAGCTAACGACATGACATACCGAAACTAGGTATAGACTATTGACAGTCATTACACTGCATTTTTCGTGAGCAATTGAAATAGGAAGTGACACTTGACACAAAAATACTCCACATGTTTGCTTCTGCTATGATTCTTGAAGTAGTGTACACACTGTGAAATATGATGATCATTCACACTCCGTAATCGTACTTAATTACTGAGAGTTGATCGAACTGAAGTCTGTTAGAGGTCATGTATGCATTTCTTTTATTTAATGATGGACAAGGAACCAAAATGTATCTTATAATTTATAATGAGTAGAAAATTTGGGTCAGATGGATTACACAGAGGTTGTGTGTGGACACTGTGTCTTCGGATTGTATGGGATGATGAATTGAAGTTGCACTAGGATTTTGTCTGTACTTGTTCGAGGAGACTGACTAGAGGAAAGAGTTGTTATGGAAGTGAAATGATATTGGTGCTGAGGTTTATATGTATCGACGTATTATTGAGGTATTGAGATTAGGTGAAGTTGATGATTATTGGAGTTTTGGTGGATAAGAGGTAAAGTAAATGAGGAGCATATTGTTTTTGTTGGTTTATATGGAACAGGGAGGATGAAGATGGCAGACTAGAACACTAAAGTGGAAGGAAGATTGTCTATACACACACTTGTTAAATCACTAAGCAGTATATACTTTTTTTTGAGAGAGGAAGCATGTGCATATCTTGGCTCACTGACAGTTGTTCAGCAACCGTACATTTTGATCTGGCTTGGCAAACATTGGTCTTGACATGATGACTATGACGTTGACTTAACTATTATTGACTGTTATACATTGCTGCCACTACTACTTGATACACATGATGAACATAAAATTTTGACAGAATTGCATTTACACAGTTAACACTATTCAATTACACAGTAGCACTAATGTGGATGAAAGATGAGTGAGTGTGTTTTGTGTGTTTTCCTTTTATAATCCCAGAGAAGTGATCCCAACCTATCTCCTAAATATTATTTCACTTGTTTGTTGTGGCTTGCACTGACACCCATAAATATTATAGGTTAACTGTTATTGTGTATTGTAATAGTTAATAGGACAATTATCTGATATCATTTGTGTGTTGTTATGATTTGTATGTTTAATGTAAAAGCATTGTATGTGTATTTCAAACTATTGTTCATGCCTGAACTGTGTGATTAGTGATGGTGCTGCACTTTTCAACATGATGTGTGACATTTAGTCATGTTTAATTTCTGCTGATGAACTGTGTGATCAGTGATTGTAAAAATTATGGACTGTTACTTGTACCTTTTCTACATGATTGGTGCCACAAGGACATGTTTAATTTCTGCTGATGAACAGTGTGATTCGTGATAGTGATAGTCCATAAAGACTGCGGTCAGCACCTGTTCAACATTACTGGGTGCCACTGATGGACTGCTTCTACTGAAAAGATGTCACCTGTTGATGTCTGCACCTGCTCAACATTGCTGGGTACCACTGACGGACTGCTTTTACTGAAATGATGTTGCTTCTTGCTGTCTGCACCTGGTCAACATTACTGGGTGCCACTGCTGGACTGCTTCTACTGAAATGGTGTTACTTGTTGATGTCTACACCTGCTCAACATTGCTGGTGCCACTAATGGAACTGCTTGTACTGAAAAGATGTCACCTGTTGATATCTGCACCTGTTCAACATTGCTGGTGCCACTGATGGATTGCTTCTACTGAAATGAAGTCACCTGTTGCTGTGTGCACCTGATCAACATTGCTGGTGCCACTAATGGACTGCTTCTACTGAAATGGTGTTACTTGTTGGTGTCTGCACCTGCTCAACATTACTGGGTGCCACTGATGGACTGCTTCTACTGAGATGAGGTCACTTGTTGGTGTCTGCACCTATTCAACATTACCGGGTGCCACTGATGGACTGCTTCTATTGAAAAATGTTACTTGTTGGTATTTGCACCTGTTGACCATTGCTGGGTGCTACTGCTGGAACTGTCAACTGCTTATTCTAGAGCTATGGAAAGCGTTTATGTGAATATTTGTATAAACTGATTTTTTGTGTATTACTGTTTGTGAAAAGTTATGAGACTCTTACCTGCACATATTCGTCATTGCTGACGCTATTGATTGAACTGTTTAACCACATAATACTTGTGTAAACTGTTATGTAAAGTCACATGTATGAAAGAATTTGTATTGCTTACTGTTTTTTATATATTAGGTTATTGAAAGGTCAGTGCAAAGCCAAAATTTTATCTAGTATGTGATATTTACGTATTAATATTATTTTTTATTTTTGTCTGTATTTTTTTGACGAATTTGGTGGTATTTTCACCACCAATGCTGGCAAAAATACCATCAAATTCTAGCCGTGGAGGAAGGGCATATGAAAGGTGGCTACACTGAGCCACAGCGCCAGAGATCGCTAGAGAGCATTGTTCCGCCGCCTCCACGGGCAGTGATTATTGTCGTAGTGGGCAGTGCTTGTCGAGGACTCGTAGTAGTCAGTTCGTGTTCAGATGTGCTAGTAGGGAGTGCTTGCTGAGATGTGATACTGAAAAGTTCTTGTTGAGATGTGGTAATAGCGAGTCGGTGTGGAGATATATTGTAATGATTAGAGTGATTTTGGTCAATATATGAAGGTAACGAAACTTGATTTATTTTTCATTATTTCCATGTTTTAAATAATGCGTCATTACAGGTTCAGTCAACAAAGCATCTGGCTTGTGTTCTTGTATTAGAGCGTAATTCTGGTTTTCTTGAGTAATTATGGTATTCTTATTTTCTTTAATATATTCAGTATAAATGATATTTAAAATTTCTTGTGTTATTGAAGAAGAACCGTGCCAGATGCGTACGTTGAGTCATACTTCCACACGCAGAACAGCTACACTTGTGCTTTGGTTTCGTAGGTTCTATAGTTGCTGGGGACTTAATTAATTAATTGTGTTAATGAAAATTTCCATTTCATTCTTTGTTGTTGTTCTAAGCAGTCAGATAGCGTAATAATAACAGTCAGGGCCAACCGGTACGAGATGTCGTAATCGGACAGTACAGCGACAGAAAATTAAAATTATTTGTATTTTCATTACATATAATAAAGCCCCCATGCACGCCACGTTACCTTCATATATTGACCAAAACACTCTAATCATTACAATATATCTCCACACCGACTCGCTATTACCACATCTCAACAAGAACTTTTCAGTATCACATCTCAGCAAGCACACCCTACTAGCACATCTGAACACGAACTGACTACTACGACTCCTCGACAAGCACTGCCCACTACGACAATAATCACTGCCCGTGGAGGCGGCGGAACAATGCTCTCTAGCGATCTCTGGCGCTGTAGCTCAGTGTAGCCACCTTTCAATGTGAGGGAGCGAGGGATGCAGTAAAGGAGGAATAATGCAACGGAAAAGAAATACTCGACTCCCAAAAGAAAATCCTATCGTTTCCTTGGACCGTACCTCGATTTAGAAGATGGCCGCAGGGAACCCAGAGAATTTCATATGGACGCAAATTGTGTGTTAATTCGTCAATGTGAGGGAGCGAGGGATGCAGTAAAGAAGGAATAATGCATCGGAAAAGAGATACTCGACTTCCAAAAGAAAATCCTATAGTTTCTGTAGAAACGTATCTCGTTTTAGAATGACAAGGCAGGGAACCCAGAGTATTTCATATGGACGCAAATTGTGTGTCAATTCGTCAATGTGAGGGAGCGAGGGATGAAGTAAAGGAGGAATAATGCATCGGAAAAGAGATACACGACTCCCAAAAGAAAATCCTATAGTTTCTGTAGAAACGTATCTCGTTTTAGAATGACAAGGCAGGGAACCCAGAGTATTTCATATGGACGCAAATTGTGTGTCAATTCGTCAATGTGAGGGAGCGAGGGATGCAGTAAAGGAGGAATAATGCACGGGAAAAGAGATACTCGACTCCAAAAAAAAAATCCTATCGTTTCCGTAGAAACGTATCTCGATTTAGAAGGAGACTGCAGTGAAACCAGGGTATTTCATATGGACGCAAATTGTGTGTTAAATCGTCGATGTGAGGGAGCGACGGATGCAGTAAAGGAGGAATAATTCATCGGAAAAGAGATACTCGACTCCCAAAAGAAAATCTTATCGTTTCCATAGAAACGTATCTCCATTTGGAAGGATAATGATGGGATCCCATAGTAGTTCATATGGACTCAAATTGTGTGTTAATTCGTCAATGTGAGGGAGCGAGGGATGCAGTAAAGGAGGAATAATGCATCGGAAAAGAGATACTTGACTCCAAAAAGAAAATCCTATCGTTTCCGTAGAAACGTATCTCGATTTAGAATGACAATGCTGGGAACCCAGAGTAATTCATATGAACGCAAATTGTGTGTTAATTCGTCAATGTGAGGGAGCGTGGGATGCAGTAAAGGAAGAATAATGCATCGGAAAAGAGATACTCGACTCCCAAAAGAAAATCCCATCGTTTCCGTAGAAACGTATCTCGATTTAAAAGGTCAATGCAGGGAACCCAGAGTATTTCATATGGACGCAAATTGTATGTTAATTCGACAATGTGAGGGAGCCAGGGATGCAGTAAAGGAAGAATAATGCATCGGAAAAGAGATACCCGATTCCCAAAAGAAAATCCTATCGCTTCCGTAGAAATGTATCTCGATTTAGAAGGATAATGCAGGGAACACAGAGTATTTCATATGGACGCAAATTGTGTGTTAATTCGTGAATGGGAGGGAGCGAGGGATGCAGTAAAGAAGGAATAATGCATCGGAAAAGAGATACTCGATTCCCAAAAGTAAATCCTATCGTTCCGTAGAAACGTATCTCGATTTAGAAGGATAATGCAGGGAACCCAGAGTATTTCAAATGGTCGCAAATTGTGTGTTAATTCGTCAATGTGAGGGAGCGAGGGATGCAGTAAAGGGGGAATAAAGCATCGGAAAAGAGATACTCGACTCCCAAAAGAAAATCCCATCGTTTCCGTAGAAACGTATCTCGATTTAAAAGGCCAATGCAGGGAACCCAGAGTATTTCATATGGACGCAAATTGTGTGTTAATTCGTGAATGTGAGGGAGCGTCGGATACTGTAAAGGAGGAATTATGCATCGGAAAAGAGATACTCGATTCCCAAAAGAAAATCCTATCATTTCCGTAGAAACGTATCTCGATTTAGAAGCAGATGGCAGGGAAAACATTGTCTTTCATATGGACGCAAATTGTGTGTTAATTCGTGAATGTGAGGGAGGGAGGGATGCAGTAAAGGAGGAATAATGCATCGGGAAAGAGATACTCGATTCCCAATAGAAAATCCTATCGTTTCCGTAGAAACGTATCTCGATTTAGAAGGACAATGCTGGGAACCCAGGGTATTTCATATGAAGGCAAATTGTTTATTAATTTGTCAATGTGAGGGAGCGAGGGATGCAGTAAAGAAGGAATAATTCATCATAAAAGAGATACTCGACTCCCAAAAGAAAATCCTAGCGTTTCCGTTGAAACGTATCTCGATTTAGAAGGAGATGGCAGGGAACCTAGAGTATTACATATGGACGCAAATTGTGTGTTAATTCGTCAATGTGAGGGAGCGAGGGATGCAGTAAAGGAGGAATATTGCATCGGAAAAGAGATACTTGACTCCAAAAAGAAAATCCTATCGTTTCCGTAGAAACGTATCTCGATTTAGAAGGACAATGCAGGGAACCCAGAGTAATTCATATGAACGCAAATTGTGTGTTAATTCGTCAATGTGAGGGAGCGAGGGATGCAGTAAAGGAAGAATAATGCATCGGAAAAGAGATACTCGACTCCCAAAAGAAAATCCCATCGTTTCCGTAGAACCGTATCTCGATTTAAAAGGTCAATGCAGGGAACCCAGAGTATTTCATATGGACGCAAATTCTATGTTAATTCGACAATGTGAGGGAACGAGCGATGCAGTAAAGGAGGAATAACGCATCGGAAAAGAGATACTCGACTCCCAAAAGAAAATCCTTTCGTTTCCATAGATACGTATCTCTATTTACAAGGGCAATGCAGGGAACCCAGAGTATTTCATATGGACACAAATTGTGTGTTAGTTCGTGAATGTGAGGGTGCGAGGGATGCTGTAAAGGAGGAATTATGCATCGGAAAAGAGATACTCGATTCCCAAAAGAAAATCCTATCGCTTCCGTAGAAATGTATCTCGATTTAGAAGGATAATGCAGGGAACCCAGAGTATTTCATATGGACGCAAATTGTGTGTTAATTCGTGAATGGGAGGGAGCGAAGGATGCAGTAAAGAAGGAATAATTTCTTCGGAAAACAGATACTCGACTCCCAAAAGAAAATCCTATCGTTTCCGTAGAAACGTATCTCGATTTAGAAGGACAATGCAGCGAAACTAGAGTATTTCATATGGACGGAAAATTGTATGGTAATTCGTCAAAGTGAGGGAGCGAAGGATGCAGAAAAGAAGGAATAATGCATCGGAAAAGAGATACTCGATTCCCAAAAGAAAATCCTATCGTTCCGTAGAAACGTATCTCGATTTAGAAGGATAATGCAGGGAACCCATAGTATTTCAAATGGACGCAAATTGTGTGTTAATTCGTCAATGTGAGGGAGCGAGGGATGCAGTAAAGGGGGAATAATGCATCGGATAAGAGATACTCGACTCCAAAAAGAAAATCCTAACATTTCCGTAGAAACGTATCTCGATTTAGAAGGACAATGCAGGGAACCCAGAGTAATTCATATGAACACAAATTGTGTGTTAATTCGTCAATGTGAGGGAGCGAGGGATGCTGTAAAGGAGGAATAATTCATCGGAAAAGAGATACTCGACTCCCAAAAGAAAATCCTAGCGTTTCCGTTGAAACGTATCACGATTTAGAAGGAGATGGCAGGGAACCTAGAGTATTTCATATGGACGCAAATTGTGTGTTAATTCGTGAATGTGAGGGAGCGTGGGACACTGTAAAGGAGGAATTATGCATCGGAAAAGAGATACTCGATTCCCAAAAGAAAATCCTATCATTTCCGTAGAAACGTATCTCGATTTAGAAGCAGATGGCAGGGAAAACATTGTCTTTCATATGGACGCAAATTGTGTGTTAATTCGTGAATGTGAGGGAGCGAGGGATGCAGTAAAGGAGGAATAATGCATCGGAAAAGAGATACTCGATTCCCAATAGAAATTCCTATCGTTTCAGTAGAAACGTATCTCGATTTAGAAGGACAATGCAGGGAACCCAGGGTATTTCATATGAAGGCAAATTGTTTGTTAATTTGTCAATGTGAGGGAGCGAGGGATGCAGTAAAAGAGGGAATAATTCATCGGAAAAGAGATACTCGACTACCAAAAGAAAATCCTGGCGTTTCCGTTGAAACGTATCACGATTTAGAAAGAGATGGCAGCGAACCTAGAGTATTTCATATGGACGCAAATTGTGTGTTAATTCGTCAATACGAGGGAGCTAGGGATGCAGTAAAGGAGGAATATTGGATCGGAAATGAGATACTTGACTCCAAAAAGAAAATCCTATCGTTTCTGTAGAAACGTATATCGATTTAGAAGGACAATGCAGCGAAACTAGAGTATTTCATATGGACGGAAAATTGTATGTTAATTCGTCAAAGTGAGGGAGTGAAGGATGCAGAAAAGAAGGAATAATGCATCGGAAAAGAGATACTCGATTCCCAAAAGTAAATCCTATCGTTTCCGTAGAAACGTATCTCGATTTAGAAGGATAATGCAGGGATCCCAGAGAATTTCAAATGGTTGCAAATTGTGTGTTAATTCGTCAATGTGAGGGAGCGAGGGATGCAGTAAAGGGGGAATAATGCATCGGGTAAGAGATACTCGACTCCAAAAAGAAAATCCTAACATTTCCGTAGAAACGTATCTCGATTTAGAAGGACAATGCTGGGAAGACAGAGTATTTCATATGAACGCAAATTGTGTGTTAATTCGTCAATGTGTGGGAGCTAGGGTTACAGCAAAGTAAGGAATAATGCATCGGAAAAGAGATACTCGACTCTCAGAAGAAAATCCTATTGTTTCTGTAGAAACGTATCTCGATTTAGAAGGACATCGCAGGGAACCCAGAGTATTTCATATGAATGCAAATTGTGTGTTAATTCGTCAATGGTAGGGAGCGAGGGATGCAGTAAAAGAGGAATAATGCATCGGAAAAGAGATACTCGATTCCCAAAAGAAAATCCTATCATTTCCGTAGAAACGTATCTCGATTTAGAAGCAGATGGCAGGGAAAACATTGACTTTCATATGGACGCAAATTGTGTGTTAATTCGTGAATGTGAGGGAGCGAGGGATGCAGTAAAGGAGGAATAATGCATCGGAAAAGAGATACTCGATTCCCAAAAGAAAATCCTATCATTTCCGTAGAAACGTATCTCGATTTAGAAGCAGATGGCAGGGAAAACATTGTCTTTCATATGGACGCAAATTGTGTGTTAATTCGTGAATGTGAGGGAGCAAGGGATGCAGTAAAGGAGGAATAATGCATCGGAAAAGAGATACTCGATTCCCAATAGAAATTCCTATCGTTTTAGTAGAAACGTATCTCGATTTAGAAGGACAATGCTGGGAACCCAGGGTATTTCATATGAAGGCAAATTGTTTGATAATTTGTCTATGTGAGGGAGCGAGGGATGCAGTAAAGAAGGAATAATTCATCCGAAAAGAGATACTCGTCTCCCAAAAGAAAATCCTAGCGTTTCCGTTGAAACGTATCACGATTTAGAAGGAGATGATAGGGAACCTAGAGTATTTGATATGGACGCAAATTGTGCGTTAATTCGTGAATGTGAGGGAGCGTGGGATACTGAAAGGGAGGAATTATGCATCGGAAAAGAGATACTCGATTCCCAAAAGAAAATCCTATCATTTCCGTAGAAACGTATCTCGATTTAGAAGCAGATGGCAGGGAAAACATTGTCTTTCATATGGACCCAAATTGTGTGTTAATTCGTGAATGTGAGGGAGCGAGGGATGCAGTAAAGGAGGAATAATGCATCGGAAAAGAGATACTCGATTCCCAATAGAAATTCCTATCGTTTCAGTAGAAACGTATCTCGATTTAGAAGGACAATGCAGGGAACCCAGGGTATTTCATATGAAGGCAAATTGTTTGTTAATTTGTCAATGTGAGGGAGCGAGGGATGTAGTAAAGAAGGAATTATTCATCGGAAAAGAGATACTCGACTCCCAAAAGAAAATCCTAGCGTTTCCGTTGAAACGTATCACGATTTAGAAAGAGATGGCAGGGAACCTAGAGTATTTCATATGGATGCAAATTATGTGTTAATTCGTCAATGTGAGGGAGCGAGGGATGCAGTAAAGGAGGAATATTGCATCGGAAAAGAGATACTTGACTCCAAAAAGAAAATCCTATCGTTTCCGTAGAAACGTATCTCGATTTAGAAGGACAATGCAGGGAACCCAGAGTAATTCATATGAACGCAAATTGTGTGTTAATTCGTCAATGTGAGGGAGCGACGGATGCAGTAAAGGAGGAATAATGCATCGGAAAAGAGATACTCGATTCCCAAAAGTAAATCCTATCGTTTCCGTAGAAACGTATCTCGATTTAGAAGGATAATGCAGGGAACCCAGAGTATTTCATATGGACGCAAATTGTGTGTTAATTCGTGAATGTGAGGGAGCGAGGGATGCAGTAAAGAAGGAATAATTTCTTCGGAAAAGAGATACTCGACTCCCAAAAGAAAATCCTATCGTTTCCGTAGAAACGTATCTCGATTTAGAAGGACAATGCAGCGAAACTAGAGTATTTCATATGGACGGAAAATTGTATGTTAATTCGTCAAAGTGAGGGAGCGAAGGATGCAGAAAAGAAGGAATAATGCATCGGAAAAGAGATACTCGATTCCCAAAAGTAAATCCTATCGTTTCCGTAGAAACGTATCTCGATTTAGAAGGATAATGCAGGGAACCCAGAGAATTTCAAATGGATGCAAATTGTGTGTTAATTCGACAATGTGAGGGAGCGAGGGATGCAGTAAAGGGGGAATAATGCATCGGGTAAGAGATACTCGACCCCAAAAAGAAAATCCTAACATTTCCGTAGAAACGTATCTCGATTTAGAAGGACAATGCTGGGTAAACAGAGTATTTCATATGGACGCAAATTGTGTGTTAATTCGTCAATGTGTGGGAGCTAGGGTTACAGCAAAGTAAGGAATAATGCATCGGAAAAGAGATACTCGACTCTCAGAAGAAAATCCTATTGTTTCTGTAGAAACGTATCTCGATTTAGAAGGACATCGCAGGGAACCCAGAGTATTTCATATGAATGCAAATTGTGTGTTAATTCGTCAATGGTAGGGAACGAGGGATGCAGTAAAGGAGGAATAATGCATCGGAAAAGAGATACTCGATTCCCAAAAGAAAATCCCATCATTTCCGTAGAAACGTATCTCGATTTAGAAGCAGATGGCAGGGAAAACATTGCCTTTCATATGGACGCAAATTGTGTGTTAATTCGTGAATGTGAGGGAGCGAGGGATGCAGTAAAGGAGGAATAATGCGTCGGAAAAGAGATACTCGACTCCCAAAAGAAAATCCTAGCGTTTCCGTTGAAACGTATCACGATTTAGAAGGAGATGGCAGGGAACCTAGAGTATTTCATATGGACGCAAATTGTGTGTTAATTCGTGAATGTGAGGGAGCGAGGGATGCTGTAAAGGAGGAATAATGCATCGGAAAAGAGAAACTCGATTCCCAAAAGAAAATCCTATCATTTCCGTAGAAACGTATCTCGATTTAGAAGGACAATGCAGCGAAACTAGAGTATTTCATATGGACGGAAAATTGTATGTTAATTCGTCAAAGTGAGGGAGCGAAGGATGCAGAAAAGAAGGAATAATGCATCGGAAAAGAGATACTCGATTCCCAAAAGTAAATCCTATCGCTTCCGTAGAAACGTATCTCGATTTAGAAGGATAATGCAGGGAACCCAGAGAATTTCAAATGGATGCAAATTGTGTGTTAATTCGTCAATGTGAGGGAGCGAGGGATGCAGTAAAGGGGGAATAATGCATCGGGTAAGAGATACTCGACTCCAAAAAGAAAATCCTAACATTTCCGTAGAAACGTATCTCGATTTAGAAGGACAATGCTGGGAAAACAGAGTATTTCATATGGTCGCAAATTGTGTGTTAATTCGTCAATGTGTGGGAGCTAGGGTTACAGCAAAGTAAGGAATAATGCATCGGAAAAGAGATACTCGACTCTCAGAAGAAAATCCCATTGTTTCTGTAGAAACGTATCTCGATTTAGAAGGACATCGCAGGGAACCCAGAGTATTTCATATGAATGCAAATTGTGTGTTAATTCGTCAATGGTAGGGAGCGAGGGATGCAGTAAAAGAGGAATAATGCATCGGAAAAGAGATACTCGATTCCCAAAAGAAAATCCTATCATTTCCGTAGAAACGTATCTCGATTTAGAAGCAGATGGCAGGGAAAACATTGACTTTCATATGGACGCAAATTGTGTGTTAATTCGTGAATGTGAGGGAGCGAGGGATGCAGTAAAGGAGGAATAATGCATCGGAAAAGAGATACTCGATTCCCAAAAGAAAATCCTATCATTTCCGTAGAAACGTATCTCGATTTAGAAGCAGATGGCAGGGAAAACATTGTCTTTCATATGGACGCAAATTGTGTGTTAATTCGTGAATGTGAGGGAGCAAGGGATGCAGTAAAGGAGGAATAATGCATCGGAAAAGAGATACTCGATTCCCAATAGAAATTCCTATCGTTTTAGTAGAAACGTATCTCGATTTAGAAGGACAATGCAGGGAACCCAGGGTATTTCATATGAAGGCAAATTGTTTGATAATTTGTCTATGTGAGGGAGCGAGGGATGCAGTAAAGAAGGAATAATTCATCCGAAAAGAGATACTCGTCTCCCAAAAGAAAATCCTAGCGTTTCCGCTGAAACGTATCACGATTTAGAAGGAGATGATAGGGAACCTAGAGTATTTCATATGGACGCAAATTGTGCGTTAATTCGTGAATGTGAGGGAGCGTGGGATACTGAAAGGGAGGAATTATGCATCGGAAAAGAGATACTCGATTCCCAAAAGAAAATCCTATCATTTCCGTAGAAACGTATCTCGATTTAGAAGCAGATGGCAGGGAAAACATTGTCTTTCATATGGACCCAAATTGTGTGTTAATTCGTGAATGTGAGGGAGCGAGGGATGCAGTAAAGGAGGAATAATGCATCGGAAAAGAGATACTCGATTCCCAATAGAAATTCCTATCGTTTCAGTAGAAACGTATCTCGATTTAGAAGGACAATGCAGGGAACCCAGGGTATTTCATATGAAGGCAAATTGTTTGTTAATTTGTCAATGTGAGGGAGCGAGGGATGTAGTAAGGAAGGAATTATTCATCGGAAAAGAGATACTCGACTCCCAAAAGAAAATCCTAGCGTTTCCGTTGAAACGTATCACGATTTAGAAAGAGATGGCAGGGAACCTAGAGTATTTCATATGGATGCAAATTATGTGTTAATTCGTCAATGTGAGGGAGCGAGGGATGCAGTAAAGGAGGAATATTGCATCGGAAAAGAGATACTTGACTCCAAAAAGAAAATCCTATCGTTTCCGTAGAAACGTATCTCGATTTAGAAGGACAATGCAGGGAACCCAGAGTAATTCATATGAACGCAAATTGTGTGTTAATTCGTCAATGTGAGGGAGCGACGGATGCAGTAAAGGAGGAATAATGCATCGGAAAAGAGATACTCGATTCCCAAAAGTAAATCCTATCGTTTCCGTAGAAACGTATCTCGATTTAGAAGGATAATGCAGGGAACCCAGAGTATTTCATATGGACGCAAATTGTGTGTTAATTCGTGAATGTGAGGGAGCGAGGGATGCAGTAAAGAAGGAATAATTTCTTCGGAAAAGAGATACTCGACTCCCAAAAGAAAATCCTATCGTTTCCGTAGAAACGTATCTCGATTTAGAAGGACAATGCAGCGAAACTAGAGTATTTCATATGGACGGAAAATTGTATGTTAATTCGTCAAAGTGAGGGAGCGAAGGATGCAGAAAAGAAGGAATAATGCATCGGAAAAGAGATACTCGATTCCCAAAAGTAAATCCTATCGTTTCCGTAGAAACGTATCTCGATTTAGAAGGATAATGCAGGGAACCCAGAGAATTTCAAATGGATGCAAATTGTGTGTTAATTCGACAATGTGAGGGAGCGAGGGATGCAGTAAAGGGGGAATAATGCATCGGGTAAGAGATACTCGACCCCAAAAAGAAAATCCTAACATTTCCGTAGAAACGTATCTCGATTTAGAAGGACAATGCTGGGTAAACAGAGTATTTCATATGGACGCAAATTGTGTGTTAATTCGTCAATGTGTGGGAGCTAGGGTTACAGCAAAGTAAGGAATAATGCATCGGAAAAGAGATACTCGACTCTCAGAAGAAAATCCTATTGTTTCTGTAGAAACGTATCTCGATTTAGAAGGACATCGCAGGGAACCCAGAGTATTTCATATGAATGCAAATTGTGTGTTAATTCGTCAATGGTAGGGAACGAGGGATGCAGTAAAGGAGGAATAATGCATCGGAAAAGAGATACTCGATTCCCAAAAGAAAATCCCATCATTTCCGTAGAAACGTATCTCGATTTAGAAGCAGATGGCAGGGAAAACATTGCCTTTCATATGGACGCAAATTGTGTGTTAATTCGTGAATGTGAGGGAGCGAGGGATGCAGTAAAGGAGGAATAATGCGTCGGAAAAGAGATACTCGACTCCCAAAAGAAAATCCTAGCGTTTCCGTTGAAACGTATCACGATTTAGAAGGAGATGGCAGGGAACCTAGAGTATTTCATATGGACGCAAATTGTGTGTTAATTCGTGAATGTGAGGGAGCGAGGGATGCTGTAAAGGAGGAATAATGCATCGGAAAAGAGAAACTCGATTCCCAAAAGAAAATCCTATCATTTCCGTAGAAACGTATCTCGATTTAGAAGGACAATGCAGCGAAACTAGAGTATTTCATATGGACGGAAAATTGTATGTTAATTCGTCAAAGTGAGGGAGCGAAGGATGCAGAAAAGAAGGAATAATGCATCGGAAAAGAGATACTCGATTCCCAAAAGTAAATCCTATCGCTTCCGTAGAAACGTATCTCGATTTAGAAGGATAATGCAGGGAACCCAGAGAATTTCAAATGGATGCAAATTGTGTGTTAATTCGTCAATGTGAGGGAGCGAGGGATGCAGTAAAGGGGGAATAATGCATCGGGTAAGAGATACTCGACTCCAAAAAGAAAATCCTAACATTTCCGTAGAAACGTATCTCGATTTAGAAGGACAATGCTGGGAAAACAGAGTATTTCATATGGTCGCAAATTGTGTGTTAATTCGTCAATGTGTGGGAGCTAGGGTTACAGCAAAGTAAGGAATAATGCATCGGAAAAGAGATACTCGACTCTCAGAAGAAAATCCTATTGTTTCTGTAGAAACGTATCTCGATTTAGAAGGACATCGCAGGGAACCCAGAGTATTTCATATGAATGTAAATTGTGTGTTAATTCGTCAATGGTAGGGAGCGAGGGATGCAGTAAAGGAGGAATAATGCATCGGAAAAGAGATACTCGTTTCCCAAAAGAAAATCCTATCATTTCCGTAGAAACGTATCTCGATTTAGAAGCAGATGGCAGGGAAAACATTGTCTTTCATATGGACGCAAATTGTGTGTTAATTCGTGAATGTGAGGGAGCGAGGGATGCAGTAAAGGAGGAATAATGCATCGGAAAAGAGATACTCGACTCCCAAAAGAAAATCCTAGCGTTTCCGTTGAAACGTATCACGATTTAGAAGGAGATGGCAGGGAACCTAGAGTATTTCATATGGACGCAAATTGTGTGTTAATTCGTGAACGTGAGGGAGCGTGGGATGCTGTAAAGGAGGAATTATGCATCGGAAAAGAGATACTCGATTCCCAAAAGAAAATCCTATCATTTCCGTAGAAACGTATCTCGATTTAGAAGCAGATGTCAGGGAAAACATTGTCTTTCATATGGACGCAAATTGTGTGTTAATACGTGAATGTGAGGGAGCGAGGGATGCAGTAAAGGAGGAATAATGCATCGGAAAAGAGATACTCGATTCCCAATAGAAATTCCTATCGTTTCAGTAGAAACGTATCTCGATTTAGAAGTACAATGCAGGGAACCCAGGGTATTTCATATGAAGGCATATTGTTTGTTAATTTGTCAATGTGAGGGAGCGAGGGATGCAGTAAAGGAGGAATATTGCATCGGAAAAGAGATACTTGACTCCAAAAAGAAAATCCTATCGTTTCCGTAGAAACGTATCTCGATTTAGAGGGACAATGCAGGGAACCCAGAGTAATTCATATGAACGCAATTTGTGTGTTAATTCGTGAATGTGATGGAGCGAGGGATGCAGTAAAGGAGGAATAATGCATCGGAAAAGAGATACTCGACTCCCAAAAGAAAATCCCATCGTTTCCGTAGAAACGTATCTCGATTTAGAAGTACAATGCAGGGAACCCAGGGTATTTCATATGAAGGCAAATTGTTTGTTAATTTGTCAATGTGAGGGAGCGAGGGATGCAGTAAAGGAGGAATATTGCATCGGAAAAGAGATACTTGACTCCAAAAAGAAAATCCTATCGTTTCCGTAGAAACGTATCTCGATTTAGAGGGACAATGCAGGGAACCCAGAGTAATTCATATGAACGCAAATTGTGTGTTAATTCGTGAATGTGAGGGAGCGAGGGATGCAGTAAAGGAGGAATAATGCATCGGAAAAGAGATACTCGACTCCCAAAAGAAAATCCTAGCGTTTCCGTTGAAACGTATCACGATTTAGAAGGAGATGGCAGGGAACATAGAGTATTTCATATGGACGCAAATTGTGTGTTAATTCGTGAATGCGAGGGAGCGTGGGATGCTGTAAAGGAGGAATTATGCATCGGAAAAGAGATACTCGATTCCCAAAAGAAAATCCTATCATTTCCGTAGAAACGTATCTCGATTTAGAAGCAGATGGCAGGGAAAACATTGTCTTTCATATGGACCCAAATTGTGTGTTAATTCGTAAATGTGAGGGAGCGAGGGATGCAGTAAAGGAGGAATAATGCATCGGAAAAGAGATACTCGATTCCCAATAGAAATTCCTATCGTTTCAGTAGAAACGTATCTCGATTTAGAAGGACAATGCAGGGAACCCAGGGTATTTCATATGAAGGCAAATTGTTTGTTAATTTGTCAATGTGAGGGAGCGAGGGATGTAGTAAAGAAGGAATTATTCATCGGAAAAGAGATACTCGACTCCCAAAAGAAAATCCTAGCGTTTCCGTTGAAACGTATCACGATTTAGAAAGAGATGGCAGGGAACCTAGAGTATTTCATATGGATGCAAATTGTGTGTTAATTCGTCAATGTGAGGGAGCGAGGGATGCAGTAAAGGAGGAATATTGCATCGGAAAAGAGATACTTGACTCCAAAAAGAAAATCCTATCGTTTCCGTAGAAACGTATCTCGATTTAGAAGGACAATGCAGGGAACCCAGAGTAATTCATATGAACGCAAATTGTGTGTTAATTCGTCAATGTGAGGGAGCGACGGATGCAGTAAAGGAGGAATAATGCATCGGAAAAGAGATACTCGACTCCCAAAAGAAAATCCCATCGTTTCCGGAGAAACGTATCTCGATTTAAAAATGTCAATACAGGGAACCCAGAGTACTTCATATGGACGCAAATTGTGTCTTAATTCGTGAATGTGAGGGAGCGAGGGATGCTGTAAAGGAGGAATTATGCATCGGAAAATAGATACTCGATTCCCAAAAGAAAATCCTATCGCTTCCGTAGAAATGTATCTCGATTTAGAAGGATAATGCAGGGAACCCAGAGTATTTCATATGGACGCAAATTGTGTGTTAATTCGTGAATGTGAGGGAGCGAGGGATGCAGTAAAGAAGGAATAATTTCTTCGGAAAAGAGATACTCGACTCCCAAAAGAAAATCCTATCGTTTCCGTAGAAACGTATCTCGATTTAGAAGGACAATGCAGCGAAACTAGAGTATTTCATATGGACGGAAAATTGTATGTTAATTCGTCAAAGTGAGGGAGCGAAGGATGCAGAAAAGAAGGAATAATGCATCGGAAAAGAGATACTCGATTCCCAAAAGTAAATCCTATCGTTTCCGTAGAAACGTATCTCGATTTAGAAGGATAATGCAGGGAACCCAGAGAATTTCAAATGGATGCAAATTGTGTGTTAATTCGACAATGTGAGGGAGCGAGGGATGCAGTAAAGGGGGAATAATGCATCGGGTAAGAGATACTCGACCCCAAAAAGAAAATCCTAACATTTCCGTAGAAACGTATCTCGATTTAGAAGGACAATGCTGGGTAAACAGAGTATTTCATATGGACGCAAATTGTGTGTTAATTCGTCAATGTGTGGGAGCTAGGGTTACAGCAAAGTAAGGAATAATGCATCGGAAAAGAGATACTCGACTCTCAGAAGAAAATCCTATTGTTTCTGTAGAAACGTATCTCGATTTAGAAGGACATCGCAGGGAACCCAGAGTATTTCATATGAATGCAAATTGTGTGTTAATTCGTCAATGGTAGGGAACGAGGGATGCAGTAAAGGAGGAATAATGCATCGGAAAAGAGATACTCGATTCCCAAAAGAAAATCCCATCATTTCCGTAGAAACGTATCTCGATTTAGAAGCAGATGGCAGGGAAAACATTGCCTTTCATATGGACGCAAATTGTGTGTTAATTCGTGAATGTGAGGGAGCGAGGGATGCAGTAAAGGAGGAATAATGCGTCGGAAAAGAGATACTCGACTCCCAAAAGAAAATCCTAGCGTTTCCGTTGAAACGTATCACGATTTAGAAGGAGATGGCAGGGAACCTAGAGTATTTCATATGGACGCAAATTGTGTGTTAATTCGTGAATGTGAGGGAGCGAGGGATGCTGTAAAGGAGGAATAATGCATCGGAAAAGAGAAACTCGATTCCCAAAAGAAAATCCTATCATTTCCGTAGAAACGTATCTCGATTTAGAAGGACAATGCAGCGAAACTAGAGTATTTCATATGGACGGAAAATTGTATGTTAATTCGTCAAAGTGAGGGAGCGAAGGATGCAGAAAAGAAGGAATAATGCATCGGAAAAGAGATACTCGATTCCCAAAAGTAAATCCTATCGTTTCCGTAGAAACGTATCTCGATTTAGAAGGATAATGCAGGGAACCCAGAGAATTTCAAATGGATGCAAATTGTGTGTTAATTCGTCAATGTGAGGGAGCGAGGGATGCAGTAAAGGGGGAATAATGCATCGGGTAAGAGATACTCGACTCCAAAAAGAAAATCCTAACATTTCCGTAGAAACGTATCTCGATTTAGAAGGACAATGCTGGGAAAACAGAGTATTTCATATGG
The DNA here is from genome assembly GCF_023898315.1 of Schistocerca nitens. NCBI lineage: Eukaryota > Metazoa > Arthropoda > Insecta > Orthoptera > Acrididae > Schistocerca > Schistocerca nitens. The sequence continues at coordinate 1,153,207,929 of NC_064615.1, forward strand.
TCGCAAATTGTGTGTTAATTCGTCAATGTGTGGGAGCTAGGGTTACAGCAAAGTAAGGAATAATGCATCGGAAAAGAGATACTCGACTCTCAGAAGAAAATCCTATTCTTTCTGTAGAAACGTATCTCGATTTAGAAGGACATCGCAGGGAACCCAGAGTATTTCATATGAATGTAAATTGTGTGTTAATTCGTCAATGGTAGGGAGCGAGGGATGCAGTAAAGGAGGAATAATGCATCGGAAAAGAGATACTCGTTTCCCAAAAGAAAATCCTATCATTTCCGTAGAAACGTATCTCGATTTAGAAGCAGATGGCAGGGAAAACATTGTCTTTCATATGGACGCAAATTGTGTGTTAATTCGTGAATGTGAGGGAGCGAGGGATGCAGTAAAGGAGGAATAATGCATCGGAATAGAGATACTCGACCCCCAAAAGAAAATCCTAGCGTTTCCGTTGAAACGTATCACGATTTAGAAGGAGATGGCAGGGAACCTAGAGTATTTCATATGGACGCAAATTGTGTGTTAATTCGTGAATGTGAGGGAGCGTGGGATGCTGTAAAGGAGGAATTATGCATCGGAAAAGAGATACTCGATTCCCAAAAGAAAATCCTATCATTTCCGTAGAAACGTATCTCGATTTAGAAGCAGATGCCAGGGAAAACATTGTCTTTCATATGGACGCAAATTGTGTGTTAATACGTGAATGTGAGGGAGCGAGGGATGCAGTAAAGGAGGAATAATGCATCGGAAAAGAGATACTCGATTCCCAATAGAAATTCCTATCGTTTCAGTAGAAACGTATCTCGATTTAGAAGTACAATGCAGGGAACCCAGGGTATTTCATATGAAGGCAAATTGTTTGTTAATTTGTCAATGTGAGGGAGCGAGGGATGCAGTAAAGAAGGAATAATTCATCGGAAAAGAGATACTCGACTCCCAAAAGAAAATCCTAGCGTTTCCGTTGAAACGTATCAATATTTAGAAAGAGATGGCAGGGAACCTAGAGTATTTCATATGGACGCAAATTGTGTGTTAATTCGTCAATGTGAGGGAGCGAGGGATGCAGTAAAGGAGGAATATTGCATCGGAAAAGAGATACTTGACTCCAAAAAGAAAATCCTATCGTTTCCGTAGAAACGTATCTCGATTTAGAGGGACAATGCAGGGAACCCAGAGTAATTCATATGAACGCAAATTGTGTGTTAATTCGTGAATGTGAGGGAGCGAGGGATGCAGTAAAGGAGGAATAATGCATCGGAAAAGAGATACTCGACTCCCAAAAGAAAATCCCATCGTTTCCGTAGAAACGTATCTCGATTTAAAACGTCAATACAGGGAACCCAGAGTATTTCATATGGACGCAAATTGTGTGTTAATTCGTGAATGTGAAGGAGCGAGGGTTGCTGTAAAGGAGGAATTATGCATCGGAAAATAGATACTCGATTCCCAAAAGAAAATCCTATCGCTTCCGTAGAAATGTATCTCGATTTAGAAGGATAATGCAGGGAACCCAGAGTATTTCATATGGACGCAAATTGTGTGTTAATTCGTGAATGTGAGGGAGCGAGGGATGCAGTAAAGAAGGATTAATTTCTTCGGAAAAGAGATACTCGACTCCCAAAAGAAAGTCCTATCGTTTCCCTAGAAACGTATCTCGATTTAGAAGGACAATGCAGCGAAACTAGAGTATTTCATATGGACGGAAAATTGTATGTTAATTCGTCAAAGTGAGGGAGCGAAGGATGCAGAAAAGAAGGAATAATGCATCGGAAAAGAGATACTCGATTCCCAAAAGTAAATCCTATCGTTTCCGTAGAAACGTATCTCGATTTAGAAGGATAATGCAGGGAACCCAGAGAATTTCAAATGGATGCAAATTGTGTGTTAATTCGTCAATGTGAGGGAGCGAGGGATGCAGTAAAGGGGGAATAATGCATCGGGTAAGAGATACTCGACCCCAAAAAGAAAATCCTAACATTTCCGTAGAAACGTATCTCGATTTAGAAGGACAATGCTGGGAAAACAGAGTATTTCATATGGACGCAAATTGTGTGTTAATTCGTCAATGTGTGGGAGCTAAGGTTACAGCAAAGTAAGGAATAATGCATCGGAAAAGAGATACTCGACTCTCAGAAGAAAATCCTATTCTTTCTGTAGAAACGTATCTCGATTTAGAAGGACATCGCAGGGAACCCAGAGTATTTCATATGAATGCAAATTGTGTGTTAATTCGTCAATGGTAGGGAGCGAGGGATGCAGTAAAGGAGGAATAATGCATCGGAAAAGAGATACTCGATTCCCAAAAGAAAATCCTATCATTTCCGTAGAAACGTATCTCGATTTAGAGGCAGATGGCAGGGAAAACATTGTCTTTCATATGGACGCCAATTGTGTGTTAATTCGTGAATGTGAGGGAGCGAGGGATGCAGTAAAGGAGGAATAATGCATCGGAAAAGAGATACTCGACTCCCAAAAGAAAATCCTAGCGTTTCCGTTGAAACGTATCACGATTTAGAAGGAGATGGCAGGGAACCTAGAGTATTTCATATGGACGCAAATTGTGTGTTAATTCGTGAATGTGAGGGAGCGAGGGATGCTGTAAAGGAGGAATTATGCATCGGAAAAGAGAAACTCGATTCCCAAAAGAAAATCCTATCATTTCCGTAGAAACGTATCTCGATTTAGAAGGACAATGCAGCGAAACTAGAGTATTTCATATGGACGGAAAATTGTATGTTAATTCGTCAAAGTGAGGGAGCGAAGGATGCAGAAAAGAAGGAATAATGCATCGGAAAAGAGATACTCGATTCCCAAAAGTAAATCCTATCGTTTCCGTAGAAACGTATCTCGCTTTAGAAGGATAATGCAGGGAACCCAGAGAATTTCAAATGGATGCAAATTGTGTGTTAATTCGTCAATGTGAGGGAGCGAGGGATGCAGTAAAGGGGGAATAATGCATCGGGTAAGAGATACTCGACTCCAAAAAGAAAATCCTAACATTTCCGTAGAAACGTATCTCGATTTAGAAGGACAATGCTGGGAAAACAGAGTATTTCATATGGTCGCAAATTGTGTGTTAATTCGTCAATGTGTGGGAGCTAGGGTTACAGCAAAGTAAGGAATAATGCATCGGAAAAGAGATACTCGACTCTCAGAGGAAAATCCTATTGTTTCTGTAGAAACGTATCTCGATTTAGAAGGACATCGCAGGGAACCCAGGGTATTTCATATGAATGCAAATTGTGTGTTAATTCGTCAATGGTAGGGAGCGAGGGATGCAGTAAAGGAGGAATAATGCATCGGAAAAGAGATACTCGTTTCCCAAAAGAAAATCCTATCATTTCCGTAGAAACGTATCTCGATTTAGAAGCAGACGGCAGGGAAAACATTGTCTTTCATATGGACGCAAATTATGTGTTAATTCGTGAATGTGAGGGAGCGAGGGATGCAGTAAAGGAGGAATAATGCATCGGAAAAGAGATACTCGACTCCCAAAAGAAAATCCTAGCGTTTCCGTTGAAACGTATCACGATTTAGAAGGAGATGGCAGGGAACATAGAGTATTTCATATGGAGGCAAATTGTGTGTTAATTCGTGAATGCGAGGGAGCGTGGGATGCTGTAAAGGAGGAATTATGCATCGGAAAAGAGATACTCGATTCCCAAAAGAAAAACCTATCATTTCCGTAGAAACGTATCTCGATTTAGAAGCAGATGGCAGGGAAACATTGTCTTTCATATGGACGCAAATTGTGTGTTAATTCGTGAATGTGAGGGAGCGAGGGATGCAGTAAAGGAGGAATAATGCATCGGAAAAGAGGTACTCGATTCCCAATAGAAATTCCTATCGTTTCAGTAGAAACGTATCTCGATTTAGAAGGACAATGCAGGGAACCCAGGGTATTTCATATGAAGGCAAATTGTTTGTTAATTTGTCAATGTGAGGGAGCGAGGGATGCAGTAAAGAAGGAATAATTCATCGGAAAAGAGATACTCGACTCCCAAAAGAAAATCCTAGCGTTTCCGTTGAAACGTATCACGATTTAGAAAGAGATGGCAGGGAACCTAGGGTATTTCATATGGACGCAAATTGTGTGTTAATTCGTGAATGTGAGGGAGCGAGGGATGCAGTAAAGGAGGAATATTGCATCGGAAAAGAGATACTTGACTCCAAAAAGAAAATCCTATCGTTTCCGTAGAAACGTATCTCGATTTAGAGGGACAATGCAAGGAACCCAGAGTAATTCATATGAACGCAAATTGTGTGTTAATTCGTGAATGTGAGGGAGCGAGGGATGCAGTAAATGAGGAATAATGCATCGGAAAAGAGATACTCGACTCCCAAAAGAAAATCCCATCGTTGCCGTAGAAACGTATCTCGATTTAAAAGGTCAATACAGGGAACCCAGAGTATTTCATATGGACGCAAATTGTGTGTTAATTCGTGAATGTGAAGGAGCGAGGGATGCTGTAAAGGAGGAATTATGCATCGGAAAATAGATACTCGATTCCCAAAAGAAAATCCTATCGCTTCCGTAGAAATGTATCTCGATTTAGAAGGATAATGCCGGGAACCCAGAGTATTTCATATGGACGCAAATTGTGTGTTAATTCGTGAATGTGAGGGAGCGAGGGATGCAGTAAAGAAGAATAATTTCTTCGGAAAAGAGATACTCGACTCCCAAAAGGAAATCCTATCGTTTCCGTTGAAACGTATCTCGATGTAGAAGGACAATGCAGCGAAACTAGAGTATTTCATATGGACGGCAAATTGTATGTTAATACGTCAAAGTGAGGGAGCGAGGGATGCAGTAAAGGGGGAATAATGCATCGGATAAGAGATACTCGACTCCAAAAAGAAGATCCTAACATTTCCGTAGAACCGTATCTCGATTTAGAAGGACAATGCTGGGAAAACAGAGTATTTCATATGGACGCAAATTGTGTGTTAATTGGTCAATGTGTGGGAGCTAGGGTTACAGCAAAGTAAGGAATAATGCATCGGAAAAGAGATACTCGACTCTCAGAAGAAAATCCTATTGTTTCCGTAGAAACGTATCTCGATTTAGAAGCAGATGGCAGGGAAAACATTGTCTTTCATATGGACGCAAATTGTGTGTTAATTCGTGAATGTGAGGGAGCGAGGGATGCAGTAAAGGAGGAATAATGCATCGGAAAAGAGATACTCGACTCCCAAAAGAAAATCCTAGCGTTTCCGTTGAAACGTATCACGATTTAGAAGGAGATGGCAGGGAACCTAGAGTATTTCATATGGACGCAAATTGTGTGTTAATTCGTGAATGTGAGGGAGCGTGGGATGCTGTAAAGGAGGAATTATGCATCGGAAAAGAGATACTCGATTCCCAAAAGAAAATCCTATCATTTCCGTAGAAACGTATCTCGATTTAGAAGCAGATGGCAGGGAAAACATTGTCTTTCATATGGACGCAAATTGTGTGTTAATTCGTGAATGTGAGGGAGCGAGGGATGCAGTAAAGGAGGAATAATGCTTCCGAAAAGAGATACTCGATTCCTAATAGAAATTCCTATCGTTTCAGTAGAAACGTATCTCGATTTAGAAGGACAATGCAGGGAACCCAGGGTATTTCATATGAAGGCAAATTGTTTGTTAATTTGTCAATTTGAGGGAGCGAGGGATGCAGTAAAGAAGGAATAATTCATCGGAAAAGAGATACTCGACTCCCAAAAGAAAATCCTAGCGTTTCCGTTGAAACGTATCACGATTTAGAAAGAGATGGCAGGGAACCTAGAGTATTTCATATGGACGCAAATTGTGTGTTAATTCGTGAATGTGAGGGAGCGAGGGATGCTGTAAAGGAGGAATTATGCATCGGAAAAGAGAAACTCGATTCCCAAAAGAAAATCCTATCATTTCCGTAGAAACGTATCTCGATTTAGAAGGACAATGCAGCGAAACTAGAGTATTTCATATGGACGGAAAATTGTATGTTAATTCGTCAAAGTGAGGGAGCGAAGGATGCAGAAAAGAAGGAATAATGCATCGGAAAAGAGATACTCGATTCCCAAAAGTAAATCCTATCGTTTCCGTAGAAACGTATCTCGATTTAGAAGGATAATGCAGGGAACCCAGAGAATTTCAAATGGATGCAAATTGTGTGTTAATTCGTCAATGTGAGGGAGCGAGGGATGCAGTAAAGGGGGAATAATGCATCGGGTAAGAGATACTCGACTCCAAAAAGAAAATCCTAACATTTCCGTAGAAACGTATCTCGATTTAGAAGGACAATGCTGCGAAAACAGAGTATTTCATATGGTCGCAAATTGTGTGTTAATTCGTGAATGTGAGGGAGCGAGGGATGCAGTAAAGAAGGAATAATTTCTTCGGAAAAGAGATACTCGACTCCCAAAAGGGAATCCTATCGTTTCCGTTGAAACGTATCTCGATGTAGAAGGACAATGCAGCGAAACTAGAGTATTTCATATGGACGGCAAATTGTGTGTTAATTCGTCAATGTGAAGGAGCGAGGGATGCAGTAAAGGAGGAATATTGCATCGGAAAAGAGATACTTGACTCCAAAAAGAAAATCCTATCGTTTCCGTAGAAACGTATCTCGATTTAGAGGGACAATGCAGGGAACCCACAGTAATTCATATGAACAGAAATTGTGTGTTAATTCGTGAATGTGAGGGAGCGAGGGATGCAGTAAATGAGGAATAATGCATCGGAAAAGAGATACTCGACTCCCAAAAGAATATCCCATCGTTTCCGTAGAAACGTATCTCGATTTAAAAGGTCAATACAGGGAACCCAGAGTATTTCATATGGACGCAAATTGTGTGTTAATTCGTGAATGTGAAGGAGCGAGGGATGCTGTAAAGGAGGAATTATGCATCGGAAAATAGATACTCGATTCCCAAAAGAAAATCCTATCGCTTCCGTAGAAATGTATCTCGATTTAGAAGGATAATGCAGGGAACCCAGAGTATTTCATATGGACGCAAATTGTGTGTTAATTCGTGAATGTGAATGAGCGAGGGATGCAGTAAAGAAGGAATAATTTCTTCGGAAAAGAGATACTCGTCTCCCAAAAGAAAATCCTATCGTTTCCGTTGAAACGTATCTCGATGTAGAAGGACAATGCAGCGAAACTAGAGTATTTCATATGGACGGCAAATTGTATGTTAATACGTCAAAGTGAGGGAGCGAGGGATGCAGTAAAGGGGGAATAATGCATCGGATAAGAGATACTCGACTCCAAAAAGAAGATCCTAACATTTCCGTAGAACCGTATCTCGATTTAGAAGGACAATGCTGGGAAAACAGAGTATTTCATATGGACGCAAATTGTGTGTTAATTGGTCAATGTGTGGGAGCTAGGGTTACAGCAAAGTAAGGAATAATGCATCGGAAAAGAGATACTCGACTCTCAGAAGAAAATCCTTTTGTTTCCGTAGAAACGTATCTCGATTTAGAAGCAGATGGCAGGGAAAACATTGTCTTTCATATGGACGCAAATTGTGTGTTAATTCGTGAATGTGAGGGAGCGAGGGATGCAGTAAAGGAGGAATAATGCATCGGAAAAGAGATACTCGACTCCCAAAAGAAAATCCTAGCGTTTACGTTGAAACGTATCACGATTTAGAAGGAGATGGCAGGGAACCTAGAGTATTTCATATGGACGCAAATTGTGTGTTAATTCGTGAATGTGAGGGAGCGTGGGATGCTGTAAAGGAGGAATTATGCATCGGAAAAGAGATACTCGATTCCCAAAAGAAAATCCTATCATTTCCGAAGAAACGTATCTCGATTTAGAAGCAGATGGCAGGGAAAACATTGTCTTTCATATCGACGCAAATTGTGTGTTAATTCGTGAATGTGAGGGAGCGAGGGATGCAGTAAAGGAGGAATAATGCATCCGAAAAGAGATACTCGATTCCTAATAGAAATTCCTATCGTTTCAGTAGAAACGTATCTCGATTTAGAAGGACAATGCAGGGAACCCAGGGTATTTCATATGAAGGCAAATTGTTTGTTAATTTGTCAATTTGAGGGAGCGAGGGATGCAGTAAAGAAGGAATAATTCATCGGAAAAGAGATACTCGACTCCCAAAAGAAAATCCTAGCGTTTCCGTTGAAACGTATCACGTTTTAGAAAGAGATGGCAGGGAACCTAGAGTATTTCATATGGACGCAAATTGTGTGTTAATTCGTCAATGTGAGGGAGCGAGGGATGCAGTAAAGGAGGAATATTGCATCGGAAAAGAGATACTTGACTCCAAAAAGAAAATCCTATCGTTTCCGTAGAAACGTATCTCGATTTAGAAGGACAATGCAGGGAACCCAGAGTAAAACCATATGAACGCAAATTGTGTGTTAATTCGTCAATGTGAGGGAGCGAGGGATGCAGTAAAGGAGGAATAATGCATCGGAAAAGAGATACTCGACTCCCAAAAGAAAATCCCATCGTTTCCGTAGAAACGTATCTCGATTTAAAACGTCAATACAGGGAACCCAGAGTATTTCATATGGACGCAAATTGTGTGTTAATTCGTGAATGTGAGGGAGCGAGGGATGCAGTAAAGAAGGAATAATTCATCGGAAAAGAGATACTCGACTCCCAAAAGAAAATCCTAGCGTTTCCGTTGAAACGTATCACGATTTAGAAAGAGATGGCAGGGAACCTAGAGTATTTCATATGGACGCAAATTGTTTGTTAATTCGTCAATGTGAGGGAGCGAGGGATGCAGTAAAGGCGGAATATTGCATCGGAAAAGAGATACTTGACTCCAAAAAGAAAATCCTATCGTTACCGTAGAAACGTATCTCGATTTAGAAGGACAGTGCAGGGAAACCAGAGTAATTCATATGAACGCAAATTGTGTGTCAATTCGTCAATGTGAGGGAGCGAGGGATGCAGTAAAGGAGGAATAATGCATCGGAAAAGAGATACTCGACTCCCAAAAGAAAATCCCATCGTTTCCGTAGAAACGTATCTCGATTTAAAAGGTCAATACAGGGAACCCAGAGTATTTCATATGGACGCAAATTGTGTGTTAATTCGTGAATGTGAGGGAGCGAGGGATGCTGTAAAGGAGGAATAATGCATCGGAAAAGAGATACTCGATTCCCAAAAGAAAATCCTATCGCTTCCGTAGAAATGTATCTCGATTTAGAAGGATAATGCAGGGAACACAGAGTATTTCATATGTACTCAAATTGTGTGTTAATTCGTCAATGTGAGGGAGCGAGGGATGCAGTAAAGGGTGAATAATGCATCGGATAAGAGATACTCGACTCCAAAAAGAAAATCCTAACATTTCCGTAGAAACGTATTTCGATTTAGAAGGACAATGCAGGGAACCCAGAGTAATTCATATGAACACAAATTGTGTGTTAATTCGTCAATGTGAGGGAGCGAGGGATGCAGTAAAGGAGGAATAATGCATCGGAAAAGAGATACTCGACTCCCAAAAGAAAATCCCATCGTTTCCGTAGAAACGTATCTCGATTTAAAAGGTCAATGCAGGGAACCCAGAGTATTTCATATGGACGGAAAATTGTATGTTAATTCGTCAAAGTGAGGGAGCGAAGGTTGCAGAAAAGAAGGAATAATGCATCGGAAAAGAGATACCCGATTCCCAAAAGTAAATCCTATCGTTCCGTAGAAACGGATCTCGATTTAGAAGGATAATGCAGGGAACCCAGAGTATTTCAAATGGACGCAAATTGTGTGTTAATTCGTCAATGTGAGGGAGCGAGGGATGCAGTAAAGGGTGAATAATGCATCGGATAAGAGATACTCGACTCCAAAAAGAAAATCCTAACATTTCCGTAGAAACGTATTTCGATTTAGAAGGACAATGCAGGGAACCCAGAGTAATTCATATGAACACAAATTGTGTGTTAATTCGTCAATGTGAGGGAGCGAGGGATGCAGTAAAGGAGGAATAATGCATCGGAAAAGAGATACTCGACTCCCAAAAGAAAATCCCATCGTTTCCGTAGAAACGTATCTCGATTTAAAAGGTCAATGCAAGGAACCCAGAGTATTTCATATGGACGCAAATTGTGTGTTAATTCGTGAATGTGAGGGAGCGAGGGATGCTGTAAAGGAGGAATAATTCATCGGAGAAGAGATACTCGACTCCCAAAAGAAAATCCTAGCGTTTCCGTTGAAACGTATCACGATTTAGAAGGAGATGGCAGGGAACCTAGAGTATTTCATATGGACGCAAATTGTGTGTTAATTCGTGAATGTGAGGGAGCGTGGGATGCTGTAAAGGAGGAATTATGCATCGGGAAAGAGATACACGATTCCCAAAAGAAAATCCTATCATTTCCGTACAAACGTATCTCGATTTAGAAGCAGATGGCAGGGAAAACATTGTCTTTCATATCGACGCAAATTGTGTGTTAATTCGTGAATGTGAGGGAGCGAGGGATGCAGTAAAGGAGGAATAATGCATCGGAAATGAGATACTCGATTCCCAATGGAAATTCCTATCGTTTCAGTAGAAACTTATCTCGATTTAGAAGGACAATGCAGGGAACCCAGGGTATTTCATATGAAGGCAAATTGTTTGTTAATTTGTCAATGTGAGGGAGCGAGGGATGCAGTAAAGAAGGAATAATTCATCCGAAAAGAGATACTCGACTCCCAAAAGAAAATCCTAGCATTTCCGTTGAAACGTATCACGATTTAGAAAGAGATGGCAGGGAACCTAGAGTATTTCATATGGACGCAAATTGTGTGTTAATTCGTCAATGTGAGGGAGCGAGGGATGCAGTAAAGGAGGAATATTGCATCGGAAAAGAGATACTTGACTCCAAAAAGAAAAACCTATCGTTTCCGTAGAAACGGTATCTCGATTTAGAAGGACAATGCAGGGAACCCAGAGTAATTCATATGAACGCAAATTGTGTGTTAATTCGTCAATGTGAAGGAGCGAGGGATGCAGTAAAGGAGGAATAATGCATCGGAAAAGAGATACTTGACTCCCGAAAGAAAATCCCATCGTTTCCGTAGAAACGTATCTCGATTTAAAAGGTCAATACAGGGAACCCAGAGTATTTCATATGGACGCAAATTGTGTGTTAATTCGTGAATGTGAGGGAGCGAGGGATGCTGTAAAGGAGGAATTATGCATCGGAAAATAGATACTCGATTCCCAAAAGAAAATCCTATCGCTTCCGTAGAAACGTATCTCGATTTAAAAGGTCAATACAGGGAACCCAGAGTATTTCATATGGACGCAAATTGTGTGTTAATTCGTGAATGTGAGGGAGCGAGGGATGCAGTAAAGGAGGAATAATTTCTTCGGAAAAGAGATACTCAACTCCCAAAAAAAAATCCCATCGTTTCCGTAGAAACGTATCTCGATTTAAAAGGTCAATACAGGGAACCCAGAGTATTTCATATGGACGCAAATTGTGTGTTAATTCGTGAATGTGAGGGAGCGAAGGATGCAGAAAAGAAGGAATAATGCATCGGAAAAGAGATACTCGATTCCCAAAAGTAAATCCCTTCGTTCCGTAGAAACGTATCTCGATTTAGAAGGATAATGCAGGGAACCCAGAGAATTTCAAATGGACGCGAATTGTGTGTTAATTCGTCAATGTGAGGGAGCGAGGGATGCAGTAAAGGGGGAATAATGCATCGGATAAGAGATACTCGACTCCAAAAAGAAAGTCCTAACATTTCCGTAGAAACGTATCTCGATTTAGAAGGACAATGCTGGGAAAACAGAGTATTTCATATGGACGCAAATTGTGTGTTAATTCGTCAATGTGTGGGAGCTAGGGTTACAGCAAACTAAGGGATAATGCATCGGAAAAGAGATACTCGATTCCCAATAGAAATTCCTAACGTTTCAGTAGAAACGTATCTCGATTTAGAAGGACAATGCAGGGAACCCAGGGTATTTCATATGAAGGCAAATTGTTTGTTAATTTGCCAATGTGAGGGAGCGAGGGATGCAGTAAAGAAGGAATAATTCATCGGAAAAGAGATACTCGACTCCCAAAAGAAAATCCTAGCGTTTCCGTTGAAACGTATCACGATTTAGAAAGAGATGGCAGGGAACCTAGAGTATTTCATATGGACGCAAATTGTTTGTTAATTCGTCAATGTGAGGGAGCGAGGGATGCAGTAAAGGCGGAATATTGCATCGGAAAAGAGATACTTGACTCCAAAAAGAAAATCCTATCGTTTCCGTAGAAACGTATCTCGATTTAGAAGGACAGTGCAGGGAACCCAGAGTAATTCATATGAACGCAAATTGTGTGTCAATTCGTCAATGTGAGGGAGCGAGGGATGCAGTAAAGGAGGAATAATGCATCGGAAAAGAGATACTCGACTCCCAAAAGAAAATCCCATCGTTTCCGTAGAAACGTATCTCGATTTAAAAGGTCAATACAGGGAACCCAGAGTATTTCATATGGACGCAAATTGTGTGTTAATTCGTGAATGTGAGGGAGCGAGGGATGCTGTAAAGGAGGAATTATGCATCGGAAAATAGATACTCGATTCCCAAAAGAAAATCCTATCGCTTCCGTAGAAATGTATCTCGATTTAGAAGGATAATGCAGGGAACCCAGAGTATTTCATATGGACTCAGATTGTGTTGTAATTCGTAAATGTGAGGGAGCGAGGGATGCAGTAAAGAAGGAATAATTTCTTCGGAAAAGAGATACTCGACTCCCAAAAGAAAATCCTATCGTTTCCGTAGAAACGTATCTCGATTTAGAAGGACAATGCAGCGAAACTAGAGTATTTCATATGGACGGAAAATTGTATGTTAAATCGTCAAAGTGAGGGAGTGAAGGTTGCAGAAAAGAAGGAATAATGCATCGGAAAAGAGATACCCGATTCCCAAAAGTAAAACCTATCGTTCCGTAGAAACGGATCTCGATTTAGAAGGATAATGCAGGGAACCCAGAGTATTTCAAATGGACGCAAATTGTGTGTTAATTCGTCAATGTGAGGGACCGAGGGATGCAGTAAAGGGTGAATAATGCATCGGATAAGAGATACTCGACTCCAAAAAGAAAATCCTAACATTTCCGTAGAAACGTATTTCGATTTAGAAGGACAATGCAGGGAATCCAGAGTAATTCATATGAACACAAATTGTGTGTTAATTCGTCAATGTGAGGGAGCGAGGGATGCAGTAAAGGAGGAATAATGTATCGGAAAAGAGATACTCGACTCCCAAAAGAAAATCCCATCGTTTCCGTAGAAACGTATCTCGATTTAAAAGGTCAGTGCAGGGAACCCAGAGTATTTCATATGGACGCAAATTGTGTGTTAATTCGTGAATGTGAGGGAGCGAGGGATGCTGTAAAGGAGGAATAATTCATCGGAAAAGAGATACTCGACTCCCAAAAGAATATCCTAGCGTTTCCGTTGAAACGTATCACGATTTAGAAGGAGATGGCAGGGAACCTAGAGTATTTCATATGGACGCAAATTGTGTGTTAATTCGTGAATGTGAGGGAGCGTGGGATGCTGTAAAGGAGGAATTATGCATCGGGAAAGAGATACTCGATTCCCAAAAGAAAATCCTATCATTTCCGTACAAACGTATCTCGATTTAGAAGCAGATGGCAGGGAAAACATTGTCTTTCATATGGACGCAAATTGTGTGTTAATTCGTGAATGTGAGGGAGCGAGGGATGCAGTAAAGGAGGAATAATGCATCGGAAATGAGATACTCGATTCCCAATTGAAATTCCTATCGTTTCAGTAGAAACTTATCTCGATTTAGAAGGACAATGCAGGGAACCCAGGGTATTTCATATGAAGGCAAATTGTTTGTTAATTTGTCAATGTGAGGGAGCGAGGGATGCAGTAAAGAAGGAATAATTCATCCGAAAAGAGATACTCGACTCCCAAAAGAAAATCCTAGCATTTCCGTTGAAACGTATCACGATTTAGAAAGAGATGGCAGGGAACCTAGAGTATTTCATATGGACGCAAATTGTGTGTTAATTCGTCAATGTGAGGGAGCGAGGGATGCAGTAAAGGAGGAATATTGCATCGGAAAAGAGATACTTGACTCCAAAAAGAAAATCCTATCGTTTCCGTAGAAACGGTATCTCGATTTAGAAGGACAATGCAGGGAACCCAGAGTAATTCATATGAACGCAAATTGTGTGTTAATTCGTCAATGTGAAGGAGCGAGGGATGCAGTAAAGGAGGAATAATGCATCGGAAAAGAGATACTCGACTCCCGAAAGAAAATCCCATCGTTTCCGTAGAAACGTATCTCGATTTAAAAGGTCAATACAGGGAACCCAGAGTATTTCATATGGACGCAAATTGTGTGTTAATTCGTGAATGTGAGGGAGCGAGGGATGCTGTAAAGGAGGAATTATGCATCGGAAAATAGATACTCGATTCCCAAAAGAAAATCCTATCGCTTCCGTAGAAACGTATCTCGATTTAAAAGGTCAATACAGGGAACCCAGAGTATTTCATATGGACACAAATTGTGTGTTAATTCGTGAATGTGAGGGAGCGAGGGATGCAGTAAAGGAGGAATAATTTCTTCGGAAAAGAGATACTCGACTCCCAAAAAAAAATCCCATCGTTTCCGTAGAAACGTATCTCGATTTAAAAGGTCAATACAGGGAACCCAGAGTATTTCATATGGACGCAAATTGTGTGTTAATTCGTGAATGTGAGGGAGCGAAGGATGCAGAAAAAAAGGAATAATGCATCGGAAAAGAGATACTCGATTCCCAAAAGTAAATCCTTTCGTTCCGTAGAAACGTATCTCGATTTAGAAGGATAATGCAGGGAACCCAGAGAATTTCAAATGGACGCGAATTGTGTGTTAATTCGTCAATGTGAGGGAGCGAGGGATGCAGTAAAGGGTGAATAATGCATCGGATAAGAGATACTCGACTCCAAAAAGAAAGTCCTAACATTTCCGTAGAAACGTATCTCGATTTAGAAGGACAATGCTGGGAAAACAGAGTATTTCTTATGGACGCAAATTGTGTGTTAATTCGTCAATGTGTGGGAGCTAGGGTTACAGCAAAGTAAGGAATAATGCATCGGAAAAGAGATACTCGACTCTCAGAAGAAAATCCTATTGTTTCCGTAGAAACGTATCTCGATTTAGAAGGACATCGCAGGGAACCCAGAGTATTTCATATGGACGCAAATTGTGTGTTAATTCGTGAATGTGAGGGAGCGTGGGATGCTGTAAAGGAGGAATTATGCATCGCAAAAGAGATACTCGATTCCCAAAAGAAAATCCTATCATTTCCGTAGAAACGTATCTCGATTTAGAAGCAGATGGCAGGGAAAACATTGTCTTTCATATGGACGCAAATTGTGTGTTAATTCGTGAATGTGAGGGAGCGAGGGATGCAGTAAAGGAGGAATAATGCATCGGAAAAGAGATACTCGATTCCCAATAGAAATTCCTAACGTTTCAGTAGAAACGTATCTCGATTTAGAAGGACAATGCAGGGAACCCAGGGTATTTCATATGAAGGCAAATTGTTTGTTAATTTGCCAATGTGAGGGAGCGAGGGATGCAGTAAAGAAGGAATAATTCATCGGAAAAGAGATACTCGACTCCCAAAAGAAAATCCTAGCGTTTCCGTTGAAACGTATCACGATTTAGAAAGAGATGGCAGGGAACCTAGAGTATTTCATATGGACGCAAATTGTTTGTTAATTCGTCAATGTGAGGGAGCGAGGGATGCAGTAAAGGCGGAATATTGCATCGGAAAAGAGATACTTGACTCCAAAAAGAAAATCCTATCGTTTCCGTAGAAACGTATCTCGATTTAGAAGGACAGTGCAGGGAACCCAGAGTAATTCATATGAACGCAAATTGTGTGTCAATTCGTCAATGTGAGGGAGCGAGGGATGCAGTAAAGGAGGAATAATGCATCGGAAAAGAGATACTCGACTCCCAAAAGAAAATCCCATCGTTTCCGTAGAAACGTATCTCGATTTAAAAGGTCAATACAGGGAACCCAGAGTATTTCATATGGACGCAAATTGTGTGTTAATTCGTGAATGTGAGGGAGCGAGGGATGCTGTAAAGGAGGAATTATGCATCGGAAAATAGATACTCGATTCCCAAAAGAAAATCCTATCGCTTCCGTAGAAATGTATCTCGATTTAGAAGGATAATGCAGGGAACCCAGAGTATTTCATATGGACTCAAATTGTGTTGTAATTCGTAAATGTGAGGTAGCGAGGGATGCAGTAAAGAAGGAATAATTTCTTCGGAAAAGAGATACTCGACTCCCAAAAGAAAATCCTATCGTTTCCGTAGAAACGTATCTCGATTTAGAAGGACAATGCAGCGAAACTAGAGTATTTCATATGGACGGAAAATTGTATGTTAAATCGTCAAAGTGAGGGAGTGAAGGTTGCAGAAAAGAAGGAATAATGCATCGGAAAAGAGATACCCGATTCCCAAAAGTAAATCCTATCGTTCCGTAGAAACGGATCTCGATTTAGAAGGATAATGCAGGGAACCCAGAGTATTTCAAATGGACGCAAATTGTGTGTTAATTCGTCAATGTGAGGGACCGAGGGATGCAGTAAAGGGTGAATAATGCATCGGATAAGAGATACTCGACTCCAAAAAGAAAATCCTAACATTTCCGTAGAAACGTATTTCGATTTAGAAGGACAATGCAGGGAATCCAGAGTAATTCATATGAACACAAATTGTGTGTTAATTCGTCAATGTGAGGGAGCGAGGGATGCAGTAAAGGAGGAATAATGTATCGGAAAAGAGATACTCGACTCCCAAAAGAAAATCCCATCGTTTCCGTAGAAACGTATCTCGATTTAAAAGGTCAGTGCAGGGAACCCAGAGTATTTCATATGGACGCAAATTGTGTGTTAATTCGTGAATGTGAGGGAGCGAGGGATGCTGTAAAGGAGGAATAATTCATCGGAAAAGAGATACTCGACTCCCAAAAGAATATCCTAGCGTTTCCGCTGAAACGTAT
Organism: Schistocerca nitens; assembly: GCF_023898315.1. Lineage (NCBI taxonomy): Eukaryota > Metazoa > Arthropoda > Insecta > Orthoptera > Acrididae > Schistocerca > Schistocerca nitens. Next base: position 1,153,224,903 of record NC_064615.1, read on the forward strand.
CACGATTTAGAAGGAGATGGCAGGGAACCTAGAGTATTTCATATGGACGCAAATTGTGTGTTAATTCGTGAATGTGAGGGAGCGTGGGATGCTGTAAAGGAGGAATTATGCTTCGGGAAAGAGATACTCGATTCCCAAAAGAAAATCCTATCATTTCCGTACAAACGTATCTCGATTTAGAAGCAGATGGCAGGGAAAACATTGTCTTTCATATGGACGCAAATTGTGTGTTAATTCGTGAATGTGAGGGAGCGAGGGATGCAGTAAAGGAGGAATAATGCATCGGAAATGAGATACTCGATTCCCAATTGAAATTCCTATCGTTTCAGTAGAAACTTATCTCGATTTAGAAGGACAATGCAGGGAACCCAGGGTATTTCATATGAAGGCAAATTGTTTGTTAATTTGTCAATGTGAGGGAGCGAGGGATGCAGTAAAGAAGGAATAATTCATCCGAAAAGAGATACTCGACTCCCAAAAGAAAATCCTAGCGTTTCCGTTGAAACGTATCACGATTTAGAAAGAGATGGCAGGGAACCTAGAGAATTTCATATGGATGCAAATTGTGTGTTAATTCGTCAATGTGAGGGAGCGAGGGATGCAGTAAAGGAGGAATATTGCATCGGAAAAGAGATACTTGACTCCAAAAAGAAAATCCTATCGTTTCTGTAGAAACGTATCTCGATTTAGAAGGACAATGCAGGGAACCCAGAGTAATTCATATGAACGCAAATTGTGTGTTAATTCGTCAATGTGAAGGAGCGACGGATGCAGTAAAGGAGGAATAATGCATCGGAAAAGAGATACTCGACTCCCGAAAGAAAATCCCATCGTTTCCGTAGAAACGTATCTCGATTTAAAAGGTCAATACAGGGAACCCAGAGTATTTCATATGGACGCAAATTGTGTGATAATTCGTGAATGTGAGGGAGCGAGGGATGCTGTAAAGGAGGAATTATGCATCGGAAAATAGATACTCGATTCCCAAAAGAAAATCCTATCGCTTCCGTAGAAACGTATCTCGATTTAAAAGGTCAATACAGGGAACCCAGAGTATTTCATATGGACGCAAATTGTGTGTTAATTCGTGAATGTGAGGGAGCGAGGGATGCAGTAAAGGAGGAATAATTTCTTCGGAAAAGAGATACTCGACTCCCAAAAGAAAATCCCATCGTTTCCGTAGAAACGTATCTCGATTTAAAAGGTCAATACAGGGAACCCAGAGTATTTCATATGGACGCAAATTGTGTGTTAATTCGTGAATGTGAGGGAGCGAAGGATGCAGAAAAGAAGGAATAATGCATCGGAAAAGAGATACTCGATTCCCAAAAGTAAATCCTATCGTTCCGTAGAAACGTATCTCGATTTAGAAGGATAATGCAGGGAACCCAGAGAATTTCAAATGGACGCGAATTGTGTGTTAATTCGTCAATGTGAGGGAGCGAGGGATGCAGTAAAGGGGGAATAATGCATCGGATAAGAGATACTCGACTCCAAAAAGAAAATCCTAACATTTCCGTAGAGACGTATCTCGATTTAGAAGGACAATGCTGGGAAAACAGAGTATTTCATATGGACGCAAATTGTGTGTTAATTCGTCAATGTGTGGGAGCTAGGGTTACAGCAAAGTAAGGAATAATGCATCGGAAAAGAAATACTCGACTCTCAGAAGAAAATCCTATTGTTTCCGTAGAAACGTATCTCGATTTAGAAGGACATCGCAGGGAACCCAGAGTATTTCATATGAATGCAAATTGTGTGTTAATTCGTCAATGGTAGGGAGCGAGGGATGCAGTAAAGGAGGAATAATGCATCGGAAAAGAGATACCCGATTCCCAAAAGAAAATCCTATCATTTCCGTAGAAACGTATCTCGATTTAGAAGCAGATGGCAGGGAAAACATTGTCTTTCATATGGACGCAAATTGTGTGTTAATTCTTGAATGTGAGGGAGCGAGGGATGCAGTAAAGGAGGAATAATGCATCGGAAAAGAGATACTCGATTCCCAATAGAACTTCCTATCGTTTCAGTAGAAACGTATCTCGATTTAGAAAGACAATGCAGGGAACCCAGGGTATTTCATATGAAGGCAAATTGGTTGTTAATTTGTCAATGTGAGGGAGCGAGGGATGCAGTAAAGAAGTAATAATTCATCGGAAAAGAGATACTCGACTCCCAAAATAAAATCCTAGCGTTTCCGTTGAAACGTATCACGATTTAGAAGGAGATGGCAGGGAACCTAGAGTATTTCATATGGACGCAAATTGTGTGTTAATTCGTCAATGTGAGGGAGCGAGGGATGCAGTAAAGGAGGAATATTGCATCGGAAAAGAGATACTTGACTCCAAAAAGAAAATCCCATCGTTTCCGTAGAAACGTATCTCGATTTAAAAGGTCAATGCAGGGAACCCAGAGTATTTCATATGGACGCAAATTGTATGTTAATTCGACAATGTGAGGGAACGAGCGATGCAGTAAAGGAGGAATAACGCATCGGAAAAGAGATACTCGACTCCCAAAAGAAAATCCTTTCGTTTCCATAGATACGTATCTCTATTTACAAGGGCAAGGCAGGGAACCCAGAGTATTTCATATGGACGCAAATTGTGTGTTAATTCGTGAATGTGAGGGAGCGAGGAATGCTGTAAAGGAGGAATTATGCATCGGAAAAGAGGTACTCGATTCCCAAAAGAAAATCCTATCGCTTCCGTAGAAATGTATCTCAATTTAGAAGGATAATGCAGGGAACCCAGAGTATTTCATATGGACGCAAATTGTGTGTTAATTCGTGAATGTGAGGGAGCGAGGGATGCAGTAAAGAAGGTATAATTTCTTCGGAAAAGACATACTCGACTCCCAAAAGAAAATCCTATCGTTTCCGTAGAAACGTATCTGGATTTAGAAGGACAATGCAGCGAAACTAGAGTATTTCATATGGACGGAAAATTGTATGTTAATTCGTCAAAGTGAGAGAGCGAAGGATGCAGAAAAGAAGGAATAATGCATCGGAAAAGAGATACTCGATTCCCAAAAGTAAATCCTATCGTTCCGTAGTAACGTATCTCGATTTAGAAGAATAATGCTGGGAACCCAGAGTATTTCAAATGGACGCAAATTGTGTGTTAATTCGTCAATGTGAGGAAGCGAGGGATGCAGTAAAGGAGGAATAATGCATCGGAAAAGAGATACTCGACTCCCAAAAGAAAATCCCATCGTTTCCGTAGAAACGTATCTCGATTTAAAAGGTCAATACAGGGAACCCAGAGTATTTCATATGGACGCAAATTGTGTGTTAATTCGTGAATGTGAGGGAGCGAGGGATGCAGTAAAGGAGGAATAATTTCTTCGGAAAAGAGATACTCGACTCCCAAAAGAGAATCCCATCGTTTCCGTAGAAACGTATCTCAATTTAAAAGGTCAATACAGGGAACCCAGAGTATTTCATATGGACGCAAATTGTGTGTTAATTCGTGAATGTGAGGGAGCGAAGGATGCAGAAAAGAAGGAATAATGCATCGGAAAAGAGATACTCGATTCCCAAAAGTAAATCCTATCGTTCCGTAGAAACGTATCTCGATTTAGAAGGATAATGCAGGGAACCCAGAGAATTTCAAATGGACGCGAATTGTGTGTTAATTCGTCAATGTGAGGGGGCGAGGGATGCAGTAAAGGGGGAATAATGCATCGGATAAGAGATACTCGACTCCAAAAAGAAAATCCTAACATTTCCGTAGAAACGTATCTCGATTTAGAAGGACAATGCTGGTAAAACAGAGTATTTCATATGGACGCAAATTGTGTGTTAATTCGTCAATGTGTGGGAGCTAGGGTTACAGCAAAGTAAGGAATAATGCATCGGAAAAGAGATACTCGACTCTCAGAAGAAAATCCTATTGTTTCCGTAGAAACGTATCTCGATTTAGAAGGACATCGCAGGGAACCCAGCGTATCTCATATGAATGCAAATTGTGTGTTAATTCGTCAATGGTAGGGAGCGAGGGATGCAGTAAGGGAGGAATAATGCATCGGAAAAGAGATACCCGATTCCCAAAAGAAAATCCTATCATTTCCGTAGAAACGTATCTCGATTTAGAAGCAGATGGCAGGGAAAACATTGTCTTTCATATGGACGCAAATTGTCTGTTAATTCTTGAATGTGAGGGAGCGAGGGATGCAGTAAAGGAGGAATAATGCATCGGAAAAGAGATACTCGATTCCCAATAGAACTTCCTATCGTTTCAGTAGAAACGTATCTCGATTTAGAAGGACAATGCAGGGAACCCAGGGTATTTCATATGAAGGCAAATTGTTTGTTAATTTGTCAATGTGAGGGAGCGAGGGATGCAGTAAAGAAGTAATAATTCATCGGAAAAGAGATACTCGACTCCCAAAATAAAATCCTAGCGTTTCCGTTGAAACGTATCACGATTTAGAAGGAGATGGCAGGGAACCTAGAGTATTTCATATGGACGCAAATTGTGTGTTAATTCGTCAATGTGAGGGAGCGAGGGATGCAGTAAAGGAGGAATATTGCATCGGAAAAGAGATACTTGACTCCAAAAAGAAAATCCTATCGTTTCCGTAGAAACGTATCTCGATTTAGAAGGACAATGCAGGGAACCCAGAGTAATTCATATGAACGCAAATTGTGTGTTAATTCGTCAATGTGAGGGAGCGAGGGATGCAGTAAAGGAGCAATAATGCATCGGAAACGAGATACTCGACTCCCAAAAGAAAATCCCATCGTTTCCGTAGAAACGTATCTCGATTTAAAAGGTCAATGCAGGGAACCCAGAGTATTTCATATGGACGCAAATTGTATGTTAATTCGACAATGTGAGGGAACGAGCGATGCAGTAAAGGAGGAATAACGCATCGGAAAAGAGATACTCGACTCCCAAAAGAACATCCTTTCGTTTCCATAGATACGTATCTCTATTTACAAGGGCAAGGCAGGGAACCCAGAGTATTTCATATGGACGCAAATTGTGTGTTAATTCGTGAATGTGAGGGAGCGAGGAATGCTGTAAAGGAGGAATTATGCATCGGAAAAGAGGTACTCGATTCCCAAAAGAAAATCCTATCGCTTCCGTAGAAATGTATCTCAATTTAGAAGGATAATGCAGGGAACCCAGAGTATTTCATATGGACGCAAATTGTGTGTTAATTCGTGAATGTGAGGGAGCGAGGGATGCAGTAAAGAAGGTATAATTTCTTCGGAAAAGACATACTCGACTCCCAAAAGAAAATCCTATCGTTTCCGTAGAGACGTATCTGGATTTAGAAGGACAATGCAGCGAAACTAGAGTATTTCATATGGACGGAAAATTGTATGTTAATTCGTCAAAGTGAGAGAGCGAAGGATGCAGAAAAGAAGGAATAATGCATCGGAAAAGAGATACTCGTTTCCAAAAGTAAATCCTATCGTTCCGTAGTAACGTATCTCGATTTAGAAGGATAATGCTGGGAACCCAGAGTATTTCAAATGGACGCAAATTGTGTGTTAACTTCGTCAATGTGAGGAAGCGAGGGATGCAGTAAAGGAGGAATAATGCATCGGAAAAGAGATACTCGACTCCCAAAAGAAAATCCCATCGTTTCCGTAGAAACGTATCTCGATTTAAAAGGTCAATACAGGGAACCCAGAGTATTTCATATGGACGCAAATTGTGTGTTAATTCGTGAATGTGAGGGAGCGAGGGATGCTGTAAAGGAGGAATTATGCATTGGAAAATAGATACTCGATTCCCAAAAGAAAATCCTATCGCTTCCGTAGAAATGTATCTCGATTTAGAAGGATAATGCAGGGAACCCAGAGTATTTTATATGGACTCAAATTGTGTGTTAATTCGTAAATGTGAGGGAGCGAGGGATGCAGTAAAGAAGGAATAATTTCTTCGGAAAAGAGATACTCGACTCCCAAAAGAAAATCCTATCGTTTCCGTAGAAACGTATCTCGATTTAGAAGGACAATGCAGCGAAACTAGAGTATTTCATATGGACGGAAAATTGTATGTTAATTCGTCAAAGTGAGGGAGTGAAGGTTGCAGAAAAGAAGGAATAATGCATCGGAAAAGAATTACCCGATTCCCAAAAGTAAATCCTATCGTTCCGTAGAAACGGATCTCGATTTAGAAGGATAATGCAGGGAACCCAGAGTATTTCAAATGGACGCAAATTGTGTGTCAATTCGTCAATGTGAGGGACCGAGGGATGCAGTAAAGGGTGAATAATGCATCGGATAAGAGATACTCGACTCCAAAAAGAAAATCCTAACATTTCCGTAGAAACGTATTTCGATTTAGAAGGACAATGCAGGGAATCCAGAGTAATTCATATGAACACAAATTGTGTGTTAATTCGTCAATGTGAGGGAGCGAGGGATGCAGTAAAGGAGGAATAATGCATCGGAAAAGAGATACTCGACTCCCAAAAGAAAATCCCATCGTTTCCGTAGAAACGTATCTCGATTTAGAAGGATAATGCAGGGAACCCAGAGAATTTCAAATGGACGCGAATTGTGTGTTAATTCGTCAATGTGAGGGAGCGAGGGATGCAGTAACGGGGGAATAATGCATCGGATAAGAGATACTCGACTCCAAAAAGAAAATCCTAACATTTCCGTAGAAACGTATCTCGATTTAGAAGGACAATGCTGGGAAAATAGAGTATTTCATATGGACGCAAATTGTGTGTTAATTCGTCAATGTGTGGGAGCTAGGGTTACAGCAAAGTAAGGAATAATGCATCGGAAAAGAGATACTCGACTCTCAGAAGAAAATCCTATTGTTTCCGTAGAAACGTATCTCGATTTAGAAGGACATCGCAGGGAACCCAGCGTATTTCATATGAATGCAAATTGTGTGTTAATTCGTCAATGGTAGGGAGCGAGGGATGCAGTAAAGGAGGAATAATGCATCGGAAAAGAGATACCCGATTCCCAAAAGAAAATCCTATCATTTCCGTAGAAACGTATCTCGATTTAGAAGCAGATGGCAGGGAAAACATTGTCTTTCATATGGACGCAAATTGTGTGTTAATTCTTGAATGTGAGGGAGCGAGGGATGCAGTAAAGGAGGAATAATGCATCGGAAAAGAGATACTCGATTCCCAATAGAACTTCCTATCGTTTCAGTAGAAACGTATCTCGATTTAGAAGGACTATGCAGGGAACCCAGGGTATTTCATATGAAGGCAAATTGTTTGTTAATTTGTCAATGTGAGGGAGCGACGGATGCAGTAAAGAAGTAATAATTCATCGGAAAAGAGATACTCGACTCCCAAAATAAAATCCTAGCGTTTCCGTTGAAACGTATCACGATTTAGAAGGAGATGGCAGGGAACCTAGAGTATTTCATATGGACGCAAATTGTGTGTTAATTCGTCAATGTGAGGGAGCGAGGGATGCAGTAAAGGAGGAATATTGCATCGGAAAAGAGATACTTGACTCCAAAAAGAAAATCCTATCGTTTCCGTAGAAACGTATCTCGATTTAGAAGGACAATGCAGGGAACCCAGAGTAATTCATATGAACGCAAATTGTGTGTTAATTCGTCAATGTGAGGGAGCGAGGGATGCAGTAAAGGAGGAATAATGCATCGGAAACGAGATACTCGACTCCCAAAAGAAAATCCCATCGTTTCCGTAGAAACGTATCTCGATTTAAAAGGGCAATGCAGGGAACCCAGAGTATTTCATATGGACGCAAATTGTATGTTAATTCGACAATGTGAGGGAACGAGCGATGCAGTAAAGGAGGAATAACGCATCGGAAAAGAGATACTCCACTCCCAAAAGAACATCCTTTCGTTTCCATAGATACGTATCTCTATTTACAAGGGCAAGGCAGGGAACCCAGAGTATTTCATATGGACGCAAATTGTGTGTTAATTCGTGAATGTGAGGGAGCGAGGAATGCTGTAAAGGAGGAATTATGCATCGGAAAAGAGGTACTCGATTCCCAAAAGAAAATCCTATCGCTTCCGTAGAAATGTATCGCAATTTAGAAGGACAATGCAGCGAAACTAGAGTATTTCATATGGACGCAAATCGTGTGTTAATTCGTCAAAGTGAGGGAGCGAAGGATGCAGAAAAGAATGAATAATGCATCGGAAAAGAGATACTCGATTCCCAAAAGTAAATCCTATCGTTCCGTAGTAACGTATCTCGATTTAGAAGGATAATGCTGGGAACCCAGAGTATTTCAAATGGACGCAAATTGTGTGTTAATTCGTCAATGTGAGGAAGCGAGGGATGCAGTAAAGGAGGAATAATGCATCGGAAAAGAGATACTCGACTCCCAAAAGAAAATCCCATCGTTTCCGTAGAAACGTATCTCGATTTAAAAGGTCAATACAGGGAACCCAGAGTATTTCATATGGACGCAAATTGTGTGTTAATTCGTGAATGTGAGGGAGCGAGGGATGCTGTAAAGGAGGAATTATGCATTGGAAAATAGATACTCGATTCCCAAAAGAAAATCCTATCGCTTCCGTAGAAATGTATCTCGATTTAGAAGGATAATGCAGGGAACCCAGAGTATTTCATATGGACTCAAATTGTGTGTTAATTCGTAAATGTGAGGGAGCGAGGGATGCAGTAAAGAAGGAATAATTTCTTCGGAAAAGAGATACTCGACTCCCAAAAGAAAATCCTATCGTTTCCGTAGAAACGTATCTCGATTTAGAAGGACAATGCAGCGAAACTAGAGTATTTCATATGGACGGAAAATTGTATGTTAATTCGTCAAAGTGAGGGAGTGAAGGTTGCAGAAAAGAAGGAATAATGCATCGGAAAAGAGATACCCGATTCCCAAAAGTAAATCCTATCGTTCCGTAGAAACGGATCTCGATTTAGAAGGATAATGCAGGGAACCCAGAGTATTTCAAATGGACGCAAATTGTGTGTCAATTCGTCAATGTGAGGGACCGAGGGATGCAGTAAAGGGTGAATAATGCATCGGATAACAGATACTCGACTCCAAAAAGAAAATCCTAACATTTCCGTAGAAACGTATTTCGATTTAGAAGGACAATGCAGGGAATCCAGAGTAATTCATATGAACACAAATTGTGTGTTAATTCGTCAATGTGAGGGAGCGAGGGATGCAGTAAAGGAGGAATAATGCATCGGAAAAGAGATACTCGACTCCCAAAAGAAAATCCCATCGTTTCCGTAGAAACGTATCTCGATTTAAAAGGTCAATGCAGGGAACCCAGAGTATTTCATATGGGCGCAAATTGTGTTTTAATTCGTGAATGTGAGGGAGCGAGGGATGCTGTAAAGGAGGAATAATTCATCGGAAAAGAGATACTCGACTCCCAAAAGAAAATCCTAGCGTTTCCGTTGAAACGTATCACGATTTAGAAGGAGATGGCAGGGAACCTAGAGTATTTCATATGGACGCAAATTGTGTGTTAATTCGTGAATGTGAGGGAGCGTGGGATGCTGTAAAGGAGGAATTATGCATCGGGAAAGAGATACTCGATTCCCAAAAGAAAATCCTATCATTTCCGTACAAACGTATCTCGATTTAGAAGCAGATGGCAGGGAAAACATTGTCTTTCATATGGACGCAAATTGTGTGTTAATTCGTGAATGTGAGGGAGCGAGGGATGCAGTAAAGGAGGAATAATGCATCGGAAATGAGATACTCGATTCCCAATTGAAATTCCTATCGTTTCAGTAGAAACTTATCTCGATTTAGAAGGACAATGCAGGGAACCCAGGGTATTTCATATGAAGGCAAATTGTTTGTTAATTTGTCAATGTGAGGGAGCGAGGGATGCAGTAAAGAAGGAATAATTCATCCGAAAAGAGATACTCGACTCCCAAAAGAAAATCCTAGCGTTTCCGTTGAAACGTATCACGATTTAGAAAGAGATGGCAGGGAACCTAGAGTATTTCATATGGACGCAAATTGTGTGTTAATTCGTCAATGTGAGGGAGCGAGGGATGCAGTAAAGGAGGAATATTGCATCGGAAAAGAGATACTTGACTCCAAAAAGAAAATCCTATCGTTTCCGTAGAAACGTATCTCGATTTAGAAGGACAATGCAGGGAACCCAGAGTAATTCATATGAACGCAAATTGTGTGTTAATTCGTCAATGTGAAGGAGCGAGGGATGCAGTAAAGGAGGAATAATGCATCGGAAAAGAGATACTCGACTCCCGAAAGAAAATCCCATCGTTTCCGTAGAAACGTATCTCGATTTAAAAGGTCAATACAGGGAACCCAGAGTATTTCATATGGACGCAAATTGTGTGTTAATTCATGAATGTGAGGGAGCGAGGGATGCTGTAAAGAAGGAATTATGCATCGGAAAATAGATACTCGATTCCCAAAAGAAAATCCTATCGCTTCCGTAGAAACGTATCTCGTTTTAAAAGGTCAATGCAGGGAACCCAGAGTATTTCATATGGACGCAAATTGTGTGTTAATTCGTGAATGTGAGGGAGCGAGGGATGCAGTAAAGGAGGAATAATTTCTTCGGAAAAGAGATACTCGACTCCCAAAAGAAAATCCCATCGTTTCCGTAGAAACGTATCTCGATTTAAAAGGTCAATACAGGGAACCCAGAGTATTTCATATGGACGCAAATTGTGTGTTAATTCGTGAATGTGAGGGAGCGAAGGATGCAGAAAAGAAGGAATAATGCATCGGAAAAGAGATACTCGATTCCCAAAAATAAATCCTATCGTTCCGTAGAAACGTATCTCGATTTAGAAGGATAATGCAGGGAACCCAGAGAAATTCAAATGGACGCGAATTGTGTGTTAATTCGTCAATGTGAGGGAGCGAGGGATGCAGTAAAGGGGGAATAATGCATCGGATAAGAGATACTCGACTCGAAAAAGAAAATCCTAACATTTCCGTAGAAACGTATCTCGATTTAGAAGGACAATGCTGGGAAAACAGAGTATTTCATATGGACGCAAATTGTGTGTTAATTCGTCAATGTGTGGGAGCTAGGGTTACAGCAAAGTAAGGAATAATGCATCGGAAAAGAGATACTCGACTCTCAGAAGAAAATCCTATTGTTTCCGTAGAAACGTATCTCGATTTAGAAGGACATCGCAGGGAACCCAGAGTATTTCATATGAATGCAAATTGTGTGTTAATTCGTCAATGGTAGGGAGCGAGGGATGCAGTAAAGGAGGAATAATGCATCGGAAAAGAGATACTCGATTCCCAAAAGAAAATCCTATCATTTCCGTAGAAACGTATCTCGATTTAGAAGCAGATGGCAGGGAAAACATTGTCTCTCATATGGACGCAAATTGTGTGTTAATTCGTGAATGTGAGGGAGCGAGGGATGCAGTAAAGGAGGAATAATGCATCGGAAAAGAGATACTCGATTCCCAATAGAACTTCCTATCGTTTCAGTAGAAACGTATCTCGATTTAGAAGGACAATGCAGGGAACCCAGGGTATTTCATATGAAGGCAAATTGTTTGTTAATTTGTCAATGTGAGGGAGCGAGGGATGCAGTAAAGAAGTAATAATTCATCGGAAATGAGATACTCGACTCCCAAAATAAAATCCTAGCGTTTCCGTTGAAACGTATCACGATTTAGAAGGAGATGGCAGGGAACCTAGAGTATTTCATATGGACGCAAATTGTGTGTTAATTCGTCAATGTGAGGGAGCGAGGGATGCAGTAAAGGAGGAATATTGCATCGGAAAAGAGATACTTGACTCCAAAAAGAAAATCCTATCGTTTCCGTAGAAACGTATCTCGATTTAGAAGGACAATGCAGGGAACCCAGAGTAATTCATATGAACGCAAATTGTGTGTTAATTCGTCAATGTGAGGGAGCGAGGGATGCAGTAAAGGAGGAATAATGCATCGGAAACGAGATACTCGACTCCCAAAAGAAAATCCCATCGTTTCCGTAGAAACGTATCTCGATTTAAAGGGTCAATGCAGGGAACCCAGAGTATTTCATATGGACGCAAATTGTATGTTAATTCGATAATGTGAGGGAACGAGCGATGCAGTAAAGGAGGAATAACGCATCGGAAAAGAGATACTCGACTCCCAAAAGAAAATCCTTTCGTTTCCATAGATACGTATCTCTATTTACAAGGGCAAGGCAGGGAACCTAGAGTATTTCATATGGACGCAAATTGTGTGTTAATTCGTGAATGTGAGGGAGCGAGGAATGCTGTAAAGGAGGAATTATGCATCGGAAAAGAGGTACTCGATTCTCAAAAGAAAATCCTATCGCTTCCGTAGAAATGTATCCCATTTTTAAAAGGATAATGCAGGGAACCCAGAGTATTTCATATGGACGCAAATTGTGTGTTAATTCGTGAATGTGAGGGAGCGAGGGATGCAGTAAAGAAGGTATGATTTCTTCGGAAAAGACATACTCGACTCCCAAAAGAAAATCCTATCGTTTCCGTAGAAACTTATCTGGATTTAGAAGGACAATGCAGCGAAACTAGAGTATTTCATATGGACGGAAAATTGTATGTTAATTCGTCAAAGTGAGAGAGCGAAGGATGCAGAAAAGAAGGAATAATGCATCGGAAAAGAGATACTCGATTCCCAAAAGTAAATCCTATCGTTCCGTAGTAACGTATCTCGATTTAGAAGGATAATGCTGGGAACCCAGAGTATTTCAAATGGACGCAAATTGTGTGTTAATTCGTCAATGTGAGGGAGCGGGGGATGCAGTAAAGGGGGAATAATGCATCGGAAAAGAGATACTCGACTCCAAAAAGAAAATCCTAACATTTCCGTAGAAACGTATCTCGATTTAGAAGGACAACGCTGGGAAAACAATTTCATATGGACGCAAATTGTGTGTTAATTCGTCAATGTGTGGGAGCTAGGGTTACAGTAAAGTAAGGAATAATGCATCGGAAAAAAGATACTCGACTCTCAGAAGAAAATCCTATTGTTTCCGTAGAAACGTATCTCGATTTAGAAGGACATCGCAGGGAACCCAGAGTATTTCATATGAATGCAAATTGTGTGTTAATTCGTCAATGGTAGGGAGCGAGGGATGCAGTAAAGGAGGAATAATGCATCGGAAAAGAGATACTCGATTCCCAAAAGAAAATCCTATCATTTCCGTAGAAACGTATCTCGATTTAGAAGCAGATGGCAGGGAAAACATTGTCTTTCATATGGACGCAAATTGTGTGTTAATTCGTGAATGTGAGGGAGCGAGGGATGCAGTAAAGAAGGAATAATGCATCGGAAAAGAGATATTCGATTCCCAATAGAAATTCCTATCGTTTCAGTAGAAACGTATCTCGATTTAGAAGGACAATGCAGGGAACCCAGGGTATTTCATATGAAGGCAAATTGTTTGTTAATTTGTCAATGTGAGGGAGCGAGATATGCAGTAAAGAACTAATAATTCATCGGAAAAGAGATACTCGACTCCCAAAATAAAATCCTAGCGTTTCCGTTGAAACGTATCACGATTTAGAAGGAGATGGCAGGGAACCTAGAGTATTTCATATGGACGCAAATTGTGTGTTAATTCGTCAATGTGAGGGAGCGAGGGATGCAGTAAAGGAGGAATATTTCATCGGAAAAGAGATACTTGACTCCAAAAAGAAAATCCTATCGTTTCCGTAGAAACGTATCTCGATTTAGAAGGACAATGCAGGGAACCCAGAGTAATTCATATGAACGCAAATTGTGTGTTAATTCGTCAATGTGAGGGAGCGAGGGATGCAGTAAAGGAGGAATAATGCATCGGAATAGAGATACTCGACTCCCAAAAGAAAATCCCATCGTTTCCGTAGAAACGTATCTCGATTTAAAAGGTCAATGCAGGGAACCCAGAGTATTTCATATGGACGCAAATTGTATGTTAATTCGACAATGTGAGGGAACGAGCGATGCAGTAAAGGAGGAATAACGCATCAGAAAAGAGATACTCCACTCCCAAAAGAAAATCCTTTCGTTTCCATAGATACGTATCTCTATTTACAAGGGCAATGCAGGGAACCCAGAGTATTTCATATGGACGCAAATTGTGTGTTAATTCGTGAATGTGAGGGAGCGAGGGATGCTGTAAAGGAGGAATTATGCATCGGAAAAGAGGTACTTGATTCCCAAAAGAAAATCCTATCGCTTCCGTAGAAATGTATCTCGATTTAGAAGGATAATGCAGGGAACCCAGAGTATTTCATATGGACGCAAATTGTGTGTTAATTCGTGAATGTGAGGGAGCGAGGGATGCAGTAAAGAAGGAATAATTTTTCGGAAAAGAGATACTCGACTCCCAAAAGAAAATCCTATTGTTTCCGTAGAAACGTATCTCGATTTAGATGGACATTGCAGGTAACCCAGAGTATTTCATATGAATGCAAATTTTGTGTTAATTCGTCAATGGTAGGGAGCGTGGGATGCAGTAAAGGAGGAATAATGCATCGGAAAAGAGATACTCGATTCCCAAAAGAAAATCCTATCATTTCCGTAGAAACGTATCTCGATTTAGAAGCAGATGGCAGGGAAAACATTGTCTTTCATATGGACGCAAATTGTGTGTTAATTCGTCAATGTGAGGGAGCGAGGGATGCAGTAAAGGAGGAATAATGCATCGGAAAAGAGATACTCGACTCCCAAAAGAAAATCCCATCGTTTCCGTAGAAACGTATCTCGATTTAAAAGGTCAATGCAGGGAACCCAGAGTATTTCATATGGACGCAAATTGTACGTTAATTCGACAATGTGAGGGAACGAGCGATGCAGTAAAGGAGGTATAACGCATCGGAAAAGAGATACTCGACTCCCAAAAGAAAATCCTTTCGTTTCCATAGATACGTATCTCTATTTACAAGGGCAATGCAGGGAACCCATAGTATTTCATATGGACGCAAATTGTGTGTTAATTCGTGAATGTGAGGGAGCGAGGGATGCTGTAAAGGAGGAATTATGCATCGGAAAAGAGGTACTCGTTTCCCAAAAGAAAATCCTATCGCTTCCGTAGAAATGTATCTCGATTTGGAAGGATAATGCAGGGAACCCAAAGTATTTCATATGGACGCAAATTGTGTGTTAATTCGTCAATGTGAGGGAGCGAGGGATGCAGTAAAGGGGGAATAATATGTCGGAGAAGAGATACTCGACTCCAAAAAGAAAATCCTAACATTTCCGTTGAAACGTATCTCGATTTAGAAGGACAATGCTGGGAAAACAGAGTATTTCATATGGACGCAAATTGTGTGTTAGTTCGTCAATGGTAGGGAGCGAGGGATGCAATAAAGAAGGAATAATGCATCGGAAAAGAGATACTCGATTCCCAAAAGAAAATCCTATCATTTCCGTAGAAACGTATCTCGATTTAGAAGCAGATGGCAGGGAAAACATTGTCTTTCATATGGACTCAAATTGTGTGTTAATTCGTCAATGTGAGGGAGCGAGGGATGCAGTAAAGGAGGAATAATGCATCGGAAAAGAGATACTCGATTCCCAATAGAAATTCCTATCGTTTCAGTAGAAACGTATCTCGATTTAGAAGGACAATGCAGGGAACCCAGGGTATTTCATATGAAGGCAAATTGTTTGTTAATTTGTCAATGTGAGGGAGCGAAGGATGCAGTGAAGAAGGAATTATTCATCGGAAAAGAGATACTCGACTCCCAAAACAAAATCCTATTGTTTCCGTAGAAACGTATCTGGATTTAGAAGGATAATGAAGAGAACCCATAGTATTTCATATGGACTCAAATTGTGTGTTAATTCGTGAATGTGAGGGAGCAAGGGATGCAGTAAAGGAGGAATAATGCATCGGAAAAGAGATACTAGATTCCCAATAGAAAATCCTATCGTTTCAGTAGAAACGTATCTCGATTTAGAAGGACAATGCAGGGAGCCCAGGGTGTTTCATATGAAGGCAAATTGTTTGTTAATTTGTCAATGTGAGGGATCGAGGGATGCAGTAAAGAAGGAATAATTAATCGGAAAAGATATACTCGACTTCCAAAAGAAAATCCTAGCGTTTCTGTTGAAACGTATCACGATTTAGAAGGAGATGGCAGGGAAGCTAGAGTATTTCATATGGACGCAAATTGTGTGTTAATTCGTCAATGTGAGGGAGCGAGGGATGCAGTAAAGGACGAATATTGCATCGGAAAAGAGATACTTGACTCCAAAAAGAAAATCCTATCGTTTCCGTAGGAACGTATCTCGATTTAGAAGGACAATGCAGGGAACCCAGAGTAATTCATATCAACGCAAATTGTGTGTTAATTCGTCAATGTGAGGGAGCGAGGGATGCAGTAAAGGAGGAATAATGCATCGGAAAAGAGATACTCTACTCCCAAAAGAAAATCCCATCGTTTCCGTAGAAACGTATCTCGATTTAAAAGGTCAATGCAGGGACCCCAGAGTATTTCATATGGACGCAAATTGTATGTTAATTCGACAATGTGAGGGAACGAGCGATGCAGTAAAGGGGGAATAACGCATCGGAAAAGAGATACTCGACTTCCAAAAGAAAATCCTTTCGTTTCCATAGATACGTATCTCTATTTACAAGGGCAATGCAGGGAACCCAGTGTATTTCATATGGACGCAAATTGTGTGTTAATTCGTGAATGTGAGGGAGCGAGGGATGCTGTAAAGGAGGAATTATGCATCGGAAAAGAGATACTCGATTACCAAAAGAAAATCCTATCGCTTCCGTAGAAATGTATCTCGATTTAGAAGGATAATGCAGGGAACCCAGAGTATTTCATATGGACGCAAATTGTGTGTTAATTCGTGAAAGTGAGGGAGCGAGGGATGCAGTAAAGAAGGAATAATTTCTTCGGAAAAGAGATACTCGACTTCCAAAAGAAAATCCTAACATTTCCGTAGAAACGTATCTCGATTTAGGAGGACAATGCTGGGAAAACAGAGTATTTCATATGGACGCAAATTGTGTGTTAATTCGTCAATGTGTGAGAGCTAGGGTTACAGTAAAGTAAGGAATAATGCATCGGAAAAGAGATACTCGACTCTCAGAAGAAAATAATATTGTTTCCGTAGAAACGTATCTCGATTTAGAAGGACATTGCAGGGAACCCAGAGTATTTCATATGAATGCAAATTGTATGTTAATTCGTCAATGGTAGGGAGCGAGGGATGCAGTAAAGGAGGAATAATGCATCGGAAAAGAGATACTCGATTCCCAAAAGAAAATCCTATCATTCCCGTAGAAACGTATCTCGATTTAGAAGCAGATGGCAGGGAAAACATTGTCTTTCATATGGACGCAAATTGTGTGTTATTTCGTCAATGTGAGGGAGCGAGGGATGCAGTAAAGGAGGAATAATGCATCGGAAAAGAGATACTCGATTCCCAATAGAAATTCCTATCGTTTCAGTAGAAACGTATCTCGATTTAGAAGGACAATGCAGGGAACCCAGGGTATTTCATATGAAGGCAAATTGTTTGTTAATTTGTCAATGTGAGGGAGCGAGGGATGCAGTGAAGAAGGAATTATTCATCGGAAAAGAGATACTCGACTCCCAAAACAAAATCCTATTGTTTCCGTAGAAACGTATCTCGATTTAGAAGGATAATGAAGAGAACCCATAGTATTTCATATGGACTCAAATTGTGTGTTAATTCGTGAATGTGAGGGAGCAAGGTATGCAGTAAAGGAGGAATAATGCATCGGAAAAGAGATACTCGATTCCCAATAGAAAATCCTATCGTTTCAGTAGAAACATATCTCGATTTAGAATGAAAATGCAGGGAACCCAGGGTGTTTCATATGAAGGCAAATTGTTTGTTAATTTGTCAATGTGAGGGAGCGAGGGATGCAGTAAAGAAGGAATAATTAATCGGAAAAGATATACTCCACTCCCAAAAGAAAATCCTAGCGTTTCCGTTGAAACGTATCACGATTTTGAAGGAGATGGCAGGGAAGCTAGAGTATTTCATATGGACGCAAATTGTGTGTTAATTCGTCAATGTGAGGGAGCGATGGATGCAGTAAAGGAGGAATATTGCATCGGAAAAGAGATACTTGACTCCAAAAAGAAAATCCTATCGTTTCCGTAGAAACGTATCTCGATTTAGAAGGACAATGCAGGGAACCCAGAGTATTTCATATGGACGCAAATTGTGTGTTAATTCGTGAATGTGAGGGAGCGAGGGATGCAGTAAAGAAGGAATAATTTTTCGGAAAAGAGATACTCGACTCCCAAAAGAAAATCCTATTGTTTCCGTAGAAACGTATCTCGATTTAGAAGGACATTGCAGGTAACCCAGAGTATTTCATATGAATGCAAATTTTGTGTTAATTCGTCAATGGTAGGGAGCGTGGGATGCAGTAAAGGAGGAATAATGCATCGGAAAAGAGATACTCGATTCCCAAAAGAAAATCCTATCATTTCCGTAGAAACGTATCTCGATTTAGAAGCAGATGGCAGGGAAAACATTGTCTTTCATATGGACGCAAATTGTGTGTTAATTCGTCAATGTGAGGGAGCGAGGGATGCAGTAAAGGAGGAATAATGCATCGGAAAAGAGATACTCGACTCCCAAAAGAAAATCCCATCGTTTCCGTAGAAACGTATCTCGATTTAAAAGGTCAATGCAGGGAACCCAGAGTATTTCATATGGACGCAAATTGTACGTTAATTCGACAATGTGAGGGAACGAGCGATGCAGTAAAGGAGGTATAACGCATCGGAAAAGAGATACTCGACTCCCAAAAGAAAATCCTTTCGTTTCCATAGATACGTATCTCTATTTACAAGGGCAATGCAGGGAACCCATAGTATTTCATATGGACGCAAATTGTGTGTTAATTCGTGAATGTGAGGGAGCGAGGGATGCTGTAAAGGAGGAATTATGCATCGGAAAAGAGGTACTCGTTTCCCAAAAGAAAATCCTATCGCTTCCGTAGAAATGTATCTCGATTTGGAAGGATAATGCAGGGAACCCAAAGTATTTCATATGGACGCAAATTGTGTGTTAATTCGTCAATGTGAGGGAGCGAGGGATGCAGTAAAGGGGGAATAATATGTCGGAGAAGAGATACTCGACTCCAAAAAGAAAATCCTAACATTTCCGTTGAAACGTATCTCGATTTAGAAGGACAATGCTGGGAAAACAGAGTATTTCATATGGACGCAAATTGTGTGTTAGTTCGTCAATGGTAGGGAGCGAGGGATGCAGTAAAGAAGGAATAATGCATCGGAAAAGAGATACTCGATTCCCAAAAGAAAATCCTATCATTTCCGTAGAAACGTATCTCGATTTAGAAGCAGATGGCAGGGAAAACATTGTCTTTCATATGGACTCAAATTGTGTGTTAATTCGTCAATGTGAGGGAGCGAGGGATGCAGTAAAGGAGGAATAATGCATCGGAAAAGAGATACTCGATTCCCAATAGAAATTCCTATCGTTTCAGTAGAAACGTATCTCGATTTAGAAGGACAATGCAGGGAACCCAGGGTATTTCATATGAAGGCAAATTGTTTGTTAATTTGTCAATGTGAGGGAGCGAAGGATGCAGTGAAGAAGGAATTATTCATCGGAAAAGAGATACTCGACTCCCAAAACAAAATCCTATTGTTTCCGTAGAAACGTATCTGGATTTAGAAGGATAATGAAGAGAACCCATAGTATTTCATATGGACTCAAATTGTGTGTTAATTCGTGAATGTGAGGGAGCAAGGGATGCAGTAAAGGAGGAATAATGCATCGGAAAAGAGATACTAGATTCCCAATAGAAAATCCTATCGTTTCAGTAGAAACGTATCTCGATTTAGAAGGACAATGCAGGGAGCCCAGGGTGTTTCATATGAAGGCAAATTGTTTGTTAATTTGTCAATGTGAGGGATCGAGGGATGCAGTAAAGAAGGAATAATTAATCGGAAAAGATATACTCGACTTCCAAAAGAAAATCCTAGCGTTTCTGTTGAAACGTATCACGATTTAGAAGGAGATGGCAGGGAAGCTAGAGTATTTCATATGGACGCAAATTGTGTGTTAATTCGTCAATGTGAGGGAGCGAGGGATGCAGTAAAGGACGAATATTGCATCGGAAAAGAGATACTTGACTCCAAAAAGAAAATCCTATCGTTTCCGTAGGAACGTATCTCGATTTAGAAGGACAATGCAGGGAACCCAGAGTAATTCATATCAACGCAAATTGTGTGTTAATTCGTCAATGTGAGGGAGCGAGGGATGCAGTAAAGGAGGAATAATGCATCGGAAAAGAGATACTCTACTCCCAAAAGAAAATCCCATCGTTTCCGTAGAAACGTATCTCGATTTAAAAGGTCAATGCAGGGACCCCAGAGTATTTCATATGGACGCAAATTGTATGTTAATTCGACAATGTGAGGGAACGAGCGATGCAGTAAAGGGGGAATAACGCATCGGAAAAGAGATACTCGACTTCCAAAAGAAAATCCTTTCGTTTCCATAGATACGTATCTCTATTTACAAGGGCAATGCAGGGAACCCAGTGTATTTCATATGGACGCAAATTGTGTGTTAATTCGTGAATGTGAGGGAGCGAGGGATGCTGTAAAGGAGGAATTATGCATCGGAAAAGAGATACTCGATTACCAAAAGAAAATCCTATCGCTTCCGTAGAAATGTATCTCGATTTAGAAGGATAATGCAGGGAACCCAGAGTATTTCATATGGACGCAAATTGTGTGTTAATTCGTGAAAGTGAGGGAGCGAGGGATGCAGTAAAGAAGGAATAATTTCTTCGGAAAAGAGATACTCGACTTCCAAAAGAAAATCCTAACATTTCCGTAGAAACGTATCTCGATTTAGGAGGACAATGCTGGGAAAACAGAGTATTTCATATGGACGCAAATTGTGTGTTAATTCGTCAATGTGTGAGAGCTAGGGTTACAGTAAAGTAAGGAATAATGCATCGGAAAAGAGATACTCGACTCTCAGAAGAAAATAATATTGTTTCCGTAGAAACGTATCTCGATTTAGAAGGACATTGCAGGGAACCCAGAGTATTTCATATGAATGCAAATTGTATGTTAATTCGTCAATGGTAGGGAGCGAGGGATGCAGTAAAGGAGGAATAATGCATCGGAAAAGAGATACTCGATTCCCAAAAGAAAATCCTATCATTCCCGTAGAAACGTATCTCGATTTAGAAGCAGATGGCAGGGAAAACATTGTCTTTCATATGGACGCAAATTGTGTGTTATTTCGTCAATGTGAGGGAGCGAGGGATGCAGTAAAGGAGGAATAATGCATCGGAAAAGAGATACTCGATTCCCAATAGAAATTCCTATCGTTTCAGTAGAAACGTATCTCGATTTAGAAGGACAATGCAGGGAACCCAGGGTATTTCATATGAAGGCAAATTGTTTGTTAATTTGTCAATGTGAGGGAGCGAGGGATGCAGTGAAGAAGGAATTATTCATCGGAAAAGAGATACTCGACTCCCAAAACAAAATCCTATTGTTTCCGTAGAAACGTATCTCGATTTAGAAGGATAATGAAGAGAACCCATAGTATTTCATATGGACTCAAATTGTGTGTTAATTCGTGAATGTGAGGGAGCAAGGGATGCAGTAAAGGAGGAATAATGCATCGGAAAAGAGATACTCGATTCCCAATAGAAAATCCTATCGTTTCAGTAGAAACATATCTCGATTTAGAATGAAAATGCAGGGAACCCAGGGTGTTTCATATGAAGGCAAATTGTTTGTTAATTTGTCAATGTGAGGGAGCGAGGGATGCAGTAAAGAAGGAATAATTAATCGGAAAAGATATACTCCACTCCCAAAAGAAAATCCTAGCGTTTCCGTTGAAACGTATCACGATTTTGAAGGAGATGGCAGGGAAGCTAGAGTATTTCATATGGACGCAAATTGTGTGTTAATTCGTCAATGTGAGGGAGCGAGGGATGCAGTAAAGGAGGAATATTGCATCGGAAAAGAGATACTTGACTCCAAAAAGAAAATCCTATCGTTTCCGTAGAAACGTATCTCGATTTAGAAGGACAATGCAGGGAACCCAGAGTATTTCATATGGACGCAAATTGTATGTTAATTCGACAATGTGAGGGAACGAGCGATGCAGTAAAGGAGGAATAACGCATCGGAAAAGAGATATTCGACTCCCAAAAGAAAATCCCTTCGTTTCCATAGATACGTATCTCTAATTACAAGGGCAATGCAGGGAACCCAGAGTATTTCATATGGACGCAAATTGTGTGTTAATTCGTGAATGTGAGGGAGCGAGGGATGCTGTAAAGGTGGAATTATGCATCGGAAAAGAGATACTCGATTCCCAAAAGAAAATCCTATCGCTTCCGTAGAAATGTATCTCGATTTAGAAGGATAATGCAGGGAACCCAGATTATTTCATTTGGACGCAAATTGTGTGTTAATTCGTGAATGTGGGGGAGCGGGGGATGCAGTAAAGAAGGAATAATTTCTTCGGAAAAGAGATACTCGACTCCCAAAAGAAAATCCTAACATTTCCGTAGAAACGTATCTCGATTAAGAAGGACAATGCTGGGAAAATAGAGTGTTTCATATGGACGCAAATTGTGTGTTAATTCGTCAATGTGTGAGAGCTAGGGTTACAGTAAAGTAAGGAATAATGCATCGGAAAAGAGATACTCGACTCTCAGAAGAAAATAATATTGTTTCCGTAGAAACGTATCTCGATTTAGAAGGACATTGCAGGGAACCCAGAGTATTTCATATGAATGCAAATTGTGTGTTAATTCGTCAATGGTAGAGAGCGAGGGATGCAGTAAAGGAGGAATAAAGCATCGGAAAAGAGATACTCGATTCCCAAAAGAAAATCCTATCATTTCCGTAGAAACGTATCTCGATTTAGAAGCAGATGGCAGAGAAAACATTGCCTTTCATATGGACGCAAATTGTGTGTTAATTCGTGAATGTGAGGGAGCGAGGAATGCAGTAAAGAAGGAATAATGCATCGGAAAAGAGATATTCGATTCCCAATAGAAATTCCTATCGTTTCAGTAGAAACGTATCTCGATTTAGAAGGACAATGCAGGGAACCCAGGGTATTTCATATGAAGGCAAATTGTTTGTTAATTCGTCAATGTGAGGGAGCGAGGGATGCAGTAAAGGAGGAATAATGCATCGGAAAAGAGATACTCGACTCCCAAAAGTAAATCCCATCGTTTCCGTAGAAACGTATCTCGATTTAAAAGGTCAATGCAGGGAACCCAGAGTATTTCATATGGACGCGAATTGTATGTTAATTCGACAATGTGAGGGAACGAGCGATGCAGTAAAGGGGGAATAATGCATCGGATAAGAGATACTCGACTCCAAAAAGAAAATCCTAACGTTTCCGTAGAAACGTATCTCGATTTAGAAGCACAATGCAGGGAACCCAGGGTATTTCATATGGACGCAAATTGTGTGTTAATTCGTCAGTGGGAGGGAGCGAGGGATGCAGTAAAGGAGGAATAATGCATCGGAAAAGAGATACTCGACTCCCAAAAGAAAATCCTATCGTTTCCGTAGAAACGTACCTCGATTTGGAAGGACAATGCAGGGAACCCAGAGTATTTCATATGGACGCAAATTGTGTGTTAATTCGTCAATGTGAGGGAGCGAGGGATGCAGTAAAGGAATAATGATGCATCGGAATGGAGATACTCGACTCTCAAAAGAAAATCCTATCTTTTCCGTAGAAACGTATCTCGATTTAGAAGGACAATGCAGGGAACACAGTGTATTTCATACAGACGCAAATTGTGTGTTAATTCGTTAGTGGGAGGGAGCGAGGGATGCAGTAAAGGAGGAATAATGCATCGGAAAAGAGATACTCGACTCCCAAAAGAAAATCCTCTCGTTTCCGTAGAAACGTATCTCGATTTAGAAGGACAATGCAGGGAACCCAGAGTATTTCATATGGACGCAAATTGTGTGTTAATTCGTGAATGTGAGGGAGCGTGGGATGCAGTAAATGAGGAATAATTCACCAGAAAAGAGATACTCGACTCCCAAAAGAAGATTTTATCGTTTCAGTAGAAACGTATCTCGATTTAGAGCGAGATGGCAAGGAACCCAGAGGATTTCATATGGACGCAAATTGTGTGTTCATTCGTCAATTTGAGGGAGAGAGGGATGCAGTAAAGGAGGAATAATGCATCGGAAAAGAGATACTCTACTCCCAAAAGCAAATCCCATCGTTTCCGTAGAAACGTATCTCGATTTAAAAGGTCAATGCAGGGACCCCAGAGTATTTCATATGGACGCAAATTGTATGTTAATTCGACAATGTGAGGGAACGAGCGATGCAGTAAAGGGGGAATAACGCATCGGAAAAGAGATACTCGACTTCCAAAAGAAAATCCTTTCGTTTCCATAGATACGTATCTCTATTTACAAGGGCAATGCAGGGAACCCAGAGTATTTCATATGGACGCAAATTGTGTGTTAATTCGTGAATGTGAGGGAGCGAGGGATGCTGTAAAGGAGGAATTATGCATCGGAAAAGAGATACTCGATTCCCAAAAGAAAATCCTATCGCTTCCGTAGAAATGTATCTCGATTTAGAAGGATAATGCAGGGAACCCAGAGTATTTCATATGGACGCAAATTGTGTGTTAATTCGTGAAAGTGAGGGAGCGAGGGATGCAGTAAAGAAGGAATAATTTCTTCGGAAAAGAGATACTCGACTTCCAAAAGAAAATCCTAACATTTCCGTAGAAACGTATCTCGATTTAGGAGGACAATGCTGGGAAAACAGAGTATTTCATATGGACGCAAATTGTGTGTTAATTCGTCAATGTGTGAGAGCTAGGGTTACAGTAAAGTAAGGAATAATGCATCGGAAAAGAGATACTCGACTCTCAGAAGAAAATAATATTGTTTCCGTAGAAACGTATCTCGATTTAGAAGGACATTGCAGGGAACCCAGAGTATTTCATATGAATGCAAATTGTGTGTTAATTCGTCAATGGTAGGGAGCGAGGGATGCAGTAAAGGAGGAATAATGCATCGGAAAAGAGATACTCGATTCCCAAAAGAAAATCCTATCATTCCCGTAGAAACGTATCTCGATTTAGAAGCAGATGGCAGGGAAAACATTGTCTTTCATATGGACGCAAATTGTGTGTTATTTCGTCAATGTGAGGGAGCGAGGGATGCAGTAAAGGAGGAATAATGCATCGGAAAAGAGATACTCGATTCCCAATAGAAATTCCTATCGTTTCAGTAGAAACGTATCTCGATTTAGAAGGACAATGCAGGGAACCCAGGGTATTTCATATGAAGGCAAATTGTTTGTTAATTTGTCAATGTGAGGGAGCGAGGGATGCAGTGAAGAAGGAATTATTCATCGGAAAAGAGATACTCGACTCCCAAAACAAAATCCTATTGTTTCCGTAGAAACGTATCTCGATTTAGAAGGATAATGAAGAGAACCCATAGTATTTCATATGGACTCAAATTGTGTGTTAATTCGTGAATGTGAGGGAGCAAGGGATGCAGTAAAGGAGGAATAATGCATCGGAAAAGAGATACTCGATTCCCAATAGAAAATCCTATCGTTTCAGTAGAAACATATCTCGATTTAGAATGAAAATGCAGGGAACCCAGGGTGTTTCATATGAAGGCAAATTGTTTGTTAATTTGTCAATGTGAGGGAGCGAGGGATGCAGTAAAGAAGGAATAATTAATCGGAAAAGATATACTCCACTCCCAAAAGAAAATCCTAGCGTTTCCGTTGAAACGTATCACGATTTTGAAGGAGATGGCAGGGAAGCTAGTGTATTTCATATGGACGCAAATTGTGTGTTAATTCGTCAATGTGAGGGAGCGAGGGATGCAGTAAAGGAGGAATATTGCATCGGAAAAGAGATACTTGACTCCAAAAAGAAAATCCTATCGTTTCCGTAGAAACGTATCTCGATTTAGAAGGACAATGCAGGGAACCCAGAGTATTTCATATGGACGCAAATTGTATGTTAATTCGACAATGTGAGGGAACGAGCGATGCAGTAAAGGAGGAATAACGCATCGGAAAAGAGATATTCGACTCCCAAAAGAAAATCCCTTCGTTTCCATAGATACGTATCTCTAATTACAAGGGCAATGCAGGGAACCCAGAGTATTTCATATGGACGCAAATTGTGTGTTAATTCGTGAATGTGGGGGAGCGGGGGATGCAGTAAAGAAGGAATAATTTCTTCGGAAAAGAGATACTCGACTCCCAAAAGAAAATCCTAACATTTCCGTAGAAACGTATCTCGATTAAGAAGGACAATGCTGGGAAAATAGAGTGTTTCATATGGACGCAAATTGCGTGTTAATTCGTCAATGTGTGAGAGCTAGGGTTACAGTAAAGTAAGGAATAATGCATCGGAAAAGAGATACTCGACTCTCAGAAGAAAATAATATTGTTTCCGTAGAAACGTATCTCGATTTAGAAGGACATTGCAGGGAACCCAGAGTATTTCATATGAATGCAAATTGTGTGTTAATTCGTCAATGGTAGAGACCGAGGGATGCAGTAAAGGAGGAATAAAGCATCGGAAAAGAGATACTCGATTCCCAAAAGAAAATCCTATCATTTCCGTAGAAACGTATCTCGATTTAGAAGCAGATGGCAGAGAAAACATTGTCTTTCATATGGACGCAAATTGTGTGTTAATTCGTGAATGTGAGGGAGCGAGGAATGCAGTAAAGAAGGAATAATGCATCGGAAAAGAGATATTCGATTCCCAATAGAAATTCCTATCGTTTCAGTAGAAACGTATCTCGACTTAGAAGGACAATGCAGGGAACCCAGGGTATTTCATATGAAGGCAAATTGTTTGTTAATTCGTCAATGTGAGGGAGCGAGGGATGCAGTAAAGGAGGAATAATGCATCGGAAAAGAGATACTCGACTCCCAAAAGTAAATCCCATCGTTTCCGTAGAAACGTATCTCGATTTAAAAGGTCAATGCAGGGAACCCAGAGTATTTCATATGGACGCAAATTGTATGTTAATTCGACAATGTGAGGGAACGAGCGATGCAGTAAAGGGGGAATAATGCATCGGATAAGAGATACTCGACTCCAAAAAGAAAATCCTAACGTTTCCGTAGAAACGTATCTCGATTTAGAAGCACAATGCAGGGAACCCAGGGTATTTCATATGGACGCAAATTGTGTGTTAATTCGTCAGTGGGAGGGAGCGAGGGATACAGTAAAGGAGGAATAATGCATCGGAAAAGAGATACTCGACTCCCAAAAGAAAATCCTATCGTTTCCGTAGAAACGTACCTCGATTTGGAAGGACAATGCAGGGAACCCAGAGTATTTCATATGGACGCAAATTGTGTGTTAATTCGTCAATGTGAGGGAGCGAGGGATGCAGTAAAGGAATAATGATGCATCGGAATGGAGATACTCGACTCTCAAAAGAAAATCCTATCTTTTCCGTAGAAACGTATCTCGATTTAGAAGGACAATGCAGGGAACACAGTGTATTTCATACGGACGCAAATTGTGTGTTAATTCGTTAGTGGGAGGGAGCGAGGGATGCAGTAAAGGAGGAATAATGCATCGGAAAAGAGATACTCGACTCCCAAAAGAAAATCCTCTCGTTTCCGTAGAAACGTATCTCGATTTAGAAGGACAATGCAGGGAACCCAGAGTATTTCATATGGACGCAAATTGTGTGTTAATTCGTGAATGTGAGGGAGCGTGGGATGCAGTAAATGAGGAATAATTCACCAGAAAAGAGATACTCGACTCCCAAAAGAAGATTTTATCGTTTCAGTAGAAACGTATCTCGATTTAGAGCGAGATGGCAAGGAACCCAGAGGATTTCATATGGACGCAAATTGTGTGTTCATTCGTCAATTTGAGGGAGAGAGGGATGCAGTAAGGAGGAATAATGCATCGGAAAAGAGATTTGCGACTCCCGAAAGAAAATCCTATCGTTTCCGTAGAAACGTATCTCGTTTTAGAAGGTTGATGCACGGAGCCCAGAGTATTTCATATGGACGCCAAATGTGTGTTATTTCGTCAATGTTAGGGAGCGAGGGATGCAGTAAAGGAGGAATAATGAATCGGAAAAGAGATACTCGACTCCCAAAAAAAAATCCTATCGTTTCCGTAGAAACGTATCTCGATTTTGAAGCAGATGGCAGGGAAAACATTGTTTTTCATATGAAGGCAAATTGTTTGTTAATTCTTCAATGTGAGGGAGCGAGGGATGCAGTAAAGGAGGAATAATGAATCGGAAAAGAGATACTCGACTCCCAAAAGAAAATCCTATTGTTTCCGTAGAAACGTATCTCGATTTAGAAGCAGATGGCAGGGAAAACATTGTTTTTCATATGAAGGCCAATTGTTTGTTAATTCGCCAATGTGAGGGAGCGAGGGATGCAGTAAAGGAGGAATAATGAATCGGAAAAGAGATACTCGATTCCCAAAACAAAATCCTATCGTTTCAGTAGAAACGTATCTCGATTTAGAAGGATAATGAAGGGAACCCATAGTATTTTATATGTATTCAAATTGTGTGTTATTTCGTCAATGTGAGGGAGTGAGGGATGCAGTAAGGGAGGAATAATGCATCGGAAAAATACTCGACTCCCAAAAGAAAATCCTATCGTTTCCGTAGAAACGTATCTCGATTTAGAAGGACAATCCTGGGAACCCAGAGTATTTCATATGGACGCAAATTGTTTGTAAATTCGTCATTATGAGGGAGCGAGGGATGCAGTAAAGAAGGAATAAATCATTGGAAAAGAGATACTCGACTCCCAAAAGAAAATCCCAGCGTTTCTGTAGAAATGTATCTCGATTTAGAAGGAGATGTCAGGGAACCCAGAGTATTTCATATGGACGCAAATTGTGTGTTATTTCGTCAATGTGAGGGAGCGAGGGATGCAGTAAAGGAGGAATAAGGCATCGGAAAAGAGACTCGATTCCGAAAAGAAAATCCTATCGTTTCCGTAGAAACGTATCTCGATTTAGAAGGATAATGAAGGGAACCCATAGTATTTCATATGGACTCAAATTGTGTGTTAATTCGTCAATGTGAGGGAGCGAGGGATGCAGTAAGGGAGGAATAAAGCATCGGAAAAGAGATACTCGACTCCCAAAAGAAAATCCTATCGTTTCCGTAGTATCTCGATTTATAAGGACAATGCAGGGAACCCAGAGTATTTCATATGGACGCAAATTGTGTGTTAATTCGTCAATGTGAGGGAGCGAGGGATGCAGTAAAGGAGGAATAAAGCATCGGAAAATAGATACTCGACTCCCAAAACAAAATCCTATCGTTTCAGTAGAAACGTATATCGATTTAGATGGACAATGCCGGGAACACAGGGTATTTCATATGAACGCAAATTGATTGCTAATTCGTCAATGTGAGGGAGCGAGGGATGCAGTAAAGAAGGAATAAATCATTGGAAAAGAGATACTCGACTCCCAAAAGAACATCCTAGCGTTTCTGTAGAAATTTATCTCGATTTAGAAGGAGATGGCATGGAACCCAGAGTATTTCATATGGACGCAAATTGTGTGTTAATTCGTCAATGTGAGGGAGCGAGGGATGCAGTAAAGGAGGAATAATGCATCGGAAAAGAGATACTCGACTCCCAAAAGAAAATTCTATCGTTTCAGTAGAAACGTATCTCGATTTAGAAGGACAATGCAGGGAACCCAGGGTATTTCATATGAAGGCAAATTGTTTGTTAATTCTTCAATATAAGGGAGCGAGGGATGCAGTAAAGAAGGAATAATTCATCGGAAAATAGATACTCGACTCCCAAAAGAAAATCCTATCTTTTCCGTAGAAACGTATCTCGATTTAGAAGGACAAAGCAGGGAACCCAGAGTATTTCATATGAACGCAAATTTTGTGTTAATTCGTAATTGTTAGGGAGCGAGGGATGCAGTAAAGGAGGAATATTGCATCGGAAAAGAGATACCCGACTCCCAAAAGAAAATCCTATCATATCCGTAGAAACGTATATCGATTTAGAAGCAGATGGCAGGGAAAACATTGTTTTTCATATGAAGGCAAATTGTTTGTTAATTCGTCAATGTGAGGGAGCGAGGGATGCAGTAAAGAAGGAATAATGAATCGGAAAAGACATACTCGACTCCCAAAAGGAAATCCTATCGTTTCCGTAGAAACGTATCACTATTTAGAAGCACAATGCAGGGAACCAAGTGTATTTCATATGGACGCAAAATGTGTGTTATTTCGTCAATGTGAGGGAGCGAGGGATGCAGTAAAGGAGGAATAATGCATCGGAAAAGACAACTCGATTCCCAAAAGAAAATCCTATCGTTTCCGTAGAAATGTATCTCGATTTAGAAGGATAATGAAGGGAAAACATAGTATTTCATATGGATTCAAATTGTGTGTTAATTCGTCAATGTGAGGGAGCGAGGGATGCAGTAAGGGAGGAATAATGCATCGGAAAAATACTCGACTCCCAAAAGAAAATCCTATCGTTTCCGTAGAAACGTATCTCGATTTAGAAGGTCAATGCAGGGAACACAGAGTATTTCATATGGACGAAAATATTGTGTTAATTCCACAATGTGAGGGAACGAGCGATGCAGTAAAGGAGGAATAATGCATCGGAAAAGACATACTCGACTCTCGAAAGAAAATCCTATCGTTTCCGTTGAAACGTATCTCTATTTAGAAGGACAATCCAGGGAACCCAGAGTATTTCATATGGACGCAAAATGTGTGTTATTTCGTCAATGTGAGGGAGCTAGGGATGCAGTAAAGGAGGAATAAGGCATCGGAAAAGAGAACTCGATTCCCAAAAGAAAATCCTATCGTTTCCGTAGAAACGTATCTCGATTTAGAAGGATAATGTAGGTAACCCATAGTATTTCATATGGACTCAAATTGTGTGTTAATTCGTCAATGTGAGGGAGCGAGGGATGCAGTAAGGGAGGAATAATGCATCGGAAAAGAGATACTCGACTCCCAAAAGAAAATCCTATCGTTTCCGTAGTATCTCGATTTAGAAGGACAATGCAGGGAACCCAGAGTATTTCATATGGACGCAAATTGTGTGTTAATTCGTCAATGTGAGGGAGCGAGGGATGCAGTAAAGGAGGAATAATGCATCGGAAAATAGATACTCGACTCCCAAAAGAAAATCCTATCGTTTCAGTAGAAACGTATCTCGATTTAGTTGGACCATGCCGGGAACGCAGGGTATTTCATATGAACGCAAATTGTTTGTAAATTCGTCAATATGAGGGAGCGAGGGATGCAGTAAAGAAGGAATAAATCATTGGAAAAGAGATACTCGACTCCCAAAAGAAAATCCCAGCGTTTCTGTAGAAATGTATCTCGATTTAGAAGGAGATGTCAGGGAACCCAGAGTATTTCATATGGACGCAAATTGTGTGTTAATTCGTCAGTGTGAGGAAGCGAGGTATGCAGTAAAGGAGGAATAATGCATCGGAAAAGAGATACTCGACTCCCAAAAGAAAATTCTATCGTTTCAGTAGAAACGTATCTCGATTTAGAAGGACAATGCAGGGAACCCAGGGTATTTCATAAGAAGGCAAATTGTTTGTTAATTCTTCAATGTGAGGGAGAGAGGGATGCAGTGAAGAAGGAATAATTCATCGGAAAAGAGATACTCGACTCCCAAAAGAAAATCCTATCGTTTCCGTAGAAACGTATCTCGATTTAGAAGGATAATGAAGGGAACCCATAGTATTTCATATGGACTCAAATTGTGTGTTAATTCGTGAATGTGAGGGAGCGAGGGATGCAGTAAAGGAGGAATATTGCATCGGAAAAGAGATACTTGACTCCAAAAAGAAAATCCTATTGTTTCCGTAGAAACGTATCTCGATTTAGAAGGACAATGCAGGGAACCCAGAGTAATTCATATGAACGCAAATAGTGTGTTAATTCGTCAATGTGAGGGAGCGAGGGATGCAGCAAAGTAGGAATAATGCATCGGAAAATAGATACTCGACTCCCAAAAGAAAATCCTTTCGTTTCAGTAGAAACGTATCTCGATTTTGAAGAGAAATGCAGGGAACCCAGGGTATTTCATATGAACGCAAATTGTTTGTTCATTCGCCAATGTGAGGGAGCGAGGGATTCAGTAAAGGAGGAGTAATGCATCGGAAAAGAGATACTCGACTCCCAAAAGAAAATCCTATCGTTTCAGTAGAAACGTACTTCGATTTAGAAGGACAATGCTGGGAACCCAGGGTATTTCATATGAAGGCAAATTGTTTGTTAATTCTTCAATGTGAGGGAGCGAGGGATGTAGTAAAGAAGGAATAATTCATCGGAAAAGAGATACTCGACTCCCAAAAGAAAATCCGATCGTTTCCGTAGAAACGTATCTCGATTTAGAAGGATAATGAAGGGAGCCCATAGTATTTCATATGGACTCAAATTGCGTGTTAATTCGTCAATGTGAGGGAGCGAGGGATGCAGTAAAGGAGGAATAATGCATCGGAAAAGAGATACTCTATTCCCAATAGAAAATCCTATCGTTTCAGTAGAAACGTATCTCGATTTAGAAGGACAATGCAGGGAACCCAGAGTATTTCATATGGACGCAAATTGTGTGTTAATTCGTCAATGTGAGGGAGCGAGGGATGCAGTAAAGGAGGAATAATGCATCGGAAAAGAGATACTCGACTCTCAAAAGAAAATCCTGATGTTTCCGTAGAAACGTATCACGATTTAGAAGGACAATGCAGGGAACCCAGAGTATTTCATATGTACGCAAATTGTGTGTTAATTCGTCAATGTGTGGGGGCTAGGGATGCAGTAAAGGAGGAATAATGCATCGGAAAAGAGATACTCGACTCTCAAAAGAAAATCCTATTTTTTCCGTAAAAACGTATCACGATTTAGAAGGACAATGCAGGGAACGCAGAGTATTTCACATGTACGCAAATTGTGTGTTAATTCGTCAATGTTAGGGAGCGAGGGCTGCAGTAAAGGAGGAATAATGCATCGGAAAAGAGATACTCGACTCCCAAAAGAAAATCCTATCATTTCCGTAGAAACGTATCTCGATTTAGAAGCAGATGGCAGGGAAAACATTGTTTTTCATATGAAGGCAAATTGTTTGTTAATTCTTCAATGTGAGGGAGCGAGGGATGCGGTAAAGAAGGAATAATGAATCGGAAAAGACATACTCGACTCCCAAAAGGAAATCCTATCGTTCCCGTAGAAACGTATCTCTATTTAGAAGCACAATGCAGGGACCCAAGTGTATTTCATATGGACGCAAAATGTGTGTTATTTCGTCAATGTGAGGGAGCGAGGGATGCAGTAAAGGAGGAATAATGCATCGGAAAAGAGAACTCGATTCCCAAAAGAAAATCCTATCGTTTCCGTAGAAATGTATCTCGATTTAGAAGGATATGGAAGGGAAAACATAGTATTTCATATGGATTCAAATTGTGTGTTAATTCGTCAATGTGAGGGAGCGAGGGATGCAGTAAGGGAGGAATAATGCATCGGAAAAATACTCGACTCCCAAAAGAAAATCCTATCGTTTCCGTAGAAACGTATCTCGATTTAGAAGGTCAATGCAGGGAACACAGAGTATTTCATATGGACGAAAATATTGTGTTAATTCCACAATGTGAGGGAACGAGCGATGCAGTAAAGGAGGAATAATGCATCGGAAAAGACATACTCGACTCCCGAAAGAAAATCCTTTCGTTTCCGTTGAAACGTATCTCTATTTAGAAGGACAATCCAGGGAACCCAGAGTAGTTCATATGGACGCAAAATGTGTGCTATTTCGTCAAAGTGAGGGAGCTAGGGATGCAGTAAAGGAGGAATAAGGCTTCGGAAAAGAGAACTCGATTCCCAAAAGAAAATCCTATCGTTTCCGTAGAAACGTATCTCGATTTAGAAGGATAATGTAGGTAACCCATGGTATTTCATATGGACTCAAATTGTGTGTTAATTCGTCAATGTGAGGGAGCGAGGGATGCAGTAAGGGAGGAATAATTAATCGGAAAAGAGATACTCGACTCCCAAAAGAAAATCCTATCGTTTCCGTAGTATCTCGATTTAGAAGGACAATGCAGGGAACCCAGAGTATTTCATATGGACGCAAATTGTGTGTTAATTCGTCAATGTGAGAGAGCGAGGGATGCAGTAAAGGAGGAATAATGCATCGGAAAACAGATACTCGACTCCCAAAAGAAAATCCTATCGTTTCAGTAGAAACGTATCTCGATTTAGATGGACAATGCCGGGAACCCAGGGTATTTCATATGAATGCAAATTGTTTGTTAAAACGTAAATGTGAGGGAGCGAGGGATGCAGTAAAGAAGGAATAAATCATTGGAAAAGAGATACTCGACTCCCAAAAGAAAATCCTAGCGTTTCTATAGAAATGTATCTCGATTTAGAAGGAGATGTCAGGGAACCCAGAGTATTTCATATGGACGCAAATTGTGTGTTAATTCGTCAATGTGAGGAAGCGAGGGATGCAGTAAAGGAGGAATAAAGCATCGGAAAAGAGATATTCGACTCCCAAAAGAAAATTCTATCGTTTCAGTAGAAACGTATCTCGATTTAGAAGGACAATGCAGGGAACCCAGGGTATTTCATATGAAGGCAAATTGTTTGTTAATTCTTCAATGTGAGGGAGCGAGGGATGCAGTGAAGAAGGAATAATTCATCGGAAAAGAGATACTCGACTCCCAAAAGAAAATCCTATCGTTTCCGTAGAAACGTATCGCAATTTAGAAGGATAATGAAGGGAACCCATAGTATTTCATATGGACTCAAATTGTGTGTTAATTCGTGAATGTGAGGGAGCGAGGGATGCAGTAAAGGAGGAATATTGCATCGGAAAAGAGATACTTGACTCCAAAAAGAAAATCCTATTGTTTCCATAGAAACGTATCTCGATTTAGAAGGACAATGCAGGGAACCCAGAGTAATTCATATGAACGCAAATAGTGTGTTAATTCGTCAATGTGAGGGAGCGAGGGATGCAGCAAAGGAGGAATAATGCATCGGAAAATAGATACTCGACTCCCAAAAGAAAATCCTTTCGTTTCAGTAGAAACGTATCTCGATTTAGAAGAGAAATGCAGGGAACCCAGGGTATTTCATATGAACGCAAATTGTTTGTTCATTCGCCAATGTGAGGGAGCGAGGGATTCAGTAAGGGAGGAGTAATGCATCGGAAAAGAGATACTCGACTCCCAAAAGAAAATCCTATCGTTTCAGTAGAAACGTATCTCGATTTAGATGGACAATGCCGGGAACCCAGGGTATTTCATATGAACGCAAATTGTTTGTTAATTCGTAAATGTGAGGGAGCGAGGGATGCAGTAAAGAAGGAATAAATCATTGGAAAAGAGATACTCGACTCCCAAAAGAAAATCCTGGCGTTTCTGTAGAAATGTATCTCGATTTAGAAGGAGATGTCAGGGAACCCAGAGTATTTCATATGGACGCAAATTGTGTGTTAATTCGTCAATGTGAGGAAGCGAGGGATGCAGTAAAGGAGGAATAATGCATCGGAAAAGAGATATTCGACTCCCAAAAGAAAATTCTATCGTTTCAGTAGAAACGTATCTCGATTTAGAAGGACAATGCAGGGAACCCAGGGTATTTGATATGAAGGCAAATTGTTTGTTAATTCTTCAATGTGAGGGAGCGAGGGATGCAGTGAAGAAGGAATAATTCATCGGAAAAGAGATACTCGACTCCCAAAAGAAAATCCTATCGTTTCCGTAGAAACGTATCTCGATTTAGAAGGATAATGAAGGGAACCCATAGTATTTCATATGGACTCAAATTGTGTGTTAATTCGTGAATGTGAGGGAGCGAGGGATGCAGTAAGGGAGGAATATTGCATCGGAAAAGAGATACTTGCCTCCAAAAAGAAAATCCTATTGTTTCCGTAGAAACGTATCTCGATTTAGAAGGACAATGCAGGGAACCCAGAGTAATTCATATGAACGCACATAGTGTGTTAATTCGTCAATGTGAGGGAGCGAGGGATGCAGCAAAGGAGGAATAATGCATCGGAAAATAGATACTCGACTCCCAAAAGAAAATCCTTTCGTTTCAGTAGAAACGTATCTCGATTTAGAATAGAAATGCAGGGAACCCAGGGTATTTCATATGAACGCAAATTGTTTGTTCATTCGCCAATGTGAGGGAGCGAGGGATTCAGTAAAGGAGGAGTAATGCATCGGAAAAGAGATACTCGACTCCCAAAAGAAAATCCTATCGTTTCAGTAGAAACGTACTTCGATTTAGAAGGACAATGCTGGGAACCCAGGGTATTTCATATGAAGGCAAATTGTTTGTTAATTCTTCAATGTGAGGGAGCGGGGGATGTAGTAAAGAAGGAATAATTCATCGGAAAAGAGATACTCGACTCCCAAAAGAAAATCCTATCGTTTCCGTAGAAACGTATCACGATTTAGAAGGATAATGAAGGGAGCCCATAGTATTTCATATGGACTCAAATTGCGTGTTAATTCGTCAATGTGAGGGAGCGAGGGATGCAGTAAAGGAGGAATAATGCATCGGAAAAGAGATACTCTATTCCCAATAGAAAATCCTATCGTTTCAGTAGAAACGTATCTCGATTTAGAAGGACAATGCAGGGATCCCAGAGTATTTCATATGGACGCAAATTGTGTGTTAATTCGTCAATGTGAGGGAGCGAGGGATGCAGTAAAGGAGGAATAATGCATCGGAAAAGAGATACTCGACTCCAAAAAGAAAATCCTAACGTTTCCGTAGAAACGTATCTCGATTTAGAAGGATATGCTGGGAAACCAGAGTATTTCATATGGACGCAACTTGTGTGTTAATTCGTCAATGTGTGGGGGCTAGGGATGCAGTAAAGGAGGAATAATGCATCGGAAAAGAGATACTCGACTCTCAAAAGAAAATCCTATTTTTTCCGTAGAAACGTATCACGATTTAGAAGGACAATGCAGGGAACCCAGAGTATTTCATATGTACGCAAATTGTGTGTTAATTCGTCAATGTTAGGGAGCGAGGGCTGCAGTAAAGGAGGAATAATGCATCGGGAAAGAGATACTCGACTCCCAAAAGAAAATCCTATCATTTCCGTAGAAACGTATCTCGATTTAGAAGCAGATGGCAGGGAAAACATTGTTTTTCATATGAAGGCAAATTGTTTGTTAATTCTTCAATGTGAGGGAGCGAGGGATGCAGTAAAGAAGGAATAATGAATCGGAAAAGACATACTCGACTCCCAAAAGGAAATCCTATCGTTCCCGTAGAAAAGTATCTCTATTTAGAAGCACAATGCAGGGAACCAAGTGTATTTCATATGGACGCAAAATGTGTGTTATTTCGTCAATGTGAGGGAGCGAGGGATGCAGTAAAGGAGGAATAATGCATCGGAAAAGAGAACTCGATTCCCAAAAGAAAATCCTATCGTTTCCGTAGAAATGTATCTCGATTTAGAAGGATAATGAAGGGAAAACATAGTATTTCATATGGATTCAAATTGTGTGTTAATTCGTCAATGTGAGGGAGCGAGGGATGCAGTAAGGGAGGAATAATGCATCGGAAAAATACTCGACTCCCAAAAGAAAATCCTATCGTTTCCGTAGAAACGTATCTCGATTTAGAAGGTCAATGCAGGGAACACAGAGTATTTCATATGGACGAAAATATTGTGTTAATTCCACAATGTGAGGGAACGAGCGATGCAGTAAAGGAGGAATAATGCATCGGAAAAGACATACTCGACTCCCGAAAGAAAATCCTTTCGTTTCCGTTGAAACGTATCTCTATTTAGAAGGACAATCCAGGGAACCCAGAGTAGTTCATATGGACGCAAAATGTGTGCTATTTCGTCAAAGTGAGGGAGCTAGGGATGCAGTAAAGGAGGAATAAGGCTTCGGAAAAGAGAACTCGATTCCCAAAAGAAAATCCTATCGTTTCCGTAGAAACGTATCTCGATTTAGAAGGATAATGTAGGTAACCCATGGTATTTCATATGGACTCAAATTGTGTGTTAATTCGTCAATGTGAGGGAGCGAGGGATGCAGTAAGGGAGGAATAATTCATCGGAAAAGAGATACTCGACTCCCAAAAGAAAATCCTATCGTTTCCGTAGTATCTCGATTTAGAAGGACAATGCAGGGAACCCAGAGTATTTCATATGGACGCAAATTGTGTGTTAATTCGTCAATGTGAGGGAGCGAGGGATGCAGTAAAGGAGGAATAATGCATCGGAAAACAGATACTCGACTCCCAAAAGAAAATCCTATCGTTTCAGTAGAAACGTATCTCGATTTAGATGGACAATGCCGGGAACCCAGGGTATTTCATATGAACGCAAATTGTTTGTTAATTCGTAAATGTGAGGGAGCGAGGGATGCAGTAAAGAAGGAATAAATCATTGGAAAAGAGATACTCGACTCCCAAAAGAAAATCCTAGCGTTTCTGTAGAAATGTATCTCGATTTAGAAGGAGATGTCAGGGAACCCAGAGTATTTCATATGGACGCAAATTGTGTGTTAATTCGTCAATGTGAGGAAGCGAGGGATGCAGTAAAGGAGGAATAATGCATCGGAAAAGAGATATTCGACTCCCAAAAGAAAATTCTATCGTTTCAGTAGAAACGTATCTCGATTTAGAAGGACAATGCAGGGAACCCAGGGTATTTCATATGAAGGCAAATTGTTTGTTAATTCTTCAATGTGAGGGAGCGAGGGATGCAGTGAAGAAGGAATAATTCATCGGAAAAGAGATACTCGACTCCCAAAAGAAAATCCTATCGTTTCCGTAGAAACGTATCGCGATTTAGAAGGATAATGAAGGGAACCCATAGTATTTCATATGGACTCAAATTGTGTGTTAATTCGTGAATGTGAGGGAGCGAGGGATGCAGTAAAGGAGGAATATTGCATCGGAAAAGAGATACTTGACTCCAAAAAGAAAATCCTATTGTTTCCATAGAAACGTATCTCGATTTAGAAGGACAATGCAGGGAACCCAGAGTAATTCATATGAACGCAAATAGTGTGTTAATTCGTCAATGTGAGGGAGCGAGGGATGCAGCAAAGGAGGAATAATGC
The DNA here is from genome assembly GCF_023898315.1 of Schistocerca nitens. Lineage (NCBI taxonomy): Eukaryota > Metazoa > Arthropoda > Insecta > Orthoptera > Acrididae > Schistocerca > Schistocerca nitens. The sequence continues at coordinate 1,153,263,918 of NC_064615.1, forward strand.
ATCGGAAAATAGATACTCGACTCCCAAAAGAAAATCCTTTCGTTTCAGTAGAAACGTATCTCGATTTAGAAGAGAAATGCAGGGAACCCAGGGTATTTCATATGAACGCAAATTGTTTGTTCATTCGCCAATGTGAGGGAGCGAGGGATTCAGTAAAGGAGGTGTAATGCATCGGAAAAGAGATACTCGACTCCCAAAAGAAAATCCTATCGTTTCAGTAGAAACGTATCTCGATTTAGATGGACAATGCCGGGAACCCAGGGTATTTCATATGAAAGCAAATTGTTTGTTAATTCGTAAATGTGAGGGAGCGAGGGATGCAGTAAAGAAGGAATAAATCATTGGAAAAGAGATACTCGACTCCCAAAAGAAAATCCTGGCGTTTCTGTAGAAATGTATCTCGATTTAGAAGGAGATGTCAGGGAACCCAGAGTATTTCATATGGACGCAAATTGTGTGTTAATTCGTCAATGTGAGGAAGCGAGGGATGCAGTAAAGGAGGAATAATGCATCGGAAAAGAGATATTCGACTCCCAAAAGAAAATTCTATCGTTTCAGTAGAAACGTATCTCGATTTAGAAGGACAATGCAGGGAACCCAGGGTATTTGATATGAAGGCAAATTGTTTGTTAATTCTTCAATGTGAGGGAGCGAGGGATGCAGTGAAGAAGGAATAATTCATCGGAAAAGAGATACTCGACTCCCAAAAGAAAATCCTATCGTTTCCGTAGAAACGTATCTCGATTTAGAAGGATAATGAAGGGAACCCATAGTATTTCATATGGACTCAAATTGTGTGTTAATTCGTGAATGTGAGGGAGCGAGGGATGCAGTAAGGGAGGAATATTGCATCGGAAAAGAGATACTTGACTCCAAAAAGAAAATCCTATTGTTTCCGTAGAAACGTATCTCGATTTAGAAGGACAATGCAGGGAACCCAGAGTAATTCATATGAACGCACATAGTGTGTTAATTCGTCAATGTGAGGGAGCGAGGGATGCAGCAAAGGAGGAATAATGCATCGGAAAATAGATACTCGACTCCCAAAAGAAAATCCTTTCGTTTCAGTAGAAACGTATCTCGATTTAGAAGAGAAATGCAGGGAACCCAGGGTATTTCATATGAACGCAAATTGTTTGTTCATTCGCCAATGTGAGGGAGCGAGGGATTCAGTAAAGGAGGAGTAATGCATCGGAAAAGAGATACTCGACTCCCAAAAGAAAATCCTATCGTTTCATTAGAAACGTACTTCGATGTAGAAGGACAATGCTGGGAACCCAGGGTATTTCATATGAAGGCAAATTGTTTGTTAATTCTTCAATGTGAGGGAGCGAGGGATGTAGTAAAGAAGGAATAATTCATCGGAAAAGAGATACTCGACTCCCAAAAGAAAATCCTATCGTTTCCGTAGAAACGTATCTCGATTTAGAAGGATAATGAAGGGAGCCCATAGTATTTCATATGGACTCAAATTGCGTGTTAATTCGTCAATGTGAGGGAGCGAGGGATGCAGTAACGGAGGAATAATGCATCGGAAAAGAGATACTCTATTCCCAATAGAAAATCCTATCGTTTCAGTAGAAACGTATCTCGATTTAGAAGGACAATGCAGGGATCCCAGAGTATTTCATATGGACGCAAATTGTGTGTTAATTCGTCAATGTGAGGGAGCGAGGGATGCAGTAAAGGAGGAATAATGCATCGGAAAAGAGATACTCGACTCCAAAAAGAAAATCCTAACGTTTCCGTAGAAACGTATCTCGATTTAGAAGGACAATGCTGGGAAACCAGAGTATTTCATATGGACGCAACTTGTGTGTTAATTCGTCAATGTGTGGGGGCTAGGGATGCAGTAAAGGAGGAATAATGCATCGGAAAAGAGATACTCGACTCTCAAAAGAAAATCCTATTTTTTCCGTAGAAACGTATCACGATTTAGAAGGACAATGCAGGGAACCCAGAGTATTTCATATGTACGCAAATTGTGTGTTAATTCGTCAATGTTAGGGAGCGAGGGCTGCAGTAAAGGAGGAATAATGCATCGGAAAAGAGATACTCGACTCCCAAAAGAAAATCCTATCATTTCCGTAGAAACGTATCTCGATTTAGAAGCAGATGGCAGGGAAAACATTGTTTTTCATATGAAGGCAAATTGTTTGTTAATTCTTCAATGTGAGGGAGCGAGGGATGCAGTAAAGAAGGAATAATGAATCGGAAAAGACATACTCGACTCCCAAAAGGAAATCCTATCGTTCCCGTAGAAAAGTATCTCTATTTAGAAGTACAATGCAGGGAACCAAGTGTATTTCATATGGACGCAAAATGTGTGTTATTTCCTCAATGTGAGGGAGCGAGGGATGCAGTAAAGGAGGAATAATGCATCGGAAAAGTGAACTCGATTCCCAAAAGAAAATCCTATCGTTTCCGTAGAAATGTATCTCGATTTAGAAGGATAATGAAGGGAAAACATAGTATTTCATATGGATTCAAATTGTGTGTTAATTCGTCAATGTGAGGGAGCGAGGGATGCAGTAAGGGAGGAATAATGCATCGGAAAAATACTCGACTCCAAAAAGAAAATCCTATCGTTTCCGTAGAAACGTATCTCGATTTAGAAGGTCAATGCAGGGAACACAGAGTATTTCATATGGACGAAAATATTGTGTTTATTCCACAATGTGAGGGAACGAGCGATGCTGTAAAGGAGGAATAATGCATCGGAAAAGACATACTCGACTCCCGAAAGAAAATCCTATCGTTTCCGTTGAAACGTATCTCTATTTAGAAGGACAATCCAGGGAACCCAAAGTAGTTCATATGGACGCAAAATGTGTGTTATTTCGTCAAAGTGAGGGAGCTAGGGATGCAGTAAAGGAGGAATAAGGCTTCGGAAAAGAGAACTCGATTCCCAAAAGAAAATCCTATCGTTTCTGTAGAAACGTATCTCGATTTAGAAGGATAATGTAGGTAACCCATAGTATTTCATATGGACTCAAATTGTGTGTTAATTCGTCAATGTGAGGGAGCGAGGGATGCAGTAAGGGAGGAACAATGCATCGGAAAAGAGATACTCGACTCCCAAAAGAAAATCCTATCGTTTCCGTAGTATCTCGATTTAGAAGGACAATGCAGGGAACCCAGAGTATTTCATATGGACGCAAATTGTGTGTTAATTCGTCAATGTGAGGGAGCGAGGGATGCAGTAAAGGAGGAATAATGCATCGGAAAATAGATACTCGACTCCCAAAAGAAAATCCTGTCGTTTCAGTAGAAACGTATCTCGATTTAGTTGGACCATGCCGGGAACGCAGGGTATTTCATATGAACGCAAATTGTTTGTAAATTCGACAATATGAGGGAGCGAGGGATGCAGTAAAGAAGGAATAAATCATTGGAAAAGAGATACTCGACTCCCAAAAGAAAATCCCAGCGTTTCTGTAGAAATGTATCTCGATTTAGAAGGAGATGTCAGGGAACCCAGAGTATTTCATATGGACGCAAATTGTGTGTTAATTCGTCAGTGTGAGGAAGCGAGGGATGCAGTAAAGGAGGAATAATGCATCGGAAAAGAGATACTCGACTCCCAAAAGAAAATTCTATCGTTTCAGTAGAAACGTATCTCGATTTAGAAGGACAATGCAGTGAACCCAGGGTATTTCATATGAAGGCTAATTGTTTGTTAATTCTTCAATGTGAGGGAGAGAGGGATGCAGTGAAGAAGGAATAATTCATCGGAAAAGAGATACTCGACTCCCAAAAGAAAATCCTATCGTTTCCGTAGAAACGTATCTCGATTTAGATGGATAATGAAGGGAACCCATAGTATTTTTTATGGACTCAAATTGTGTGTTAATTCGTGAATATGAGGGAGCGAGGGATGCAGTAAAGGAGGAATATTGCATCGGAAAAGAGATACATGACTCCAAAAAGAAAATCCTATTGTTTCCGTAGAAACGTATCTCGATTTAGAAGGACAATGCAGGGAACCCAGAGTAATTCATATGAACGCAAATAGCGTGTTAATTCGTCAATGTGAGGGAGCGAGGGATGCAGCAAAGGAGGAATAATGCATCGGAAAATAGATACTCGACTCCCAAAAGAAAATCCTTTCGTTTCAGTAGAAACGTATCTCGATTTAGAAGAGAAATGCAGGGAACCCAGGGTATTTCATATGAACGCAAATTGTTTGTTCATTCGCCAATGTGAGGGAGCGAGGGATTCAGTAAAGGAGGAGTAATGCATCGGAAAAGAGATACTCGACTCCCAAAAGAAAATCCTATCGTTTCAGTAGAAACGTATCTCGATTTAGATGGACAATGCCGGGAACCCAGGGTATTTCATATGAACGCAAATTGTTTGTTAATTCGTAAATGTGAGGGAGCGAGGGATGCAGTAAAGAAGGAATAAATCATTGGAAAAGAGATACTCGACTCCCAAAAGAAAATCCTAGCGTTTCTGTAGAAATGTATCTCGATTTAGAAGGAGATGTCAGGGAACCCAGAGTATTTCATATGGACGCAAATTGTGTGTTAATTCGTCAATGTGAGGAAGCGAGGGATGCAGTAAAGGAGGAATAATGCATCGGAAAAGAGATATTCGACTCCCAAAAGAAAATTCTATCGTTTCAGTAGAAACGTATCTCGATTTAGAAGGACAATGCAGGGAACCCAGGGTATTTCATATGAAGGCAAATTGTTTGTTAATTCTTCAATGTGAGGGAGCGAGGGATGCAGTGAAGAAGGAATAATTCATCGGAAAAGAGATACTCGACTCCCAAAAGAAAATCCTATCGTTTCCGTAGAAACGTATCTCGATTTAGAAGGATAATGAAGGGAACCCATAGTATTTCATATGGACTCAAATTGTGTGTTAATTCGTGAATGTGAGGGAGCGAGGGATGCAGTAAAGGAGGAATATTGCATCGGAAAAGAGATACTTGACTCCAAAAAGAAAATCCTATTGTTTCCGTAGAAACGTATCTCGATTTAGAAGGACAATGCAGGGAACCCAGAGTAATTCATATGAACGCAAATAGTGTGTTAATTCGTCAATGTGAGGGAGCGAGGGATGCAGCAAAGGAGGAATAATGCATCGGAAAATAGATACTCGACTCCCAAAAGAAAACCCTTTCGTTTCAGTAGAAACGTATCTCGATTTAGAAGAGAAATGCAGGGAACCCAGGGTATTTCATATGAACGCAAATTGTTTGTTCATTCGCCAATGTGAGGGAGCGAGGGATTCAGTAAAGGAGGAGTAATGCATCGGAAAAGAGATACTCGACTCCCAAAAGAAAATCCTATCGTTTCAGTAGAAACGTACTTCGATTTAGAAGGACAATGCTGGGAATCCAGGGTATTTCATATGAAGGCAAATTGTTTGTTAATTCTTCAATGTGAGGGAGCGAGGGATGTAGTAAAGAAGGAATAATTCATCGGAAAAGAGATACTCGACTCCCAAAAGAAAATCCTATCGTTTCCGTAGAAACGTATCTCGATTTAGAAGGATAATGAAGGGAGCCAATAGTATTTCATATGGACTCAATTTGCGTGTTAATTCGTCAATGTGAGGGAGCGAGGGATGCAGTAAAGGAGGAATAATGCATCGGAAAAGAGATACTCTATTCCCAATAGAAAATCCTATCGTTTCAGTAGAAACGTATCTCGATTTAGAAGGACAATGCAGGGATCCCAGAGTATTTCATATGGACGCAAATTGTGGGTTAATTCGTCAATGTGAGGGAGCGAAGGATGCAGTAAAGGAGGAATAATGCATCGGAAAAGAGATACTCGACTCTCAAAAGAAAATCCTATTTTTTCCGTAGAAACGTATCACGATTTAGAAGGACAATGCAGGGAACCCAGAGTATTTCATATGTACGCAAATTGTGTGTTAATTCGTCAATGTTAGGGAGCGAGGGCTGCAGTAAAGGAGGAATAATGCATCGGAAAAGAGATACTCGACTCACAAAAGGAAATCCTATCGTTCCCGTAGAAACGTATCTCTATTTAGAAGCACAATGCAGGGAACCAAGTGTATTTCATATGGACGCAAAATGTGTGTTATTTCGTCAAAGTGAGGGAGCTAGGGATGCAGTAAAGGAGGAATAAGGCTTCGGAAAAGAGAACTCGCTTCCCAAAAGAAAATCCTATCGTTTCCGTAGAAACGTATCTCGATTTAGAAGGATAATGTAGGTAACCCATAGTATTTCATATGGACTCAAATTGTGTGTTAATTCGTCAATGTGAGGGAGCGAGGGATGCAGTAAGGGAGGAATAATGCATCGGAAAAGAGATACTCGACTCCCAAAAGAAAATCCTATCGTTTCCGTAGTATCTCGATTTAGAAGGACAATGCAGGGAACCCAGAGTATTTCATATGGACGCAAATTGTGTGTTAATTCGTCAATGTGAGGGAGCGAGGGATGCAGTAAAGGAGGAGTAATGCATCGGAAAAGAGATACTCGACTCCCAAAAGAAAATCCTATCGTTTCAGTAGAAACGTATCTCGATTTAGATGGACAATGCCGGGAACCCAGGGTATTTCATATGAACGCAAATTGTTTGTTAATTCGTAAATGTGAGGGAGCGAGGGATGCAGTAAAGAAGGAATAAATCATTGGAAAAGAGATACTCGACTCCCAAAAGAAAATCCTAGCGTTTCTGTAGAAATGTATCTCGATTTAGAAGGAGATGTCAGGGAACCCAGAGTATTTCATATGGACGCAAATTGTGTGTTAATTCGTCAATGTGAGGAAGCGAGGGATGCAGTAAAGGAGGAATAATGCATCGGAAAAGAGATATTCGACTCCCAAAAGAAAATTCTATCGTTTCAGTAGAAACGTATCTCGATTTAGAAGGACAATGCAGGGAACCCAGGGTATTTCATATGAAGGCAAATTGTTTGTTAATTCTTCAATGTGAGGGAGCGAGGGATGCAGTGAAGAAGGAATAATTCATCGGAAAAGAGATACTCGACTCCCAAAAGAAAATCCTATCGTTTCCGTAGAAACGTATCTCGATTTAGAAGGATAATGAAGGGAACCCATAGTATTTCATATGGACTCAAATTGTGTGTTAATTCGTGAATGTGAGGGAGCGAGGGATGCAGTAAAGGAGGAATATTGCATCGGAAAAGAGATACTTGACTCCAAAAAGAAAATCCTATTGTTTCCGTAGAAACGTATCTCGATTTAGAAGGACAATGCAGGGAACCCAGAGTAATTCATATGAACGCAAATAGTGTGTTAATTCGTCAATGTGAGGGAGCGAGGGATGCAGCAAAGGAGGAATAATGCATCGGAAAATAGATACTCGACTCCCAAAAGAAAACCCTTTCGTTTCAGTAGAAACGTATCTCGATTTAGAAGAGAAATGCAGGGAACCCAGGGTATTTCATATGAACGCAAATTGTTTGTTCATTCGCCAATGTGAGGGAGCGAGGGATTCAGTAAAGGAGGAGTAATGCATCGGAAAAGAGATACTCGACTCCCAAAAGAAAATCCTATCGTTTCAGTAGAAACGTACTTCGATTTAGAAGGACAATGCTGGGAATCCAGGGTATTTCATATGAAGGCAAATTGTTTGTTAATTCTTCAATGTGAGGGAGCGAGGGATGTAGTAAAGAAGGAATAATTCATCGGAAAAGAGATACTCGACTCCCAAAAGAAAATCCTATCGTTTCCGTAGAAACGTATCTCGATTTAGAAGGATAATGAAGGGAGCCAATAGTATTTCATATGGACTCAATTTGCGTGTTAATTCGTCAATGTGAGGGAGCGAGGGATGCAGTAAAGGAGGAATAATGCATCGGAAAAGAGATACTCTATTCCCAATAGAAAATCCTATCGTTTCAGTAGAAACGTATCTCGATTTAGAAGGACAATGCAGGGATCCCAGAGTATTTCATATGGACGCAAATTGTGGGTTAATTCGTCAATGTGAGGGAGCGAAGGATGCAGTAAAGGAGGAATAATGCATCGGAAAAGAGATACTCGACTCTCAAAAGAAAATCCTATTTTTTCCGTAGAAACGTATCACGATTTAGAAGGACAATGCAGGGAACCCAGAGTATTTCATATGTACGCAAATTGTGTGTTAATTCGTCAATGTTAGGGAGCGAGGGCTGCAGTAAAGGAGGAATAATGCATCGGAAAAGAGATACTCGACTCACAAAAGGAAATCCTATCGTTCCCGTAGAAACGTATCTCTATTTAGAAGCACAATGCAGGGAACCAAGTGTATTTCATATGGACGCAAAATGTGTGTTATTTCGTCAAAGTGAGGGAGCTAGGGATGCAGTAAAGGAGGAATAAGGCTTCGGAAAAGAGAACTCGCTTCCCAAAAGAAAATCCTATCGTTTCCGTAGAAACGTATCTCGATTTAGAAGGATAATGTAGGTAACCCATAGTATTTCATATGGACTCAAATTGTGTGTTAATTCGTCAATGTGAGGGAGCGAGGGATGCAGTAAGGGAGGAATAATGCATCGGAAAAGAGATACTCGACTCCCAAAAGAAAATCCTATCGTTTCCGTAGTATCTCGATTTAGAAGGACAATGCAGGGAACCCAGAGTATTTCATATGGACGCAAATTGTGTGTTAATTCGTCAATGTGAGGGAGCGAGGGATGCAGTAAAGGAGGAATAATGCATCGGAAAATACATACTCGACTCCCAAAAGAAAATCCTATCGTTTCAGTAGAAACGTATCTCGATTTAGTTGGACCATGCCGGGAACGCAGGGTATTTCATATGAACGCAAATTGTTTGTAAATTCGTCAATATGAGGGAGCAAGGGATGCAGTAAAGAAGGAATAAATCATTGGAAAAGAGATACTCGACTCCCAAAAGAAAATCCCAGCGTTTCTGTAGAAATGTATCTCGATTTAGAAGGAGATGTCAGGGAACCCAGAGTATTTCATATGGACGCAAATTGTGTGTTAATTCGTCAGTGTGAGGAAGCGAGGGATGCAGTAAAGGAGGAATAATGCATCGGAAAAGAGATACTCGACTCCCAAAAGAAAATTCTATCGTTTCAGTAGAAACGTATCTCGATTTAGAAGGACAATGCAGGGAACCCAGGGTATTTCATATGAAGACAAATTGTTTGTTAATTCTTCAATGTGAGGGAGAGAGGGATGCAGTGAAGAAGGAATAATTCATCGGAAAAGAGATACTCGACTCCCAAAAGAAAATCCTATCGTTTCCGTAGAAACGTATCTCGATTTAGAAGGATAATGAAGGGAACCCATAGTATTTCATATGGACTCAAATTGTGTGTTAATTCGTGAATGTGAGGGATCGAGGGATGCAGTAAAGGAGGAATATTGCATCGGAAAAGAGATACATGACTCCAAAAAGAAAATCCTACTGTTTCCGTAGAAACGTATCTCGATTTAGAAGGACAATGCAGGGAACCCAGAGTAATTCATATGAACGCAAATAGTGTGTTAATTCGTCAATGTGAGGGAGCGAGGGATGCAGCAAAGGAGGAATAATGCATCGGAAAATAGATACTCGACTCCCAAAAGAAAATCCCTTCGTTTCAGTAGAAACGTATCTCGATTTAGAAGAGAAATGCAGGGAACCCAGGGTATTTCATATGAACGCAAATTGTTTGTTCATTCGCCAATGTGAGGGAGCGAGGGATTCAGTAAAGGAGGAGTAATGCATCGGAAAAGAGATACTCGACTCCCAAAAGAAAATCCTATCGTTTCAGTAGAAACGTACTTCGATTTAGAAGGACAATGCTGGGAACCCAGGGTATTTCATATGAAGGCAAATTGTTTGTTAATTCTTCAATGTGAGGGAGCGAGGGATGTAGTAAAGAAGGAATAATTCATCGGAAAAGAGATACTCGACTCCCAAAAGAAAATCCTATCGTTTCCGTAGAAACGTATCTCGATTTAGAGGGATAATGAAGGGAGCCCATAGTATTTCATATGGACTCAAATTGCGTGTTAATTCGTCAATGTGAGGGAGCGAGGGATGCAGTAAAGGAGGAATAATGCATCGGAAAAGAGATACTCTATTCCCAATAGAAAATCCTATCGTTTCAGTAGAAACGTATCTCGATTTAGAAGTACAATGCAGGGAACCCAGAGTATTTCATATGGACGCAAATTGTGTGTTAATTCGTCAATGTGAGGGAGCGAGGGATGCAGTAAAGGAGGAATAATGCATCGGAAAAGAGATACTCGACTCCATAAAGAAAATCCTAACGTTTCCGTAGAAACGTATCTCGATTTAGAAGGACAATGCTGGGAAACCAGAGTATTTCATATGGACACAACTTGTGTGTTAATTCGTCAATGTGTGGGGGCTAGGGATGCAGTAAAGGAGGAATAATGCATCGGAAAAGAGATACTCGACTCTCAAAAGAGAATCCTATTTTTTCCGTAGAAACGTATCACGATTTAGAAGGACAATGCAGGGAACCCAGAGTATTTCATACGTACGCAAATTGTGTGTTAATTCGTCAATGTTAGGGAGCGAGGGCTGCAGTAAAGGAGGAATAATGCATCGGAAAAGAGATACTCGACTCCCAAAAGAAAATCCTATCATTTCCGTAGAAACGTATCTCGATTTAGAAGCAGATGGCAGGGAAAACATTGTTTTTCATATGAAGGCAAATTGTTTGTTAATTCTTCAATGTGAGGGAGCGAGGGATGCAGTAAAGAAGGAATAATGAATCGGAAAAGACATACTCGACTCCCAAAAGGAAATCCTATCGTTCCCGTAGAAAAGTATCTCTATTTAGAAGTACAATGCAGGGAACCAAGTGTATTTCATATGGACGCAAAATGTGTGTTATTTCCTCAATGTGAGGGAGCGAGGGATGCAGTAAAGGAGGAATAATGCATCGGAAAAGAGAACTCGATTCCCAAAAGAAAATCCTATCGTTTCCGTAGAAATGTATCTCGATTTAGAAGGATAATGAAGGGAAAACATAGTATTTCATATGGATTCAAATTGTGTGTTAATTCGTCAATGTGAGGGAGCGAGGGATGCAGTAAGGGAGGAATAATGCATCGGAAAAATACTCGACTCCCAAAAGAAAATCCTATCGTTTCAGTAGAAACGTATCTCGATTTAGAAGGTCAATGCAGGGAACACAGAGTATTTCATATGGACGAAAATATTGTGTTAATTCCACAATGTGAGGGAACGAGCGATGCTGTAAAGGAGGAATAATGCATCGGAAAAGACATACTCGACTCCCGAAAGAAAATCCTATCGTTTCCGTTGAAACGTATCTCTATTTAGAAGGACAATCCAGGGAACCCAGAGTAGTTCATATGGACGCAAAATGTGTGTTATTTCGTCAAAGTGAGGGAGCTAGGGATGCAGTAAAGGAGGAATAAGGCTTCGGAAAAGAGAACTCGATTCCCAAAAGAAAATCCTATCGTTTCCGTAGAAACGTATCTCGATTTAGAAGGATAATGTAGGTAACCCAGTGTATTTCATATGGACTCAAATTGTGTGTTAATTCGTCAATGTGAGGGAGCGAGGGATGCAGTAAGGGAGGAACAATGCATCGGAAAAGAGATACTCGACTCCCAAAAGAAAATCCTATCGTTTCCGTAGTATCTCGATTTAGAAGGACAATGCAGGGAACCCAGAGTATTTCATATGGACGCAAATTGTGTGTTAATTCGTCAATGTGAGGGAGCGAGGGATGCAGTAAAGGAGGAATAATGCATCGGAAAATAGATACTCGACTCCCAAAAGAAAATCCTGTCGTTTCAGTAGAAACGTATCTCGATTTAGTTGGACCATGCCGGGAACGCAGGGTATTTCATATGAACGCAAATTGTTTGTAAATTCGACAATATGAGGGAGCGAGGGATGCAGTAAAGAAGGAATAAATCATTGGAAAAGAGATACTCGACTCCCAAAAGAAAATCCCAGCGTTTCTGTAGAAATGTATCTCGATTTAGAAGGAGATGTCAGGGAACCCAGAGTATTTCATATGGACGCAAATTGTGTGTTAATTCGTCAGTGTGAGGAAGCGAGGGATGCAGTAAAGGAGGAATAATGCATCGGAAAAGAGATACTCGACTCCCAAAAGAAAATTCTATCGTTTCAGTAGAAACGTATCTCGATTTAGAAGGACAATGCAGGGAACCCAGGGTATTTCATATGAAGGCAAATTGTTTGTTAATTCTTCAATGTGAGGGAGAGAGGGATGCAGTGAAGAAGGAATAATTCATCGGAAAAGAGATACTCGACTCCCAAAAGAAAATCCTATCGTTTCCGTAGAAACGTATCTCGATTTAGATGGATAATGAAGGGAACCCATAGTATTTTTTATGGACTCAAATTGTGTGTTAATTCGTGAATATGAGGGAGCGAGGGATGCAGTAAAGGAGGAATATTGCATCGGAAAAGAGATACATGACTCCAAAAAGAAAATCCTATTGTTTCCGTAGAAACGTATCTCGATTTAGAAGGACAATGCAGGGAACCCAGAGTAATTCATATGAACGCAAATAGTGTGTTAATTCGTCAATGTGAGGGAGCGAGGGATGCAGCAAAGGAGGAATAATGCATCGGAAAATAGATACTCGACTCCCAAAAGAAAATCCTTTCGTTTCAGTAGAAACGTATCTCGATTTAGAAGAGAAATGCAGGGAACCCAGGGTATTTCATATGAACGCAAATTGTTTGTTCATTCGCCAATGTGAGGGGGGCGAGGGATTCAGTAAAGGAGGAGTAATGCATCGGAAAAGAGATACTCGACTCCCAAAAGAAAATCCTATCGTTTCAGTAGAAACGTATCTCGATTTAGATGGACAATGCCGGGAACCCAGGGTATTTCATATGAACGCAAATTGTTTGTTAATTCGTAAATGTGAGGGAGCGAGGGATGCAGTAAAGAAGGAATAAATCATTGGAAAAGAGATACTCGACTCCCAAAAGAAAATCCTAGCGTTTCTGTAGAAATGTATCTCGATTTAGAAGGAGATGTCAGGGAACCCAGAGTATTTCATATGGACGCAAATTGTGTGTTAATTCGTCAATGTGAGGAAGCGAGGGATGCAGTAAAGGAGGAATAATGCATCGGAAAAGAGATATTCGACTCCCAAAAGAAAATTCTATCGTTTCAGTAGAAACGTATCTCGATTTAGAAGGACAATGCAGGGAACCCAGGGTATTTCATATGAAGGCAAATTGTTTGTTAATTCTTCAATGTGAGGGAGCGAGGGATGCAGTGAAGAAGGAATAATTCATCGGAAAAGAGATACTCGACTCCCAAAAGAAAATCCTATCGTTTCCGTAGAAACGTATCTCGATTTAGAAGGATAATGAAGGGAACCCATAGTATTTCATATGGACTCAAATTGTGTGTTAATTCGTGAATGTGAGGGAGCGAGGGATGCAGTAAAGGAGGAATATTGCATCGGAAAAGAGATACTTGACTCCAAAAAGAAAATCCTATTGTTTCCGTAGAAACGTATCTCGATTTAGAAGGACAATGCAGGGAACCCAGAGTAATTCATATGAACGCAAATAGTGTGTTAATTCGTCAATGTGAGGGAGCGAGGGATGCAGCAAAGGAGGAATAATGCATCGGAAAATAGATACTCGACTCCCAAAAGAAAACCCTTTCGTTTCAGTAGAAACGTATCTCGATTTAGAAGAGAAATGCAGGGAACCCAGGGTATTTCATATGAACGCAAATTGTTTGTTCATTCGCCAATGTGAGGGAGCGAGGGATTCAGTAAAGGAGGAGTAATGCATCGGAAAAGAGATACTCGACTCCCAAAAGAAAATCCTATCGTTTCAGTAGAAACGTACTTCGATTTAGAAGGACAATGCTGGGAATCCAGGGTATTTCATATGAAGGCAAATTGTTTGTTAATTCTTCAATGTGAGGGAGCGAGGGATGTAGTAAAGAAGGAATAATTCATCGGAAAAGAGATACTCGACTCCCAAAAGAAAATCCTATCGTTTCCGTAGAAACGTATCTCGATTTAGAAGGATAATGAAGGGAGCCAATAGTATTTCATATGGACTCAATTTGCGTGTTAATTCGTCAATGTGAGGGAGCGAGGGATGCAGTAAAGGAGGAATAATGCATCGGAAAAGAGATACTCTATTCCCAATAGAAAATCCTATCGTTTCAGTAGAAACGTATCTCGATTTAGAAGGACAATGCAGGGATCCCAGAGTATTTCATATGGACGCAAATTGTGTGTTAATTCGTCAATGTGAGGGAGCGAGGGATGCAGTAAAGGAGGAATAATGCATCGGAAAAGAGATACTCGACTCTCAAAAGAAAATCCTATTTTTTCCGTAGAAACGTATCACGATTTAGAAGGACAATGCAGGGAACCCAGAGTATTTCATATGTACGCAAATTGTGTGTTAATTCGTCAATGTTAGGGAGCGAGGGCTGCAGTAAAGGAGGAATAATGCATCGGAAAAGAGATACTCGACTCACAAAAGGAAATCCTATCGTTCCCATAGAAACGTATCTCTATTTAGAAGGACAATCCAGGGAACCAAGTGTATTTCATATGGACGCAAAATGTGTGTTATTTCGTCAAAGTGAGGGAGCTAGGGATGCAGTAAAGGAGGAATAAGGCTTCGGAAAAGAGAACTCGCTTCCCAAAAGAAAATCCTATCGTTTCCGTAGAAACGTATCTCGATTTAGAAGGATAATGTAGGTAACCCATAGTATTTCATATGGACTCAAATTGTGTGTTAATTCGTCAATGTGAGGGAGCGAGGGATGCAGTAAGGGAGGAATAATGCATCGGAAAAGAGATACTCGACTCCCAAAAGAAAATCCTATCGTTTCCGTAGTATCTCGATTTAGAAGGACAATGCAGGGAACCCAGAGTATTTCATATGGACGCAAATTGTGTGTTAATTCGTCAATGTGAGGGAGCGAGGGATGCAGTAAAGGAGGAATAATGCATCGGAAAATAGATACTCGACTCACAAAAGAAAATCCTATCGTTTCAGTAGAAACGTATCTCGATTTAGTTGGACCATGCCGGGAACGCAGGGTATTTCATATGAACGCAAATTGTTTGTAAATTCGTCAATATGAGGGAGCAAGGGATGCAGTAAAGAAGGAATAAATCATTGGAAAATAGATACTCGACTCCCAAAAGAAAATCCCAGCGTTTCTGTAGAAATGTATCTCGATTTAGAAGGAGATGTCAGGGAACCCAGAGTATTTCATATGGACGCAAATTGTGTGTTAATTCGTCAGTGTGAGGAAGCGAGGGATGCAGTAAAGGAGGAATAATGCATCGGAAAAGAGATACTCGACTCCCAAAGAAAATTCTATCGTTTCAGTAGAAACGTATCTCGATTTAGAAGGACAATGCAGGGAACCCAGGGTATTTCATATGAAGACAAATTGTTTGTTAATTCTTCAATGTGAGGGAGAGAGGGATGCAGTGAAGAAGGAATAATTCATCGGAAAAGAGATACTCGACTCCCAAAAGAAAATCCTATCGTTTCCGTAGAAACGTATCTCGATTTAGAAGGATAATGAAGGGAACCCATAGTATTTCATATGGACTCAAATTGTGTGTTAATTCGTGAATGTGAGGGTTCGAGGGATGCAGTAAAGGAGGAATATTGCATCGGAAAAGAGATACATGACTCCAAAAAGAAAATCCTATTGTTTCCGTAGAAACGTATCTCGATTTAGAAGGACAATGCAGGGAACCCAGAGTAATTCATATGAACGCAAATAGTGTGTTAATTCGTCAATGTGAGGGAGCGAGGGATGCAGCAAAGGAGGAATAATGCATCGGAAAATAGATACTCGACTCCCAAAAGAAAATCCCTTCGTTTCAGTAGAAACGTATCTCGATTTAGAAGAGAAATGCAGGGAACCCAGGGTATTTCATATGAACGCAAATTGTTTGTTCATTCGCCAATGTGAGGGAGCGAGGGATTCAGTAAAGGAGGAGTAATGCATCGGAAAAGAGATACTCGACTCCCAAAAGAAAATCCTATCGTTTCAGTAGAAACGTACTTCGATTTAGAAGGACAATGCTGGGAACCCAGGGTATTTCATATGAAGGCAAATTGTTTGTTAATTCTTCAATGTGAGGGAGCGAGGGATGTAGTAAAGAAGGAATAATTCATCGGAAAAGAGATACTCGACTCCCAAAAGAAAATCCTATCGTTTCCGTAGAAACGTATCTCGATTTAGAGGGATAATGAAGGGAGCCCATAGTATTTCATATGGACTCAAATTGCGTGTTAATTCGTCAATGTGAGGGAGCGAGGGATGCAGTAAAGGAGGAATAATGCATCGGAAAAGAGATACTCTATTCCCAATAGAAAATCCTATCGTTTCAGTAGAAACGTATCTCGATTTAGAAGTACAATGCAGGGAACCCAGAGTATTTCATATGGACGCAAATTGTGTGTTAATTCGTCAATGTGAGGGAGCGAGGGATGCAGTAAAGGAGGAATAATGCATCGGAAAAGAGATACTCGACTCCAAAAAGAAAATCCTAACGTTTCCGTAGAAACGTATCTCGATTTAGAAGGACAATGCTGGGAAACCAGAGTATTTCATATGGACACAACTTGTGTGTTAATTCGTCAATGTGTGGGGGCTAGGGATGCAGTAAAGGAGGAATAATGCATCGGAAAAGAGATACTCGACTCTCAAAAGAGAATCCTATTTTTTCCGTAGAAACGTATCACGATTTAGAAGGACAATGCAGGGAACCCAGAGTATTTCATACGTACGCAAATTGTGTGTTAATTCGTCAATGTTAGGGAGCGAGGGCTGCAGTAAAGGAGGAATAATGCATCGGAAAAGAGATACTCGACTCCCAAAAGAAAATCCTATCATTTCCGTAGAAACGTATCTCGATTTAGAAGCAGATGGCAGGGAAAACATTGTTTTTCATATGAAGGCAAATTGTTTGTTAATTCTTCAATGTGAGGGAGCGAGGGATGCAGTAAAGAAAGAATAATGAATCGGAAAAGACATACTCGACTCCCAAAAGGAAATCCTATCGTTCCCGTAGAAACGTATCTCTATTTAGAAGCACAATGCAGGGAACCAAGTGTATTTCATATGGACGCAGAATGTGTGTTATTTCGTCAATGTGAGGGAGCGAGGGATGCAGTAAAGGAGGAATAATGCATCGGAAAAGAGAACTCGATTCCCAAAAGAAAATCCTATCGTTTCCGTAGAAATGTATCTCGATTTAGAAGGATAGTGAAGGGAAAACATAGTATTTCATATGGATTCAAATTGTGTGTTAATTCGTCAATGTGAGGGAGCGAGGGATGCAGTAAGGGAGGAATAATGCATTGAAAAAATACTAACTCCCAAAAGAAAATCCTATCGTTTCCGTAGAAATGTATCTCGATTTAGAAGGTCAATGCAGGGAACACAGAGTATTTCATATGGACGAAAATATTGTGTTAATTCCACAATGTGAGGGAACGAGCGATGCAGTAAAGGAGGAATAATGCATCGGAAAAGACATACTCGACTCCCGAAAGAAAATCCTATCGTTTCCGTTGAAACGTATCTCTATTTAGAAGGACAATCCAGGGAACCCAGAGTAGTTCATATGGACGCAAAATGTGTGTTATTTCGTCAAAGTGAGGGAGCTAGGGATGCAGTAAAGGAGGAATAAGGCTTCGGAAAAGAGAACTCGATTCCCAAAAGAAAATCCTATCGTTTCCGTAGAAACGTATCTCGATTTAGAAGGATAATGTAGGTAACGCATAGTATTTCATATGGACTCAAATTGTGTGTTAATTCGTCAATGTGAGGGAGCGAGGGATGCAGTAAGGGAGGAATAATGCATCGGAAAAGAGATACTCGACTCCCAAAAGAAAATCCTATCGTTTCCGTAGTATCTCGATTTAGAAGGACAATGCAGGGAACCCAGAGTATTTCATATGGACGCAAATTGTGTGTTAATTCGTCAATGTGAGGGAGCGAGGAATGCAGTAAAGGAGGAATAATGCATCGGAAAATAGATACTCGACTCCCAAAAGAAAATCCTATCGTTTCAGTAGAAACGTATCTCGATTTAGTTGGACCATGCCGGGAACGCAGGGTATTTCATATGAACACAATTTGTTTGTAAATTCGTCATTATGAGGGAGCGAGGGATGCAGTAAAGAAGGAATAAATCATTGGAAAAGAGATACTCGACTCCCAAAAGAAAATCCCAGCGTTTCTGTAGAAATGTATCTCGATTTAGAAGGAGATGTCAGGGAACCCAGAGTATTTCATATGGACGCAAATTGTGTGTTAATTCGTCAGTGTGAGGAAGCGAGGGATGCAGTAAAGGAGGAATAATGCATCGGAAAAGAGATACTCGACTCCCAAAAGAAAATTCTATCGTTTCAGTAGAAACGTATCTCGATTTAGAAGGACAATGCAGGGAACCCAGGGTATTTCATATGAAGGCAAATTGTTTGTTAATTCTTCAATGTGAGGGAGAGAGGGATGCAGTGAAGAAGGAATAATTCATCGGAAAAGAGATACTCGACTCCCAAAAGAAAATCCTATCGTTTCCGTAGAAACGTATCTCGATTTAGAAGGATAATGAAGTGAACCCATAGTATTTCATATGGACTCAAATTGTGTGTTAATTCGTGAATGTGAGGGAGCGAGGGATGCAGTAAAGGAGGAATATTGCATCGGAAAAGAGATACTTGACTCAAAAAAGAAAATCCTATTGTTTCCGTAGAAACGTATCTCGATTTAGAAGGACAATGCATTGAACCCAGAGTAATTCATATGAACGCAAATAGTGTGTTAATTCGTCAATGTGAGGGAGCGAGGGATGCAGCAAAGGAGGAATAATGCATCGGAAAATAGATACTCGACTCCCAAAAGAAAATCCTTTCGTTTCAGTAGAAACGTATCTCGATTTAGAAGAGAAATGCAGGGAACCCAGGGTATTTCATATGAACGCAAATTGTTTGTTCATTCGCCAATGTGATGGAGCGAGGGATTCAGTAAAGGAGGAGTAATGCATCGGAAAAGAGATACTCGACTCCCAAAAGAAAATCCTATCGTTTCAGTACAAACGTACTTCGATTTAGAAGGACAATGCTGGGAACCCAGGGTATTTCATATGAAGGCAAATTGTTTGTTAATTCTTCAATGTGAGGGAGCGAGGGATGTAGTAAAGAAGGAATAATTCATCGGAAAAGAGATACTCGACTCCCAAAAGAAAATCCTATCGTTTCCGTAGAAACGTATCTCGATTTAGAAGGATAATGAAGGGAGCCCATAGTATTTCATATGGACTCAAATTGCGTGTTAATTCGTTAATGTGAGGGAGCGAGGGATGCAGTAAAGGAGGAATAATGCATCGGAAAAGAGATACTCTATTCCCAATAGAAAATCCTATCGTTTCAGTAGAAACGTATCTCGATGTAGAAGGACAATGCAGGGAACCCAGAGTATTTCATATGGACACAAATTGTGTGTTAATTCGTCAATGTGAGGGAGCGAGGGATGCAGTAAAGGAGGAATAATGCATCGGAAAAGAGATACTCGACTCCAAAAAGAAAATCCTAACGTTTCCGTAGAAACTTATCTCGATTTAGAAGGACAATGCTGGGAAACCAGAGTATTTCATATGGACGCAACTTGTGTGTTAATTCGTCAATGTGTGGGGGCTAGGGATGCACTAAAGGAGGAATAATGCATCGGAAAAGAGATACTCGACTCTCAAAAGAAAATCCTATTTTTTCCGTAGAAACGTATCACGATTTAGAAGGACAATGCAGGGAACCCTGAGTATTTCATATGTACGCAAATTGTGTGTTAATTCGTCAAAGTTAGGGAGCGAGGGCTGCAGTAAAGGAGGAATAATGCATCGGAAAAGAGATACTAGACTCCCAAAAGAAAATCCTATCATTTCCGTAGAAACGTATCTCGATTTAGAAGCAGATGGCAGGGAAAACATTGTTTTTCATTTGAAGGCAAATTGTTTGTTAATTCTTCAATGTGAGGGAGCGAGGGATGCAGTAAAGAAGGAATAATGAATCGGAAAACACATACTCGACTCCCAAAAGGAAATCCTATCGTTCCCGTAGAAACGTATCTCTATTTAGAAGCACAATGCAGGGAACCAAGTGTATTTCATATGGACGCAAAATGTGTGTTATTTCGTCAATGTGAGGGAGCGAGGGATGCAGTAAAGGAGGAATAATGCATCGGAAAAGAGAACTCGATTCCCAAAAGAAAATCCTATCGTTTCCGTAGAAATGTATCTCGATTTAGAAGGATAATGAAGGGAAAACATAGTATTTCATATGGATTCAAATTGTGTGTTAATTCGTCAATGTGAGGGAGCGAGGGATGCAGTAAGGGAGGAATAATGCATCGGAAAAATACTAACTCCCAAAAGAAAATCCTATCGTTTCCGTAGAAACGTATCTCGATTTAGAAGGTCAATGCAGGGAACACAGAGTATTTCATATGGACGAAAATATTGTGTTAATTCCACAATGTGAGGGAATGAGCGATGCAGTAAAGGAGGAATAATGCATCGGAAAAGACATACTCGACTCCCGAAAGAAAATCGTATCGTTTCCGTTGAAACGTATCTCTATTTAGAAGGACAATCCAGGGAACCCAGAGTAGTTCATATGGACGCAAAATGTGTGTTATTTCGTCAAAGTGAGGGAGCTAGGGATGCAGTAAAGGAGGAATAAGGCTTCGGAAAAGAGAATTCGATTCCCAAAAGAAAATCCTATCGTTTCCGTAGAAACGTATCTCGATTTAGAAGGATAATGTAGGTAACGCATAGTATTTCATATGGACTCAAATTGTGTGTTAATTCGTCAATGTGAGGGAGCGAGGGATGCAGTAAGGGAGGAATAATGCATCGGAAAAGAGATACTCGACTCCCAAAAGAAAATCCTATCGTTTCCGTAGTATCTCGATTTAGAAGGACAATGCAGGGAACCCAGAGTATTTCATATGGACGCAAATTGTGTGTTAATTCGTCAATGTGAGGGAGCGAGGGATGCAGTAAAGGAGGAATAATGCATCGGAAAATAGATACTCGACTCCCAAAAGAAAATCCTATCGTTTCAGTAGAAACGTATCTCGATTTAGTTGGACCATGCCGGGAACACAGGGTATTTCATATGAACACAAATTGTTTGTAAATTCGTCAATATGAGGGAGCGAGGGATGCAGTAAAGAAGGAATAAATCATTGGAAAAGAGATACTCGACTCCCAAAAGAAAATCCCGGCGTTTCTGTAGAAATGTATCTCGATTTAGAAGGAGATGTCAGGGAACCCAGAGTATTTCATATGGACGCAAATTGTGCGTTAATTCGTCAGTGTGAGGAAGCGAGGGATGCAGTAAAGGAGGAATAATGCATCGGAAAAGAGATACTCGACTCCCAAAAGAAAATTCTATCGTTTCAGTAGAAACGTATCTCGATTTAGAAGGACAATGCAGGGAACCCAGGGTATTTCATATGAAGGCAAATTGTTTGTTAATTCTTCAATGTGAGGGAGAGAGGGATGCAGTGAAGAAGGAATAATTCATCGGAAAAGAGATACTCGACTCCCAAAAGAAAATCCTATCGTTTCCGTAGAAACGTATCTCGATTTAGAAGGATAATGAAGGGAACCCATAGTATTACATATGGACTCAAATTGAGTGTTAATTCGTGAATGTGAGGGAGCGAGGGATGCAGTAAAGGAGGAATAATGCATCGGAAAGGAGATACTCGACTCTCAAAAGAAAATCCTATTTTTTCCGTAGAAACGTATCACGATTTAGAAGGACAATGCAGGGAACCCAGAGTATTTCATATGTACGCAAATTGTGTGTTATTTCGTCAATGTTAGGGAGCGAGGGCTGCAGTAAAGGAGGAATAATGCATCGGAAAAGAGATACTCGACTCCCAAAAGAAAATCCTATCATTTCCGTAGAAACGTATCTCGATTTAGAAGCAGATGGCAGGGAAAACATTGTTTTTCATATGAAGGCAAATTGTTTGTTAATTCTTCAATGTGAGGGAGCGAGGGATGCAGTAAAGAAGGAATAATGAATCGGAAAAGACATACTCGACTCCCAAAAGGAAATCCTATCGTTCCCGTAGAAACGTATCTCTATTTAGAAGCACAATGCAGGGAACCAAGTGTATTTCATATGGACGCAAAATGTGTGTTATTTCGTCAATGTGAGGGAGCGAGGGATGCAGTAAAGGAGGAATAATGCATCGGAAAAGAGAACTCGATTCCCAAAAGAAAATCCTATCGTTTCCGTAGAAATGTATCTCGATTTAGAAGGATAATGAAGGGAAAACATAGTATTTCATATGGATTCAAATTGTGTGTTAATTCGTCAATGTGAGGGAGCGAGGGATGCAGTATGGGAGGAATAATGCATCGGAAAAATACTCGACTCCCAAAAGAAAATCCTATCGTTTCCGTAGAAACGTATCTCGATTTAGAAGGTCAATGCAGGGAACACAGAGTATTTCATATGGACGAAAATATTGTGTTAATTCCACAATGTGAGGGAACGAGCGTTGCAGTAAAGGAGGAATAATGCATCGGAAAAGACATACTCGACTCCCGAAAGAAAATCCTATCGTTTCCGTTGAAACGTATCTCTATTTAGAAGGACAATCCAGGGAACCCAGAGTAGTTCATATGGACGCAAAATGTGTGTTATTTCGTCAAAGTGAGGGAGCTAGGGATGCAGTAAAGGAGGAATAAGGCTTCGGAAAAGAGAACTCGATTCCCAAAAGAAAATCCTATCGTTTCCGTAGAAACGTATCTCGATTTAGAAGGATAATGTAGGTAACGGATGGTATTTCATATGGACTCAAATTGTGTGTTAATTCGTCAATGTGAGGGAGCGAGGGATGCAGTAAGGGAGGAATAATTCATCGGAAAAGAGATACTCGACTCCCAAAAGAAAATCCTATCGTTTCCGTAGTATCTCGATTTAGAAGGACAATGCAGGGAACCCAGAGTATTTCATATGGACGCAAATTGTGTGTTAATTCGTCAATGTGAGGGAGCGAGGGATGCAGTAAAGGAGGAATAATGCATCGGAAAACAGATACTCGACTCCCAAAAGAAAATCCTATCGTTTCAGTAGAAACGTATCTCGATTTAGATGGACAATGCCGGGAACCCAGGGTATTTCATATGAACGCAAATTGTTTGTCAATTCGTAAATGTGAGGGAGCGAGGGATGCAGTAAAGAAGGAATAAATCATTGGAAAAGAGATACTCGACTCCCAAAAGAAAATCCTAGCGTTTCTGTAGAAATGTATCTCGATTTAGAAGGACAATGCAGGGAACCCAGGGTATTTCATATGAAGGCAAATTGTTTGTTAATTCTTCAATGTGAGGGAGCGAGGGATGCAGTGAAGAAGGAATAATTCATCGGAAAAGAGATACTCGACTCCCAAAAGAAAATCCTATCGTTTCCGTAGAAACGTATCTCGATTTAGAAGGATAATGAAGGGAACCCATAGTATTTCATATGGACTCAAATTGTGTGTTAATTCGTGAATGTGAGGGAGCGAGGGAAGCAGTAAAGGAGGAATAGTTCATCGGAAAAGAGATACTCAACTCCCAAAAGAAAATCGTATCGTTTCCATAGATACGTATCTCTATTTACAAGGGCAATGCATGGAACCCAGAGTATTTCATATGGACGCAAATTGTGTGTTAATTCGTGAATGTGAGGGAGCGAGGGATGCTGTAAAGGAGGAATTATACATCGGAAAAGAGATACTCGGTTCCCAAAAGAAAATCCTATCGCTTCCGTAGAAATGTATCTCGATTTAGAAGGATAATGCAGGGAACCCAGAGTATTTCATATGGACGCAAATTGTGTGTTAATTCGTGAATGTGAGGGAGCGAGGGATGCAGTAAAGAAGGAATAATTTCTTCGGAAAAGAGATACTCGACTCCCAAAAGAAAATCCTATTGTTTCCGTAGAAACGTATCTCGATTTAGAAGGACAATGCAGCGAAACTAATTTCATATGGACGGAAAATTGTATGTTAATTCGTCAAAGTGAGGGAGCGTAGGATGCAGAAATGAAGGAATAATGCATCGGAAAAGAGATACTCGATTCCCAAAAGTTAATCCTATCGTTCCGTAGAAACGTATCTCGATTTAGAAGGATAATGCAGGGAACCCAGAGTATTTCAAATGGACGCAAATTGTGTGTTAATTCGTCAATGTGTGGGAGCTAGGGTTACAGTAAAGTAAGGAATAATGCATCGGAAAAGAGATACTAGACTCCAAAAAGAAAATCCTAACATTTCCGTAGAAACGTATCTCGATTTAGAAGGACAATGCTGGGAAAACAGAGTATTTCATATGGACGCAAATTGTGTGTTAATTCGTCAATGTGTGGGAGCTAGGGTTACAGTAAAGTAAGGAATAATGCATCGGAAAGAGATACTAGACTCTCAGAAGAAAATCCTATTTTTTCCGTAGAAACGTATCTCGATTTAGAAGGACATTGCAGGGAACCCAGAGTATATCATATGAATGCAAATTGTGTGTTAATTCGTCAATGTTAGGGAGCGAGGGATGCAGTAAAGGAGGAATAATGCATCGGAAAAGAGATACTTGACTCCAAAAAGAAAATCCTATCGTTTCCGTAGAAACGTATCTCGATTTAGAAGGACAATGCAGGGAACCCAGAGTAATTCATATGAACGCAAATTGTGTGTTAATTCGTCAATGTGAGGGAGCGAGGGATGCAGTAAAGGAGGAATAATGCATCGGAAAAGAGATACTCGACTCCCAAAAGAAAATCCCATCGTTTCCGTAGAAACGTATCTCGATTTAAAATGTCAATGCAGGGAACCCAGAGTATTTCATATGGACGCAAATTGTATGTTAATTCGACAATGTGAGGGAACGAGCGATGCAGTTATGGAGGAATAACGCATCAGAAAAGAGATACTCGACTCCCAAAAGAAAATCCTTTCGTTTCCATACATATGTATCTCTATTTACAAGGGCAATGCAGGGAACCAAGAGTATTTCATATGGACGCAAATTGTGTGTTAATTCGTGAATGTGAGGGAGCGAGGGATGCTGTAATTATGCATCGGAAAAGAGATACTCGATTCCCAAAAGAGAATCCTATCGTTTCCGTAGAATCATATGTCGATTTAGAAGGACAATTAGGTAACCCAGAGTATTTCATATGGACGCAAATTGTGTGTTAATTCGTCAATGTGAGGGTGCGAGGGATGCAGTAAAGAAGGTGTAATTCCTCGGAAAAGAGATACTCGACTCCCAAAAGAAAATCCTATCGTTTCAGTAGAAAGTATCTCTATTTAGAAGGACAATGCAGGGAACCCAGGGTATTTCATATGGTCGCAAATTGTTTGCTAATTCGTCAATGTGTGTGTGTGTGATTTGGGGGGGGGGGGGAGGATCACAGTAAAGGAGGAATAATGTATCGGAAAAGAGATTCTCGACTCCCAAAGGAAAATAATATCGTTTCCGTAGAAACGTATCTCTATTTAGAAAGAGTATGCAGGAAAACAAGAGTATTTCATATGGACGCAAATTGTGTGTTAATTCATCAATGTGAGGGAGCGAGGGATGCAGTAAAGGAGGAATAATTCATCGGGAAAGAGATACTCGACTCCCAAAAGAAAATCCTATCGTTTGCATAGAAACGTATCTCGATTTAGAAGGACAATGCTGGGAACCCATAGTATTTCATATGGACGCAAATTGTGTGTTAATTCGTGAATGTGAGGGAGTGAGGGATCCAGTAAAGAAGGAATAATTTCTTCGGAAAAGGGGTACTCGACTCCCAAAAGAAAATCCTACCGTTTCCCGTAGAAACGTATCTCGATTTAGAAGCAGATGGCTGGGAAAACAGAGTCTTTCATATGGACGGAAATTGTGTGTTAATTCGTGAATGTGATGGAGCGACGGATGCAGTAAAGAAGGAATAATGCATCGGAAAAGAGATACTCGACTCCCAAAAGAAAATCCTATCGTTTCCGTAGGAACGTATTTCGATTTAGAAGGACAATGCAAGGAACCCAGAGTACAGCATATGGACGCAAATTGTGTGTTAATTAGTGAATGTGAGGGAGCGAGGGATGCAGTAAAGGAGGAATAATGCATCGGAAAAGAGATACTCGACTCCCAAATAAAAATCCTGTCGTTTCCGTAGAAACGTATCTCGATTTAGGAGGACAATGCTTGGAACCCAGAGTATTTCATATGGACGCAAATTGTGTGTTAATTCGTCAATGTGAGTGAGCGAGGGATGGAGTAAAGGAGGAATAATGCATCGGAAAAGAGATACCCGACTTCCAAAAGAAAATCCTTTCGTTTCCATGAGAAACGTATCTCGATTTAGATGGACAATGCAGGGAAACCGGAGTATTTCATATGGACGCAAATTGTGTGTTAATTCGTCAATGTGTGGGAGCTAGGGAAGCAGTAAAGGAGGAATAGTTCATCGGAAAAGAGATACTCAATTCCCGAAAGAAAATCGTATCGTTTCCGTAGAAACGTATCTCGATTTAGAAGGACAATTCAGGGAACACAGAGTATTTCATATGGACGCAAATTGTGTGTTAATTCGTCAATGTGAGGGAGCGAGGGATGCAGTAAGGAAGGAATAGTTCATCGGAAAAGAGATACTCGACTCCCAAAAGAAAATCCTTTTGTTTCCGTAGATACGTATCTCTATTTAGAAGGACAATGCAGGGAACCCAGAGTATTTCATATGGACGCAAATTGTGTGTTAATTCGTCAATGTGAGGGAGCGAGGGATGCTGTAAAGGAGGAATTATGCATCGGAAAAGAGATACTCGTTTCCCAAAAGAAAAATGTTGATGGTGTTAAGACAGCAACCAGCCACAAATTTACTTTGAGTTTCTTTATTCAAAGGAAACCGTTACCGGTTTCGAATCGTTGCGATTCATCATCAGACGGTTTACACGCTTTCTTTCTACATTTGGTGTGTTTTTATAGATTAATTGTCGTGAAACGTCGGTTTCGAGTGTTTGTTTCCATAACGTTCATCCAATCGATGTAAATGCATTCGCACTGTATCCTCGTTGTTGCACACGTAATAGTTCTCACTGTACACTTTACATTTGTCGCTGAGATCATTCCAACCACGCACCACATTTTTTGGTACATACAAAGAGCTTACAAACATATAGATGTCACAGATGCTATAATGTATCGTAACATTTGACGATGATGTCCTATGTTTGGAAAGAATCATATATTCTTTTACAAAACTGTAATGTCTTTTACATTAGTACAGAGAGTTTTTTTTTTGCTAATTTAATTATAAAGGTTTTTATATATATTTAGAACTGTATTGGTAAAATAGTACATTATTTTATTACATTTGGCAGCATGAGAATTATAGTAACATATAAATTTTCCACTTGATCTGCAGATAGGTGTATTAATATCATTTGCTATGGAGGCTGGAAAGTAATTTTTGAAAATTTTTCAGGAAAGGGGTGTTAGCCAACTGTTTGTTCGTTAAGGATATAGTCTGGGGTGCTGTTTTTGTGTGTGTGAATTTCTAATTCTTCTAATATATTCATAGTGGCCCCTTTTTCTGTTAGATGTAAAATCTTTAAATTGTCCTCAATGTTTGTTACTGAATGGTTTTCTTCAGCAATATGGGCTGCAAATGCTGATTTGTTCAGGTTACCAAGTCTTAGAGCGTCAATATGTTCCTTATATCTAATTTCAAAACTTCTGCCTGTCTGTCCAATGTAGAATTTTGGGCATGTATCACATTTGAGTTTGTATATTCCTGATTCGCGGTAGGGACTCTTGGAGGTGTTTACATCATGGATCACTTTTTGTTGTAATTTATTATTTGTGGAAAAGCTGATTTTGATATTTTTCTTCTTTTTAAATAAGTTTGCTATTTGGTATGAAAGTGGGCCTATGTATGGGAGAGTAGCATATTTAGGTTTGGCTTCAGTGGCACACTGCTTTGGCTTGAAGTGACTGCTGTGAGGTGGATCTGTGGGTTTTGTCTGCATTTTATTGTGGAGTTTTTCTATTATTGTGGGTTTATATTCATTATTATGAGCAACTGTTTTAATTATCTTGATTTCATTTTGCTGGTCTGTGTCACTCATTGGTACTTTTTTAATTCGGCGTAGCATTGTTCTGAAATATGCCATTTTTTGTTGGCGGGGGTGGCAAGATGAGTTGCTAATACTGACATCTGTTGTGGTAGGTTTTCTGTAAATACTGAATTGATGTTTATTGTTACTATTGCAAATTTTCAGGTCAAGAAAGTTAATGCTTTTATTAGTTTCATGTTCAACTGTGAATTTAATATTTTTGTGCATTTTGCTAAGATCTGCTGCTAATGTATCTATTTCATTGCTTGTACCATCAAAAAGCAGTATTGTATCATCAACATATCTTCTGTAGTATATTATTTTGTTTGAGATGTGCTGGTTGGCAGAAAAGAATTTTTGTTCTATATGGTTGATGTAAATGTCAGCCAATATCCCAGCTAAGCTACTTCCCATTGCCAAACCATCATGTTGTTGGTACAGTTTGTTGTTGAAGTTAAAGTAATTATGCTCTAGAATAAGTGAAAGTATTTCTATGAGTTCACAGATCTCTGCAACACTAATTTTCTTATATTTAAGCAGATTGTTTCTTATAATATTAATAGTCTCTTTTACAGGGATGTTCGTGTACAGGTTGACTATGTCTAGTGATGCTAATTTAGCTGTTGGTGGGATGTGGATGTCTTTAATTAAGCTTATGAGTTCGTGTGTGTTATGTATGGTGTAGTTATTTTCAAATGTATAGTATTTGGTAATGAGGTCTTTTAATTTACGGCTTATGAAGTATGCAGGGCTGTTTCTGGAGTTAACAATCGGGCGAATGGGACAATTTTCTTTATGAACCTTTGGCTGTGCCCGCAGTTTTGGTGCCGAGGGATTCATTGTTATGCAGTTACGTATTTCATAATTGTTCAGTAAAAAGTTACAGTTATGTAGTAGCTTTCGGAGTTTAGTTTGGAATTTCACTGTAGGATCTGTCTTTATTTCAGTTATATTGTTGCTATGGAAAAATTGCAAGGTTTTCTCTACATATTCTCCTTCATGCATTATGATTAAAGAATTTCCTTTGTCAGCTTTTACTATGAGTGCTTTACTTTCAGACAGCTTGCTGTTAATATTTTTCAAATCTTTAAGTTCAGTGTTTTTGCGGGTATTATTTGTTTGAAGTTGTTTCATTATCAGTTTATTTGTCTTGTATGCAACTGCATTTTTCTCACATGTGTCTAGTTTTGCTGTGTCACAAGCAAGTTTTGTGCAGGCTATGAGGTTTTTAACACTGTGATTATTGAGATTTGTTCCAATATTATGTTTCAGACCTTTATTTAACAAAGTGAGTTCACTGCTGTTAAATTAGATGTCAGTTGTATTAATGACTCTATCAAAAAATTTGTGTTGGCTTAGCTGTTTGTTATTATCAACTCTGGATTGTTCATAGATTTTAAGGCTTCAATTTTCTTTTTGTGTTTGGATAGGATAATCTTTTGTTCTTTGTCTACTTTATCGTCTATGTGCTGTAGGATGTGCGAGAATTGTAAAGGTGAGAAGCTGTGTCCTAGCTGCAGATGCTAGTTGTATATGACATTGTTTAAGTGTTCTTTTTTCTTGTATTGCATTTTAATCTCTGTTTTTAGCCATATATTTTCACATTTTTGCTTAGCAAATCTGGCAGCTTTAGTTTTGCAGTTCATTTTGACTTTGACATATTTTGGGACTATTTAAAGTGACATACACTCTTTGTTGAATTTAATGTTAAGAGACGTTTTCATTAGGTTAATTTTATGTTTCTTGAAAGCATGTATATTTCTCATTACCTGGAGAGGTAAGCTTAATGCAATTTTGTCATATGATGACATGTTGGAGACCGTGGCTGTTTTTGAAGACAAATGTTGATGGTGTTAAGACAGCAACCCGCCACAAATTTACTTTGAGTTCCTTTATTCAAAGGAAACCGTTACCGGTTTCGAATCGTTGCGATTCATCATCAGACCGTTTACACGCTTTCTTTCTACATTTGGTGTGTTTTTATAGATTAATTGTCGTGAAACGTCGGTTTCGAGTGTTTGTTTCCATAACGTTCATCCAATCGATGTAAATGCATTCGCACTGCATCCTCGTTATTGCACACGTAATAGTTCTCACTGTACACTTTACATTTGTCGCACACAGCAAAACTAGACACAATTGAGATAAATGCAGTTGCATACAAGACAAATAAACTGATAATGAAACAACTTCAAACAAATAATACCCGCAAAAACACTGAACTTAACGATTTGAAAAATATTAACAGCAAGCTGTCTGAAAGTAAAGCACCCATAGTAAAAGCTGACAAAGGAAATTCTTTAATCATAATGCATGAAGGAGAATATGTAGAGAAAACCTTGCAATTTTTCCATAGCAACAATATAACTGAAATAAAGACAGATCCTACAGTGAAATTCCAAACTATACTCCGAAAGCTACTACATAACTGTAACTTTTTACTGAACAAATATGAAATACGTAACTGCATAACAATGAATCCCTCGGCACCAAAACTGCGGGCACAGCCAAAGGTTCATAAAGAAAATTGTCCCATTCGCCCGATTGTTAACTCCAGAAACAGCCCTGCATACTTCATAAGCCGTAAATTAAAAGACCTCATTACCAAATACTATACATTTGAAAATTACTACACCATACATAACACACACGAACTCATAAGCTTAATTAAAGACATCCACATCCCACCAACAGCTAAATTAGCATCACTAGACATAGTCAACCTGTACACGAACATCCCTGTAAAAGAGACTATTAATATTATAAGAAACAGTCTGCTTAAATATAAGAAAATTAGTGTTGCAGAGATCTGTGAACTCATAGAAATACTTTCACTTATTCTAGAGCATAATTACTTTAACTTCAACAACAAACTGTACCAACAACATGATGGTTTGGCAATGGGAAGTAGCTTAGCTGGGATATTGGCTGACATTTACATCAACCATATAGAACAAAAATTCTTTTCTGCCAACCAGCACATCTCAAACAAAATAATATACTACAGAAGATATGTTGATGATACAATACTGCTTTTTGATGGTACAAGCAATGAAATAGATACATTAGCAGCAGATCTTAGCAAAATGCACAAAAATATTAAATTCACAGTTGTACAAGAAACTAATAAAAGCATTAACTTTCTTGACCTGAAAATTTGCAATAGTAACAATAAACATCAATTCAGTATTTACAGAAAACCTACCACAACAGATGTCAGTATTAGCAACTCATCTTGCCACCCCCGCCAACAAAAAATGGCATATTTCAGAACAATGCTACACCGAATTAAAAAAGTACCAATGAGTGACACAGACCAGCAAAATGAAATCAAGATAATTAAAACAGTTGCTCATAATAATGAATATAAACCCACAATAATAGAAAAACTCCACAATAAAATGCAGAAAAAACGCACAGATCCACCTCACAGCAGTCACTTCAAGCCAAAGCAGTGTGCCACTGAAGCCAAACCTAAATATGCTACTCTCCCATACATAGGCCCACTTTCATACCAAATAGCAAACTTATTTAAAAAGAAGAAAAATATCAAAATCAGCTTTTCCACAAATAATAAATTACAACACAAAGAGATCCATGATGTAAACACCTCCAAGAGTACCTACCGTAAATCAGGAATATACAAACTCAAATGTGATACATGCCCAAAATTCTACATTGGACAGACAGGCAGAAGTTTTGAAATTAGATACAAAGAACATATTGACGCTCTAAGACTTGGTAACCTGAACAAATCAGCATTTGCAGCCCATATTGCTGAAGAAAACCATTCAGTAGCAAACATTGAGGACAATTTAAAGATTTTACATCTAACAGAAAAAGGGGCCACTATGAATATATTAGAAGAATTAGAAATTCACACACACAAAAACAGCACCCCAGACTATATCCTTAACGAACAAACAGAGTTGGCTAACACCCCTTTCCTGGAAAATTTTCAAAAATTACTTTCCAGCCTCCATAGCAAATAATATTAATAAACCTATCTGCAGATCAAGTGGAAAATTTATATGTTACTATAATTCTCATGCTGCCAAATGTAATAAAATAATGTACTATTTTACCAATACAGTTCTAAATATATATAAAAACCTTTATAATTAAATTAGCAAAAAAAAAAAACTCTCTGTACTAATATAAAAGACATTACAGTTTTGTAAAAGAATATATGATTCTTTCCAAACATAGGACATCATCGTCAAATGTTACGATACATTATAGCATCTGTGGCACCTATATGTTTGTAAGCTCTTTGTATGTACCAAAACATGTGGTGCGTGGTTGGAATGATCTCAGCGACAAATGTAAAGTGTACAGTGAGAACTATTACGTGTGCAACAACGAGGATGCAGTGCGAAAGCATTTACATCGATTGGATGAACGTTATGGAAACAAACACTCGAAACCGACGTTTCACGACAATTAATCTATAAAAACACACCAAATGTAGAAAGAAAGCGTGTAAACCGTCTGATGATGAATCGCAACGATTCGAAACCGGTAATGGTTTCCTTTGAATAAAGGAACTCAAAGTAAATTTGTGGCTGGTTGCTGTCTTGACTCCATCAACATTTGTCTTCAAAAACAGCCACGGTCTCCAACATGTCATCATATGACAAAATTGCATTAAGCTTACCTCGCCAGGTAATGAGAAATATACATGCTTTCAAGACACATAAAATTAACCTAATGAAAACGTCTCTTAACATTAAATTCAACAAAGAGTGTATGTCACTTAAAATAGTCCCAAAATATGTCAAAGTCAAAATTAACTGCAAAACTAAAGCTGCCAGATTTGCTAAGCAAAAATGTGAAAATATATGGCTAAAACAGAGATTAAAATGCAATACAAGAAAAAAGAACACTTAAACAATGTCATATACAACTTGCATCTGCAGCTAGGACACAGCTTCTCACCTTTACAATTCTCGCACATCCTACAGCACATAGACGATAAAGTAGACAAAGAACAAAAGATTATCCTATCCAAACACAAAAAGAAAATTGAAGCCTTAAAATCTATGAACAATCCAGACTTTGATAATAACAAACAGCTAAGCCAACACAAATTTTTTGATAGAGTCATTAATACAACTGACATCCAATTTAGCAGCAGTGAACTCACTTTGTTAAATAAAGGTCTGAAACATAATATTGGAACAAATCTCAATAATCACAGTGTTAAAAACCTCATAGCCTGCACAAAACTTGCTTGTGACACAGCAAAACTAGACACATGTGAGAAAAATGCAGTTGCATACAAGACAAATAAACTGATAATGAAACAACTTCAAACAAATAATACCCGCAAAAACACTGAACTTAAAGATTTGAAAAATATTAACTGCAAGCTGTCTGAAAGTAAAGCACTCATAGTAAAAGCTGACAAAGGAAATTCTTTAATCATAATGCATGAAGGAGAATATGTAGAGAAAACCTTGCAATTTTTCCATAGCAACAATATAACTGAAATAAAGACAGATCCTACAGTGAAATTCCAAACTAAACTCCAAAAGCTACTACATAACTGTAACTTTTTACTGAACAAATATGAAATACATAACTGCATAACAATGAATCCCTCGGCACCAAAACTGCGGGCACAGCCAAAGGTTCATAAAGAAAATTGTCCCATTCGCCCGATTGTTAACTCCAGAAACAGCCCTGCATACTTCATAAGCCGTAAATTAAAAGACCTCATTACCAAATACTATACATTTGAAAATAACTACACCATACATAACACACACGAACTCATAAGCTTAATTAAAGACATCCACATCCCACCAACAGCTAAATTAGCATCACTAGACATAGTCAACCTGTACACGAACATCCCTGTAAAAGAGACTATTAATATTATAAGAAACAATCTGCTTAAATATAAGAAAATTAGTGTTGCAGAGATCTGTGAACTCATAGAAATACTTTCACTTATTCTAGAGCATAATTACTTTAACTTCAACAACAAACTGTACCAACAACATGATGGTTTGGCAATGGGAAGTAGCTTAGCTGGGATATTGGCTGACATTTACATCAACCATATAGAACAAAAATTCTTTTCTGCCAACCAGCACATCTCAAACAAAATAATATACTACAGAAGATATGTTGATGATACAATACTGCTTTTTGATGGTACAAGCAATGAAATAGATACATTAGCAGCAGATCTTAGCAAAATGCACAAAAATATTAAATTCACAGTTGAACATGAAACTAATAAAAGCATTAACTTTCTTGACCTGAAAATTTGCAATAGTAACAATAAACATCAATTCAGTATTTACAGAAAACCTACCACAACAGATGTCAGTATTAGCAACTCATCTTGCCACCCCCGCCAACAAAAAATGGCATATTTCAGAACAATGCTACACCGAATTAAAAAAGTACCAATGAGTGACACAGACCAGCAAAATGAAATCAAGATAATTAAAACAGTTGCTCATAATAATGAATATAAACCCACAATAATAGAAAAACTCCACAATAAAATGCAGACAAAACCCACAGATCCACCTCACAGCAGTCACTTCGAGCCAAAGCAGTGTGCCACTGAAGCCAAACCTAAATATGCTACTCTCCCATACATAGGCCCACTTTCATACCAAATAGCAAACTTATTTAAAAAGAAGAAAAATATCAAAATCAGCTTTTCCACAAATAATAAATTACAACAAAAAGTGATCCATGATGTAAACACCTCCAAGAGTCCCTACCGTAAATCAGGAATATACAAACTCAAATGTGATACATGCCCAAAATTCTACATTGGACAGACAGGCAGAAGTTTTGAAATTAGATACAAAGAACATATTGACGCTCTAAGACTTGGTAACCTGAACAAATCAGCATTTGCAGCCCATATTGCTGAAGAAAACCATTCAGTAGCAAACATTGAGGACAATTTAAAGATTTTACATCTTACAGAAAAAGGGGCCACTATGAATATATTAGAAGAATTAGAAATTCACACACACAAAAACAGCACCCCAGACTATATCCTTAACGAACAGAGTTGGCTAACACCCCTTTCCTGAAAAATTTTCAAAAATTACTTTCCAGCCTCCATAGCAAATAATATTACTACACCTATCTGCAGATCAAGCGGAAAATTAATATATTACTATAATTCTCATGCTGCCAAATGTAATAAAATAATGTACTATTTTACCAATACAGTTCTAAATATATATAAAAACCTTTATAATTAAATTAGCAAAAAAAAACTCTCTGTACTAATGTAAAAGACAATACAGTTTTGTAAAAGAATATATGATTCTTTCCAAACATAGGACATCATCGTCAAATGTTACGATACATTGTAGCATCTGTGACACCTATATGTTTGTAAGCTCTTTGTATGTACCAAAACATGTGGTGCGTGGTTGGAATGATCTCAGCGACAAATGTAAAGTGTACAGTGAGAACTATTACGTGTGCAACAACGAGGATGCAGTGCGAATGCATTTACATCGATTGGATGAACGTTATGGAAACAAACACTCGAAACCGACGTTTCACGACAATTAATCAATAAAAACACACCAAATGTAGAAAGAAAGCGTGTAAACCGTCTGATGATTAATCGCAACGAATCGAAACTGGTAACGGTTTCCTTTGAATAAAGGAACTCAAAGTAAATTTGTGGCTGGTTGCTGTCTTGACTCCATCAACATTTGTCTTCAAAAACAGCCACGGTCTCCAACATGTCATCATATGACAAAATTGCATTAAGCTTACCTCGCCAGGTAATGAGAAATATACATGCTTTCAAGAAACATAAAATTAACCTAATGAAAACGTCTCTTAACATTAACACTCTCTGTACCAGGCCTATTTTATGCACCCGTCCCTAGAAACCGGGCAATTTTACCAATATTAAAAAAATTACTGCATCAAATCTACTGTTTGGATTGTGGCAAATTTGGTACCATCTTGAAGCTGCACATTTCTACTTTAATTCTGAGTGAAAGAAACTACTTTACAATGCACAGCTTTAAGGTACAGTTATAGAAATCACTTAGATGTTTTAAGAATTTAGAAAAAGTCATACGAATAAGGGAATACAATTGTGATTTATTTTTAACCAAAATTGTGGCACTACATTACATGTTTCTGATAGTATACAGTATTACATATAAATTTCACACAGAATCATATTGTTTTTTAGTGTGGAAAATTTTAAAGCAAGGTTCCAGGCAGAGTGCAACGCCACACTGTTCACATTCGTATCGTGTCTCTTTGCGAGAAGCCTTGCCACTCTGTTTCTTGCTCCTGGAACTGCACACGTGACACACACGAGCAGCATACTTCTTAGTAGTTGCAGGTATGTGCTGCAAAAAATGTCTCTTTGTTAGCCGACCTACAGTTCCTTCATTTCTTGGAATGAATTCAAGTGTGTCGTCTTCAACAAGCTGAACTGCAAGCACTGTTATAAAGTCTGTTATTGTAATATTCTTCCTGTGCACTGCATTGTACAGCCAAAATGCATTTGATACTCCCATAAGCAGCAAATGGAAATATAATTTTCGCCACCATTTCACAGTTCTGTGCTGGAACGGATTGTACTGCAGGCGTTGGTCTCCAATATCCACTCCAATTTTATTGAGGTTGTAATCAAGTACCTGAAGTGGTTTCAATACTACAGACCCATTTCTCTTAGTATGCGTACCAAATGTTGCTTGATGCCTTGTAGACAATGTATACACATCTCTCTTATCTTTCCACTTCATTGCCAATACATTATCTTTACGCCGAAAAGACATTTCGCCCTTTTTCAGCTTAGCAGATACTAAATCTTTAGGCAATCCTTTCCTGGATTTGTTCACAGTACCAACAGCTCCAGTGCCTTTCTCTGCCAGTTGCTGAAATAGCTCTGGACTGGAATAAAATCGATCTAAATACACAGTGTGGCCTTTGTTCAGCAAGCTGCTGTCAGACAACAATCGCAAAATAACCGCAGACGAAGAATTGTCAACAATATGCTTACCAGCATAAACTTCAAAATTTACAACATAGCCACTACTGGCTTCAGCAACAGCATATACTTTCAGTCCATACTTATGAGGCTTATTTTGCATGTAAACACGGAAACTCACACGACCTCGAAATGGGCAAATTCCTTCATCAATTGTCACTTTTTCTGAGGGACGATATGCCTGGATACATCGCTCCTTCAAATTATTATAATATGGCAAAACTTTGTAAAGTGGATGAAATCCATCTTCGCCTGGTTTTTTCTGATTTGAATTGTCAACAAGATGCAAGCATGACAGTATCTGAGTGAAACGCAAACGGCTCATGACATGGGGACAAAAGTTACAACTAAGAACAGGATTAGTGCTCCAATGGTCCGCAATTTTTGGCTTTTTCGAAACACACATGTGGAAAATAATACCCAAGAAACGCCTCATCTCACTTATAGTCACTGGCTTCCACGAACTCAAAACTGAATGGGGCTTCAGATTATTTCCTCTTCTTTTCTTCTGTATTGTCTGTGATGCATACAAATTTGTCTGTCTCTTGAGTTCATTTACGTCACTGTCAGTAAGGAACACTTTACTGCAATCCAGTACAGAACTCGACTCATCAATATCCACTAGTATCTGCCTGGGTGTCGTGTTGACAGGCAGAGGTCGGTAGGTGTCAACTGCAGTCCACTCACTGTCTTTCGGATACGGCACAGCTGCTGGATTTGAAGCAACACCTTCAACATCATTCTCGTCTTCATCTGAAGACAAACTGTCATCAATCTCGTCTTCTAAAAAGAATATCACATTATGTGTAACTACATACATCGTTTACACATGTTCAACAGATATGTGCGTACTGCACAATTACGTGGAAAATTCGGAAATACGTACCTTCAAACACACCATTGCATTCAGAATCGTCTGAATCACTCTCTACATTATCCAGAGTGTCGCTATGATTGATCAAATCCGCAATTTCTGCGTCTGATAAACCGCGCCGAAACATGATGACAAACAACTGAATGATATACAGACTGAGAACGCAAAGATAAGTTTTAACATGAATTACAGCGCTGCCGTGACATCTATGGACGCATTTTGTTAATAAACATCTGAAAAACGTATAGCGCTGGCCAAACCCGTAGAAATAACGTTGCAGTGTTTTGAATGAAATTAAATGTAGCGGCCCGTAAATTTTACGGGCTTGGTGATTTTCGCGCGATCCCAGGCCCGTAAATTTTACGGGCTTGGCGCTTAGAGTGTTAAATTCAACAAAGAGTGTATGTCACTTAAAATAGTCCCAAAATATGTCAAAGTCAAAATTAACTGCAAAACTAAAGCTGCCAGATTTGCTAAGCAAAAATGTGAAAATATATGGCTAAAACAGAGATTAAAATGCAATACAAGAAAAAAGAACACTTAAACAATGTCATATACAACTTGCATCTGCAGCTAGGACACAGCTTCTCACCTTTACAATTCTCGCACATCCTACAGCACATAGACGATAAAGTAGACAAAGAACAAAAGATTATCCTATCCAAACACAAAAAGAAAATTGAAGCCTTAAAATCTATGAACAATCCAGACTTTGATAATAACAAACAGCTAAGCCAACACAAATTTTTTGATAGAGTCATTAATACAACTGACATCCAATTTAGCAGCAGTGAACTCACTTTGTTAAATAAAGGTCTGAAACATAATATTGGAACAAATCTCAATAATCACAGTGTTAAAAACCTCATAGCCTGCACAAAACTTGCTTGTGGCACAGCAAAACTAGACACATGTGAGAAAAATGCAGTTGCATACAAGACAAATAAACTGATAATGAAACAACTTCAAACAAATAATACCCGCAAAAACACTGAACTTAAAGATTTGAAAAATATTAACAGCAAGCTGTCTAAAAGTAAAGCACTCATAGTAAAAGCTGACAAAGGAAATTCTTTAATCATAATGCATGAAGGAGAATATGTAGAGAAAACCTTGCAATTTTTCCATAGCAACAATATAACTGAAATAAAGACAGATCCTACAGTGAAATTCCAAACTAAACTCCAAAAGCTACTACATAAATGTAACTTTTTACTGAACAAATATGAAATACGTAACTGCATAACAATGAATCCTTCGGCACCAAAACTGCGGGCACAGCCAAAGGTTCATAAAGAAAATTGTCCCATTCGCCCGATTGTTAACTCCAGAAACAGCCCTGCATACTTCATAAGCCGTAAATTAAAAGACCTCATTACCAAATACTATACATTTGAAAATAACTACACCATACATAACACACACGAACTCATAAGCTTAATTAAAGACATCCACATCCCACCAACAGCTAAATTAGCATCACTAGACATAGTCAACCTGTACACGAACATCCCTGTAAAAGAGACTATTAATATTATAAGAAACAATCTGCTTAAATATAAGAAAATTAGTGTTGCAGAGATCTGTGAACTCATAGAAATACTTTCACTTATTCTAGAGCATAATTACTTTAACTTCAACAACAAACTGTACCAACAACATGATGGTTTGGCAATGGGAAGTAGCTTAGCTGGGATATTGGCTGACATTTACATCAACCATATAGAACAAAAATTCTTTTCTGCCAACCAGCACATCTCAAACAAAATAATATACTACAGAAGATATGTTGATGATACAATACTGCTTTTTGATGGTACAAGCAATGAAATAGATACATTAGCAGCAGATCTTAGCAAAATGCACAAAAATATTAAATTCACAGTTGTACAAGAAACTAATAAAAGCATTAACTTTCTTGACCTGAAAATTTGCAATAGTAACAATAAACATCAATTCAGTATTTACAGAAAACCTACCACAACAGATGTCAGTATTGGTAACTCATCTTGCCACCCCCGCCAACAAAAATGGCATATTTCAGAACAATGCTACACCGAATTAAAAAAGTACCAATGAGTGACACAGACCAGCAAAATGAAATCAAGATAATTAAAACAGTTGCTCATAATAATGAATATAAACCCACAATAATAGAAAAACTCCACAAGAAAATGCAGACAAAACCCACAGATCCACCTCACAGCAGTCACTTCAAGCCAAAGCAGTGTGCCACTGAAGCCAAACCTAAATATGCTACTCTCCCATACATAGGCCCACTTTCATACCAAATAGCAAACTTATTTAAAAAGAAGAAAAATATCAAAATCAGCTTTTCCACAAATAATAAATTACAACAAAAAGTGATCCATTATGTAAACACCTCCAAGAGTCCCTACCGTGAATCAGGAATATACAAACCCAAATGTGATACATGCCCAAAATTCTACATTGGACAGACAGGCAGAAGTTTTGAAATTAGATATAAAGAACATATTGACGCTCTAAGACTCGGTAACCTGAACAAATCAGCATTTGCAGCCCATATTGCTGAAGAAAACCATTCAGTAACAAACATTGAGGACAATTTAAAGATTTTACATCTAACGGAAAAAGGGGCCACTATGAATATATTAGAAGAATTAGAAATTCACACACAGAAAAACAGCACCCCAGACTATATCCTTAACGAACAAACAGAGTTGGCTAACACCCCTTTCCTGAAAAATTTTCAAAAATTACTTTCCAGCCTCCATAGCAAATAATATTAATACACCTATCTGCAGATCAAGTGGAAAATTTATATGTTACTATAATTCTCATGCTGCCAAATGTAATAAAATAATGTACTATTTTACCAATACAGTTCTAAATATATATAGAAACCTTTATAATTAAATTAGCAAAAAAAAAAAACTCTCTGTACTAATGTAAAAGACATTACAGTTTTGTAAAAGAATATATGATTCTTTCCAAACATAGGACATCATCGTCAAATGTTACGATACATTATAGCATCTGTGACACCTATATGTTTGTAAGCTCTTTGTATGTACCAAAACATGTGGTGCGTGGTTGGAATGATCTCAGCGACAAATGTAAAGTGTACAGTGAGAACTATTACGTGTGCAACAACGAGGATGCAGTGCGAATGCATTTACATCGATTGGATGAACGTTATGGAAACAAACACTCGAAACCGACGTTTCACGACAATTATTCTATAAAAACACACCAATTGTAGAAAGAAAGCGTGTAAACCGTCTGATGATGAATCGCAACGATTCGAAACCGGTAACGGTTTCCTTTGAATAAAGGAACTCAAAGTAAATTAGTGGCTGGTTGCTGTCTTAACACCATCAACATTTGTCTTCAAAAACAGCCACGGTCTCCAACATGTCATCATATGACAAAATCCCAAAAGAAAATCCTATCGGTTCCATAGAAACGTATCTCGATTTAGAAGGATAATGCAGGGAACCCAGAGTATTTCAAATGACCACAAATTGTGTGTTAATTCGTGAATGTGAGGGAGCGAGGGATGCAGTAAAGAAGGAATAACTTCTTCGGAAAAGAGATACTCGACTCCCAAAAGAAAATCCCATCTTTTCCGTAGAAACGTATCTCGATTTAGAAGGACAAAGCAGGGAAACTAGAGTATTTCATATGGACGCAATTTGTGTGTTAATTCGTGAATGTGAGGGAGCGAGGGATGCAGTAAAGGAGGAATAATGCATCGCAAAAGAGATACTCGACTCCCAAAAGAAAATCCTATCGTTTCCATGCAAACGTATTTCGATTTAGAAGGACAATGCAAGGAACCCAGAGTATTGCATATGGACGCAAATTGTGTGTTAATTCGTCAATGTGAGGGAGCGAGGGATGCAGTAAAGGAGGAATAATGCATCGGAAAAGAGATACTCGACTCCCAAAAGAAAATCCTATTGTTTCCGTAGAAACATATGCCGATTTAGAAGGACAATGCCGGTAACGCAGAGTATTTCATATGGACGCAAATTGTGTGTTAATTCGTCAATGT
This sequence comes from Schistocerca nitens, assembly GCF_023898315.1. Lineage (NCBI taxonomy): Eukaryota > Metazoa > Arthropoda > Insecta > Orthoptera > Acrididae > Schistocerca > Schistocerca nitens. The sequence continues at coordinate 1,153,305,947 of NC_064615.1, forward strand.
GAGGGTGCGAGGGATGCAGTAAAGAAGGTTTAATACCTCGGAAAAGAGATACTCGACTCCCAAAAGAAAATCCTAGCGCTTCCGTAGAAACGTATCTCAATTTAGAAGGAGAAGGCTGGGAACCCAGAGGATATCATAGCGACGCAATTTCTGTGTAAATAAGGCATTGAGAGGGAGCGAGGGATGCAAGAATGGAGGAATAATGCATCGGAAAAGATATACTCGACTCCCAAAAGAAAAATCTGTCGTTTCCGTAGAAACGTACCTCGATTCAGAAGGAGAAGTCTGGGGATACAGAGTATCCCATAGCGACGCAATTTCTGTGTAAATACGCCAATGTGAGGAAGCGAGGGTTGCAGTAAAGATGGAATAATGCATCGGAAAAGAGATACTCGACTCCCAAAAGAAAATCCTTTCGTTTCCGTGATAACGTATCTCGATTCAGAAGGAGAAGGCTGGGAACTCAGAGTATCTCATAGCGACACAATTTCTGTATAAATAAGCCATTGTGAGGGAGCGAGGGATGCAGTAAAGAAGGACTAATGCATCAGAAAAGAGATATTCGACTCCGAAAAGAAAATCCTATCGTTTCCATAGAAACGTATTTCCATTCAGAAGAAGAAGGCTGGGAACCCAGAGAATTTCATATCGATGCAAATTGTGTGTTAATTCGTCAATGTGAGTAAGCATGGGATGCAGTAAAGGAGGAATAATCCATCGGAAAACAGATACTTGACTCCCAAAAGAAAATCCTAGTGTTTCCGTAGAAACGTATCTCGATTTAGAAGGAAAATGCAGGGAACACAGAGTATTTCATATGGACGCAAAATTGTGTGCTAATTCGACAATGTGAGGGAGCGAGGGAAACAGTAAAGAATGAATAATGCATCGTAAAAGAGATACTCTACTCCCAAAAGAAAATCCTATCGTTTACGTAGAAACGTACCTCTATTCAGAAGGAGAAGGCTGGGAACCCAGAGGATATCATAGCGACGCAATTTATGTGTAAATAAGGCATTCTGAGGGAGCGAGGGATGCAGTAATGGAGGAATAATGCATCGGAAAAGATATACTCGACTCCCAAAAGAAAATCCTGTCGTTTCCGTAGAAACGTTTCTCGTTACAGATGGAGAAGCCCTGAAACCCAGAGTATCTCATAGCGACGTAATTTCTGTGTAAATACGAAATTTTGAGGGAGCAAGGGATGGAATAAAGAAGGAATAATGCATCAGAAGAGGGATGCTCGACTCCCAAAAGAAAATCCTTTCGTTTCCGCAGTAACGTATCTCGATTCAGAAGGAGAAGGCTGGGAACCCAGAGTATCACATAGCGACACAATTTCTGTGTAAATACGCCATTGTGAGGGAGCGAGGGATGCAGTAAAGAAGGACAAATGCATCGGAAAAGAGATATTAGACTCCGAAAACAAAATCCTATCGTTTCCGAAGAAACTTATCTCGATTCAGATGGAGAGGGCAGGGAACTCAGAGTATCGCGTAGCGACGCAAAATCTGTGTAAATACGCCATTGTGGGGAAGCGAGGGATGCAATAAAATAGGAATAATGCATCAGAAAAGAGATACTCGACTACCAAAAGAAAATCATATCGTTTCCGTAGAAACGTATTTCCATTCAGAAGGAGAAGGCTGGGAACCCATAGTATCTCATAGCGACGCAATCTCTGTGTAAATACGCCATTGTGAGGGCGCGAGGGATGCAGTAAAGAAGGAATAATGCATCGGAAAAGGGATACTCGACTCCCAAAAGAAAATCCTAGCGTTTCCATAGAAACGTATCTCGATTTAGAAGGCGATTGCAGGGAACCCAGAGTATTTCATATGGACGCAAATTGTGTGTTAATTCGTCAATGTGAGGGAGCGAGGGATTCAGAAAAGAATGAAAAATGCATCGCAAAAGAGATACTCTACTCCCAAAAGAAAATCCTATCGTTAACGTAGAAACGTATCTCGATTCAGAAGGAGAAGGCTGGGAACCCAGAGGATATCATAGTGACGCAATTTCTGTGTAAATAAGGCATTGTGAAGGAGCGAGGGATGCAGTAGGGGAGGAATAATGCGTCGTAAAAGATGTACTCGACTCCCAAAAGAAAATACTGTCGTTTTCGTAGAAATGTATCTCGATTCAGAAAGAGAAGTCTGGGAAAACAGAGTATCCCATAGCGACGCAATTTCTGTGTAAATACGCCATTGTGAGGAAGCGAGGGATGCAGTAAAGAAGGAATAATGCATCGGAAAAGAAATACTCGACTCCCAAAAGAAAATCCTATCGTTTATGTAGAAAAGTATCTCGATTCAGAAGGAGAAGATTGGGAACCCAATGTATTTCTTATGGACGCAAATTGTGTGTTAATGCGTCAATGTGAGGGAGCGAGGGATGCAGTAAAGAAGGAATAAGGCATCGGAAAAGAGATATTCTACTCTTAAAAGAAAATCCTATAGTTTCCATAGAAACGTATCTCGATTCAGATGGAGAAAGCTGGAAACACAGAGGATATCATAGCGACGCAATTTCTGTGTATGGTCGCCTTTGTGAAGGAGCGAGGGATGCAGTAAAGAAGGAATAATGCATCGGAGAGGAGATACTCGACTCCCAAAAGAAAATCCTATCGTTTCCGTAGAAACGTATCTCCATTCATAAGGAGAAGGCTGGGAACACAGAGTATCTCAAAGCGACGTAATTTCCGTGTAAATACGCCATTTTGAGGGATCAAAGTATGGAATAAACAAGGAATAATGCATCAGAAAAGGGATGCTCGACTCCCAAAAGAAAATCCTTTCGTTTCCGTAGTAACGTATCTCGATTCAGAAGGAGAAGACTGGGAACCCAGAGTATCTCATAGCGACACAATTTCTGTGTAAATACGCCATTGTGAGGGAGCGGGGGATGCAGTAAAGAAGGACTAATGCATCGGAAAAGAGATATTCGACTCCGAAAAGAAAATCCTATCGTTTCCGTAGAGACGTATCTCCATTCATAAGGAGAAGGCTGGGAACCCAGAGTATCTCATAGCGACGCAATTTCTGTGTAAATACGCCATTGTGAGGGAGCGAGGGATGCAGTAAAGACGGAATAATGCATCGGAAAAGAGATACTCGACTCCCAAAAGAAAATCCTATCATTTCCGTAGAGACGTATCTCCATTCATAAGGAGAAGGCTGGGAACCCAGAGTATCTCATAGCGACGCAATTTCTGTGTAAGTACGCCATTGTGAGGGAGCGAGGGATGCAGTAAAGAAGGAATAATGCATCGGAAAAGAGATACTCGACTCCCAAAGGAGAATCCTATCGTTTCCGTAGAAATGTATCTCGATTCAAAAGGAGAATGCAGGGAACCCAGAGGGTATCATAGCGATGCAATTTCTGTGTAAATACGCCATTGTGAGGTAGCGAGGGATGCAGTAAAGAAGGAATAATGCATCGGAAAAGAGATACTGGGCTCCCGAAATTAAATCCTATCGTTACCGTAGAAACGTATCTCGTTTGAGAAGGAGAAGGCAGGGAACCGAGAGTATTTCATATCGCCGAAAATTGTGTGTTAATTAGTCAATGTGAGGATGCGAGGAATGCAGCAAAGAAGGAATAATGCATCGGAAAAGAGATACTCGACTCCCAAAAGAAAATCCTATCGTTTATGTAGAAAACTATCTCGATTCAGAAGGAGAGGGCTGGGAACCCAGAGGGTATCATAGCGACGCAATTTCTGTGTAAATCAGCCTTTGTGAGGGAGCGAGGGATGCAGTAAAGGAGGAATAATGCATCGGAAAAGAGATACTCGACTCCCAAAGGAAAAGGCTATCGTTTCCGTAGTAACGTATCTCCATTGAGAAGGAGAAGGCTGGGAATCCAGTGTATCTCATAGCGACGCAATTTCTGTGTAAATACGCCATTGTGAATTAGCGAGGGATGCAGTAAATAAGGAATATCGCATCGGAAAAGAGATACTCGACTCCCAAAAGGAAATCCTATTGTTTCCGTAGAAACGTATCTCGAATTAGAAGGAGAATGCAGGAAACCCAGAGTATTTCATATGGACGCAAATTGTGTGTTAATTCATCATTGGGAGGGAGCAAGGGATGCAGTAAAAAAAGGAATGAAGCATCAGAAAAGAGATACTCTACTCCCAAAAGAAAATCCTATCGTTTCCGTAGAAACGTATCTCGATTGAGAAGGAGAAGGCTGAGAAACCAGTGTATGTCATAGCGACGCAATTTCTCTGTAAATACGCCTTTGTGAAGTAGCGAGGGATGCAATAAAGTAGGAAAATTCATCGGAAAAGAGATACTCAACTCCCAAAAGGATATGCTATTGTTTCTGTAGAAACATACCTCGATTCAGAAGGAGATGACTGGGAACCCAGAATATTTCATATCGATGCAAATTGCGTGTTAATTCGTCAATGTGAGGGAGTGAGGAATGCAGCAACGAAGGAATAATGCATCGGAAAAGAGATACTCGGCTCCCAAAAGAAAATCCTATCGTTCCCGTAGAAACGTATCTCCATTCATAAGGAGAAGGCTGGGAACACAGAGTATCTCAAAGCGACGTAATTTCTGTGTAAATACGCCATTTTGAGGGAGCAAGGTATGGAATAAACAAGGAGTAATGCATCAGAAAAGGGATGCTCGACTCCCAAAAGAAAATCCTTTCGTTTCCGTAGTAACGTATCTCGACTCAGAAGGAGAAGACTAGGAACCCAGAGTATCTCATAGCGACACAATTTCTGTGTAAATACGCCATTGTGAGGGAGCGAGGGATGCAGTAAACAAGGACTAATGCATCGGAAAAGAGATATGCGACTCCGAAAAGAAAATCCTATCGTTTCCGTAGAAACGTATTTCCATTCAGAAAGAGAAGGCTGGGAACCCAGAGTATCTCATAGCTACAAAATCTCTGTGTAAATACGCCATTGTGAGGGAGCGAGGGATGCAGTAAAGAAGGAATAATGCATCGGAAAAGAGATACTCTACTCCCAAAAGAAAATCCTAGCGCTTCCGTAGAAACGTATCTCGATTTAGAAGGCGAATGCAGTGAACGCAGAGTATTTCATATGGACGCAAATTGTGTGTTAATTCGACAATGTGAGGGAGCGAGGGATGCAGTAAAGAATGAATAATGCATTTGAAAAGAGATTACTCCCAAAAGAAAATCCTATCGTTTACGTAGAAACGTATCTCCATTCAGAAGGAGAAGGCTGGGAACCCAGAGGATATCATAGCGACGCAATTTCAGTGTAAAAAAGGCATTGTGAAGGAGCCAGGGATGCAGTAGGGGAGGAATAATGTTTCGGAAAAGATGTACTCGATTCCCAAAAGAAAATCCTGTCGTTTCCGTAGAAATGTATCTCGATTCAGAAGGAGAAGTCTGGGAAAACAGAGTATCCCATAGCGACGCAATTTCTGTGAAAATACGCCATTGTGAGGAAGCGAGGGATGCAGTAAAGAAGGAATAATGCATCGGAAAAGAAATACTCGACACCCAAAAGAAAATCCTATCGTTTATGTAGAAAAGTATCTCGATTCAGAAGGAGAAGGCTGGGAACCCAGAGTATTTCTTATGGACGCAAATTGTGTGTTAATTCGTCAATGTGAGGGAGCTAGGGATGCAGTAAAGAAGGAATAAGGCATCGGAAAAGAGATATTCTACTCTTAAACGAAAATCCTATAGTTTCAGTAGAAACGTATCTCGATTCAGATGGAGAAAGCTGGGAACCCAGTGTATCTCATAGCGACGCAATTTCTGTGTAAATACGCCTTTGTGAAGGAGCGAGGGATGCAATAAAGAAGGAAAATTCATCGGAAGAGAGATACTCGACTCCCAAAAGAAAATCCTATCGTTTTCGTAGTAACGTCTCTCGATTCAGAAGGAGAAGGCTGGGAACCCAGTGTATCTCATAGCGACGCAATTTCTGTGTAAAAACGCCTTTGTGAAGGAGCGAGGGATGCAATAAAGAATGAAAATTCATCGGAAAAGAGATACTCGACTCCCAAAAGGATATGCTATTGTTTCTGTAGAAACATACCTCGATTCAGAAGGAGATGGCTGGGAACCCAGAATATTTCATATCGATGCAAATTGTGTGTTAATTCGTCAATGTGGGGGAGTGAGGAATGCAGTAAATGAGGAATAATGCATCGGAAAAGAGATACTCGACTCCTAAAAGGAAATCCTATCGTTTCCGTAGTAACGTATCTCGATTCAGAAGGAGAAGAACCCAGAGGATATCATAGCGACACAATTACTGTGTAAGTACGACATTGTGAGGTAGCGAGGGATGCAGTAAAGAAGGAATAATGCATCGGAAAAGAGATACTCGACTCCCAAAAGAAAATACTACCGTTTCCGTAGAAACGTATCTCCATTCATAAGGAGAAGGCTGGGAATACAGAGTATCCCAAAGCGACGTAATTTCTGTGTAAATACGCTATTTTGAGGAAGCAAGGTATGGAATAAACAAGGAATAATGCATCAGAAAAGGGATGATCGGCTCCCAAAAGAAAATCCTTTCGTTTCCGTAGTAACGTATCTCGATTCAGAAGGAGCGGGCTGGGAACCCAGAGTCACTCACAGCGACGCAAATTTTGTGTAAATACGCCATTGTGAGGGAGCGAGGTACGCAGTAAAGAAGGAATAATGCATCGGAAAAGAGATACACGACTCCCAAAAGAAAATCCTATCGTTTCCGTAGAAATGTATCTCGATTCAAAAAGAGAATGCAGGGAACCCAGAGGGTATCATAGCGACGCAATTTCTGTGTAAATAAGCCATTGTGAGGGAGCGAGGGTTGCAGTAAAGGAGGAATAATGCATCGGAAAAGAGATACACGACTCCCAAAAGAAAAGCCTATCGTTTCCGTAGTAACGTATCTCGATTCAGAAGGACAAGGTTGGGAACCCGGTGTACCTCATAGCGACGCAATTTCTGTGTAAATACGACTTTGGCAGGGAGCGAGGTATCCAATAAAGAAGGAAAATGCATCGGATAAGAAACGTATCTAGATTCAGCAGGAGAAGGCTGGGAACACAGAGTATCCCATAGCGACGCAATTTCTGTGTAAATACGCCATTGTGAGGTAGCGAGGGATGCAGTAAAGAAGGAATAATGCATCGGAAAAGAGATACTCGACTCCCAAAAGAAAATGATATCGTTTTCGTAGTAACGTATATCAGTCAGAAGGAGAAGGCTGGAAACCCAGAGGATATCATAGCGACGCATTTTCTGTGTAACTACGACATTGTGAGGTAGCGAGGGATGCAGTAAAGAAGGAATAATGCATTGGAAAAGAGATACTCGGCTCCCGAATTTAAATCCTATCGTTACCGTAGAAACGTATCTCGTTTGATAAGGAGAAGGCAGGAAACCGAGAGTATTTCATATAGTCGAAAATTGTGTGTTAATTAGTCAATGTGAGGATGCGAGGAATGCAGTAAAGAAGGAATAATGCATCGGAAAAGAGAAACTCGACTTACAAAAGAAAATCATATCGTTTCTGTAGAAACGTATCTCGATTCAGAAGGAGATGGCTGGGAACCCAGTGTATCTCATAGCGACGCAATTTCTGTGTAATTACGCCTTTGTGAAGGAGCGAGGGATGCAATAAAGAAGGAAATTTCATCGGAAAAGAGATACTCGACTCCCAAAAGGATATCCAATTGCTTCTGTAGAAACGTACCTCGATTCAGAAGGACAAGGCTGGGAAATCAGAGTATTTCATATCGATGCAAATTGTGTGTTAATTCGTCAATGTGAGGAAGCGAGGGATGAAGTAAAGGAGGAATAATGCGTCGGAAAAGAGATACTCGACTCCCAAAAGAAAATCCTTGCGCTTCCGTAGAAACGTATCTCGATTTAGAAGGAGAGGGCTGGGAACACAGAGGATAACATAGCGACGCAATTTCTGTGTAAATAGGGCATTGAGAGGGAGCGAGGGATGCAGGATTGGAGGAATAATGCATCGGAACAGATATACTCGACTCCCAAAAGAAAATCCTATTGTTTCCGTAGAAACGTATCTCGATTTAGAAGGAGAATGCACGTAACCCAGAGTATTTCATATGGACGCAAATTGTGTGTTAATTCATCATTGGGAGGGAGCGAGGGATGCAGTAACAAAAGGAATGAAGCATCAGAAAAGAGATACTCTACTCCCAAAAGAAAATCAAATCGTTTCCATAGAAACGTATCTCGATTGAGAAGGAGAAGGCTGAGAACCCAGTGTATCACATTGCGACGCAATTTCTGTGTAAATACGCCTTTGTCAGGGAGCGAGGGCTGCAATAAAGAAGGAAAATGCATCGGAGAAGAATTGTATCTCGATTCAGAAGGAGAAGGCTGAGAACCCAGAGTATCTCATAGCGACGCAATTTCTGTGTAGATACGCCACTGTGAGGGAGCGAGGGATGCTGTAAAGCAGGAATAATGCATCGGAAAAGAGATACTCGACTCCCAAAAGAATGTCCTATCGTTTTCGTAGAAACGTTTCTCGTTACATAAGGAGAAGCCTGGAAACCCAATGTATCTCATAGCGACGCAATTTCTGTGTAAATACGCCATTAAGAGGGAGCAAGGGAAGGAGTAAAGAAGGAATAATGCATGAGAAGAGGGATGCTCGACTCCCTAAATAAAATCCTTTCGTTTACGTAATAACGTATCTCGATTCAGAAGGAGAAGGCTGGGAACCCAGAGTACCTCATAGCGACACAATTTCTGTATAAATACGCCATTGTGAGGGAGCGAGGGATGCAGTAAAGAAGGACTAATGCATCAGAAAAGAGATATTCGACTCCGAAAAGAAAGTCCTATCGTTTCCATAGAAACGTATTTCCATTCAGATGGAGAAGGCTGGGATCCCAGAGTATCTCATAGCGACGCAATTTCTGTGTAAATACGCTTTTTGAAGGAGCGAGGGACGCCATAAAGAATGAAATTTCATCAGAAAAGAGATACTCGACTTCCAAAAGGATACCCTATTGTTTCTGTAGAAACGAACTTGATTCAGAAGGACAAGGCTGGGAACCCAGAGTATTTCATATCGATGCAAATTGTGTGTTAATTCGTCAATGTGAGAAAGCAAGGGATGCAGTAAAGGAGGAATAATGCATCGGAAAAGAGATACACGACTCCCAAAAGAAAATCCTCGCGTTTCCGTAGTAACGTATCTCGATTTAGAAGGAGAATGCAGGGAACCCAGAGTATTACATATGATCGCAAATTGTGTGTTAATTCGACAATGTGAGGGAGCGAGGGATACAGTAAAGAATGAATAATGCATCGGAAAAGAGATACTCTACTCCCAAAAGAAAATCCTATCGTTTACGTAGAAACGTATCTCGATTCGGAAGGAGGATGCTGGGAGCCCAGAGGAAATCATAGATACGCAATTTCTGATTAAGTACGACATTGTGAGGTAGCGAGGGATTTAGTAAAGAAGGAATAATGCATCGGAAAGGAGATACTCGACTCCCAAAAGAAAATCCTATCGTTTCCATAGTAACATATCTCGATTCAGAAGGAGAAGGCTGGGAGCCCAGAGTATCTCATAGCGACGCAATTTCTGTGTAAGTACGACATTGTGAGGTAGCGAGGGATGCAGTAAAGATGGAATAATGCATCGGAAAAGAGATACTCGACTCCCAAAAGAAAATCCTTTCGTTTCCGTGATAACGTATCTCGATTCAGAAGGAGAAGGCTGGGAACCCAGAGGATATCATAGCGACGCAATTTATGTGTAAATAAGGCATTCTGAGGGAGCGAGGGATGCAGTAATGGAGGAATAATGCATCGGAAAAGATATACTCGACTCCCAAAAGAAAATCCTGTCGTTTCCGTAGAAACGTTTCTCGTTACAGATCGAGAAGCCCTGAAACCCAGAGTATCTCATAGCGACGTAATTTCTGTGTAAATACGAAATTTTGAGGGAGCAAGGGATGGAATAAAGAAGGAATAATGCATCAGAAGAGGGATGCTCGACTCCCAAAAGAAAATCCTTTCGTTTCCGTAGTAACGTATCTCGATTCAGAAGGAGAAGGCTGGGAACCCAATCTCATAGCGGCACAATTTCTGTGTAAATACGCCATTGTGAGGGAGCGAGGGATGCAGTAAAGAAGGACAAATGCATCGGAAAAGAGATATTAGACTCCGAAAAGAAAATCCTATCGTTTCCGTAGAAACTTATCTCGATTCAGATGGAGAGGGCAGGGAACTCAGAGTATCTCGTAGCGACGCAAAATCTGTGTAAATACGCCATTGTGGGGAAGCGAGGGATGCAATAAAATAGGAATAATGCATCAGAAAAGAGATACTCGACTCCCAAAAGAAAATCATATCGTTTCCGTAGAAACGTATTTCCATTCAGAAGGAGAAGCCTGGGAACCCAGAGTATCTCATAGCGACGCAATCTCTGTGTAAATATGCCATTGTGAGGGCGCGAGGGATGCAGTAAAGAAGGAATAATGCATCGGAAAAGGGATACTCGACTCCCAAAAGAAAATCCTAGCGTTTCCGTAGAAACGTATCTAGATTTAGAAGGCGAATGCAGGGAACCCAGAGTATTTCATATGGACGCAAATTGTGTGTTAATTCGTAAATGTGAGGGAGCGAGGGATTTAGTAAAGAATGAAAAATGCATCGGAAAAGAGATACTCTACTCCCAAAAGAAAATCCTATCGTTAACGTAGAAACGTATCTCGATTCAGAAGGAGAAGGCTGGGAACCCAGAGGATATCACAGCGACGCAAATTCTGTGTAAATAAGGCATTGTGAAGGAGCGAGGGATGCAGTAGGGGAGCAATAATGCATCGTAAAAGATGTACTCGACTCCCAAAAGAAAATACTGTCGTTTCCGTAGAAATGTATCTCGATTCAGAAAGAGAAGTCTGGGAATACAGAGTATCCCATAGCGACGCAATTTCTGTGTAAATACGCCATTGTGAGGAAGCGAGGGATGCAGTAAATAAGGAATAATGCATCGGAAAAGAAATACTCGACTCCCAAAAGAAAATGCTATCGTTTATGTAGAAAAGTATCTCGATTCAGAAGGAGAAGCCTGGGAACCCAATGTATTTCTTATGGACGCAAATTGTGTGTTAATTGGTCAATGTGAGGGAGCGAGGGATGCAGTAAAGAAGGAATAAGGCATCGGAAAAGAGATATTCTACTCTTAAAAGAAAATCCTATAGTTTCCGTAGAAACGTATCTCCATTCAGATGGAGAAAGCTGGAAACACAGAGAATATCATAGCGACGCAATTTCTGTGTAAGTACGCCTTTGTGAAGGAGCGAGGGATGCAGTAAAGAAGGAATAATGCATCGGAGAGGAGATACTCGACTCCCAAAAGAAAATCCTATCGTTTCCGTAGAAACGTATCTCCATTCATAAGGAGAAGGCTGGGAACACAGAGTATCTCAAAGCGACGTAATTTCTGTGTAAATACGCCATTTTGAGGAATCAAGGTATGGAATAAACAAGGAATAATGCATCAGAAAAGGGATGCTCGACCCCCAAAAGAAAATCCTTTCGTTTCCGTAGTAACGTATCTCGATTCAGAAGGAGAAGACTGGGAACCCAGAGTATCTCATAGCGACACAATTTCTGTGTAAATACGCCATTGTGAGGGAGCGGGGGATGCAGTAAAGAAGGACTAATGCATCGGAAAAGAGATATTCGACTCCGAAAAGAAAATCCTATCGTTTCCGTAGAGACGTATCTCCATTCATAAGGAGAAGGCTGGGAACCCAGAGTATCTCATAGCGACGCAATTTCTGTGTAAATACGCCATTGTGAGGGAGCGAGGGATGCAGTAAAGAAGGAATAATGCATCGGAAAAGAGATACTCGACTCCCAAAAGAAAATCCTATCATTTCCGTAGAGACGTATCTCCATTCATAAGGAGAAGGGTGGGAACCCAGAGTATCTCATAGCGACGCAATTTCTGTGTAAATACGCCATTGTGAGGGAGCGAGGGATGCAGTAAAGAAGGAATAATGCATCGGAAAAGAGATACTCTACTCCCAAAAGAAAATCCTATCGTTTACGTAGAAACGTATCTCGATTCGGAAGGAGGATGCTGGGAGCCCAGAGGAAATCATAGATACGCAATTTCTGATTAAGTACGACATTGTGAGGTAGCGAGGGATTTAGTAAAGAAGGAATAATGCATCGGAAAGGAGATACTCGACTCCCAAAAGAAAATCCTATCGTTTCCATAGTAACATATCTCGATTCAGAAGGAGAAGGCTGGGAGCCCAGAGTATCTAATAGCGACGCAATTTCTGTGTAAGTACGACATTGTGAGGTAGCGAGGGATGCAGTAAAGATGGAATAATGCATCGGAAAAGAGATACTCGACTCCCAAAAGAAAATCCTTTCGTTTCCGTGATAACGTATCTCGATTCAGAAGGAGAAGGCTGGGAACCCAGAGGATATCATAGCGACGCAATTTATGTGTAAATAAGGCATTCTGAGGGAGCGAGGGATGCAGTAATGGAGGAATAATGCATCGGAAAAGATATACTCGACTCCCAAAAGAAACCCTGTCGTTTCCGTAGAAACGTTTCTCGTTACAGATGGAGAAGCCCTGAAACCCAGAGTATCTCATAGCGACCTAATTTCTGTGTAAATATGAAATTTTGAGGGAGCAAGGGATGGAATAAAGAAGGAATAATGCATCAGAAGAGGGATGCTCGACTCCCAAAAGAAGATCCTTTCGTTTCCGTAGTAACGTATCTCGATTCAGAAGGAGAAGGCTGGGAACCCAGAGTATCTCATAGCGACACAATTTCTGTGTAAATACGCCATTGTGAGGGAGCGAGGGATGCAGTAAAGAAGGACAAATGCATCGGAAAAGAGATATTAGACTCCGAAAAGAAAATCCTATCGTTTCCGTAGAAACTTATCTCGATTCAGATGGAGAGGGCAGGGAACTCAGAGTATCTCGTAGCGACGCAAAATCTGTGTAAATACGCCATTGTGGGGAAGCGAGGGATGCAATAAAATAGGAATAATGCGTCAGAAAAGAGATACTCGACTCCCAAAAGAAAATCATATCGTTTCCGTAGAAACGTATTTCCATTCAGAAGGAGAAGCCTGGGAACCCAGAGTATCTCATAGCGACGCAATCTCTGTGTAAATACGCCATTGTGAGGGCGCGAGGGATGCAGAAAAGAAGGAATAATGCATCGGAAAAGGGATACTCGACTCCCAAAAGAAAATCCTAGCGTTTCCGTAGAAACGTATCTAGATTTAGAAGGCGAATGCAGGGAACCCAGAGTATTTCATATGGACGCAAATTGTGTGTTAATTCGTAAATGTGAGGGAGCGAGGGATTTAGTAAAGAATGAAAAATGCATCGGAAAAGAGATACTCTACTCCCAAAAGAAAATCCTATCGTTAACGTAGAAACGTATCTCGATTCAGAAGGAGAAGGCTGGGAACCCAGAGGATATCATAGCGACGCAATTTCTGTGTAAATAAGGCATTGTGAAGGAGCGAGGGATGCAGTAGGGGAGCAATAATGCATCGTAAAAGATGTACTCGACTCCCAAAAGAAAATACTGTCGTTTCCGTAGAAATGTATCTCGATTCAGAAAGAGAAGTCTGGGAAAACAGAGTATCCCATAGCGACGCAATTTCTGTGTAAATACGCCATTGTGAGGAAGCGAGGGATGCAGTAAATAAGGAATAATGCATCGGAAAAGAAATACTCGACTCCCAAAAGAAAATCCTATCGTTTATGTAGAAAAGTATCTCGATTCAGAAGGAGAAGCCTGGGAACCCAATGTATTTCTTATGGACGCAAATTGTGTGTTAATTGGTCAATGTGAGGGAGCGAGGGATGCAGTAAAGAAGGAATAAGGCATCGGAAAAAAGATATTCTACTCTTAAAAGAAAATCCTATAGTTTCCGTAGAAACGTATCTCCATTCAGATGGAGTAACCTGGAAACACAGAGAATATCATAGCGACGCAATTTCTGTGTAAGTACGCCTTTGTGAAGGAGCGAGGGATGCAGTAAAGAAGGAATAATGCATCGGAGAGGAGATACTCGACTCCCAAAAGAAAATCCTTTCGTTTCCGTAGTAACGTATCTCGATTCAGAAGGAGAAGACTGGGAACCCAGAGTATCTCATAGCGACACAATTTCTGTGTAAATACGCCATTGTGAGGGAGCGGGGGATGCAGTAAAGAAGGACTAATGCATCGGAAAAGAGATATTCGACTCCGAAAAGAAAATCCTATCGTTTCCGTAGAGACGTATCTCCATTCATAAGGAGAAGGCTGGGAACCCAGAGTATCTCATAGCGACGCAATTTCTGTGTAAATACGCCATTGTGAGGGAGCGAGGGATGCACTAAAGAAGGAATAATGCATCGGAAAAGAGATACTCGACTCCCAAAAGAAAATCCTATCATTTCCGTAGAGACGTATCTCCATTCATAAGGAGAAGGGTGGGAACCCAGAGTATCTCATAGCGACGCAATTTCTGTGTAAATACGCCATTGTGAGGGAGCGAGGGATGCAGTAAAGAAGGAATAATGCATCGGAAAAGAGATACTCGACTCCCAAAAGAGAATCCTATCGTTTCCGTAGAAATGTATCTCGATTCAAAAGGAGAATGCAGGGAACCCAGAGGGTATCATAGCGATGCAATTTCTGTGTAAATACGCCATTGTGAGGTAGCGAGGGATGCAGTAAAGAAGGAATAATGCATCGGAAAAGAGATACTCGGCTCCCGAAATTAAATCCTATCGTTACCGTAGAAACGTATCTCGTTTGAGAAGGAGAAGGCAGGGAACCGAGAGAATTTCATATCGCCGAAAATTGTGTGTTAATTAGTCAATGTGAGGATGCGAGGAATGCAGCAAAGAAGGAATAATGCATCGGAAAAGAGATACTCGACTCCCAAAAGAAAATCCTATCGTTTATGTAGAAAACTATCTCGATTCAGAAGGAGAAGGCTGGGAACCCAGAGGGTATCATAGCGACGCAATTTCTGTGTAAATCAGCCTTTGTGAGGGAGCGAGGGATGCAGTAAAGGAGGAATAATGCATCGGAAAAGAGATACTCGACTCCCAAAGGAAAAGGCTATCGTTTCCGTAGTAACGTATCTCCATTGAGAAGGAGAAGGCTGGGAACCCAGTGTATCTCATAGCGACGCAATTTCTGTGTAAATACGCCATTGTGAATTAGCGACGGATGCAGTAAAGAAGGAATATCGCATCGGAAAAGAGATACTCGACTCCCAAAAGAAAATCCTATTGTTTCCGTAGAAACGTATCTCGAATTAGAAGGAGAATGCAGGAAACCCGGAGTATTTCATATGGACGCAAATTGTGTGTTAATTCATCATTGGGAGGGAGCAAGGGATGCAGTAAAAAAAGGAATGAAGCATCAGAAAAGAGATATTCTACTCCCAAAAGAAAATCCTATCGTTTCCGTAGAAACGTATCTCGATTGAGAAGGAGAAGGCTGAGAAACCAGTGTATGTCATAGCGACGCAATTTCTCTGTAAATACGCCTTTGTGAAGTAGCGAGGGATGCAATATAGTAGGAAAATTCATCGGAAAAGAGATACTCGACTCCCAAAAGGATATGCTATTGTTTCTGTAGAAACATACCTCGATTCAGAAGGAGATGACTGGGAACCCAGAATATTTCATATCGATGCAAATTGCGTGTTAATTCGTCAATGTGAGGGAGTGAGGAATGCAGCAACGAAGGAATAATGCATCGGAAAAGAGATACTCGGCTCCCAAAAGAAAATCCTATCGTTCCCGTAGAAACGTATCTCCATTCATAAGGAGAAGGCTGGGAACACAGAGTATCTCAAAGCGACGTAATTTCTGTGAAAATACGCCATTTTGAGGGAGCAAGGTGTGGAATAAACAAGGAGTATTGCATCAGAAAAGGGATGCTCGACTCCCAAAAGAAAATCCTTTCGTTTCCGTAGTAACGTATCTCGATTCAGAAGGAGAAGACTAGGAACCCAGAGTATCTCATAGCGACACAATTTCTGTGTAAATACGCCATTGTGAGGGAGCGAGGGATGCAGTAAAGAAGGACTAATGCATCGGAAAAGAGATATGCGACTCCGAAAAGAAAATCCTATCGTTTCCGTAGAAACGTATTTCCATTCAGAAGGAGAAGGCTGGGAACCCAGAGTATCTCATAGCTACAAAATCTCTGTGTAAATACGCCATTGTGAGGGAGCGAGGGATGCAGTAAAGAAGGAATAATGCATCGGAAAAAAGATACTCTACTCCCAAAAGAAAATCCTAGCGTTTCCGTAGAAACGTATCTCGATTTAGAAGGCGAATGCAGTGAACGCAGAGTATTTCATATGGACGCAAATTGTGTGTTAATTCGACAATGTGAGGGAGCGAGGGATGCAGTAAAGAATGAATAATGCATTGGAAAAGAGATACTCTACTCCCAAAAGAAAATCCTATCGTTTACGTAGAAACGTATCTCCATTCAGAAGGAGAAGGCTGGGAACCCAGAGGATATCATAGCGACGCAATTTCAGTGTAATAAAGGCATTGTGAAGGAGCCAGGGATGCAGTAGTGGAGGAATAATGTTTCGGAAAAGATGTACTCGATTCCCAAAAGAAAATCCTGTCGTTTCCGTAGAAATGTATCTCGATTCAGAAGGAGAAGTCTGGGAAGACAGAGTATCCCATAGCGACGCAATTTCTGTGAAAATACGCCATTGTGAGGAAGCGAGGGATGCAGTAAAGAAGGAATAATGCATCGGAAAAGAAATACTCGACACCCAAAAGAAAATCCTATCGTTTATGTAGAAAAGTATCTCGATTCAGAAGGAGAAGGCTGGGAACCCAGAGTATTTCTTATGGACGCAAATTGTGTGTTAATTCGTCAATGTGAGGGAGCTAGGGATGCAGTAAAGAAGGAATAAGGCATCGGAAAAGAGATATTCTACTCTTAAACGAAAATCCTATAGTTTCAGTAGAAACGTATCTCGATTCAGATGGAGAAAGCTGGGAACCCAGTGTATCTCATAGCGACGCAATTTCTGTGTAAATACGCCTTTGTGAAGGAGCGAGGGATGCAATAAAGAAGGTAAATTCATCGGAAGAGAGATACTCGACTCCCAAAAGAAAATCCTATCGTTTTCGTAGTAACGTCTCTCGATTCAGAAGGAGAAGGCTGGGAACCCAGTGTATCTCATAGCGACGCAATTTCTGTGTAAATACGCCTTTGTGAAGGATCGAGGGATGCAATAAAGAATGAAAATTCATCGGAAAAGAGATACTCGACTCCCAAAAGGATATGCTATTGTTTCTGTAGAAACATACCTCGATTCAGAAGGAGATGGCTGGGAACCCAGAATATTTCATATCGATGCAAATTGTGTGTTAATTCGTCAATGTGGGGGAGTGAGGAATGCAGTAAAGGAGGAATAATGCATCGGAAAAGAGATACTCGACTCCTAAAAGGAAATCCTATCGTTTCCGTAGTAACGTATCTCGATTCAGAAGGAGAAGAACCCAGAGGATATCATAGCGACACAATTACTGTGTAAGTACGACATTGTGAGGAAGCGAGGGATGCAGTAAAGAAGGAATAATGCATCGGAAAAGAGATACTCGACTCCCAAAAGAAAATACTACCGTTTCCGTAGAAACGTATCTCCATTCATAAGGAGAAGGCTGGGAATACAGAGTATCCCAAAGCGACGTAATTTCTGTGTAAATACGCTATTTTGAGGAAGCAAGGTATGGAATAAACAAGGAATAATGCATCAGAAAAGGGATGATCGCCTCCCAAAAGAAAATCCTTTCGTTTCCGTAGTAACGTATCTCGATTCAGAAGGAGCGGGCTGGGAACCCAGAGTCACTCACAGCGACGCAAATTTTGTGTAAATACGCCATTGTGTGGGAGCGAGGTTGCAGTAAAGAAGGAATAATGCATCGGAAAAGAGATACACGACTCCCAAAAGAAAATCCTATCGTTTCCGTAGAAATGTATCTCGATTCAAAAAGAGAATGCAGGGAACCCAGAGGGTATCATAGCGACGCAATTTCTGTGGAAATAAGCCATTGTGAGGGAGCGAGGGTTGCAGTAAAGGAGGAATAATGCATCAGAAAAGAGATACTCGACTCCCAAAAGAAAAGCCTATCGTTTCCGTAGTAACGTATCTCGATTCAGAAGGACAAGGTTGGGAACCCGGTGTACCTCATAGCGACGCAATTTCTGTGTAAATACGACTTTGGCAGGGAGCGAGGTATCCAATAAAGAAGGAAAATGCATCGGATAAGAAACGTATCTCGATTCAGAAGCAGAAGGCTGGGAACACAGAGTATCCCATAGCGACGCAATTTCTGTGTAAATACGCCATTGTGAGGTAGCGAGGGATGCAGTAAAGAAGGAATAATGCATCGGAAAAGAGATACTCGACTCCCAAAAGAAAATCATATCGTTTTCGTAGTAACGTATATCGATTCAGAAGGAGATGGCTGGGAACCCAGTGTATCTCATAGCGACGCAATTTCTGTGTAAATACGCCTTTGTGAAGGAGCGAGGGATGCAATAAAGAAGGAAATTTCATCGGAAAAGAGATACTCGACTCCCAAAAGGATATCCAATTGCTTCTGTAGAAACGTACCTCTATTCAGAAGGACAAGGCTGGGAAATCAGAGTATTTCATATCGATGCAAATTGTGTGTTAATTCGTCAATGTGAGGAAGCGAGGGATGAAGTAAAGGAGGAATAATGCGTCGGAAAAGAGATACTCGACTCCCAAAAGAAAATCCTTGCGCTTCCGTAGAAACGTATCTCGATTTAGAAGGAGAGGGCTGGGAACACAGAGGATATCATAGCGACGCAATTTCTGTGTAAATAGGGCATTGAGAGGGAGCGAGGGATGCAGGATTGGAGGAATAATGCATCGGAACAGATATACTCGACTCCCAAAAGAAAATCCTATCGTTTATGTGGAAAACTATCTCGATTCAGAAGGAGAAGGCTGGGAACCCAGAGGGTATCATAGCGACGCAATTTCTGGTTAAATCAGCCATTGTGAGGGAGCGAGGGATGCAGTAAAGGAGGAATAATTAATCGGAAAAGAGATACTCGAGTGCCAAAAGAAAAGCCTATCGTTTCCGTAGTAACGTATCTCCATTGAGAAGGAGAAGACTGGGAACCCAGTGTATCTCATAGCGACGCAATTTCTGTGTAAATACGCCATTGTGAGGGAGCGAGGGATGCAATAACGAAGGAATATCGCATCGGAAAAGAGATACTCAACTCCCAAAAGAAAATCCTATTGTTTCCGTAGAAACGTATCTCGATTTAGAAGGAGAATGCACGTAACCCAGAGTATTTCATATGGACGCAAATTGTGTGTTAATTCATCATTGGGAGGGAGCGAGGGAAGCAGTAACAAAAGGAATGAAGCATCAGAAAAGAGATACTCTACTCCCAAAAGAAAATCAAATCGTTTCCATAGAAACGTATCTCGATTGAGAAGGAGAAGGCTGAGAACCCAGTGTATCACATAGCGACGCAATTTCTGTGTAAATACGCCTTTGTCAGGGAGCGAGGGCTGCAATAATGAAGGAAAATGCATCGGAGAAGAATTGTATCTCGATTCAGAAGGAGAAGGCTGAGAACCCAGAGTATCTCATAGCGACGCAATTTCTGTGTAGATACGCCACTGTGAGGGAGCGAGGGATGCAGTAAAGCAGGAATAATGCATCGGAAAAGAGATACTCGACTCCCAAAAGAATGTCCTATCGTTTTCGTATAAACGTTTCTCGTTACATAAGGAGAGGCCTGGAAACCCAATGTATCTCATAGCGACGCAATTTCTGTGTAAATACGCCATTAAGAGGGAGCAAGGGAAGGAGTAAAGAAGGAATAATGCATCAGAAGAGGGATGCTCGACTCCCTAAAGAAAATCCTTTCGTTTCCGTAATAACGTATCTCGATTCAGAAGGAGAAGGCTGGGATCCCAGAGTATCTCATAGCGACGCAATTTCTGTGTAAATACGCTTTTTGAAGGAGCGAGGGACGCAATAAAGAATGAAATTTCATCGGAAAAGAGATACTCGACTTCCAGAAGGATACCCTATTGTTTCTGTAGAAACGAACTTGATTCAGCAGGACAAGGCTGGGAACCCAGAGTATTTCATATCGATGCAAATTGTGTGTTAATTCGTCAATGTGAGAAAGCAAGGGATGCAGTAAAGGAGGAATAATGCATCGGAAAAGAGATACACGACTCCCAAAAGAAAATCATCGCGTTTCCGTAGTAACGTATCTCGATTTAGAAGGAGAATGCAGGGAACCCAGAGTATTTCATATGATCGCAAATTGTGTGTTAATTCGACAATGTGAGGGAGCGAGGGATACAGTAAAGAATGAATAATGCATCGGAAAGAGATACTCTACTCCCAAAAGAAAATCCTATCGTTTACGTAGAAACGTATCTCGATTCAGAAGGAGAAGGCTGGGAACCCAGAGGAAATCATAGATACGCAATTTCTGATTAAGTACGACATTGTGAGGTAGCGAGGGATTTAGTAAAGAAGGAATAATGCATCGGAAAGGAGATACTCGACTCCCAAAAGAAAATCCTATCGTTTCCATAGTAACATATCTCGATTCAGAAGGAGAAGGCTGGGAGCCCAGAGTATCTCATAGCGACGCAATTTCTGTGTAAGTACGACATTGTGAGGTAGCGAGGGATGCAGTAAAGAAGGAATTATGCATCGGAAAAGAGATACACGACTCCCAAAAGAAAATCCTATCGTTTCCGTTGAATCGCATCTCCATTCATAAGGAGAAGGCTGGGAACACAGAGTATCTCATAGCGACGTATTTTCTGTGTAAATACGCCATTTTGAGGGAGCAAGGGATGGAACAAAGAAGGAATAATGCATCAGAAAAGGGATACTCTACTCCCAAAAGAAAATCATATCGTTTCCATAGAAACGTATTTCCATTCAGAAGGAGAAGGCTGGGAACCCAGAGTATCTCATAGCGACGCTATCTCTGTGTAAATACGCCATTGTGAGGGAGCGAGGGATGCAGTAAAGAATGAATGATGCATCGGAAAAGAGATACTCTACTCCCAAAAGAAAATCCTATCGTTTACCTAGAAACGTATCTCGATTCAGAAGGAGAAGGCTGGGAACCCAGAGGATATCATAGCCACGCTATTTCTGTGTAAATAAGGCATTGTGGAGGAGCCACGGATGCAGTAGGGGAGGAATAATGCATCGGAAAAGATGTACTCGACTCCCAAAAGAAAATCCTGTCGTTTCCGTAGAAACGTATCTCGATTTAGAAGGAGAATGCAGGGAACCCAGAGTATTTCATATGATCGCAAATTGTGTGTTAATTCGACAATGTGAGGGAGCGAGGGATACAGTAAAGAATGAATAATGCATCGGAAAGAGATACTCTACTCCCAAAAGAAAATCCTATCGTTTACGTAGAAACGTATCTCGATTCAGAAGGAGAAGGCTGGGAACCCAGAGGAAATCATAGATACGCAATTTCTGATTAAGTACGACATTGTGAGGTAGCGAGGGATGCAGTAAAGAAGGAATATCGCATCGGAAAAGAGATACTCGAATCCCAAAAGAAAATCCTATTGTTTCCGTAGTAACGTATCTCGATTTAGAAGGAGAATGCAGGAAACCCAGAGTATTTCATATGGACGCAAATTGTTTGTTAATTCATCATTGGGAGGGACTGAGGGATGCAGTAAAAAAAGGAATGATGCATCAGAAATGAGATACTCTACTCCCAAAAGAAAATCCTAACGTTTCCGTAGAAACGTATCTCGATTGAGAAGGAGAAGGCTGAGAAACCAGTGTATGTCATAGCGACGCAATTTCTGTGTAAATACGCCTTTGTCAGGGAGCGAGGGATCCAATAAAGAAGGAAAATGCATCGGAGGAGAAACGTATCTCGATTCAGAAGGATAAGGCTGGGAACCCAGAGTATCTCATAGCGACGCAATTTCTGTGTAAATACGCCACTGTGAGGGAGCGAGGGATGCAGTAAAGGAGGAATAATGCATCGGAAAAGAGATACTTGACTCCCAAAAGAATGTCCTATCGTTTTCGTAGAAACGTTTCTCGTTACAGAAGGAGAAGCCTGGAAACCCAATGTACCTCATTGCGACGAAATGTCTGTGTAAATACGGCATTTTGAGGGAGCAAGGGATGGAGTAAAGAAGGAATAATGCATGAGAAGAGGGATGCTCGACTCCCAAAAGAAAATCCTTTCGTTTCCGTAATAACGTATCTCGATTCAGAAGGAGAAGGCTGGGAACACAGAGGATATCATAGCGACACAATTTCTGTATAAATAAGCCATTGTGAGGGAGCGAGGGATGCAGTAAAGAAGGACTAATGCATCAGAAAAGAGATAATCGACTCCGAAAAGAAAATCCTATCGTTTGCATAGAAACGTATTTCCATTCAGAAGGAGAAGGCTGGGAACCCAGAGTATCTCATAGCGACGCAATTTCGGTGTAAATACCCCATTGTGAGGGAGCGAGGGATGTAGTCAAGAAGGAATAATGCATCAGAAGGGAGATACTCTACTCCCAAAACATAATCCTATCGTTTCCGTAGAAACGAATCTCGATTCGGAAGGAGGATGCTGGTAGCCCAGAGGATATCATAGATACGCAATTTCTGAGTAAGTACGACATTGTGAGGTAGCGAGGGATTTAGTAAAGAAGGAATAATGCATCGGAAAGGAGATTCTCGACTACCAAAAGAAAATCCTATCGTTTCCATAGTAACATATCTCGATTCAGAAGTCGAAGGCTGGGAACCCAGAGTATCTCATAGCTACGCAATTTCTGTGTAAATACGCCTTTGTGAAGGAGCGAGGGATGCAATAAAGAATGAAATTTCATCGGAAAACAGATACTCGACTCCCAAAAGAAAATCCTATCGTTTCCGTAGAAACTTATCTCGATTCAGAAGGAGAGGGCAGGGAACTCAGAGTATCTCATAGCGACGCAAATTCTGTGTAAATACGCCATTGTGAGGAAGCGAGGGATGCAATGAAATAGGAATAATGCATCAGAAAATAGATACTCGACTCCCAAAAGAAAATCATATCGTTTTCGTAGAAACGTATTTCCATTCAGAAGGAGCAGGCTGGGAACCCAGAGTATCTCATAGCGACGCAATTTCTGTGTAAGTACGACATTGTGAGGTAGCGAGGGATGCAGTAAAGAAGGAATAATGCATCGGAAAAGAGATACACGACTCCCAAAAGAAAATCCTATCGTTTCCGTTGAATCGTATCTCCATTCATAAGGAGAAGGCTGGGAACACAGAGTATCTCATAGCGACGTAATTTCTGTGTAAATACGCCATTTTGAGGGAGCAAGGGATGGAAAAAAGAAGGAATAATGCATCAGAAAAGGGATACTCTACTCCCAAAAGAAAATCCTATATTTTCCGTAGAAACGTATCTCGATTCAGAAGGAGAAGGCTGGGAACCCAGAGTATTCAATATCGAAGCAAATTATGTGTTAATTCGTCAATGTGAGGAAGCGAGGGATGCAGTAAAGGAGGAATAATACCATCGGAAAAGAGATACGCGAACCCCAAAAGAAAATCCTAGCGTTTCCGTAGAAACGTATCTCGATTTTGAAGGCGAATGCAGGGAACCCAGAGTATTTAATATGGACGCTAATTGTGTGTTAATACGTCAATGTGAGGGAGCGAAGGATGCAGTAAAGAAGGAATAATGCATCAGAAAAGAGATACTCTTCTCCCAAAAGAAAATCCTATTGTTTCCGTAGAAAAATATCTCAATTCAGAAGGAGAAGGCTGGGAACCCAGGGGATATCATAGCAACGCAATTTCTGTGTAAGTAAGACATTGTGTGGTAGCGAGGGATGCAGTAAAGAAAGAATAATTAATCGGAAAAGAGATACTCGACTCCCAAAAGAAAAACCTATCGTTTTTGTAGTAACGTATCTCGATTTAGATGGAGAAGGCTGGGAACCCAGTGTATCTCATAGCGACGACATTTCTGTGTAAATACGCCATTGTGAAGGAGCGAGGGATGCAATAATGAAGGAAATTTCATCGGAAAAGAGATACTCGACTCCCAAAATTATATCCTATTGTTTCTGTAGAAACGTACCTCGATTCAGAAGGAGAAGGCTGGAAACCCAGAGTATTTCATATCGATGCAAATTGTGTCTTAATTCGTCAATCTGAGGAAGCTAGGGATGCAGTAAAGGAGGAATAATGCATCGGAAAAGATATACTCGACTCCCAAAAGAAAATCAATTCGTTTCCATCGAAACGTATCTAGATTCAGAAGGAGAAGCCTGGGAACCCAGAGTATATTATAGCTACGCAATTTCTGTGTATGTACGACATTGTGAGGTAGCGAGGGATGGAGTAAAGGAGGAATAATGCATCGGAAAAGAGGTACTTGACTCCCAAAAGAAAATGCTATCGTTTATGTAGAAAGGTATCTCGATTCAGAAGGAGAAGGCTGGGAACCCAGAAGATATCATAGCGACGCAATTTCTGTGTAAGTACGACATTGTGAGATAGCGAGGGATGCAGTAAAGAAGGAATAATACATCGGAAAAGAGATACTCGACTCCCAAAAGAAAATCCTATCGTTTCTGTAGAAACATATCTCGATTCAGAAGGAGAAGGCTGTGAACCCAGAGGGTATCATAGCGACGCAGTTTCTATGTAATTAAGCCATTGTGAGGGAGCGAGGGATGCAGTAAAGGAGGAATAATGCATCGGAAAAGAGATACTCAACTCCCTAAACAATAACCTATCGTTTCCGTAGTAACGTATCTCCATTCAGATGGAGAAACCTGGGAACCCACTGTATCTCATAGCGACGCAATTTCTCTGTAAATACGTCTTTGTCAGGGAGCGAGGTATCCAATAAAGAAGGAAAATGCATCGGAGAAGAAACGTATCTCGATTCAGAAGGAGAAGGCTGGGAACCCGGACTATCTCATAGCGACGCAATTTCTGTGTAAATACGCCACTGTGAGGGAGCGAGGGATGCAGTAAAAGAGGAATAATGTATCGGAAAAGATATACTCGACTCCCAAAAGAAAATCCTTTCTTTTCCGTAGAAACGTATCTCAATTCAGAAGGAGAAGCCTGGGAACCAGAAGATATCATAGCGACGCAATTTCTGTGTAAGTACGACATTGTGAGGTAGCGAGGGATGCAGTAAAGAAGTAATAATGAATCGGAAAAGAGATACTCGACTCCCAAAAGAAAATCCTATCGTTCTCGTAGTAACGAATCTCGATTCAGAAGGAGAAGGCTGAGAGCCCAGTGTATCTCATAGCGACGCCATTTCTGTGTAAATATGCCTTTGTCAGGGAGCGAGGGATATAATAAAGAAGGAAAATGCATCGGAGAAGAAACGTATCTCGATTCAGAAGGAGGAAGCTGGGAACCCAGAGTATCTCATAGCGACGAAATTTCTATGTAAATACGCCACTGTGAGGGAGCGAGGGATGCAGTAAAGGAGGAATAATGTATCGGAAAAGATATACTCGACTCCCAAAAGAAAATCCTTTCGTTTCCGTAGAAACGTATCTCAATTCAGAAGGAGAAGGCTGGGAACCAGAAGATATCATAGCGACGCAATTTCTGTGTATGTACGACATTGTGAGGTAGCGAGGGATGCAGTAAAGAAGTAATAATGCATCGGAAGAGAGATACTCGACTCCCAAAAGAAAATCCTATCGTTTTCGTAGTAATGTATTTCGATTAAGAAGGAGAAGCCTGGGAACCCAGTGTATCTTATAGCGGCGCAATTTCTGTGTAAATACGCCTTTGTGAAGGAGCGAGGGATGCAATAAAGAAGGAAATTACATCGGAAAAGAGTTACTCGATTCCCAAAAGGATATCCTATTGTTTCTATAGAAACGTACCTCGATTCAGAGGGAGATGGCTGGGAACCCAGCGTATTTCATATCGATGCAAATTGTGTGTTAATTCGTGAATGTGAGGAAGCGAGGGATGCAGTAAAGGAGGAATAATGCATCGGAAAAGATATACTCGACTCCCAAAAGAAAATCCCAGCGTTTCCGTAGAAACGTATCTCGAATTATTAGAAGAATGCAGGGAACCCAGAGTATTTCATATGGACGCAAATTGTGTGTTAATTCGTCAATTTGAGGGAGCGAGGGATGCAGTAAAGAATGAATAATGCATCGGAAAAGAGATACTAAACTCCCAAAAGAAAATCCTATCGTTTACGTAGAAACGTATCTCGATTCAGAAGGAGAAGGCTGGGTACCCAGACGATATCATAGCGACACAATTTCTGTGTAAATAAGGCATTGTGAGGTAGCGAGGGATGCAGTAAAGACGGAATAATGCGTTGGAAAAGATATACTCGACTCCCAAAGAAAATCCTTTCGTTTCCATAGAAACGTATCTGGATTCAGAAGTAGAAGGCTGGGAACACAGAGTATCTCATAGCGACGCAATTTCTGTGTAAATACGTCACTGTGAGGGACGAGGGATGCAGTAAAGGAGGAATAATGCATCGGAAAAGAGATATTCGACTCCCAAAAGAATGTACTATCGTTTTCGTAGAAACGTTTCTCGATACAGAAGGAGAAGCCTGGGAATCCAGAGTATCTCATAGCGACGTAATTTCTGGGTAAATACGCCATTTTGAGGGAGCAAGGGATGGAAAAAAGAAGGAATAATGCATCAGAAAAGGGATGCTCGACACCCAAAAGAAAATCCTTTCGTTTCCGTATAAACGTATCTCGATTCAGAAGGAGAAGGCTGGGCACACAGAGTATCTCATAGCGACGCAATTTCTGTGTAAGTACGGCATTGTGAGGTAGCGTGGGATGCAGTAAAGAAGGAATAATGCATCGGAAAATAGATACTCGAATCCCGAAAGAAAATCCTAGCGTTTCCGTAGAAACGTATCTCGATTTAGAACGAGAATGCAGGGATCCCAGAGTATTTCATTGGGACTCAAATTGTGTGTTAATTCGTCAATGTGAGGAAGCGAGTAATGCAGTAAAGAATGAATAATGCATCATAGATACTCGACTCCCAAAAGATAATCCTATCGTTTCCGTAGAAACGTATCTCGATTCAGAAGGAGAAGGCTGGGGACCCAGAGTATCTCATAGCGACGCAATTTCAGTGTAAATACGCCATTGTGAGGGAGCGAGTGATGCAGTAAAGAAGGAATAATGCATCGGAAAAGAGATACTCTACTCCCAAAAGAAAATCCTATCGTTTCTGTAGAAACTTATCTCAATTCAGAAGGAGAAGGCTGGGAAACCAGAGGATATCATAGCGACGCAATTTCTGTGAAAAAAAGGCCTTTGTGAAGGAGCGAGGGATGGAATAATGAAGGAAATTTCATCGGAAAAGAGATACTCGACTCCCAAAAGGAAATCCTATCGTTCTCGTAGTAACGTATTTCGATTCAGAAGGAGAAGGTTGGGAATCCAGTGTATTTCATAGCGACGCAATTTCTGTATAATACGCCTTTGTGAAGGAGCGAGGGATGCAATAAAGACGGAAATTTCATGGGAAAAGAGATACTCGACTCCCAAAATAATATCCTATTGTTTCTGTACAAACGTATCTCCATTCATAAGCAGGAGGCTGGGAACCCAGAGTATCTCATAGCGACGTTATTTCTGTGTAAATACGCCATTTTGAGGGAGCAAGGTATGGAATTAACAAGGAATAATGCATCGGAAAAGAGATACTCGACTACCAAAAGAAAATACTAGCGTTTCCGTAGAAACGTATCTCGATTTAGAAGGAGAATGCAGGGAACCCAGAGTATTTCATATGGACGCAATTTGTGTGTTAATTCGTCAATGTGAGGGAGCGAGGGATGCAGTAATGAAGGAATAATGCATCAGAAAAGAGATACTCTACTCCCAAAAGAAAATCCTATCGTTTCCGTAGAAACGTATCTCGATTCAGAAGGAGAAGGCTGGGAAAACAGAAGATATCATAGCGACGCATTTTCTGTGTAAGTACGACATTGTGAGATAGCGAGAGATGCAGTAAAGAAATAATAATGCATCGGAAAACAGATACTCGACTCCCAATAGAAAATCCTATTGTTTACGTAGAAACGTATCTCGATTCAGAAGGAGAAGGCTGGGAACCCAGAGGATATCATAGCGACGCAATTTCTGTGTAAATGAGGCATTGTGAGGGATCGAGGGATGCAGTAACGAAGGAATAATGCATCGGAAAAGATATACTCGACTCCCAAAGAAAATCCTGTCGTTTCCGTAGAAACGTATCTCGATTCAGAAGGAGAAGTCTGGGGACCCAGAGTATCCCATAGCGACGCAATTTTTGCGTAAATACGCCATTGTGAGGAAGCGAGGGATGCAGTAAAGAGGGAATAATGCATCGGAAAAGAGATACTCGACTCCCAAAAGAAAATCCTATCGTTTATGTAGAAAAGTATATCGATTCAGAAGGAGAAGGCTGTGAACCCAGAGGGTATCATAGCGACGCAATTTCTGTGTAATTAAGCCATTGTGAGGGAGCGAGGGATGCAGTAAAGGAGGAATAATGAATCGGAAAAGAGATACTCGACTTCCGAAAGAAAATCCTATCGTCTCAGTAGAAACGTATCTCAGTTCAGAAGGAGAAGGGAGGGAAACGAAAGTATTTCATATCAACGAAAATTGTGTGTTAATTCGTCAATGTGTGGGAGCGAGGAATGCAGTAAAGAAGGAATAATGCATCGGAAAAGAGATACTCGACTCCCAAAAGAAAATATTATCGTTTCCGTAGAAACGTATCTCGATTCATTAGGAGAAGGCATAGAACCCTGAGTATCTCATAGCGACCCAATTTCTGTGTAAATACGCCATTGTGAGCAAGCGAGAGATGCAGTAAAGAAGGAATAATGCATCGGGAAAGAGATACTCGAGTCCCAAAAGAAAATCCTATCGTTTCCGAAGAAACGTATCTTGTTTCAGACGGAGAAAGCTGGGAAAACAGAGTATCTTATAGCGACGCAATTTGTGTGTAAATACGCCATTGTGAGGGAGCCAATGATGCAATAAAGAAGGAATAATGGATCAGAAAAGGGATACTCGACTCCCATAAGGAAATACTATCGTTTCCGTAGAAACGTATCTCAATTCGGAAGGAGAAAGCTGGGAACACAGAGGATATCATAGCGACGTAATTTCTGTGTAAATACGCCACTGAGAGGGAGCGAGGGATGCAGTAAAGAAGGAATAATGCATCGGAAAGGAGATACTCGAATCCCAAAAGAAAATCTTATCGTTACCGTACATACGTATCTCGATTCAGAAGGAGAAGGCTGGGAACCCAGAGGATATCATAGCGACGCAATTGCTGTGTAAATTCGCCATTGTGAGGGAGCGAGGGATGCAGTAAAGAAGGAATAATGCATCAGAAAAGAGATACTCGACTCCAAAAAGAATATCCTATCGTTTCCGTAGAAACGTATCTCGATTCAGAAGGTAAAGGCTGGGAACGCAGAGGATATCATAGCGACGCAATTTCTGTGTAAATTCGCCATTATGAGGGAGCGAGGGATGCAGTAAAGAAGGAATAATGCATCGGAATATAGATACTCGACTCCAAAAAGAAAATTCTATCGTTTCCGGAGAAACGTATCTCGATTCAGAAGGTAAAGGCTGGGAACCCAGAGGATATCATAGCGACGCAATTTCTGTGTAAATTCGCCATTGTGAGGGAGCGACGTTTGCAGTAAAGAAGGAATAATGCATCGGAAAAGAGATACTCGTATCCCAAAAGATAATCCTATCGTTCCCGTAGAAACGTATCTCGATTCAGAAGGAGAAGCCAGGGAACCCAGCGTATTTCATATCGACGCAATTTCTGTGTAAATACGCCATTGCAAGGGAGCGAGGAATGCAGTAAAGATGGTTTCATACATCGGAAAAGAGATACTCGGCTCCCGAAAGAAAATCCTATCGTTTCCGTAGAAACTTATCTCGATTTAGAACGAGAAGGCTGGGAACATAGAGCATCTCATTGCGACGCAATTTCTGTGTAAATACGCCAGTGTGAGGGAGCCTTGAATGCAGTAAAGAAGGAATAATGCATCAGAAAAGAGAACTCGAGTCCCAAAAGAAAATACTATCGTTTCCGTAGAAACGTAACTCGATTCAGAATTAGAAGGCAGGGAACCCAGAGTATCTCATAGCGACGCCATTTCTGTGTAAATTCGCCATTGTGAGGGAGCGAGGGATGCGGTCAAGAAGTAATAATGCATCGGAAAAGAGATACTCGACTCCCAAAATAAAATCCTATCGTTTCTGTAGAATCGTAACTCGATTCAGAAGGAGAAGGCTGGGAACCAAGAGGATATCATAGCGACGCAATTTCTGTGTAAATACGCCTTTGTGAAGGAGCGAGGGATGGAATAATGAAGGAAATTTCATCGGAAAAGAGATACTCGACTCCCAAAAGGAAATCCTATCGTTCTCGTAGTAACGTATTTCGATTCAGAAGGAGAAGGTTGGGAATCCAGTGTATTTCATAGCGACGCAATTTCTGTATAATACGCCTTGTGAAGGAGCGAGGGATGCAATTAAGAAGGAAATTTCATGGGAAAAGAGATACTCGACTCCCAAAATAATATCCTATTGTTTCTGTACAAACGTATCTCCATTCATAAGCAGGAGGCTGGGAACCCAGAGTATCTCATAGAAAATATTATCGTTTCCGTAGAAACGTATCTCGATTCATTAGGAGAAGGCATAGAACCCTGAGTATCTCATAGCGACCCAATTTCTGTGTAAATACGCCATTGTGAGCAAGCGAGAGATGCAGTAAAGAAGGAATAATGCATCGGGAAAGAGATACTCGAGTCCCAAAAGAAAATCCTATCGTTTCCGAAGAAACGTATCTTGTTTCAGACGGAGAAAGCTGGGAAAACAGAGTATCTTATAGCGACGCACTTTGTGTGTAAATACGCCATTGTGAGGGAGCCAATGTTGCAATAAAGAAGGAATAATGTATCAAAAAAGGGATACTCGACTCCCATAAGGAAATACTATCGTTTCCGTAGAAACGTATCTCAATTCGGAAGGAGAAAGCTGGGAACACAGAGGATATCATAGCGACGTAATTTCTGTGTAAATACGCCACTGAGAGGGAGCGAGGGATGCAGTAAAGAAGGAATAATGCATCGGAAAGGAGATACTCGAATCCCAAAAGAAAATCTTATCGTTACCGTACATACGTATCTCGATTCAGAAGGAGAAGGCTGGGAACCCAGAGGATATCATAGCGACGCAATTGCTGTGTAAATTCGCCATTGTGAGGGAGCGAGGGATGCAGTAAAGAAGGAATAATGCATCAGAAAAGAGATACTCGACTCCAAAAAGAATATCCTATCGTTTCCGTAGAAACGTATCTCGATTCAGAAGGTAAAGGCTGGGAACGCAGAGGATATCATAGCGACGCAATTTCTGTGTAAATTCGCCATTATGAGGGAGCGAGGGATGCAGTAAAGAAGTAATAATGCATCGGAAAAGAGATACTCGAGTCCTAAAAGAAAATCCTATCGTTTCCGAAAAAACGTATCTCGATTCAGAAGGAGAAGTCTTAGAACCCTGAGTATCTCATAGCGACGCAATTTCTGTGTAAATACGCCATTGTGATGGCGCGAGAGACGCAGTAAAGAAGGAATAATGCATCGGGAAAGAGATACTCGAGTCCCAAATGAAAAACTATCGTTTCCGTAGAGACGTAACTCGATTCAGGAAGAGAAGACAGGGAACCCAGAGTATCTCATAGCGACGCAATTTCTGTGTAAATTCGCCATTGTGAGGGAGCGAGGGATGCGGTCAAGAAGTAATAATGCATCGGAAAAGAGATACTCGACACCCAAAAGAAAATCCTCTAGTTTCCGTAGAAACGTATCTCGATTTACACGGAGGAGGCTGGGAACCCAGAGTAACTCATAGCGACGCAATTTCTGTGTAAGTACGACATTGTGAGGTAGCGAGGGACGCAGTAAGGAAGGAATAATGTATCGGAAAAGAGATACTCTACTCCCAAAAGAAAATCATATCGTTTCCGTAGAAACGTATCTCGATTCAGAAGGAGAAGTCTGGGAACCCACAGGATATCATAGCGACGCAATTTCTGTGTAAATACACAATTGTGAGGGAGCGAGGGATGCAGTAAAGAAGCAATAATGCATCGGAAAAGAGATACTCGACTCCCAAAATAAGATCCTATCGTTTCCGTAAACTCGATTCAGAAGGAGAAGGCAGGTAACGTAGAGTATCTCATAGCGTCGCAAATTCTGTGTTAATTCGCCATTGTGAGGGTGTGACGGATGCAGTAAAAGATGGAATAATGCTTCGGTAGAGAGATACTCTACTCCCAAAAGAAAATCATATCGTTTCGGTAGAAACGTATCTCGATTCAGAAGGAGAAGGCTGGGAACCCAGAGTATCTCATAGCGACGCAATTTCAATGTAAATACGCAATTGCGAAGAAACGAGGGATGCAGAAAAGAAGGAATAATGCATCGGAAAGGAGATACTCGACACCCAAAGGAAAATCCTATCGTTTTCGCAGAAAGGTATCTCGATTCAGAAGGAGAAGACAGGGAACCGAGAGTATTTCATATCGACGAAATTTGTGTGTTAATTCGTCAATGTGAGGTTGCGAGGAAAGCAATAAAAAAGGAATAATGCATCGGAAAAGAGATACTCGACTCCCAAAAGAAAATCCTTTCGTTTCTGTAGAATCGTATCTCGATTCAGAAGGAGAAGGTTGGGAACGCAGAGTATCACGTAGCAACGCAATTTCTGTGTAAACACGCCATTGTGAGGAAGCGATGGATGCAGTAAAGAGGGAATAATGCATCGGAAAAGAGATACTCGACTCCAAAAAGAATATCTCATCGTTTCCGTAGAAACGTATCTCGATTCAGAAGTAGAAGGCTGGGAACCCAGTGTATCTCATAGCGACGCAATTTCTAAGTAAATACGCCATTGTGAGGGAGCGAGGGATGTAGTATATAAGGAATAATGCATCGGAAAAGAGATCCTCGACTAACAAAAAAAATCCCATCGTTTCCGTAGAAACATAACTCGATTCTGAAGGAGAAGCCAGGGAACCCAGAGTATGTCATATCGACGCAATTTCTGTGTAAACACGCCATTGTGAGGAAGCGATGGATGCAGTAAAGAGGGAATAATGCATCGGAAAAGAGATACTCGACTCCAAAAAGAATATCTCATCGTTTCCGTAGAAACGTATCTCGATTCAGAAGTAGAAGGCTGGGAACCCAGTGTAT
The DNA here is from genome assembly GCF_023898315.1 of Schistocerca nitens. Lineage (NCBI taxonomy): Eukaryota > Metazoa > Arthropoda > Insecta > Orthoptera > Acrididae > Schistocerca > Schistocerca nitens. The sequence goes on from NC_064615.1 coordinate 1,153,339,288, forward strand.
CTCATAGCGACGCAATTTTTGTGTAAATACGCCATTGTGAGGGAGCGAGGGATGCAGTATATAAGGAAAAACGCATCGGAAATGAGATCCACGACTTTAAAAAAAAATCTCATCGTTTCCGTAGAAACGTAACTCGATTTAGAAGGAGAGGCCAGGGAACCCAGAGTATCTCATATAGACGCAATTTCTGTATCAATTCGCCATTGTGAGATACCGAGGGATGAAGTAAAGTAGCAATAATGCATCAGAAAAGAGATACTCGACATCCAAATGAAAATCCTATCGTTTCCGTACAAACGTATCTCGATTCAGAAGGAGAAGGCTGGGAACACAGAGGATAGCATAGCGGCCCATTTTGTGTAAACACACCATTGTGAGGGAGCGAGGGATGCAGTAAAGAAGGAATAATGAATCGGAAAAGAGATACTCGTCTCCCAAAAGAATATCTTATCGTTTCAGTAGAAACGTATCTCGATTCAGAAGTAGAAGGCTGGGAACACAGAGGATATCATAACGACGCAATTTCTGTGTAAATACGCCATTGTGATGGAGCGAGGGATGCAGTAAAGAAGGAATAAAGAATCGGAAAAGAGATAATCGACTCCCAAAAGATAATCATATCGATTCCGTAACAACGTATCTCGATTCAGCAGGAGAAGGCTGGGAACCCAGAGGATATCATAACGACGCAATTTCTGTGTAAATACGCCATTGTGATGGAGCGAGGGATGCAGTAAAGAAGGAATAAAGAATCGGAAAAGAGATAATCGACTCCCAAAAGAATATCTTATCATTTCAGTAGAAACGTATCTCGATTCAGAAGTAGAAGGCTGGGAACCCAGAGGATATCATAACGACGCAACTTCTGTGTAAATACGCCATTGTGAGGGAGCCAAGGATGCAATAAAGAAGGAATATTTCATCAGAAATGGGATACTCGACTCCCAAAAGAAAATCCTATCGTTTCCATAGAAACGTATCTCGATTCAGAAGGAGAAGGCTGGGAACCCAGAGGATATCATAGCGAAGCAATTTCTGTGTAAATACGCCACTGTGAGGGATCGAGGGATGCACTAAAGAAGGAATAATGCATCGGAAAATAGATACTCGACTCCCGAAAGAAAATCCTATCGTTTCCGTAGAAACGTATCTCGATTAAGAAGGAGAAGGCAAGGAACAGAGAGTATTTCATATCGACGAAAATTGTGTGTTAATCCGTCACTGTGAGGTTGCGATGAGTGCAGTAAAGAAGGAATAATGCTTCGGAAAAGAGATACTCGACAAACAAAAGATAATGATATCGTTTCCATAGAAACATATCTCGATTCAGAAGGAGAAGGCTGGGAACCCAGTGTATCTCATAGCGACGCAATTTTTGTGTAAATACGCCATTGTGAGGGAGCGAGGGATGCAGTATATAAGGAAAAACGCATCGGAAAAGAGATCCACGACTTTAAAAAAAAATCCCATCGTTTCCGTAGAAACGTAACTCGATTTAGAAGGAGAGGCCAGGGAACCCAGAGTATCTCATATAGACGCAATTTCTGTATCAATTCGCCATTGTGAGATAGCGAGGGATGAAGTAAAGTAGCAATAATGCATCAGAAAAGAGATACTCGACATCCAAATGAAAATCCTATCGTTTCCGTACAAACGTATCTCGATTCAGAAGGAGAAGGCTGGGAACACAGAGGATAGCATAGCGGCCCATTTTGTGTAAACACACCATTGTGAGGGAGCGAGGGATGCAGTAAAGAAGGAATAATGAATCGGAAAAGAGATACTCGTCTCCCAAAAGAATATCTTATCGTTTCAGTAGAAACGTATCTCGATTCAGAAGTAGAAGGCTGGGAACACAGAGGATATCATAACGACGCAATTTCTGTGTAAATACGCCATTGTGATGGAGCGAGGGATGCAGTAAAGAAGGAATAAAGAATCGGAAAAGAGATAATCGACTCACAAAAGATAATCATATCGATTCCGTAACAACGTATCTCGATTCAGCAGGAGAAGGCTGGGAACCCAGAGGATATCATAACGACGCAATTTATGTGTAAATACGCCATTGTGATGGAGCGAGGGATGCAGTAAAGAAGGAATAAAGAATCGGAAAAGAGATAATCGACTCCCAAAAGAATATCTTATCATTTCAGTAGAAACGTATCTCGATTCAGAAGTAGAAGGCTGGGAACCCAGAGGATATCATAACGACGCAACTTCTGTGTAAATACGCCATTGTGAGGGAGCCAAGGATGCAATAAAGAAGGAATATTTCATCAGAAATGGGATACTCGACTCCCAAAAGAAAATCCTATCGTTTCCATAGAAACGTATCTCGATTCAGAAGGAGAAGGCTGGGAACCCAGAGGATATCATAGCGAAGCAATTTCTGTGTAAATACGCCACTGTGAGGGATCGAGGGATGCACTAAAGAAGGAATAATGCATCGGAAAATAGATACTCGACTCCCGAAAGGAAATCCTATCGTTTCCGTAGAAACGTATCTCGATTAAGAAGGAGAAGGCAAGGAACAGAGAGTATTTCGTATCGACAAAAATAGTGTGTGAATCCGTCACTGTGAGGTTGCGATGAGTGCAGTAAAGAAGGAATAATGCTTCGGAAAAGAGATACTCGACAAACAAAAGATAATGATATCGTTTCCATAGAAACGTATCTCGATTCAGAAGGAGAAGGCTGGGAACCCAGTGTATCTCATAGCGACGCAATTTTTGTGTAAATACGCCATTGTGAGGGAGCGAGGGATGCAGTATATAAGGAAAAACGCATCGGAAAAGAGATCCACGACTTTAAAAAAAAATCTCATCGTTTCCGTAGAAACGTAACTCGATTTAGAAGGAGAGGCCAGGGAACCCAGAGTATCTCATATAGACGGAATTTCTGTATCAATTCGCCATTGTGAGATAGCGAGGGATGAAGTAAAGTAGCAATAATGCATCAGAAAAGAGATACTCGACATCCAAATGAAAATCCTATCGTTTCCGTACAAACGTATCTCGATTCAGAAGGAGAAGGCTGGGAACACAGAGGATAGCATAGCGGCCCATTTTGTGTAAACACACCATTGTGAGGGAGCGAGGGATGCAGTAAAGAAGGAATAATGAATCGGAAAAGAGATACTCGTCTCCCAAAAGAATATCTTATCGTTTCAGTAGAAACGTATCTCGATTCAGAAGTAGAAGGCTGGGAACACAGAGGATATCATAACGACGCAATTTCTGTGTAAATACGCCATTGTGATGGAGCGAGGGATGCAGTAAAGAAGGAATAAAGAATCGGAAAAGAGATAATCGACTCACAAAAGATAATCATATCGATTCCGTAACAACGTATCTCGATTCAGCAGGAGAAGGCTGGGAACCCAGAGGATATCATAACGACGCAATTTCTGTGTAAATACGCCATTGTGATGGAGCGAGGGATGCAGTAAAGAAGGAATAAAGAATCGGAAAAGAGATAATCGACTCCCAAAAGAATATCTTATCATTTCAGTAGAAACGTATCTCGATTCAGAAGTAGAAGGCTGGGAACCCAGAGGATATCATAACGACGCAACTTCTGTGTAAATACGCCATTGTGAGGGAGCCAAGGATGCAATAAAGAAGGAATATTTCATCAGAAATGGGATACTCGACTCCCAAAAGAAAATCCTATCGTTTCCATAGAAACGTATCTCGATTCAGAAGGAGAAGGCAGGGAACCCAGAGGATATCATAGCGAAGCAATTTCTGTGTAAATACGCCACTGTGAGGGATCGAGGGATGCACTAAAGAAGGAATAATGCATCGGAAAATAGATACTCGACTCCCGAAAGAAAATCCTATCGTTTCCGTAGAAACGTATCTCGATTAAGAAGGAGAAGGCAAGGAACAGAGAGTATTTCATATCGACGAAAATTGTGTGTTAATCCGTCACTGTGAGGTTGCGATGAGTGCAGTAAAGAAGGAATAATGCTTCGGAAAAGAGATACTCGACAAACAAAAGATAATGATATCGTTTCCATAGAAACATATCTCGATTCAGAAGGAGAAGGCTGGGAACCCAGTGTATCTCATAGCGACGCAATTTTTGTGTAAATACGCCATTGTGAGGGAGCGAGGGATGCAGTATATAAGGAAAAACGCATCGGAAAAGAGATCCACGACTTTAAAAAAAAATCCCATCGTTTCCGTAGAAACGTAACTCGATTTAGAAGGAGAGGCCAGGGAACCCAGAGTATCTCATATAGACGCAATTTCTGTATCAATTCGCCATTGTGAGATAGCGAGGGATGAAGTAAAGTAGCAATAATGCATCAGAAAAGAGATACTCGACATCCAAATGAAAATCCTATCGTTTCCGTACAAACGTATCTCGATTCAGAAGGAGAAGGCTGGGAACACAGAGGATAGCATAGCGGCCCATTTTGTGTAAACACACCATTGTGAGGGAGCGAGGGATGCAGTAAAGAAGGAATAATGAATCGGAAAAGAGATACTCGTCTCCCAAAAGAATATCTTATCGTTTCAGTAGAAACGTATCTCGATTCAGAAGTAGAAGGCTGGGAACACAGAGGATATCATAACGACGCAATTTCTGTGTAAATACGCCATTGTGATGGAGCGAGGGATGCAGTAAAGAAGGAATAAAGAATCGGAAAAGAGATAATCGACTCCCAAAAGATAATCATATCGATTCCGTAACAACGTATCTCGATTCAGCAGGAGAAGGCTGGGAACCCAGAGGATATCATAACGACGCAATTTCTGTGTAAATACGCCATTGTGATGGAGCGAGGGATGCAGTAAAGAAGGAATAAAGAATCGGAAAAGAGATAATCGACTCCCAAAAGAATATCTTCTCATTTCAGTAGAAACGTATCTCGATTCAGAAGTAGAAGGCTGGGAACCCAGAGGATATCATAACGACGCAACTTCTGTGTAAATACGCCATTGTGAGGGAGCCAAGGATGCAATAAAGAAGGAATATTTCATCAGAAATGGGATACTCGACTCCCAAAAGAAAATCCTATCGTTTCCATAGAAACGTATCTCGATTCAGAAGGAGAAGGCTGGGAACCCAGAAGACATCATAGCGACGCAATTTCTGTGTAAACACGCCATTGTGAGGGAGCGAGGGACGCAGTAAAGAAGGAATAATGCATCGGGAAAGAGATACTCGACAAACAAAAGATAATGATATCGTTTCCATAGAAACGTATCTCGATTCAGAAGGAGAAGGCTGGGAACCCAGTGTATCTCATAGCGACGCAATTTTTGTGTAAATACGCCATTGTGAGGGAGCGAGGGAAGCAGTATATAAGGAAAAATGCATCGGAAAACAGATCCTCGACTCCCAAAAGATAATCATGTCGATTCTGTAGAAATGTATCTCGATTGAGAAGGAGAAGGCTGGGAACCCAGAGTATATCATAACGACGCAATTTTTGTGTAAATACGCAATTGTGAGGAAGCGAGGGATGCAGTAAAGCAGGAATAATGCATCGGAAAAGAGATACTCGACTCCCAAAAGAAAATCCTATCGTTTCCGAAGAAACGTATCTCGATTTAGAAGGAGAAGGCAGGAAACCTAGAGTACTTCTTATCGACGCAAATTATTTGTTAATTCGTCAATGTGAGGAAGCGAGGCATGCAGTAAAGAAGGAATAATGCATTGGAATAAGGATACTCGTCTCCCAAAAGAAAATCCTATTGTTACCGTAGAAGCGTATCTCGATTCAGAAGGAGAAGCCTGGGAACCCAGAGGATATCATACCGACGCAATTTCTGTGTAAATACGCCATTGTGAATGAGCGCGGGATGCAGTAAAGTAGGAATAATGCATCGGAAAAGAGATACTCGATTCCCGAAAGAAAATCCTGTCGTTTCCGTAGAAACGTATCTCGATTCAGAAGGAGAAGGCAGGGAACCAGGAGTATCTCATAGCGACGCAATTTCTGTGTAAATACACCATTGTGAGGGAGCGAGGGATGCAGTAAAGAAGGAATAATGCATCGGAAAAGAGGTACTGGACTACCAAAAGGAAATCCTATCGTTTCTATAGAAACAGATCTCGATTCAGAAGGAGAAGATTGCTAACCGAGAGCATCTCATAGCGACGCAATAACTGTGTAAATACGCCATTGTGAGGGAGCGAGGGATGCAGTAAAGAAGGAATAATACTTCGGAAAAGAGATACTCAACTCCCGAAAGAAAATGCTATCGTTTCCGTAGAAACGTATCTCGATTCAGAAGCAGAAGACCGGAAACCCAGAGTATTTCGTATCGACGTAATTTCTGTGTAAATTCGCCATTGTGAGGGATCAAGGGATGGAGTAAATAAGGTATAATGCATCGGAAAAGAGATACTCGACACCCAAAAGAAAATCATATCGTTTCCATAGAAACGTAAGTCGATTCAGATGGAGAAGCCATGGAACGCAAAGTATTTTACAGCGACGTAATTTCTGTGTAAATAAGAAATTGTGAGGGAGCAAGGGATGCAGTAAAGAAGCAATAATGCATTGGAAAAGAGATACTCGACTCCCAAAATAAAATCCTACCGTTTCCGTAGAAACGATACTCGATTCAGAACGAGATGGCAGCTAACCCAGAGTAACTCATAGCCACGCAATTTCTGTGTAAATACGCCATTGTGAGGGAGCGAGGGAAGCAGTAAAGAAGGAATAATGCATCGGAAAAGAGATAATGGACTCCCAAAAGAAAATCCTATCGTTTCCGTAGAACCTTAACTCGATTCAGATGGAGAAGGCAGACAACCCAGAGTAATTTATAGCGACCCAATTTCTGTGTAAATTCGCCATTGTGAGGGAGCGAGGGATCCAGTAATGATGGAATAATGCATCTGAATAGAGTTACTCGACTCCCAAAACGAAATCCTATCGGTTCCCTAGAACAAAACTCCATTCAGATGGAGAAGGAATGGATACCAGAGTATTTCATAGCGACGCAGTTTCTGTCTAAATTCGCAGTTGTGAGGAAGCGCGTGATGCATTAAAGAAGGAATAATGCATCGGAAAGGAGATATTCGACTCCCAAAACAAAATCCTTTCGTTTCCGTAGAAACGTAACTCATTTTAGATGGAGAAGGCATGGAACCCAGAGTATTTCATAGCGACGCAATTTCCGTATAAATACGCCATTGTGAGGGAGCGATGGATGCAGTAAAGAAGGAATAGTGCATCGGAAGAGAGGTACTCGACTCCCAAAACAAAATTCTCTCGTTTCCGTAGAAACGTAACTTGATTCAAAATGAGAAGGCATGGAACCCAGAGTATTGCACAGCGACGCAATTTCTGTAAACATTCGGCATTACGAGGGAGTGAGGAATGCAGTAAAGAAGGAATAATGAATCGGTAAAGAGATACTCGAATCCCAAAAGAAAATCCTATCGTTTTCGTAGAAATGTAACTCGATGCTGAAGAAGAAGGCAGGGAACTTAGAGGAGATCATAGCGACGCAATTTCTGTTTAAATACGCCATTGTGAGGAAGCGAGAGATGCAGTTAAGAAGGAATAATGCATCGGAAAAGAGATACTCGACTCCCAAAAGATAATCATATGGATTCCGTATAAACGTATCGCGATTCAGCAGGAGAAGGCTGGGAACCCAGAGGATATCATAACGACGCAATTTCTGTGTAAATACGCCATTGTGATGGAGCGAGGGATGCAGTAAAAAAGGAATAAAGAAAAGGAAAAGAGATAATCGACTCCCAAAAGAATATCTTATCGTTTTCGTAGAAACTAACTCGATGCAGAAGGAGAAGGCACGGAACCCAGAGTATCTCATAGCGACGCAATTTCTGTGTAGGTACGACATTGTGAGGTAGCGAGGGATGCAGTAAAGAAGGAATAACGCATCGGAAAAGAGATACTCGACTCCCAAAAGAAAATCCATTCGTTTTCGTAGAAACGTAACTCAATTCAGATGGAGAAGGCATGAAACCCAGTGTATTTCATAGCCACGCAATTTCTGTCTAAATTCACCATTGTGAGGGAGCGAGGGATGCACTAAAGAAGGAATAATGCATCGGAAAAAAGATACTCGACTCCCAACACCAAATCCTATCGTTTCCCTAGAAACATAACTCAATTCAGAAACAGAACGAATGGATACAAGAGTATTTCATAGTGACGCAGTTTCTGTCTAAATTCGCAATTGTGAGGAAGCGAGTGATGCATTAAAGAAGGAATAATGCATCGGAAAGGAGGTATTCGACTCCCAAAACAAAATCCTTTTGTTTCCGTAGAAACGTAACTCGTTTTAGATGGAGAAGGCATGGAACCCAGAGTATTTCATAGCGACGCAGTTTCCGTATAAATACGCCATTGTGAGGGAGCGATGGATGCAGTAAAGAAGGAATAATGCATCGGGAAAGAGATACTCGACTCCCAAAACAAAATTCTCACGTTTCCGTAGAAACGTAACTCGATTCAGAATGAGAAGGCATGGAAACCAGAGTATTGCACAGCGACGCAATTTCTGTGTTCATTCGGCATTTTGAGGGAGTGAGGGATGCAGTAAAGAAGGAATAATGAATCGGTAAAGAGATACTCGAATCCCAAAAGAAAATCCTATCGTTTTCGTAGAAACATAACTCGATGCAGAAGGAGAAGGCAGGGAACACAGAGTATCTCATAGCGACGCAATTTCTGTGTAAACACGCCATTGTGATGGAGCGAGGGATGCAGTAAAGAAGGGATAATGCATCGGAAAAGAGATACTCGACTCCCAAAAGAATATCTTATCGTTTCCGTAGAAACGTATCTCGATTTAGAAGAAGGCTGGGAACCCAGAGGAGATCATAGCGACGCAATTTCTGTTTTAATACGTCATTGTGAGGAAGCGAGAGATGCAGTAAAGAAGGAATAATGCATCGGATAAGAGATACTCGACTAACAAAAGACAATGATATCTTTTTCGTAGAAACGTATCTTGATTCAAAAGCAGAAGGCTGGGAACCCAGTGTATCTCATAGCGACGCAATTTCTGTGTAAGTACGACATTGTGAGGTAGCGAGGGATGCAGTAAAGAAGGAATAATGCATCGGAAAAGAGATAATCTACTCCCAAAAGCTAATCATATCGATTCCGTAGAAACATATCTAGATTCAGAAGGAGAAGGCTGGGAACCCAGAGTATATCATAACGACGCAATTTCTGTGTAAATATACCATTGTGAGGAAGCGAGAGATGTAGTAGAGAAGGAATAATGCATCGGAAAAGAGATACTCGGCTAACAAAAAAAATCCCATCGTTTCCATAGAAACGTATCTCGATTCAGAAGCAGAAGGCTGGGAGCCAGAGGATATCATAGCGACGCAATTTCTGTGTAAATATACCATTGTGCGGAAGCGAGGGATTCAGTAAAGAAGGAATAATGCATCGGAAAAGAGATACTCGACACCCAAAAGAAAATCCTATCGTTTCCGTAGAAACGTATCTCGATTTAGAAGAAGGCTGGGAACCCAGAGTATCTCATAGCTACGCACTTTCTGTGTAAATACGCCATTGTGAGGGAGCGAGGGATGCAGTATATAAGGAATAATGCATTGGAAAAGAGATCCTCGTCTCCCAAAAAAAATCCCATCGTTTCCGTAGATACGTATCTCGATTCAGAAGGAGAAGGCAGTGAACCCAGAGTATCTCATAGCGACGCAATTTCTGTGTAAATACGCCATTGTGAGGGAGCGAGGGATGCAGTAAAGAAGGAATAATGCATCGGAAAAGAGATACTCGTCTCCCGAAAGAAAATGCTATCGTTCCCGTAGAAACGTGTCTCGATTCAGAAGGATAAGGCAGGGAACCCTAGAGTATGTCATAGCGACGCAATTTCTGTGTAAGTACGACATTGTGAGGTACCGAGGGATGCAGTAAAGAAGGAATAATGCATCGGAAAAGAGATACTCCACTCACAAAAGAAAATCATATCGTTTCCATACAAACGTATCTCGATTCAGAAGGAGAAGGCTGGGAACCCAGAGGATATCATAGCGACGCCATTTCTGTGTAAACACGCCATTATGAGGAGCGAGGGATGCTGTAAAGAAGGAATAATGCATCGGAAAAGAGATACTCCACTCACAAAAGAAAATCATATCGTTTCCGTAGTCATGTACCTCGATTCAGAAGGAGAAGGCTGGGAACCCAGAGGATATCATAGCGACGCAATTTCTGTGTAGATATACAATTGTGCGGAAGCGAGGGATTCAGTAAAGAAGGAATAATGCATCGGAAAAGAGATACTCGACACCCAAAAGAAAATCCTATCGTTTCCGTAGAAACGTATCTCGATTTAGAAGGAGAAGGCAGGGAACCCAGAGTATCTCATAGCGACGCAATTTCTGTGTAAGTGCGACATTGTGAGGTAGCGAGGGATGCAGTAAAGAAGGAATAATGCATCAGAAAAGAGATACTCTGCTCCCAAAAGAAAACCCTATCGTTTCCACAGAAACGTATCTCGATTTAGAAGAAGGCTGGGAATCCAGAGTATCTCATAGCTACGCAATTCCTGTGTGAATTCGCCATTGTGAGGGAGCGGGGGATGCACTAAAGAAGGAATAACGCATCGGAAATGTGATACTCGAGTCCCAAAACAGAATCCTCTCGCTTCCATAGAAACGTATCTCGATTCAGAAGGAGAAGCCAGGGAACCCAGAGTATGTCATATCGATGCAATTTCTGTTTAAATACGCCATTGTGAGTAAGCGAGGGATGCAGTAAAGAAGGAATAATGCATCGGAAAAGAGATAATCGACTCCCAAAACAATATCCTCTCGTTTCCGTAGAAAAGTAATTCGATTCAGAATGAGAAGGCATGGAACCCAGAGTATTTCATAGCGACGCAATTTCTGTGTACATTCTTCATTATGAGGGAGTGAGGGATGCAGTAAAGAAGGAATAATGCTTCGGAAAAGAGATACTCGACGCCCAAAACCAAACCCTCTCGTTTCCGTAGAAACGTAACTCGATTCACAAGGAGAAGGCATGGAACCCAAAGTATTTCATAGCGACGCAATTTCTCTGTACATTCGGCATTATGAGGGAGTGAGGGATGCAGTAAAGAAGGAATGATGCTTCGGAAAAGAGATACTCGACTCCCAAAACCAAATCCTCTCGTTTCCGTACAAACGTAACTCGATTCACAAGGAGAAGGCATGGAACCCAAAGTATTTCATCGCGACGCAATTTCTGTGTACATTCGGAATTATGAGGGAGTGAGGGATGCAGTAAAGAAGGAATAATGCTTCGGAAAAGAGATACACGACTCCCAAAACCAAATCCTCTCGTTTCCGTAGAAACGTAACTCGATTCACAAGGAGATGGCATGGAACCCAAAGAAATTCATAGCGACGCAATTTCTGTGAACATTCGGCATTATGAGGGAGTGAGGGATGCAGTAAAGAAGGAAGAATCCATCGGAAAAGAGATACTCGACTCCCAAAACAAAATCCTCTCGTTTCCGTAGAAACGTAACTCGATTCAGATCGAGAAGGCAGGGAACCCAGAGTATCTCATAGCGACGCAATTTCTGTGTAAACACGCCATTGTGAGGGAGCAAGGGATGCAGTAAAGAAGGAATAATGCATCGGAAAAGAGATACTCGAGTCCCAAAACATAATCATATCGTTTTCGTAGAAACGTATCTCGATTCAGAAGGAGAAGCCAGGGAACCCAGAGTATTTCATATCGACGTAATTTCTGTGTAAATTCGCCATTGTGAGGGAGCAAGGGATGGAGTAAGGAAGGTATAATGCATCGGAAAAGAGACACTCGACACCCAATAGAAAATCCTATCGTTTCCGTAGAAACGTAAGTCGATTCAGATGGAGAAGCCACGGAACCCAAAGAATTATATAGCGACGTAATTTCTGTGTAAATACGCCATTGTGAGGGAGCCAGGGAAGCAGTAAAGAAGGAATAATGCATCGGAAAAAAGATAATGGACTGCCAAAAGAAAATCAAATCGTTTCCGTAGAACCTTAACTCGAGATAGATGGAGAAGTCAGACAACACAGAGTATCTTATAGCAACCAAATTTCTGTGTAAGTTCGCTATTGTGAGGGACCGAGGGATCCAGTAAAGATGGAATAATGCATCTGAAAAGAGTTACTCGACTCCCAAAACCAAATCCTATCATTTCAGTGTAACCGTAACTCGATTCAATAGGAGAAGCCAGCGAACACAGAGTATCTCACAGCGACGCAATTTCTGTGTAAATACGCCATTGTGAGGGAGCGAGGGATGCAGTATATAAGGAATAATGCATTGGAAAAGAGATCCTCGTCTCCCAAAAAAAAACCCATCGTTTCCGTAGATACGTATCTCGATTCAGAAGGAGAAGGCAGTGAACCCAGAGTATCTCATAGCGACGCAATTTCTGTGTAAATACGCCATTGTGAGGGAGCGAGGGATGCAGTAAAGAAGGAATAATGCATCGGAAAAGAGATACTCGTCTCCCGAAAGAAAATGCTATCGTTCCCGTAGAAACGTGTCTCGATTCAGAAGGATAAGGCAGGGAACCCTAGAGTATGTCATAGCGACGCAATTTCTGTGTAAGTACGACATTGTGAGGTACCGAGGGATGCAGTAAAGAAGGAATAATGCATCGGAAAAGAGATACTCCACTCACAAAAGAAAATCATATCGTTTCCATACAAACGTATCTCGATTCAGAAGGAGAAGGCTGGGAACCCAGAGGATATCATAGCGACGCCATTTCTGTGTAAACACGCCATTATGAGGAGCGAGGGATGCTGTAAAGAAGGAATAATGCATCGGAAAAGAGATACTCCACTCACAAAAGAAAATCATATCGTTTCCGTAGTCATGTACCTCGATTCAGAAGGAGAAGGCTGGGAACCCAGAGGATATCATAGCGACGCAATTTCTGTGTAGATATACAATTGTGCGGAAGCGAGGGATTCAGTAAAGAAGGAATAATGCATCGGAAAAGAGATACTCGACACCCAAAAGAAAATCCTATCGTTTCCGTAGAAACGTATCTCGATTTAGAAGGAGAAGGCAGGGAACCCAGAGTATCTCATAGCGACGCAATTTCTGTGTAAGTGCGACATTGTGAGGTAGCGAGGGATGCAGTAAAGAAGGAATAATGCATCAGAAAAGAGATACTCTGCTCCCAAAAGAAAACCCTATCGTTTCCACAGAAACGTATCTCGATTTAGAAGAAGGCTGGGAATCCAGAGTATCTCATAGCTACGCAATTCCTGTGTGAATTCGCCATTGTGAGGGAGCGGGGGATGCACTAAAGAAGGAATAACGCATCGGAAATGTGATACTCGAGTCCCAAAACAGAATCCTCTCGCTTCCATAGAAACGTATCTCGATTCAGAAGGAGAAGCCAGGGAACCCAGAGTATGTCATATCGATGCAATTTCTGTTTAAATACGCCATTGTGAGTAAGCGAGGGATGCAGTAAAGAAGGAATAATGCATCGGAAATGAGATACTCGTCTCCCGAAAGAAAATGCTATCGTTCCCGTAGAAACGTGTCTCCATTCAGAAGGATAAGGCAGGGAACCCTAGAGTATGTCATAGCGACGCAATTTCTGTGTACATTCTTCATTATGAGGGAGTGAGGGATGCAGTAAAGAAGGAATAATGCTTCGGAAAAGAGATACTCGACGCCCAAAACCAAATCCTCTCGTTTCCGTAGAAACGTAAATCGATTCACAAGGAGAAGGCATGCAACCCAAAGTATTTCATAGCGACGCAATTTCTCTGTACATTCGGCATTATGAGGGAGTGAGAGATGCAGTAAAGAAGGAATGATGCTTCGGAAAAGAGATACTCGACTCCCAAAACCAAATCCTCTCGTTTCCGTAGAAACGTAACTCGATTCACAAGGAGATGGCATGGAACCCAAAGAATTTCATAGCGACGCAATTTCTGTGAACATTCGGCATTATGAGGGAGTGAGGGATGCAGTAAAGAAGGAAGAATCCATCGGAAAAGAGATACTCGACTCCCAAAACAAAATCCTCTCGTTTCCGTAGAAACGTAACTCGATTCAGATTGAGAAGGCAGGGAACCCAGAGTATCTCATAGCGACGCAAGTTATGTGTAAATTCGCCATTGTGTTTGAGCGAGGGATGTAGTAAGGATGGAATATTTCATCGTAAAAGAGATACTCGACTCCCGAAACAAAATGCTGTCGTTTCCGTAGAAACGTGTCTCGATTCAGAAGGATATGGCAGGGAACCCTAGAATATGTCATAGCGACGCAATTTCTGTGTAAGTACGACATGGTGAGGTAGCGAGGGATGCAGTAAAGAAGGAATAATGCATCGGAAAAGGGATACTCCACTCACAAAAGAAAATCATATCGTTTCCGTCGAAACGTATCTCGATTCAGAAGGAGAAGGCTGGGAACCCAGAGGATATCATAGCGACGCAATTTCTGTGTAAACACGCCATTGTGAGGGAGCAAGGGATGCAGTAAAGAAGGAATAATGCATAGGAAAAGAGATACTCGAGTCCCAAAACGTAATCATATCGTTTTCGTAGAAACGTATCTCGATTCAGAAGGAGAAGCCAGGGAACCCAGAGTATTTCATATCGACGTAATTTCTGTGTAAATTCGCCATTGTGAGGGAGCAAGGGATGGAGTAAGGAAGGTATAATGCATCGGAAAAGAGACACTCGACACCCAAAAGAAAATCCTATCGTTTCCGTAGAAACGTAAGTCGATTCAGATGGAGAAGCCACGGAACCCAAAGAATTATATAGCGACGTAATTTCTGTGTAAATACGCCATTGTGAGGGAGCCAGGGAAGCAGTAAAGAAGGAATAATGCATCGGAAAGAAGATAATGGACTGCCAAAAGAAAATCAAGTCGTTTCCGTAGAACCTTAACTCGAGATAGATGGAGAAGTCAGACAACACAGAGTATCTTATAGCAACCCAATTTCTGTGTAAGTTCGCTATTGTGAGGGACCGAGGGATCCAGTAAAGATGGAATAATGCATCTGAAAAGAGTTACTCGACTCCCAAAACCAAATCCTATCATTTCAGTGTAACCGTAACTCGATTCAATAGGAGAAGCCAGCGAACACAGAGTATCTCACAGCGACGCAATTTCTGTGTAAATACGCCAATGTGAGGGAGCGAGTGATGCAGTAAAGAAGGAATAATGCATCGCAAAAGAGATACTCGACTCCCAAAAGAAAATCCTATCGTTTTCGCAGAACCGTAACTCGATGCAGAAGGAGAAGGCAGGGAACACAGAGTATCTCATAGCGACGCAATTTCTGTGTAAATACGCCATTGTGATGGAGCGAGGGATGTACTAAAGGAGGAATAATGCATCGGAAAAGAGATACTCGACTCCCAAAACCAAATCCTCTCGTTTCCGTAGAAACGTAACTCGATTCACAAGGAGAAGGCATGGAACCCAAAGTATTTCATAGCGACGCAATTTCTCTGTACATTCGGCATTATGAGGGAGTGAGGGATGCAGTAAAGAAGGAATAATGCTTGGGAAAAGAGATACTCGACTCCCAAAAGAAAATCCTCTCGTTTCCGTAGAAACGTAACTCGATTCAGAATGAGATAGCATGGTACCCAGACTATTTCATAGCGACGCAATTTCTGTGTACATTCGGCATTATGAGGGAGTGAGGGATGCAGTAAAGAACGAATAATGCTTCGGAAAAGAGATACTCGACTCCCAAAACCAAATCCTCTCGTTTCCGTAGAAACGTAACTCGATTCACAAGGAGAAGGCATGGAACCCAAAGTATTTCATAGCGACTCAAGTTCTGTGTAAATTCGCCATTGTGTGGGAGCGAGGGATGTAGTAAAGAAGGAATAATGCATCGGTAAAGAGATACTCCACTCACAAAAGAAAATTATATCGTTTCCGTCGAAACGTATCTCGATTCAGAAGGAGAAGGCTGGGATCCCAGAGGATATCATAGCGACGCAATTTCTGTGTAAACACGCCATTGTGAGGGAGCGAGGGATGCAGTAAAGAAGGAATAATGCATCGGAAAAGAGATACTCGAGTCCCAAAACATAAACATATCGTTTCCGTAGAAACGTATCTCGATTCAGAAGGAGAAGCCAGGGTGCCCAGAGTATTTCATATCGACGTAATTTCTGTGTAAATTCGCCATTGTGAGGGAGCAAGGGATGGAGTAAGGAAGGTATAATGCATCGGAAAAGAGATACTCGACACCCAAAAGAAAATCCTATCGTTTCCGTAGAAACGTAAGTCGATTCAGATGGAGAAGCCATGGAACCCAAAGAATTTTATAGCGACGTAATTTCTGTGTAAATACGAAATTGTGAGGGAGCGAGGGGTGCAGTAAGGAAGGAATAATGCATTGGAAAAGAGATACTCGACTCCAAAAAGAAAATCCTATCGTTTCCGTAGAAACGATACTCGATTCAGAAGGAGATGGCAGCTAACCCAGAGTATCTCATAGCGACGCAATTTCTGTGTAAATACGCCATTGTGAGGGAGCCAGGGAAGCAGTAAAGAAGGAATAATGCATCGGAAAAAAGATAATGGACTGCCAAAAGAAAATCAAATCGTTTCCGTAGAACCTTAACTCGATTCAGATGGAGAAGTCAGACAACACAGAGTATCTTATAGCGACCCAATTTCTGTGTAAGTTCGCCATTGTGAGGGACCGAGGGATCCAGTAAAGATGGAATAATGCATCTGAAAAGTGTTACTCGACTCCCAATACCAAATCCTATCATTTCAGTGTAACCGCAACTCGATTCAATAGGAGAAGCCAGCGAACACTGAGTATCTCACAGCGACGCAATTTCTGTGTAAATACGCCAATGTGAGGGAGCGAGTGATGCAGCAAAGAAGGAATAATGCATCGCAAAAGAGATACTCGACTCCCAAAAGAAAATCCAATCGTTTTCGTAGAAACGTAACTCAATTCAGATGGAGAAAGCATGGAACCCACTGTATTTCATAGCGACGCAATTTCTGTGTAAATACGCCATTGTGATGGAGCGAGGGATGCAGTAAAGATGGAATAATGCATCTGAAAAGAGTTACTCGACTCCCAATACCAAATCCTATCATTTCAGTGTAACCGCAACTCGATTCAATAGGAGAAGCCAGCGAACACTGAGTATCTCACAACGACGCAATTTCTGTGTAAATACGCCAATGTGAGGGAGCGAGTGATGCAGTAAAGAAGGAATAATGCATCGCGAAAGAGATACTCGACTCCCAAAAGAAAATCCAATCGTTTTCGTAGAAACGTAACTCAATTCAGATGGAGAAAGCATGGAACCCACTGTATTTCATAGCGACGCAATTTCTGTGTAAATACGCCATTGTGATGGAGCGAGGGATGCAGTAAAGGAGGAATAATGCATCGGAAAAGAGATACTCGACTCCCAAAACCAAATCCTCTCGTTTCCGTAGAAACGTAACTCGATTCATAATGAGAAGGCATGGAACCCAAAGTATTTCATAGCGACGCAATTTCTGTGTACATTCGGCATTATGAGGGAGTGACGGATGCAGAAAAGAAGGAATAATGCATCGCAAAAGAGATACTCGACTCCCAAAACCAAATCCTCTCGTTTCAGTTTAAACGTAACTCGATTCACAAGGAGAAGGCATGGAACCCAAAGTATTTCATAGCGACGCAATTTCTGTGTACATTCTGCATTATGAGTGAGTGAGGGATGCAGTAAGGAAGGAATAATGCTTCGGAAAACAGATACTCGACCCCCAAAACAAAATCCTCTCGTTTCCGTAGAAACGTAACTCGATTCAGAATGAGAAGGCATGGGACCCAGACTATTTCATAGCGACGCAATTTCTGTGTACATTCGGCATTATGAGGGAGTGAGGGATGCAGTAAAGAAGGAATAATGCTTCGGAAAAGAGATACTCGACTCCCAAAACCAAATCCTCTCGTTTCTGTAGAAACGTAACTCGATTCAGAATGAGAAGGCATGGAACCCAGACTATTTCATAGCGACGCAATTTCTGTGTATATTCGGCATTATGAGGGAGTGAGGGATGCAGTAAAGAAGGAATAATGCTTCGGAAAAGAGATACTCGACTCCCAAAACCAAATCGTTCTCGTTTCCGTAGAAACGTAACTCGATTCACAAGGAGAAGGCATGGAACCCAAAGTATGTCATAGCGACGCAATTTCTGTGTACACTCGGCATTATGAGGGAGTGAGGGATGCAGTAAAAAAGGAATAATGAATCGGTAAAGAGATACTCGACTCCCAAAAGAAAATCCTATCGTTTTCGCAGATGCGTAACTCGATGCAGAAGGAGAAGGCAGGGAACACAGTGTATCTCATAGCGACGCAATTTCTGTGTAAATACGCCATTGTGATGGAGCGAGGGATGCAGTAAAGGAGGAATAATGCATCGGAAAAGAGATACTCGACTCCCAAAACCAAATCCTCTCGTTTCCGTGGAAACGTAACTCGATTCACAAGGAGAAGGCATGGAACCCAAAGTATTTCATAGCGACGCAATTTCTGTGTACATTCGGCATTATGAGGGAGTGAAGGATGCAGTAAAGAAGGAATAATGCTTGGGAAAAGAGATACTCGACTCCCAAAACCAAATCCTCTCTTTCCGTAGAAACGTAACTCGATTCACAAGGAGAAGGCATGGAACCCAAAGTATTTCATAGCGACAGGATTTCTGTGTACATTCTGCATTATGAGTGAGTGAGGGATGCAGTAAAGAAGGAATAATGCTTCGGAAAACAGATACTCGACTTCCAAAACAAAATCCTCTCGTTTCCGTAGAAACGTAACTCGATTCAGAATGAGAAGGCATGGAACCCAGAGTATTTCATAGCGACGAAATTTCTGTGTACATTCGGCATTATGAGGGAGTGAGGGATGCAGTAAAGAAGGAATAATACTTCGGAAAAGAGATACTCGACTCCCAATACCAAATCCTCTCTTTCCGTAGAAACTTAACTAGATGCAGAAGGAGAAGGCACGGAACACAGAGTATCTCATAGCGACGCAATTTCTGTGTAAATGCGCTATTGTGATGGAGCGAGGTATGCAGTAAAGGAGGAATAATGCATCGGTAAAGAGATACTCGACTCCCAAAACCAAATCCTCTCGTTTCCGTAGTAACGTAACTCGATTCACAAGGAGAAGGCATGGAACCCAAAGTATTTCATAGCGACGCAATTTCTGTGTACATTCGGCATTATGAGGGAGTGAAGGTTGCAGTAAAGAAGGAATAATGCTTCGGAAAAGAGATACTCGACTCCCAAAACCAAATCCTCTCGTTTCCGTAGAAACGTAACTCGATTCAGAATGAGAATGCATGGAACCCAGAGTATTTCATACCGACGCAATTTCTGTGTACATTCGGCATTATGGGGGAGTGAGGGATGCAGTAAAGAAGGAATAATGCTTCGGAAAACAGATACTCGACTCCCAAATCCAAATCCTCTCGTTTCCGTAGAATCGTAACTCGATTCACAAGGAGAAGGCATGAAACCTAAAGTATTTCACAGCGACGCAATTTCTGTGTACATTCGGCATTATGAGGGAGTGAGGGATGCAGTAAAGAAGGAGGAATGCATCGGAAAGGAGATACTCGACTCCCAAAAGTAAATACTGGTCTTGTTGTAGAAACGTTTCTCGATTCAGCTGGAGAAGGCATGGAACAAAGGGTATTTCATAGCGACGCAATTTCGGTGTTAATTCGTCAATTTGAGAGTGCGAGGGATGCAGTAGTGAAGCAATAATGCATCAGAAAAGATATACGCGACTCAAAAAAGAAAATCTTGTCGTTGCCGTAGAAACGTTATTCGATTCAGAAGGAGGAGGCACGGAACCCAGAGTATTTCATAGCGACGAAATTAATGTGTTAATTCGTCAATGTGAGGGAGCGGGGGATGTACAAAAGACGGAATAATGCAGCGGCAAAGAGATACTCGACTCACATAGAAAATTCTCTCGATGCCGTAGAAACGTCACTCGATTCAGAATGAGGAGGCATGGAACCAATAGTATTTCATAGCGACGAGATTTCTGTGTTAATTCGTCAATGTAAGGGAGCGAGGGATGCAGTATAGAAGGAATAATGCATCGGAAAATAGATACTCGTCTCCCAAAAGGAAATCCTGACGTTGCCGTAGAAACATTACTCGATTCAGAAGGAGAAGGCATGGAATCCAGAGTATTTCATAGCGACGCAATTTCTGTGATATTTCGTGAATGTGAGGGAGCGAGGGATGCAGTAAAGATGGAATAATGCATCGGAAAAGAGATACTCGACTCCCAAAAGAAAATCCTATCGATGCCGTAGCACTGTTACTCGATTTAGAAGGAGGAGGCATGGAACCCAGGGTATTTCATAGCGACGAAATTTCTGTGTTAATTCGGCAATGTGGGGGAGAGAGGGATGCAGTAAAGAAGGAATAATGCATCGGAAAAGAGATATTCGTCTCACAAAGAAAATCCAGTCGATGCTGTAGAAACGTTACTCGCTTCAGAAGGAGGAGGCATGGAACCTGGAGTATTTCATAGCGACGCAATTTCTGTGCTAATTCCTCAATGTGATGGATCGAGGGATGCAGTAAAGAATGGATAATGCATCAGGAAAACAGAAACTCGACTTCCAAAAGTAAATATTGTCATTGTTGTAGAAACGTTTCTCGATTCAAAAGGAGAACGCATGGAACAAATAGTATTTCATAGCGACGCAATTTCTGTGCTAATTCGTCAATGTGTGGGAGCGAGGGATACGGTAAAGAAGCAATGATGCATCGGAATAAAGTTACTCGACTCCAAAAAGAAAATCCTGTGGTTGCCGTAGAAACGTGACTTGATTCAGAAGCAGAAGACATGGAACCCAGAGTATTTCATTCCGACGCAATTTCTGTGATATTTCGTCAATGTGAGGGAGCGAGGGATGCAGTAAGGAAGGAATAATGCATCGGAAAAGAGATACGCGTCTCCCAAAAAAATCCTGTCGTTGACGTAGAAACGTTACTCGATTCAGAAGGAGATGGCATGGAACCCAGAGTATTTAATAGTGACGCAATTTGTGTGTTAATTTGTCAATGTGAGGGACCGAGGGATTCAGTAAAATATCAATAATGCATCAGATAACAAATGCTCGACTCCCAAAAGAAAATCCTGTCGTTGCTGAAGAAACGTTACTCGATTCAGAAGGAGAAGGCATGGAAACCAAAGTATTTCATAGCGATGCAATTTCTGTGTTAATTCGTCAATGTGAGTGAGTGAGGTATGCGGTATAGAAGGAATAATGCATCGGAAAAGAGATACTCGACTCCCAAAAGGAAATCCTGTCGTTGCTGTAGAAACGTTACTCGATTCAGATGGAGAAGGCATGGAACCGAGAGTATTTCATAGCGACGCAATTTCTGTGATATTTCGTGAATGTGAGGGAGCGGGGATTCAGTAAAATAGCAATAATGAATCGGATAAGAAATACTCGAATCCCAAAAGAAAATACTGTCGTTGCCGTAGAAACGTTACTCGATTCAGAAGGAGAAGTCATGGAACTCAGAGTATTTCATAGCGACGCAATTTCTGTGTTAATTCGTCAATGTGAGGGAGCGAGGGATGCAGTAAACAAGGAATAATGCATCGGAAAACAGATACTCGACTCCCAAATGAAAATCCTGTCGTTGCCCTAGAAACGTTGCTAGATTCAGATGGAGAAGGCATGGAAACCAAAGTATTTCATAGCGATGCAATTTCTGTGTTAATTCGTCAATGTGAGGGAGCGAGGGATGCAGTAAAGAAGGAATAATGCATCGGAAAAGAAGTACTCGACTCCCAAAAGAAAATCCTGTCGAAGCTGTAGAAATGTTACTCGATTTAGAGGGAGGAGGCATGGAACCCAGAGTATTTCATAGCGACGAAATTTCTGTGTTAATTCGGCAATGCGAGCGAGAGAGGGATGCAGTAAAGAAGGAATAATGCATCGGAAAAGATATATTCGACTCACAAAGAAAATCCAGTCGATGCTGTAGAAACATTACTCTCTTCAGAAGGAGGAGGCATGGAACAAATAGTATTTCATAGCGACGCATTTTCTGTGCTAATTCGTCAATGTGAAGTTTTTTTTATAGAGATGTGGCCCCTCCACGCCCGCACCAACGTGGTGACCAAACCAAAAGTTCTACTGTCACCTCCGTAAAACATGTTAGTTATCTAGTAAATGGATCACAGAATGCTGGGCTGTGATGTTGTCCGTGCCCCTGGGTAAGACTACGCATTAACACGGTCCATCAGGTGATAGATAGTGGACGAAACGCGAGTGAGGTTAGCGATTTGAAGAGCAGAGAGAAAAAAGTGCCATGGCTCTTGCCGTGGGAAAAAAACCCTCTGCGACAGTGGGATGGGTAGTAAAAGCAGTAGTGGCTTACTAGCTGCGATAGCTCATGCAAGGTTGGATTTGTTAGTATGGGTATCATGCATAATTACCGTGACAAGCAATGGCGATGTATCCCAGTGGCTGCAGCTGCTACATTCCTGGAACAATCAAGATCGTTATACAGTAGTGGGAGATCGGCCATAGATCGTCTCACTGTGTAGGCGATGTGTGGAGCTTGTTTGCATGCAGTGTACGGTACGGCTTCCCTGTGTGGTGCCAGTTATTCGGCAGTGTATTTCAGCTGGATATCCAGTAATAGCGTCTGATTAACAGGGGCTCGCCTGTGCCGTTATGTTTGCGTATGCTTGGTCATAGATGTTATGCCCTTACAAGTATGTCTTTTGCTCTTTTATGTTTCCATCTATGGTTGTGGTCGTAGTTCCCCAGATTCAGAATAAACGGGTTCTGCGAATGTCTGGAGTTTCTGTATAGTCTTGTGGTGAGTTTGTGGATTTCCTCCGTGAGAGTCTCAAGTCGGTATTCCCGGTGAAGGTCCGCGATGCGTGTGTATCGTGGAGCATTGCTTATGATTTTGAGTACTTTGTTTTGTATGAGCTGCAGACGGCGCAGGCGTGTAGGCGCAGCGTATCCCCAGACAGGAGCTGCGTACGTCATCAGGGGTCGGATAAGTGTCATGTACATGGACCTCGACATCCTTCTGTTCAGTGTGCTACGCCTGTTGAGCATAGGATAGAGCTGTTTGAGCCTCGCGCTAGCTCGGTTGGTCATGTGTTGTATGTGGTCCCCCCCCCCCCCCCCCCGAGTAATTTCCGGTCCAGCCAGACACCGAGGTATTTGACTTTCTCGCGGAAACGTATTGGACGTGCATGTAGGGTTATTGGTCTGCAGTAACGGTGTTTGCGCAGTTGCTTCGGTCTTTTAGTGAACAGAACGGCTTCGCACCTGTCGACGTTTACTCTAACACGCCATTTCTCCAACCAAGGCTCGGCCACTCTGAGTGCAGTCTGTAGGCGTGACGTAATGTTTGATGGTTTCCAATCTTGCGCAAGGATGGCTGTGTCATCCGCGTAGATTGCCATCATTGTGTTGTGTGTGGTTGGGAGATCGTTTATGTAGAGGTTAAACAGTAGGGCCCCTAGGATGCTTCCCTGGGGTACTCCCACGTGCATACCGTGTCGTGTTGATTGTTTTCCCTGCACATCAGTGTTGAAACTCCTGTCTGTGAGGTATGAGTGTATTAGACGCAGCAGCCCGTCGGGGAATCCCGTGTCGCTGAGTTTGCGGATGAGGCCGTTGTGCCATAGACGGTCGAAAGCCTTTTCGATGTCCAGGAACACTGCCCCTGTAGCTTTGTTTATGTTGAAACCATGTGTTATATGTTTAACGACCCGTAGGAGTTGTTGTGTTGTGGAGTGGTGATTCCTCAAGCCGAATTGCTCCGGTCTCAGGATGTCATTTGTTATGCAGTGCCTAGTGATGCGTTTGAGAATCACCTTCTCAACAATCTTACTGAGCGAGCTCAGAAGGCTGATGGGTCGGTAATTTTGTGGGAGGCTGTGGTCTTTCCCCGGCTTCCTGAACATCAGGACCTTGGCCGTCTTCCAAAAGGCGGGGAAGTGTTGGTGTTTTAGTATGGCATTCGTTATGTGTGTTAGGTACCCAGTTGCTTTATCCGTGAACTCCTGGAGGACACGGTTTTGAATGCCATCATGACCAGGGGCTTTCCTAGCGGTGGAATGCATTATAGCACAGGAGACTTCGGCTGTGCTAGCATGTCGAATGTCGTCGCGCGATGGTTGGGCTAGAATGCGTGTAACCTCTTGGTCAGAAGCCAGTGTGAACACTGGATCTGATGGTACCAGGTTCGGTGTGAATGACGCTGCGAGTGTTTGGGCCATTAGTTCTGCTTTCTCTTCCGCTGAGTATGCAGGTCCGTCGGGCCCTTGTAGCGTTGGGGTGTATATTTTCTCCCTGGTGAAGTGTCGGGCTAGTTGCCACACGCCAGGTCGTGTGGTGTCCAGCCCTTCGAGTTTTTGGTTCCACTGTTGTGTTCTATGTGTTTGTATTTTATCGTGTATGATGCCCTGTAGTCTGTTAATGTGCCGTTTGAAGTACGGACGCCTGGTGCGCTGCCATTGTCTCCTGAGGCGATTCCTCATTGAGATTAGGCCCAGGATTTCCTGGGGCAGGGCCGCACTGCGTTGTTGTGAGGTGCGATCAGGTATGGTGCCTGCCATTGCGTCCTGGACGGGGTTAGTGAGGGTTTCCACTGCCTCGTCAATTTGTGCTGTTTCATTAATTTCGTGTATAGGTGGGATGTGGCTATCGAGCGTTTGCTTGAACCCTGTCCAATTCGCACGCCCGTAGTCCAACATCTTGCGTTGTTCCATGTGCTGCAGTGTTTCCTCAATGTATAGTATTACAGGTTGGTGGTTTTAGGGCAGATCGTTTTCAACGGCAACGTTGAGTGTCGTTGTAATGCCCTTGACGAGGGCCATGTCTACCTCGTCTGGCCTGAGTCCCCTCTGATAGGGAATGTGCGTCGGTTCAGTCGGCGCTAGTATAATGTAGTTTCTGCCAAGTGAATGTTCGTACAGTTTTTTGCCGTTGGGATTTCGTATGCGTGAAGTCCATTGTGGGTGTTTTGCGTTCAGATCTCCAGCGACTATTACTCGCGGTTAAATGTTGAGCAATGTGCTGATATCGTGTGTTAAAATGCCTACAGGGCTGTTGTATACCGATATCAGTGTGGTGTAGGCTCCGTTGAACTTGACTCTGACGGCCGTAGCCTCGATTTTTTCCAGTTCAGGGAGCTCTATGTTTGTGTGCTCAATGTCATTGTGTATGACGATTGCAGTTCCACCTGCCGCGGCGTCGCCCGGTCGGTCGGTACGATAGACACAGTAGCCAGGAAAGTTTAACTGTTTGTGCGGTTTAAGTTTAGTCTCGCTCAGTAGCGCGACAAGGATTCCCTTGCGCTCCATGAACGCGGCAAATTCTGCTCTTTTGTTGTGGATCGAGTCTGCATTCCAGAACAGGATCCGTGATAGTGTGTCCTGGTCTGCGTTCTGGGCCAGGTGTGGTATATTATTCATGTAAGAGTGTGAAAGAGTGTTGTGATGGCAGTGTGTACGACAGCCCAGTATTGCCCGGGTTCGGCGCTCATGAGCTGGGTGATGAGTGTAGTGACGGCCATCAGCACCTTGGTAAGGATTTCAATAGTCGTGTGTCGGGGGAATAGTGTTTCCAGTATTCCCCCAGGTGATGTGTTGGTGTTGGGTGTGGCAGCCTGAGGTGCAGCGCGTGGACGCCGAGCGGAGAGGACCTCGCAGCGCAGCCGCCGACCGCCAGCAGCCGTAGCTCGCCCGCTACCCCCTCCAGCCGGCCGCGCGCCAGCCGGCCGCTACCAGCGCTCCGCAGCCAGTCGCCCGGCAGCGCCCGGGGAGTGCGCATTAGCCGTTCCCGGCGCAGCCGCCCAGCGGCAACAGGCCGAGTGCCGAAGGGTTGAGCCTGCTCCCCTTCGACGCAAAGCCGCGCAACCAGTCGCGAACTGCCGCGAAATGAGCTTCGGCTCGCAGCTCCCGGTAGCCTCCCGTTACCCAACGTGATTCTCACGTTCTTTTAGGGACTCTGAGGCAGTACCAGGGCTCCTTCACGGGACCAAGCCCGCGTGCTGCAGGCCATTCTTCTTCCGCACCTCCTTTAGGTGCCGCGCTTGCACGAACAGCGCATGTTAGCGTAAAGTAGGGACCACCCACTTCCATAGGGAACAAGCAACACTTCTCTCGCCTTTCGAGAAAAGTAAAATTGTCGTTTCCCCCTTCCCACCCAATAAATAATCCTAAGTGTGAGATGGCGGACGCTATTAGCACTTCCCCCGCTGTCACCCGCAGCAAGACTGCAACACAAGAGGCGCGAGGATCGACTGCACCCGCCGGAAGTCGCGCCCCGCCCGCTACCGAAGGCAAGGGAGCGGCTGGCGACGCTCGACAGCTTGGCGCGAAAGCGCAAAAGCAGCTTGAGTCGCACCGGCTAATCACCGAACTTTTCGGGGCGGACGTCTCTCCCACAAAAACAAGTACACTGAACATCACGTTACACTCACCTGTCACTGGACAGTCATGTACCATTCTCCCACCGACGCCGCAGCCTCAAGAGATCGAGGCAGCGACGGCGGATGTGGACACAGAAAACTATTACACAGAGCCCTGGCAGGTGGAGGGCCCAAAACGCAGACCCAAAAAAAAAACACCAGCACAGACAAGCGAGCAACCAAACTCGCTAGGCAACCGAAAGGCGCTGTTGCCTACACCCACTAGCTCACCTCAGGCTAGCAACATTAACACACAACAAAACGCAAACACAGTTGTGGCGAACAACAACAAAGCACACAAAGCCACAACAGTGCCCACACAACACAAGACTGGTTTCCCCCCAGTTGTTATACAAAACTACGGGAACCTTTAGTGCCCTTAACACTGCATTCGCGGAGAGGCACATAAACAGCACATTACATGCAAAGTACTCGGGGGATAGGGCCTCACTGTACGTTGCCACAGACAACGAATACAAAGATCTTCTGACCTTCCTCAAAGATCGGAAGATCGAACATTACACGTACAGAACGCTGGACGAGAGAACCCAGCAGTACGAGATCAAGGGAGTGGACCCCAGCACCCCCAACGAGACAGTACATGCGGCCCTTTGTTATCTGGGATTCGACTGTAAAAGTGCCTCCCGGATGACAGGGTTCCGTACACACGCACCGCTACCACACTACATGGTTGAGTTAGCCGACACGGCTGATTCCCGCGCCATCCTGCAGATAAAGAGCTTTCTGCGGATGGACGTACGTGTAGAACTTTACGAACCACCCAACGTCCCCCAACAATGCAACAACTGCCAGCGGTTCGGCCACTCGGCCCTCCGCTGCGGCCTGGCAACTCGCTGCCGCGAATGCTCTGGCAACCACAGATCCAACACTTGCACACAAATACAACCAAACCAGCGACGCTGTGCCAACTGCGGTGGGCCCCATGCGGCAAACTTCAGACAGTGCAATGCATACAAACAGGCGCTGAAGCGAAAACAAGAAAGAAGCAGGGTACTTTATGACATACCACGCCCAAGGCCAACGCCGAACCCAGTAAGGAACGGCGTAACGTTTGCCACGGTTGCACGCCCTGGCGGAACGGCACAGGCTGCGGAACCTCAGCGCCCTACACACACACGTGAAACAACCGCTGCAACAGCCACACAACAGCCACAGACAACACCTGAAACCCAACAAGCATCGGTAACAACACCTATGCCCCCAAACAACACGACCCCACTCCCGGAAATCACGAGCTGCGAAGAAACGCACCATATACAGGAAAACACATCCACACAAGAACCCCCCGAACCCCAAGCCCAGAGGAGGAATAGACTTACACGCAAACACAGGGCGGGGAACACGAAATCACCACAACATGCCACGCAGCAACAACAGAACAGCAACACACAGGAAAACAGTCAACAAGACACCGAGACTGTAACTCACACTACCATCCCCCTCACCACAGAAGTAACGCAGGCGCCACAACCTCTGTCACAAAACACAAATGCCGCCCCAAACAACACACCAATAGCCGCACAAGCGGCCGCTAACCCCACAACAGCACCTCAGGCTGCCACAGCCAACACCAACACATCACCTGCCAGGGATGCGGTAAAGAAGCAATGATGCATCGGAATAAAGTTACTCGACTCCCAAAAGAAAATCGTGTGGTTGCCGTAGAAACGTGACTTGATTCAGAAGCAGAAGGCATGGAACCCAGAGTATTTAATTGCGACGCAATTTCTGTGATTTTTCGTCAATGTGAGGGAGCGAGGGATGCAGTAAGGAAGGAATAATGCATCGGAAAAGAGATACGCGACTCCCAAAAAAAATCCTGTCGTTGCCGTAGAAACGTTACTCGATTCAGAAGGAGGAGGCATGGAGCCCAGAGTATTTCATAGCGACGCAATCTCAGTGTGAATTCTTCAATGTGAGGGAGCGAGGGATGCAGAAAAGGAGGAATTATGCATCGGAAAAGAGATACTCGACTCGCAAAAGAGAATCCTGTCGTTGCCGTAGAAACGTTACTCGATTCAGAAGGAGATGGCGTGGAACCCAGAGTATTTAATAGTGACGCAATTTGTGTGTTAATTCGTCAATGTGAGGGAACGAGGGATTCAGTAATATACCAATAATGCATCGGATAAGAAATACTCGACTCCCAAAAGAAAATCCTGTCGTTGCCGAAGAAACGATACTCGATTCAGAAGGAGAAGCCATGGAACCCAGAGTATTTCATAGCGACGCAATTTCTGTGTTAATTCGTCAATGTGAGGGAGCGAGCGATGCAGTAAAAAAGGAATAATGCATCGGAGAAGAGATACTCGACTCCCAAATGAAAGTCCTGTCGTTCCCCTAGAAACGTTACTCGATTCAGAAGGAGTAGTCATGGAACACAGAGTATTTCATAGCGACGCAATTTCTGTGTTAATTCGTCAATGTGAGGGAGCGAGGGATGCAGTAAAAAAAGAATAATGCATCGGAATTGAGATACTCGACTCCCAAAAGAAAATCCCGTCGTTGCAGTAGAAATGTTACTCGATTCTGAAGGAGAAGCCATGGAACCCAGAGTATTTCATAGCGACTTAATTTCTGTGCGAATTCGTCAATGTGAGGTAGCGAGGGATGCAGTAAAGAAGGAATTTTGCATCGGAAAAGAGATACTCGACTCACATAGAAAATCCTGTCGATGCCGTAGAAACGTCAATCGATTCAGAAGGAGGAGGCACGGAACCCATAGTATTTCATAGCGATGAAATTTCTGTGCTAATTCGTCAATGTGAGTGAGCGAGGGATGCAGTATAGAAAGAATAATGCATCAGAAAAGAGATACTCGACTCCCAAAAGGAAATCCTGTCGTTGCCGTAGAAACGTTACTCGATTCTGAAGGTGAAGGCATGGAACCGAGAGTATTTCATAGCGACGCAATTTCTGTGTTAAATCGTCAATGTGAGGGAGCGAGGGATGCAGTAAACAAGGAATAATGCATCGGAAAACAGATACTCGACTCCCAAATGAAAATCCTGTCGTTGCCCTAGAAACGTTACTAGATTCAGATGGAGAAGGCATGGAACACAAAGTATTTCATAGCGACGCAATTTCTGTGTTAATTCGTCAATGTGAGGGAGCGAGGGATGCAGTAAAGTAGGAATAATGCATCGGAAAAGAAGTACTCGACTCCCAAAAAGAAAATCCTGACGCTGCAATAGAAATGTACTCGATTCTGAAGGAGAAGGCATGGAACCCAGAGTATTTTAAAGCGACGCAATTTCAGTGTCAATTCGTCAATGTGAGGGAGCGAGGGATGCAAAAAAAAAAGGAATAATGCATCGGAGAAGAGATACTCGACTCCCAAAAGGAAATCCTGTCGTTGCCGAAGAAACGTTACTCGATTGAGAAGGAGAAGTCATGGAACCAAGAGTATTTCATAGCGACGCAATTTCTGTGATATATCCTGGATGTGAGAGAGCGGGGGATTCAGTGAAATAGCAATAATTCATCGCAAAAGAAATACTCGACTCCCAAAAAAATACTGTCGTTGCCGTAGAAACGTTACTCGATTTAGAAGGAGAAGTCATGGAACTCAGTGTATTTCATAGCGACGCAATTTCAGTGTTAATTCGTCAATGTGAGGGAGCGAGGGATGCAGTAAAGAATGAATAATGCATCGGAAAAAGATAGAAGTCTCCCAATAAAAATCCTGCCGTTGCCGAAGAAACGTATCTTGATTCGGAACGAAAAGGCGTGGAACCGAGAGTATTTCAAAGCGACGTAATTTCTGTGATATTTTGTGAATATGAGGGAGCGAGGGATGCAGTAAAGATGGTATAATGCATCGGAAAAGAGATACTCGACTCCAAAAAAAAAATCCTGTAGATGCCGTAGAAACGTCACTCGATTCAGTAGGAGGAGGCATTGAACCCATAGTATTTCAGAGCGGTGAAATTTCTATGTTATTTCGTCAATGTGAGGGAGCGAGGGATGCAGTAAAGAAGGAAAATGCATCGGAAAAGAGATACTCGACTCAGAAAGAACATCCTGTCGATGCCGTACAAACGTTACTTGATTCAGAAGGAGAAGGCATGGAACCTAGAGTATTTCATAGCGACGCAATCTCTGTGATATTTCGTCAAAGTGAGGGAGCGAGGGTTGCAATAAGGAACGAATAATGCATCGGAATAGAGATACTTCACTCCCAAAAGAATATCCTGTCGATGCCGTATGAACGTTACTCGATTCATAAGGAGGAGTCATGGAACCCAGTGTATTTCATAGCGACGCAATTTTTGTGTTCATTGGTCAATGTGAGGGAGCGAGGGATGCAGTAAAGAAAGAATAATGCATCGCAATTGAGATACTAGACTCCCAAAAGAAAATCCCGTCGTTGCAGTAGAAATGTTACTCGATTCTGAAGGAGAAGCCATGGAACCGATGAGTATTTCATAGCGACTTAATTTCTGTGCGAATTCGTCTATATGAGGTAGCGAGGGATGCAGAAAAGAAGGAATAATTAATCGGAAAATAGATACTCGACTCACATAGAGAATACTGTCGATGCCGTAGATACGTCAATCGATTCAGAAGGAGGAGGCATGGAACACACAGTATTTTATAGCGACGAAATTTCTGTGTTAATTCGTCAATGTGAGGGAACGAGGGATGCAGTATAGAAGGAATAATGCATCGGAAAAGAGATACTCGACTGCCAAAAGGAAATCCTGTCGTTGCCGTAGAAACATTACTCGATTCAGAACGAGAAGGCATGGAACCGAGAGTATTTCATAGCGACGCAATTTCTGTGTTAATTCGTCAATGTGAGGGAGCGAGGGATGCAGTAAAGAAGGAACAGAGGATCGGAAAAGAGATACTCGACTCCCAAAGAAAATATTGTCGTTGCAGTAAAAACGATACTCGAATCAGAAGAAGAAGTAATGGGGCCCAGAGGATTTCATAGCGACGAAATTTCTGTGTTATCCGCGAATGTGAGGGAGCGAGGGATAGAGTAAAGAAGGAATAATGCATCAGAAAAGAGAGACGCGACCCCCAAAAAAAATCCTGTCCTTGCCGTAGAAAAGTCACTCGATTCAGAAGGAGGAGGTATGGAACCAATATTATTTCAGAGCGGTGAAATTTCTGTGTTATTTCGTCAATGCGAGGGAGCGAGTGATGCAGTATAGAAGGAATAATGCATCGGAAAAGAGATACTCGACGCCCAAAAGGAAATCCTGTTGTTGCCGTAGAAACGTTACTCGATTCAGAAGGAGAAGGCATGGAACCGAGAGTATTACATAGCGACGAAACTTCTGTGTTAATTCGTCAATGTGAGGAAGCGAGGGATGCAGTAAAGAAGGAATAATGCATCAGAAAGAGATACACGGCTCACAAAGATTATCCTGTCGATGCCGTAGAAACGTTACTCGATTCAGAAGGAGGAGGCATGGAACCCAGAGTATTTCATAGCGACGCAATTTCTGTGTTAATTCGTCAATGTGAGGGAGCGAGGGATGCAAAAAAAAGGAATAATGCATCGGAGAAGAGAAACTCGACTTCCAAAATTTAACCCTGTAATTGTTGTAGAAACGTTTCTCGATTCAAAAGTAGAAGGCATGGAACCCAGAGTATTTCATAGTGACGCAATCTCTGTGATATTTCGTCAAAGTGAGGGAGCGAGGGATGCAATAAGGAACGAATAATGCATCGGAAAAGAGATACTTCACTCCCAAAAGAATATCCTGTCGATGCTGTATGAACGTTACTCGATTCATAAGGAGGAGTCATGGAACCCATAGTATTTCATAGCGACGCAATTTCTGTGTTCATTCGTCAATGTGAGGGAGCGAGGGATGCAGTAAAGAATGAATAATGCATCGGAATTGAGATACTCGACTCCCAAAAGAAAATCCCGTCGTTGCAGTACAAATGTTACTCGATTCTGAAGGAGAAGCCATGGAACCCATGAGTATTTCATAGCGACTTAATTTCTGTGCGATTTCGTCAATATGAGGTAGCGAGGGATGCAGTAATGAAGGAATAATTCATCAGAAAATAGATACTCGACTCACATAGAAAATCCTGTCGATGCCGTAGAAATGTCAATCGATTCAGAAGGAGAAGGCATAGAACCTATAGTATTTCATAGCGACGAAATTTCTGTGTTAATTCCTCAATGTGAGGGAACGAGGGATGCAGTATAGAAGGAATAATGCATCGGAAAAGAGATACTCGACTGCCAAAAGGAAATCCTGTCGTTGCCGTAGAAACATTACTCGATTCAGAAGGAGACGGCATGGAACACAGAGTATTTCATAGCGACGAAATTTGTGTGTTAATTCGTTAATGTGAGAGAAAGAGGAATTCAGTAAAGAAGGAATAATCCATCGGTGAAGAGATACTCGACTCACAAAGAAAATCCTGCCGATGCTGTAGAAACGTTACTCGATTCAGAAGGAGGAGGCATGGAACCTAGAGTACTTCATAGCGACGCAATTTCTGTGGTAATTAGTCAATGTGATGGATCTAGGAATTCAGTAAAGAATGGATAATGCACCGGAAAAGAGAAATTCGACTTCCAAAAGTAAATCCTGTCATTGTTGTAGAAAAGTTTCTCGATTCAGAAAGAGAAGGCATGGAACCCTGAGTATTTCATAGCGACGTTATTTCGGTGTTAAATTGTCATTTTGAGGAAGCGAGGGATGTATTAAAGAAGGAATAATGCATCGGAAAAGAGTTACTCGACTCCCAAAAGAAAATCCTGTCCTTGCCGTAGAAAGGTTACTCGATTCAGAAGGAGAAGGCATGGAACCCAGAATGTGTCATTGCGACGCAATTTCTGTGATATTTCGTGCACGTCAGGGGCGGTGGATGCAGTAAAGGTGGAATACTGCATCGGAAATGAGATACACGACTCCCAAAAGAAAATCCTGTCGACGCAGTAGAAATGTTACTCGATTCAGAAGGAGGAGGCATGGATCCCAGAGTATTTCATAGCGACGAAATTTCTGTGTTAATTCGTCAATGTGAGGGAGCGAGGGATGCAATAAAGAAGGAATAATGCATCGGAAAAGAGATACTCGACTCACAAAGAATATCCTGTCGATGCCGTAGATACGTTACTCGATTCAGAAGGAGGAGGCATGGAACACAGAGTATTTCATAGCGACGCAATTTATGTGTTAATTCGTCAATGTGAGGGACCGAGGGAAGCAGTAAAGAAGGAATAATGCAACGGAAAAGAGATACTCGACTCTCAAAAGAAAATCCTGTCGATGCCGTAGGAACGTTACTCGATTCAGAAGGAGACGGCATGGAACACAGAGGATTTCATAGCGACGCAATTACTGTGTTAATTCGTCAATGTGAGGGAACGAGGGATGCAGTGAAGAAGGAATAATGCATCGGAAAAAGAGATGGAAGACTCCCAAAAAAATCCTGCAGTTGCCGTAGAAACGTAACTCGATTCAGAAGGAAAAGTCGTGTAACACATAGTGAAACGTCCCCTTTTTGAATAATTCTACATACGACTGTGCTTGTACTGACACACAATATTTTTAGCGCAACGCAATCTGACTTTCAAAAAATCCCTACGAAAGAATGGGCCCTGACTAACATTAAACTATACGTTTCACAAATCACTAAATCACTTACCTCACAAAAATATTCGTTACTCCCACTACTGCAATACAGCAAGCGCCACTACTGCCAGCTAAATAAAAGATTCAAACTATGGAAAGCACTAACTACTGATAGGGATAGTTAGCAAATGAAAAATATTAATAGAGAACAAACAATGTATTTACCTTGATATCATCATTTATAAATATAGCAGTTCATGACAAATTTCAAAACTCCGCCATCTCTCTCCCCACATCCACCACTGCTGGCGGCTCACCTCCAACTGCGCAACGCTACACGCTGTTCACAGCCAGCTGCCTAACACTACAATGGCGAGTATTACAACAATGTAAAGCAGCCACAGACTGCACACAGCACAGCCAGTGATTTTAATACAGAGGTGGCGTTACCAATAAAAAAACCTAAACAGCCTACTTACATAGCCCCCATGCTCCCCACAAAAAATTTTACAAATTGTGTTGGGCAGTGGCCATTACAGATTTGAAGAAATTTTTCATAATTACAATAACAAAGATATCAAATACACACACTTATTGATACAATGTTGGTCAAAAGCTAAACTTTCTCACAGTCCATAAAGACAGTCCTAATCGTTCATCACAGTAAAATATCAGTGTTTTTCTCAAAGTCTGAGCAGTAAAAGAAAATGCACACAGAAGTAGTGGATTTCCATGCAGTCTTGAAGAAGTAGCGTTGTTCTTCCAACGGAAAGACAGTGCTGACTCTCGACATGCAGACAGGTCATGGGCCACAACAGAGCAAACCCACAGCGGAGTCAATCGAAGTTTTGAAGAGTATTGGTGGGTAGGTCATCACAGATCAGACCCATTGTAGTCCTGGTAGAAATAATGGTATTGGTGGGCCACCAGAGGTGCAGCAGACCCACTATAGTCCTTGTAGAAATAATGGTATTGGTGGGCCATCAAAGATGCAGACCTACTGTAGTCCTTGTGGAGACGGCCAGCAACCATCTGCTGCGACTGTGCAGGTGCATAATCACCATCGAAGAGTCTTGCAGACAATATAGCAAGTCCACAAACCACCACTTGTGCACTCACAAAGTTTTTTTTTATTGTCCTTAGAACCAGCAATGCTGTTATCCAGTTCCTTGCTGAATTATTAACACACGTGCAAACACTAACAGTCCCTACTTCTCACATATTGTCCATATACTATGACCAACAGAAACGTGTGCAGTGAAATGTAACTTACAAGTTAATAATATGATGAACTGGTGTCAATTACAATTTTATAACATAAGAATACAATAACAAAGGTACAAAATACATCATTAAAGAAAATAATAGTGCAGATAACATTTGTAGTACAGGCTGTACAACAGAATAGAAATAAACATATACATCAGTGTTACAGGAATTATGACATACGTAAATACATAAAAGACCAGAATAACTTTTGAAACATCAACTTCACACATGAGCAACAAAACAAAACAGATAAATAATGTATAAACATCTTTACAAAGTAAATAACATATTATAAGTGCAAATTATATTTGAGGATAACAGTATTGCTCATCATAGTGAATGTAGCTTAGTACTAGAAAAATTCTACAACATAAGTCTTATCAGATAAACACATAAAAACAGGAAGTACACAAATACACAAGGGTACACAAACACATTGCATAATAATACAAAAGGAAAGGACAGGGTTTGTTTTACTGCAGTATTTTGCAAACAAAACTTTCTTTACTTCTTGGAGATCTCCCTT
Source organism: Schistocerca nitens (assembly GCF_023898315.1). NCBI lineage: Eukaryota > Metazoa > Arthropoda > Insecta > Orthoptera > Acrididae > Schistocerca > Schistocerca nitens. The sequence continues at coordinate 1,153,375,139 of NC_064615.1, forward strand.
CATTCATCATTATTCCCAAAAAGTCCTATCTATACCTGCTTTCTGTATTCTATTCAGATTTCTTTCAAAATAATTATTTCTCAGTGCACAATACTCATTTTTGCCAAATCTGTTTCATATAACCTCTCAATGCATTCTTTCCCTATTCTTCATAGTTAGGTTCTTATATAGTCTACCCCCTCTTAAGCTAACTTAAATCTACTGAGCTCAGATGCTAAACTAAGGGACGAGGCAATGCAGCAGCACAGAAAAATTAACACAACCAGCAATAAAAAAATGGAAATTTGCAAAGTAAGCTACAGTAAATCTAAATTACCAAGCAATTCAACATTACAACTAATATGAGCCAATGTGCAGCAACAAGAAAAATAAATCTGGCTTAGCAGAGTAACACAAATTAAAATTCAGCAACACTATGCCTGGCAAACAGCAGCAGAAAATGAAATACCTAAACATGACATAGCTCAAGCAGAAAAAATATTACACAAAAAATGGCCATGTCTAATACCTATGTCACATCTTAACACTAGGTTGATGCATCACCTTAAATTACACTACTAAATAAGTTACCCAGTCATTGACAAAAATTATGTATGCAATTCCTGTGAAGGGAAATGTCTTTTTGTGCTCCCTCGTTTTTTTTAAGTAGATTATAAAATTATTTACTGGATCTGTAGGCATAAAATATTTATATTAGTACATCTATTAAATTTTATTTTAACCAATGCTGTAGTGCAGCTAGAAACTAGATATCAAATGAAATAAGCAACTATGTACAAAGCAAAGCATAAGAACATCGTTCAATAGCCATGTGGCATTTCATAAGTTAGTAGAAAAATCTCTCAACTAGAGAGACAGTAGTCATAATCAGGTGTATAGACATAAAAATATTTCTCGTCATTTCATTAGGCATCCAGTGTAATCATATGTTTTCAAGTTCGACCATGTCGTTTTTGCGATGCTTTCTACAAAGGAATGTCAGAAGAAAGGTTAATGGCGTCCCTTTTTTTTTTCTACCTGTGCTCGCAATAATGGCTTTTCCTCCAGGCAACTGGCAAACCTGGCCGCTCGCAACGCATTACGTCACGGTCACTTACCTTTCTTACCGACATATTTACGACAGCAGTATCCGCTACAGTGACAGTCTCATATAAACATTTCACAGGTCGAAAATTTGCGTAACAAATGTGTAGAAAAAAAATCCTGTAAATATAACAGTGTCTAAAAAATTTTCGTCAGCATTGTGATACATTCAAGCATATACACACATTTCATAACTCGTAAAGTACGATTCTTTGTTTCCAACATCCTTTTTCACAAGTCAAAGTCCCACTACTCATTACTCCCTACCTTATTACACATATATATTCGTCGACACGTCAATCTTGCGACGACACTTCAATATTTCATCATAATTGCATCAGCTTATTGATCATAAACATACCTCAACAGCATAATACACATAGTCATCGTAATAATATCATAACACCTCAGTCAACTCTCAAAATCGTCGTAGCTTCCTCCAATAATTTCAAAACCTAAATAAAAATTCTCTGCACATGTCAGTAGTGTCATTTACCTCAAACGTACTTTAAAAATCATGCTCCCTTACCAAATACATCATTCAAAGCTCTCATAGTATCACAATGGTTCCAAAAAAATATGAACATTTCACAAAGTACAGACAAAATACAATTTCATAAGTGTGAAGGTATCCAACTGTGAAATTGCGTAAACATGAAGTTATCCAACGGTGTAGTTACGTAAACATCTGTCACTGACGTAGTAAAAAAAAATGTTTATCTCTCAGTTAAATGATCAGATAGCTGTGTAATTTATGTGTTAGAGAAATATGGTACCGATGTGTAAAGTTGCATAAGCAAATACCATATTAGCTAGGGTTCCTTGTGGTTGCCACACACATGGTACATAAAGTAAGCGTGTACCCCCCTGAGGATAAATGTAATTATACCCTCAGGTGTTACAAATTACTGCAATGGAATTAAATGTATCACGGAAAACTTTCTTTGTAATTAAAAAATCTTTAAAAATAAGTGTTTTAAGTATAAGATTAATCACTCAAATACGTGTCCTGTAGCGCTAAATGTGCATCTTGCTGTAAGATAATTCTGTGGAACTGTCGTAGTTATCGTCCTCATAAGCAAAGTTCTGCTAAAGTCAATGTACTTACCTCATGATACACAAAAGTGAAATGCTTTGCGTATAGATATCTTAGTTATTACGCTTATTGCCGTGATGAGGAAAGTACTGTACTGTAACGTATTGTTGTGCTACGAAAAAGGCTGTCTCCTTGTTGCTATACCACAAAAGTTACCACTAAAACATGTTTTAATTTCTTGAATAATGCCGAAAAACTGTGCAGATATAAAACAGATACACCGCAAAAGCAACATTGTAAATTGTCACTCATTAGTAGCGTCGTGATATAGTCATGTAGCTGTCAAATAAACTAACCACTGTGTCACCTGGTATCTCTCAGAAAGCACCTTGAATCCATAATGTATTTGCAAGTAAACCAAAATGTTGCATTAAAATCTCATTAGCAGTACCAGTATGTGTCCTAAGTATGTAAGCCTGATAGTCGTTACGTAATCGTGCAACTAACAAGCAAGAATGTACAAATGCAACACTGTGTAGTCTGTTCACTATAACAATGCATTCGTAATTTCTGTTTAAATAAGTTCTCTTGGTTCTTGACTGGATATTTAACTTCAAACATTGTTGCATGTTAACAGATTCTAAGTCTGGCAATGCATACTAGAAATGTGAAGTGAAAAGTTTTATGGCAATGACAAAGTTAAAAAGCAGATTATCTTTCAATAAACGGTTTTACATGTGAAATGTGGTGTAAACCTTTACTCTTCCTAGTACGCAGAGTTTCAACTTCAATGCAATTATCATGTGGTATACGTCGGATTCTGTAAGGTCCATTGTAAACTAGAAAGAATTTGTGACTCAAGTGTTTCTTCTTATGTGACAATGAATGAGCTTTAATGAGAACTTTCTGACCAATATATAATTTCTTTGCATTTGCTTTACCGTGTAGTTTTCTCTTTTTGTCTGCTGCAGATTTTATATTTTTAATAGCCAAATCAATTATGTCTTTGTGTCGAAGTTTACGTGTATTCGGGAAAGGTACAAGCTCTCTGATTCTGTTCGGTGGTTTTTCATTCTTCAGTACAAGAGTAGGTGGTAAAGCAGTGGAATCATGAGGCATTTCATTCAGCACGTTTTGAAATAAGTGTAAATATCTGTCCCAATGCTGATGCTTTCTGTGACAATAAAGTCTGCAAAGATTGATTTCTTTCATAATCCGTTCGGAGGGGTTACAATGTGGTGAGTACAATGAAATAAAAACAGGTTTGCTTTTATGATTGCGAAGCATGCGTGACCAAACAGCAGATCTGAATTGCGGTCCGTTATCTGAAATGACTTTTCTAACGTGTCCAACTTCACGTAAGAAATTTTTAACAAAGGCGTTGGATACAGACCGTCCAGTGGCTTTACGTAACGGTGTGAAAGAAACAAATTTTGAAGTAAGTTCAACAGCGACTAGAACGTACGAAAATCCATTAGATGTTCTGACAAGCGGTCCCAAGCGATCAACAGCAGCAAATTCTTTTAATTTAGAAGGAATGATAGGAAACAGCGGAGCACGATGGGAGATAGTAGATGGTTTCGCCTTTTGACAAAGTTTACAAATAGACAAGACTCTTCGAATTCTCTTTTCCATATTGTTAAAATAACAAGTCGTTCGAAGAATATGATAACATTTTCGTGGGCCAAAATGTGCATAGCTGAAATGAATGTACCAAATCAGCTTATTAACAAAATCGTCAGGAATGCAAAGTACCCATAGCTTGTCATCAACAGTGCAGCATTTGAACAGTATGTTGTTTCTAACCAGATAATATTGCCGAATCTGAGTGTGTGTCTTTTCATACCATTTGCTCTTGATGTCTTTCCAAATCGGATCTTTATCTTGTTCATGAGCAATGTCCTTTAAAGATGTGGTGGTGAAGTTTTCAAAGGTGACTTTCTGAATGTAAAGAATACTGAAATTTTTCTTGAGGTTGCCTTCCGTGTTACTTTTCTCAAGCCCAGCCGGTGCGCGTGACAGTGCGTCCGCAACAATGTTCACCTTGCCGGGAATGTAGACTATTGTGAAGCGGAATTCTTGCAGAAACAATGCCCAACGTTTTAACCTGTCATGATTTAATTTTGAAGACATAAGAAATTGTAATGCACGATGATCACTGTATACTTTTACGTGCTTACCAGAAAGAAAGAAACGGAATTTGTTAAATGCCCAAACGATAGCTAAAGCTTCTAATTCAGTAACGGAATAATTTTTTTCAGATTTGGTTAGCACTCGGCTAGCAAAAGCAATGGTTTTCTGAACAGTAGTGTCATTTTCTGTGGCTTCTTGAAATAAATGGGCACCAAGACAGACTTTAGAAGAATCCGTGCTAAGACAGAAATCTTGTGACAGATCTGGATGAGCTAGTATTGGCGCGTTAAGTAGCGATTCTTTCAAAGAATTGAATTCCAACTGTGCTTGTTCGTCCCAGTTCCAAATAGTATTTTTTCCAGTGAGAGAACAAAGTTTTGGTGTAACAAGAATTTGCATGTTCAGAAAACGACGGTAAAAATTTACGAGACCTAGAAAACTGCGGACTTGTCTTTTTGTGGATGGAACTGGAATGGCTCTGATTGCTTCTAACTTTTCAGGATCCGGCTGAATACCTTCAGAAGAAATAATATGTCCCAAAAACCTCACCTTTGACCTACCGAATTCAGACTTTTCCAAGTTAACTGTAATTCCAGATTCTGCAAAAATACGTAACAAACTGTTGAGGATGCGATTATGTAGTTCCCATGAAGCTTCTGCTATTAGAATATCGTCCACATATAAGGTGATGTGACGTTTTAAGAACTCAGGTAATATGGAATTTAGCCCACGAATGAATGCTGCTGAAGAAATGTTCAAACCAAAGGGAAGTTTCCGAAACTGATAACAAACGCCGAAACAAAGGAAAGCTGTGTATTTTCTACATTCTGGATGAAGTTCGATCTGATAAAAGCTGGATCTGAGATCAATGGAAGACAACACTTTTACACCATTAAAATTTTGAAGAAGTTCTTCCAACGTTTGTGGCCTGTCTGTTTCAGGAATAATGATAGTATTGATTTGTCTCGAATCTAAGACAAGTCTGATCGATCCATTTTTCTTCTCAACAACATGTAATGGATTGTTGTATGAGCTTACTGCAGGCTCAATAATGCCCTCGTCAAGCATAGATTGTACTTCTGTTCTAACACGGTCCCTATAATGTGCTGGAATTACATATGATCTAACGCAAAATTTAGTATGCTCGCAAACACGAAATTGGTATTGAAATCCCTTGATTGTTCCTGTTTTGTGAGTAAAAACTGTGGAATGTGCTTGTGAAATCTCAAAAAGGTCTTGCCTATCATTGTCATTACAATTTTCAATTGTTTGAATTTTATTCTGAATTAACTCATTAGTATCAAATGCGCCGTCGATATCATCCATGTCAGTACTTGCAGAGTGATTGTTAGTGTCTAGTTCCGTAGAAAATTCCGAACTGTTGTCTAACAGAAGGTAAAGCCGATTAATTTCCTCGTCATGGTTAGAGAGCCAATCTTCAAATTTCAAAGCTATTGACTTACCTTCTTTCTCTAAACTTATTTCAGCATCGTGAAAGTTTAAGATTGCTTTGTATTCATTCAAAAAGTCTACTCCCAATATAATTTCCGTTGACAATAATGGAACAATGAGAAAGTTCATAGAGAAGCTGTGGCTTTTACAAAAGAATTCTAAATTGGTTTGTTGGCGTACATCTACACTTTTTCCAAAGATTGCACCTTGTAATTTAATCTTACGTAACGGAAGTGTGGGGCAATCGTTCGATTTGTTGCATTTGCTAAAGGCTGTTTCACTGATTACTGAAATGGGACTGCCAGAGTCAAGTACTGCCGTAAATTTTACGTCATTTACTGTAATGTGAATCACAGGATATGCAATGTTGTTATGTTTTACGTCGTGTTCTTGGAGTAAGATGTCCCTAATGTCTTCCATTTTTACGTAATTACTAGCTACGGCAGCTGCGTCGTTAGTGTCATAAGAACGTTTTGTGGCTGCCAGCGGTGTGAGTCATTGCCTATTGTCACTTTGTTGGCGCGCGTCGTTATTGGGATTTGGAGACCTAACTTCTACAAATTCACCGTGACGAGAGGGCCCTGCCCTGTTTAGATCCCGCCAGTTCTGATGCAATTCAGGTCTGTCGTTACGATCATATCGTCTGTCGTCATGTCGGTAGTTCCTGTAGTTTCTTTCTTCTCGGTTAAGTGGTGGAGAATTTCTCCCTGAATTATCACTGCACGGTGGACCGTTGCGTCTAAAGTTATTCTGTCTCCCGTAATAATAATTGTTTTGGTTCCCATATTGTCTGTTCCTCTGATTGTCTCTGTGATAGTCATTACCGCGGAGAGGTGATCTCTCCCTGTAATTATTACTACTCTGCCAACGGTTGTCATACGGGTGGTGTCTGTTTCGGTCACGATTTGTGTTGTGAGAATAGCCTTGTCGCGTCCAGTTATTATTTCTTTCATCGCGGAATTGCAACGGATGTGATCTGTAATTGTTGTACTCGTGCGTTCTGCGATTGTCAGTGTCAATTTCCAGTTCTTGTAAGAGTCCTTGAAATGCTTCAATGTCGTCTTTGCAACGTCCTGCTAAAATAATATGTCGTAAATGTTCAGGCAGTTTGATTAAGCAAATGCGGATGAGTTCTGAGGGGCTGTATGGGTTTGAAAGATACTGATTCTTGTGTAACATGTCTTCAAAATATTTCACAAGACTGGAGAATTCAAATTGTTCGAAATGTTTCATCATTATGATGCCATGTTTTACTCGGTCTTGTGTGGCTTGAGACCAATATGCTGAGAGGAAGGCATGGTAAAATTCTCCTTCACTGTGGCAGTCGTGAATGACCGATCGCATTCTTACAGCTGGTTCATTCTCTAAGTAGCCACACATAAATTCTAATCTGTGCTCTAATGACCAGTTGGGAGGAAAACAATGAGAGAATTGATGGAGCCACGCTTGTGGATGAATGTCGTTGGCAGAATTCTTAAATGTTTTGAATTTACGTGTAGTAATGAACAGCTTATAGTCAAAGTCATCATGTCGGCGAGTCGCATATCGGTCATTGTTACGTCGTTTCGGCGGTTCCATTTCAAAATTCGGTGCACCTTGGCAATTTCTTTCATAATTTCCGAAATGCGCTGAGTTATTATTTTGTGGCTGTTCCGTATTTCTAAGTCCCTCTTCCCGTGTTGGAGCGCGAGTGTCCTCTGAAATACGTAATTCTTGTATTACCTGTGTCAGCTGATCTTGTACTTCCCGGATTTCTCTTTGGTGTTGCGTATTAATTTGATTCAGATTTTGTTCCAGTTTCCTAATTTGTTCGCACCCTTTTGTCTTATTAAAGATTATCGGTTTTGTGTCATTCAGATTATCATCTACCTTCGTAGATAAATTGTTTAGCTGATCCGAAAGTTCAACTACTTTCTCTGATAATGAACTAATTTCCTCCATGTGTCTTTCTGAACCAATTTTCAGAGTATCTACTGTGTCCTTTAAGTTTTCTTGAGTTTTTGCAAGTTGCATAACCGAATCGGTAGATGCAACTGAGTCAAATTTAGCTTACAAGGTCTCATGATTTTCATGAACAATAGTTTGCAGTTCTTTTATGGCTGCTTCGTGATTCTGTAATGCATTTTCATGCCGCGAAAAAATAGGTTGAAAATGCTCACAAATTTGTGTTTTTACGTCATTACAGACTTTTTGACATTTCGATTAAATGTTATGTAACTCAGTAGTTAAATGTTCACGTGTTTGTTCAAGCGTGGTGTCTAACTTTTGAAGATTTTGTTCCATTGCGTCTAACTGTTGCTGTGTTTGTCTCTGGTGTTGTTCCATTGTGTCTAACTTTTTAAGATTTTGTTCCACTGTGTCTAACTGTTGCTGTGTTTGTCTCTGGTGTTGTTCCATTGTGTCAAACTTTTGAAGATTTTGTTCCATTGTGTCTAACTTTTGAAGCTTTTGCTGTGTTTGTCCCATTTGCTGTATTAATTGTAATAACAATGCACTGGTGTCTGGAACATGTTCCTCAGTGCTTTTCGGCAGTGAATTTGCACCGGAAACATTCACATTTTGACAAGCAGATAATGTGTCTTGACTTATTTGAGAAAACGGTGAGGATCCAAAACCTGAATCTACAGTATTTGCGAGATTGTTTCCTGTCATTTCGGATTCCTGAGGCGAGTTGTTGCCGACCGATCGATCGATAATGCTTCCCTGTTCCCTAATTGTTTCACTGTCTATACCATTGTTTGCCGCCCGCTCCATTCCCCTATGCACAATTACCAAATTACTACTTTGAACATTAGTTAATTCATTACTCTGCGGCGCTAACACACTGCTTTCGTCTTCACTGTCATTTCTCAATTTACTTTGGAGCCTAGTATTACGTTTTTCACACGCCATTATTGTCACAGTATTTCACACGACAACACAGAAAAGCACAATTTGAAGAGCAAAAATAAGAGAACACATTAACATAACACTGAAAATAATATCTAGTTAATTGCAGCTGCGAAATACTTGGTGCAAATCTACATGCATGCCACAACTGTTTTACTGTACAACAATGAAAGACTGCAACTACAAAGGAGATTTTCTCTACACTTGCGCGCTAGCAATAAACAAAAGCTACACTAATTACACAAACTACAAGAAAAAATCAAAAGATTCCAGTGAGGTATCCTCGGCTAAGGGTCGACATATGAAACGTCCCCTTTTTGAATAATTCTACATACGACTGTGCTTGTACTGACACACAATATTTTTAGCGCAACGCAATCTGACTTTCAAAAAATCCCTACGAAAGAATGGGCCCTGACTAACATTAAACTATACGTTTCACAAATCACTAAATCACTTACCTCACAAAAATATTCGTTACTCCCACTACTGCTATACAGCAAGCGCCCCTACTGCCAGCTAAATACAAGATTCAAACTATGGAAGGCACTAACTACTGATAGGGATAGTTAGCAAATGAAAAATATTAATAGAGAACAAACAATGTATTTACCTTGATATCATCATATATAAATATAGCAGTTCATGACAAATTTCAAAACTCCGCCATCTCTCTCCCCACATCCACCACTGCTGGCGGCTCACATCCAACTGCGCAACGCTACACGCTGTTCACAGCCAGCTGCCTAACACTACAATGGCGAGTATTACAACAATGTAAAGCAGCCACAGACTGCACACAGCACAGCCAGTGATTTTAATACAGAGGTGGCGTTACCAATAAAAAAACCTAAACAGCCTACTTACAATTGTATTTCATAGCGATGCAATTTCCGTGTTAATTCGTCAATGTGAGGGAGCGAGGGATGCAGTAAAGAGGGAATAATGCATCGGAAAATTGATTCACGACACCCAAAAGAAAATCCTGACGTTGCAGTAGAAAAGTTAGTCGATTTTGAAGGAGAAGGCATGGAATCCAGTGTATTTCATAGCGATGCAATTACTGTGTCAATTCATCTATGTGAGGGAGCGAGGGATGCAGTAAAGAAGGAATAATGGATCGGAAAAGATCTACGCGACTCCCAAAAAAAATTCTGTCGTTGCCCTAGAGACGTTACTCGATTCAGAAGGAAAAGGCGTGGAACACATAGTGTTTCATAGCGACGCAATTTCTGTGCTAATTCGTCAAAGTGAGGGAGCGAGGGATGCAGTAAAGAAGCAATATTGAAAGGGAAAAAAGATACTCGACTCCCAAAAGAAAATCCTGTGGTTGCCGTAGAATCGTTACTCGATTCAGAAGCAGCAGCATGGAACGCAGAGTATTTCATATAGACGAAATTTCTGTGTTAATTCGTCAATGTGAGGGTGCGAGGGATGCAGTAAGGAAGGAATAATGCATCGGAAAAGAGACACTCAACTCCCAAAAGGAAATCCGTTCGTTTCCGTAGAAACGTTAGTCGATTCAGAAGGAGAAGGCATGGAACACAGAGTATTTCATAGCGACGCAATTTCTGTGATATTTCGTCAATGTGAGAGAGCGAGGGATGCAGTAAGTAAGGAATAATGCATCGGAAAGGAGATACTCGACTCCCAAAATAATATCCTGTCGATGCCGTAGGAACGTTACTCATTTCACAAGTAGGTGTCATGGAACCCAGAGTATTTCAAAGCGAAGCAATTTCTGTGTTCATTCGTCAATGTGAGAGAGCAAGGGATGCAGTACGGAAGGAATAATGGAAGGGAGAAGAGATACTTGACTCTCATAAAAAATCCAGTCGTAGCAGTAGAAACGTTACTCGTTTCAGAAGGAGGAGGCATGGAATTCAGAGTATTTCTTAGCGACTCAGTTTCTGTGTTATATCGCAATTTGAGGGAGCGAGTGATGCAGTAAAGGAGGAATAATGCATCGGAAAGGAGATATCCGACTCCCAAAAGAAATTCCTCTCCTTGCAGTAGAAATGTTACTCGATTGAGAAGGAGGAGGCATGGAACCCAGAGTATTTCATAGCGACGAAATTTCTGTGTTAATTCGTCAATGAGAGGGTGCGAGGGATGCAGTAAGGATGGAATAATGCGTCGGAAATGTGATACTCAACTCCCAAAAGGATTTCCAGTCGTTTCCGTAGAAACGTTAGTCGATTCAGAAGGAGAAGGATGGAACGCACAGTATTTCATAGGGAAGCAATGTCTGTGATTTTTCGTCAATGAGAGGGAGCGAGAGATGCAGTAAAAATGGAATATTGCATCGGAAAAGGGATACTCGACTCCCAAATAATATCCTGTCGATGCCTAAGGAACGTTACTCGATTCAGAAGGAGGAGGCAAGGAACCCAGAGTATTTCATAGCGACGCTATTTATGTGGTATTTCGTCAATGTGAGGGAGCGAGGGATGCAATAAGGAAGGAATAATGCATCGGAAAAGAGATATTCGATTCCTTTTCATAGCGACGCATTTCTGTGTTCATTCGTCAATGTCAGAGAGCGAGGGATGCAGTACGGAAGGAATAATGAATCAGATAAGAGATACTCGACTCACATAGAAAATCCAGTAGTAGCGGTAGAAACGTTACTCGGTTCAGAAGGAGACAGCATGGAACACAGAGGATTTCATAGCGACGCAATTTCTGTGTTAATTCGTCAATGTGAGGGAGCGAGGGATGCAGTGAAGAAGGAATAATGCATCGGAAAAAGAGATAGAAGACTCCCAAAAAAAATACTACCATTGCCGTACAAACGTAACTCGATTCAGAAGGAAAAGGCGTGGAACCCATAATATTTCTTAGCGATGCAATTTCCGTATTAATTCGTCAATGTGAGGGAGCGATGGTTGCAGTAAAGAAGGAATAATGAATCGGAAAAGAGATACGCGATTCCCAAAGGAACTCTTGTCATTGCAGTTGAAACGTTACTCGATTCAGAAGGAGAATGCATGGAACCCAGAGGATTTCATAGCGACGCAATTTCTGTGTTAAGTTGCCAATGTGAGGGAGCGAGGGATGCAGTAAGGAACGAATAATGCATCGGTAAAAGTGTTAGTCGACTCACAAAAGAAAATCCTGCCATTGCCGTGGAAACGTAACTCGATTCAGAAGGAAAAGTTGTGGAACCCATAGTATTTCATAGCAACACAATTTCTGTGTTATTTCGTAAATGTGAGGGAGCGAGGGATGCAGTAAGGAAAGAATAATGCATCGGAAAAGAGGTACTTGACGAACAAAAAAAATCAAGTTGTTGCAGTAGAAACGTTACTCGATTCAGAAGGAGAGAGCATGGAACCCAGAGTATTTCATAGAGACGCAATTTCTATGTTAATTCGTTAATGTGAGGAAGCGAGGAATGCAGTTAGGAAGGAATAATGCATCGGAAAAGAAATATTCGACTCCCCAAAAAAATTCCTGTCGTTGTCGTAGAAACGTTACACGATTCAGAAGGGAAAGTCGTGGAACCCATAGTATTTCATAGCGACGCAATTTCTGTGCTAATTCGTCAATGTGAGGGAGCGAGGGAATGCAGTAAAGAACCAATAATGCATCGGAAAGAAGATACTCGACTCCCAAACGGAAATCCTGTGGTTGCCGTAGAATCGTTAATAGATTCAGAAGGAGGAGGCATGGAACGCAGAGTATTACATAGCGACGAAATTTCTATGTTAATTCGTCAATGTGAGGGAGCGAGGGATGCAGTTAGGAAGGAATAATGCATCGGAAAAGAGATATTCGACACCCAAAAGAAATTCCTGTCGTTGCCGTAGAAACTTTACTCGATTCAGAAGGAGAAGGCATGGAACACAGAGTATTTCATAGGGACACAATTTCTATGATTATTCGTCAAAGTGCGCGAGCGAGGGATACAGTAAAGAAGGATTAATGCATCGGAAAAGACATACTCGACTGTGAAAAGAATATCCTGTCGATGCCCTAGAAACGTTACTCGTTTCAGGAGGAGGAGGCATTGAACACAGAGTCAAAGCGACGCAAATTCTGTGTTAATTCGTCAATGTGAGATAGCATGTGATACAGTAAGGAAGGAATAATTCATCCGAAAAGAGATACTAAACTCCGAAAAATAAGACCCGGTCCATGCCATAGAAACATTACTCGATTCAGAAGGAGAGGGCATGGAAGACAGAGGATTACATAGCGACGCAATTACTGTGTTAATTCGTCAATGTGACAGAGCGAGGGATGCAGTGAAGAAGGAATAATGCATCGGAAAAAGAGATAGAAGACTCCCAAAAAAAATCCTGCCATAGCCGTAGAAACGTAACTCGATTCAGAAGGAAAAGGCGTGGAACACATTGTATTTCATATCGATACAATTTCCGTGTAAATTCGTCAGTGTGAGGGAGCGACGGTTGCAGTAAAGAAGGAATAATGCATCGGAAAAGAGATACGCGACTCCCAAAAAAATTTCTGTCGTTGCCGTAGAAACGTTACTCGATTCAGAAAGAGATGGCATGGAACCCAGAGTATTTCATAGTGACGCAATTTGTGTGTTAATTCGTCAATGTGAGGGAGCGAGGGATTCAGTAGAAAAGGAATAATGCATCGATAAAAGATACTCGACGCCCAAAGAAAATGCTGTCGTAGCTGTTGAAACGTTAGTCGATTCAGAAGGAGAATGCATGAATCCAAGAGGATTTCATAGCGACACAACATCTGTGCCATTTTTCGCCAATGTGAGGGAGCGAGGGATGCAGTAAAGAACGAATACTTCATCGGTAAAAGTGATACTCGACTTCCAAAAGAAAATCCTGCCGTTGCCGTGGAAACGTAACTCGATTGAAAAAGAAAAGTCGTGGAACCCATAGTATTTCATAGCTAAGCAATTTCTATGTTAATTCGTCAATGTGAGGGAGCGAGGGATGCAGTAAAGAAGCAATAATGCATCAGAAAGGAGATACTCGACTTCCAAAAGAAATTCTTGTGGTTGCCGTAGAATCGATAATAGATTCAGAAGGAGGAGGCATGGAACGCAGAGTATTTCATAGCGACGAAATTTCTGTCTTAATTCATCAATGTGGAGCAGCGAGGGATGCAGTAGAAAAGGAATAATCGATCGGAAAAGAGATAACCGACTCCCGAAAGAAAATCCTGTCGTTGCCATGGAAACGTTACTCGATTCAGAATGGAAAGGCGTGGAACCCATAGTATTTCATAGCGACGAAATTTCTGTGTTAATTCATTAATGTGGGGCAGCGAGGGATGCAGTAAATAAGGAATAATGCATCGGAAAAGAGATACTCGACGCACAATGAAAATCCAGTTGTTGCAGTAGAAACGTTACTCGATTCAGAAGGAGGAGGCATGGAACGCAGGGTATATCATATCGACGAAATATCTGTGTTAATTCATCAATGTGGGGCAGCGAGGAATGCAGTAAAGAAGGAATAATGCATCGGAAAAGAGATACTCGACGCACAAAGAAATTCCAGTTGTTGCAGTAGAACCGTTACTCGATTCAGAAAGACAAGGCATGGAACCCAGAGTATTTCATAGCGACGCAATTTCGTTGTATTTCGGCAATTTGAAGGGAGCGAGGGATGCAGTAAAGAGGGAATAATGCATCGGAAAATTGATACACGACTCCCAAAAGAAAATCCTTACGTTGCAGTAGAAATTTTAGTCGATTTTGAAGGAGAAACCATGGAACCCAGTGTATTTCATAGCGACGCAATTAATGTGTCATTTCGTCTATGATAGGGAGCGAGGGATGCAGTAAAGGAGGAATAATGGATCGGAAAAGAGATACTCGACTCGCAAAATAATATCCTGCCGATGCCGTGGAAACGTTACTCGATTCAGAAGGAGATTGCATGGAACCCAGAGTATTTCATAGTGACGCCATTTGTGTGTTAATTCGTCAATGTGAGGGAGACAGGGATTCAGTAAAAATGGAATAACGCATCAGGTTAGAAATAGTCGACTCCCAAATGAAAATCCTGTAGTTGCCTTAGAAACGTTACTCGATTCAGAAGGAGAAGCCATGGAGCGCAGAGTATTTCATAGCGACGCATTTCTGTGTTCATTCGTCAATGTGAGAGAGAGAGGGATGCAGTACGGAAGGAATAATGCATCGGAAAAGAGATACTCGACTCTCAAAAGAAAATCCTGTCGATGCCGTAGAAACTTTACTCGATTCCGAAGAAGGTGGCATGGAACCCAGAGTATTTCATAACGACGCAATATCTGTGTTAATTCGTCAATGTGAGAGAGCGAGGGATGCAGTAAGGAAGGAATAATGCATCGGTAAAGAGATACTCAACTCCCAGAAATAAATTCGGTCCTTGCCGTTGAAATGTTACTCGATTCAGAATGAGAAGCCATGGACCACAGAGTATTTCATAGCGACGTAATTTCTGTGTTAATTCGTCAATGTGAGGGAGCGAGGGATGCAGTAAAGAAAGAATAATGCATCGGTAAAGAGATACTCAACTCCCAAAAAAAAATCCGGTCCTTGCCGGAGAGACGTTACTCGATTCAGAAGGAGAAGGCATGGAACATAGAGGATTTCATAGCGACGCAATTTCTGTGTTAATTCGTCAATGTGAGAGAGCGAGGTATGCACAAAAGAAGGTATAATGCACCGGAAAAGAGATACTCGACTCGCAAAATAAAATCCTGTCGTTGCCGTAGAGACGTTACTCGATTCAGAAGGTGATGTCATGGAACCTAGAGTATTTCATAGTGGCGCAATTTGTGTGTTAATTCGTCAATGTGAGGGAGTGAGGGATTCAGTAAAAAAGGAATAATGCATCGGATTAGGAGTAGTCGACTCCCATAAGAAAATCCTGTCGTTGCCGTAGAAACGTTACTCGATTCAGAAGGTGAAGGCACGGAACCCAGAGTATTTCATAGCGACGCAATTTCGTTGTAATTCGGCAATTTGAAGGAGCGAGGGATGCAGTAAAGAGGGAATAATGGATCGGAAAGGGGATACACGACTCCCAAAAGAAAATCCTGTCGTTGCCGTAGGAACGTAACTCGATTCAGAAGGGAAAGGCGTGGAACCCATAGTAATTCATAGCGACGCTATTTCTGTGCTAATTCGTCAATGTGAGGGAGCAAGGGATGCAGTAAAGAAGTAATAATGAATCGGAAAGCAGATACTCGACTCCCATAAGAAAATCCTGTAGATGCCGTAGAATCGCTACTCGATGCAGAAGGAGAAGGCATGGAACCCAGAGTATTTCTTTGCGACGCAATTTCAATGATTATTCGTCAAAGAGCGCGTCGAGGGATACAGTAAAGCAGAAATAATGCATCGCAAAAGAGATACTCGACTGTGAGAAGAATATCCTGTCGATGCCGTAGGAACGTTTCTCGATTCCGAAGGATGAGTCATGGAACCCAGAGTATTTCATGGAGACGCAATTTCTGTGTTCATTCGTCAATGTGAGAGAGCGAGGGTTGCAGTAAAAAGGAATAATGCATCGGAAAAGAGATACGCGACTCCCAAAAAAAATCGTGTCGTTGCCGTAGAAACGTTACTCGATTCAGGAGGAGTAGGCATGGAACCCAGAGTATATCATTGCGACGCAATCTCTGTGTGAATTCGTCATTGTGAGGGAGCGAGGGATCCAGAAAAGAAGGAATAATGCATCGGAAAAGAGATACTCGACTGATAAAATAATATCCTGTCGATGCCGAAGAAACGTTACTAGTTTCAGAACGAAATGGCATGGGACACAGATTATTTTATAGTGATGCCATTTGTGTGTTAATTCGTCAATGTGAGGGTGCGAGGGATGCAGTAAGGAAGGAACAATGCACCGGAAAAGAGATACTCGACTACCAAAGGGATATCCAGTCGTTTCCGTAGAAACGTTTGTCGATTCAGAAGGAGAAGGCATGGAACCCAGAGTATTTCACTGCGACGCAATTTCTATGATTATTCGTCAAAGAGCGCGTCGAGGGATACAGTAAAGCAGAAATAATGCATCGCAAAAGAGATACTCGACTGTGAAAAGAATATCCTGTCGATGCCGTAGGAACGTTACTCGATTCAGAAGGATGAGTCATGGAACCCAGAGTATTTCATAGAGACGCAATTTCTGTGGTATTTCGTCAATGTGAGGGAGCGAGGGATGCAATGATTAAGGAAGAATGCATCGGAAAGGAGATACTCGATTCCCCAAAAGAATTTCCTGTCGATGCCGTAGGAACGTTACTCGATTCAGAAGGTGGAGTCATGGAGCCCAGAGTTTTTCATAGCGACGCATTTCTGTGTTCATTCGTCAATGTGAGAGCGAGGGATGCAGTACGGAAGGAATAATGCATCGGAAAAGAGATACTCGACGCACATAGAAAATCCTGTCGTTGCAGTTGAAACGTTACTCGATTCAGAAGGAGAATGCATGGAACCCAGAGGATTTCATAGCGACGCAATTTCTGTGTTAATTCGCCAATGTGAGGGAGCGAGGGATGTAGTAAAGAACGAATAATGCATCTGTAAAAGTGAGACTCGACTCCCAAAAGAAAATCCTGCCGTTCCTGTGGAAACGTAACTCGTTTCAGGAAGAAAAGGCGTGGAACTCATAGTATTTCATAGCGACACAATTTCTGTGTTAATTTGTAAATGTGAGGGAGCGAGGGATGCAGTAAGGAAGGAATAATGCATCGGAAAAGAGATACTCGACTCTCAAAAGAAAATCCTGTCGATGCCGTAGAAACGTTACTCGATTCCGAAGGAGGAGGCTTGGCACCCAGAGTATTTCATAGCGACGCAATATCTGAGTTAATTCGTTAATGTGAGAGAGCGAGGGATGCAGTAAGGAAGGAATAATGCATCGGTAAAGAGATACTCAACTCCCAAAAAAAAAAATCCGGTCCTTGCCGTTGAAACGTTACTCGATTCAGAAGGAGAAGCCATGGACCACAGACTATTTCATAGCGACGTAATTTCTGTGTTAATTCGTCAATGTGAGGGTGCGATGGATGCAGTAAAGAAAGAATAATGCATCGGTAAAGAGATACTCAACTCCCAAAAAAAACTCCGTACCTTGCCGTACAGACGTTACTCGATTCAGAAGGAGAAGGCATGGTACATAGAGGATTTCATAGCGACGCAATTTCTGTTTTAATTCGTCAATGTGAGGGAGTGAGGTATGCAGAAAAGAAGGTATAATGCACTGGAAAAGAGATACTCGTGTACAGGATGGCGGGTATGGGCAGGCGGTGGGCGTTATGGAATAATAGAGTAATTTTTAGAGAAAGGCCATTTATTGGCTAAAGCATGATGAAAGGGGCTACATAGGCCTAGGGAGGTGAGGGTGAGCCAGAGCTTACAATTTGGCGAACATTGTTCGCGAAGCTACCGAAAGTGGTTGTCTGCCAAAACTAAGTCCACAGTGCCGCAGCACCGGGAGAAGCGGGAGATGTTCAGTTGTACAGGGCGCGCATCCGACTCGCGGGTGAGCAAGAATATAGGAGAGCGGGCCCGGCGACGGGCGGCCGGGTATGTTCGACGCCCCATGCGGCTTCCTCCGCCCTGATTGGTCAGGACCACGCAAACCGTGCGGGCGGCATGGAACTTTCCAGAGCGTTGCCTGCTAAGCGACGCCTGGAGTGGCGTTACCTCGTAAGCACTTGAGAGAGGCGCGTGATCAAGGTGCCCTTCGTCGGTGCTGACTTCCTGTTACTAGACCGTGGGACGAAAGAATTTTCAGGCAGCTGACACTGCCGGCCGTGGCTTGACCGTAATGGAAAAATGAAGTTACCGGTTTGAGGCTCATATAATAAAGTAAAATCCCTTATTGTCTGGCTCATCCTTTACATTTCTCCCCCTTCCGTGGGAGCTGAGAACGTACGTGAATTCGCTCAATGTAATTATTATTTGAATGTAAACAAATTTATCTTGCAAAAGAAAGTGAACATCACTTGATTAAGAATGGCCCTCACGGAAGTCGGCAGGGGTCTTAACCTATGGGAGGGTGTAGAGACTCTAAAGACCTCCTGAGGGTCGCAAGGGGACTTACACATGTCAAAAATATTGTGTGAATACAAGAATCATCATAAAACATCAGAACATCATAAAACATGAAAACATCATAAAATCATCACAAAATTAGAACAAAACATACAGTGTGAGTTAGATAAACATGTCAAGTGTTCTTGTTGCTAAGTTGAAGTAAAATGTCTTTTTTCTTTGCTTTTGTTAAAATAAGTTGAAAATGTAAACATATCACCACTGGCGAGTCACTGCGAGGGCGACAGACGCGAGGCGGCGTGGTGTGTTGTCCTCAGCGGGCAGCGTGCAGGCTGCCGGCGGGTAGGGGGCGTGGCCGTGGCCAGGTCCGTGCACTGGAACTCAGCGCAGGGGGGTATGAGGGGAGGTCCACATGTTTCAAAACACAGTTGAAAAGGGAGTTATCACTAAGGGAACACTTCACTACACTACACTAGTTTTTCCACATTAATTGATATCTCAGTTTCACTCTTAAAACTCAGGGAGGGCACATGCCTGATAGGTTTTTGTTTTCTCTTTTTTTTTAGGTCCATTTTAGTATAATAATAATAAGAAGAAGAAGAATAATAGTGACCGGGGTTATCTTGCCACTGGGTATGATGGTTGTATGGCGTTCAGTGGCGGTTTGCCATTAATTTAGGTGTGCTAACAGGCGAACGTAAGAAATTTGTCCTTTTTCATGATCTAGCAAGTCATCAATTGACGATGGGAGGTGATTATTTGATTTATTAGATAAAACTGGAAAGTAAGCTGACAGAGGAATCATGAATAGGCTTTCAGGTATAAAAAACATAATTAAAGGGATTTGAATACTAAGTAAGCCGTAGTGGCATGAAAGGTTATTAATGGTGTTCCAACAGGAACCGTTTGCTGAAGATCTGCGCGGAGGCTACGTCAGAGTGGCAGCTGACTGCAAGGACAATCTCGCGCTACGTCAGAAAGGCGCGCGGCAGATAACTTCCAAAGGCAGCGCCGCGTCAGAGCTGCACGCGGCAGCTGAGAAGCGAAGCCAAGGCGGCTACGTGCGCACGCAGTGCGCACGTGCGCGGCGCAGGAAGCATGCGCCAGATGTAAGAGCGAGAGAGAGCGATGAAGCCTACCGACGCTGTTCACTGCGCTGTCTGTATTTTACGCTCTCTCCACGTGTTCTTGGGCTCCTGCGCCAGATGAGCGTATTTATGTGCTTCAAAGTGACGAACATTAATGTCACAAAGTGGAATAATGTCACAAAGTGGAATAGATGTACCTCATCGACATGTTTTTTTTTTTTTTTCAATGATGACCAACAAAACAGAAGTGGGATTACTCGTGACATCACGCAAGATGAGTTGTTACAGTGGGTTCTGTTTAAAATTACATTATGCATTAGTAAATTGGTTCGTAACCAAGTTCCTATGAAATCCATTTTAGCCCAAACATAATTGTTATAAAAACATGAAAATATAAAAGTGAAGTACACAAATATCATATTAAATTTACTGCATATTCCATATCGGTAAACAAAAAAGGTTAAGTGCCTCTTTGGGCTGACCCTCTAAGTGTGAGAAAAAGTTCCTCATGCATCAACATTTTTGCCGGACATATCAAGTGAAATTGACAAACAAAAGTGACACCAGTTTTGTGCAGGTGGGGTGTAGATTGTGTTGTTGGATGTCAAGGCTGTTGCTAATGAAAGGAGGGAAATAAAACTCGAAGAGAATCTAGAGATTTCTGTAGTGGAAACAGAAAGCGTAAGGAATTGAATTAGAAAAGACTAAGTTGAGCGTAATTTCTGAAGGACTTTTCCTTTATGAAGGTATAGTGCATGGCGCATCGTTGACACGACGTTATCGCCTAATTAACTGTGTATATGACAATTCTGCGACTCCAAGATAGCTCCTTCATACTTCTTCCTCAAACTCGACATCTCTTACATAAAAAAAAACTTGACTGTGCGGCCAAATTCGCCGTTTTTATCCTCTCAACATCTTGCGACTAACTTTGCGACCAAATTCGCCGTCTTCATCCTCTCAACATTTTACGACTAAACTCGCCGTCTCTATAACTCCATGGTGCTGGCCTCATTGGGCCCAGCTGGTTGCTTAAAACTCCGTCCATCCTTGGTTATATCGCAGTGTCCTGGGACACGTCATACAGTTCAATGCTACTACTTCAATAGTCGGTATTCCTTCGGAAAATACAATGGGAAAACAAAGAAGGCTCAAGGTTTTGAACAGAGATTTCCGCTTACTGGCGTTTAGCTGCGGGCTAGACGCGGTTTGCGTCTGACGTTGCCTGATCAGCTGTCGTCATAGAGAACACTGTTCTCATGAACTCTTCTTCGACATGGAAGATCAAAGTCTGGGCTGAATAGTTCTGTGTCTGTTGAAAGTTGACAGATGAAAGTGGGTAGGATGGACTATGTCGCGAAACGTAAAAGTGAAGAAACGACACAGACAGCTAAGGGACCGCGCGGGTGCCAGCCGCGTCACGTAAGGTACGTGCCCTTGCGGGTGGTGCATGACTCTTCATGTGTTGTTCTGTTGATAATTAAAAGATGAAAGTGGGTAGAACAGACTATGTCGCGAAACGGAAAAGTGAAGAAACGACACAGACAGCTAAGGGACCGCGCGGGTGCCAGCCGCGTCACGTAAGGTACGTGCCCTTGCGGGTGGTGCATGACTCTTCATGTGTTGTGTTGAGAGAGGAAAGATGAAAGTGGGTAGGTTGGACTATGTCGCGAAACGGAGAAGTGAAGGAACGACACAGACAGCTAAGGGACCGCGCGGGTGCCAGCCGCGTCACGTAAGGTACGTGCCCTTGCGGGTGGTTCTCTTGTTCATCCAACAGACTAAGTATATAGCCAAAGCTTGCTCGTTCTGTGGGCGTGATTCACTCTGTTTACGTTATCTATCACGGGGGTAGGCATGTGGTATGTCCCTCCAAATAAACATTCAAATACATATGAAAATAAAGCATGGTTACATCCTAAACTACTCTTCCAAAACAATTTATCACCTACGACATCATTATTATTAAACAAATAATTGGCAGTACTCGGGAACTTACTCTAGCATACTTGAAATCCTACAAAATGATTATCCTCATCAATATAGTAACACAGCGACACATGGAAACACTAGGTTGATACTAATACTAAATTACTGGCGCTGGCAAACTCTAGCAAAATTCTCTAAATATTTGATAATAGCATCAATAAGACATGGACAAAATGAACAGTAGTAAAAAAAAATACATCGACATAAGTAATTAGACATGATCAATTGGACATAAGTAATTGGCAACTCGTCATAGTGATATAAGCGGTAGCAAAACCGCAACAAAAGCAAAAGTTTAAAATATTATTTCCTTCGAACAAAACTTCCTTGTCCTCCAGTTACATTTCGTAGCAAAATGAGTGTAAGTATCCCTTGGTATTCCTTTATACTCTCGTTTGCATCTCCATACCAACTGATCTTTGGTACTTCTACCCACAAGAAAACTGTCATTAAGTAATGGCAATGTTGTGTGTAATGCTGTGGAATAGTGTAATGTCACGTTAATACTTCCTTTAACAAGACTGATGAAAAGTGGTTTTGTGTCGCCTTCAATGAACAGACCAATAATTATTAAACATGTGATATGCTGCTTGCTGTGTTGATTTGTTTTTGCAAATATTTGTGATTATCAGTCACCCACTCAATCGTTCAAGGATATGATTGTTGTTCCTTTTGTTAATTCTCTCACTTACCTGCTTCCATATAATCAATATTGGCGGCTCGACGAAGCTGGTTGCATCTCGAATATGTCGATATGACTTACCTGTCGGTGCTTTGGTTTTTAATAAAATTAGAGTTCATTTGTCATATAAAGAGTGTGTAGGGAGCAAAGTATGTTCCTTACTATTGAAAATGTGCGCAAAGTTATTCATAGGGTTCGTTATATAATAGTTAAGAATTCCTGTGTTGGGATTCAGTGCAGCTTGAGGTACTAAGGTGCGACACGCGTCGCGCTCGTGAGATTGTAAGTTGCTGACAGCACAGCTGACAGTACGGCTGCGTCCGGTTTCACTGGCTCGGCAGCATAACTGGCGTTCACGCTGGGTCCGTCCTCTTGCTACGCGTGGAGTTAACCTCTCGGTACAGTCACAAAATTTCCTTCCAGAGTTATCTTATGTTGTTCACGACAGTTACGCATGGAGGATGTTCTTTTCTAAAGGACTCTAATAACTTAAATCGCTAGAGGTCACAAAACTATCGGGTTCTAATTATTTTATTTAAACTCTCTGTTCTTCTAAAATTTAGGTAACTGGCAGGTGTTAGGCTTCCAGATAAACTGTATTTTGCGATGGCATTCCAAACCCAATTCCTTGGCTAACGCGTTTCCCACACAGCGGTCGTTTACAGGACAGATATAGCGACAAGTGCCGGCTTCCTTGACGCCATATAGATCCGTTTATTAACCGTGGATGTAATACAACATAGCCGGAGATCGATCTGAAATTCCAATGTTTTCTAATCCTGATAGTTTCCGCAATGCGTACCAGGAAAAAGTTCTCTTTCCGACAACACAAATAGATCCCTATCTTAGACCAGGCTAATAAAATCTGTAGGGCAACATTAAGCTGGTGATTTTATTTCCATAACTATCACTTTAGGTTTGCTGTTTAAACTGCAACGTACAACTGTACGAATGTGTAGCGTGGATGACGCACTTGGCGTGCAGGGTGATGGGATGGTGGTGAGGAGGGGCGAGGGGAGAGGTGCAGATGCTGTATGCGCCAAAGACAGAGGCGGAGGGTGGGGAAGGGGGAACTGCAATGGCCGCTCTCTCGGCTGGCCGGTGAGAGGGAAGGGAAGGGGGCCGCGTCGCCAGCTGACAGGGAGGGGCGGGACTCGCCGCATGTGAACAGCTGTAGACAGCAGCGGCGGTATTTACGCGACTCCTTCCGTGCCATTTAATATACAGAAATACGTGGTACTAAGAAAACTTACCTTGTTGTCTGTTCACATCGCATCATGAAAACAATAAAATACACTCCTGGAAATGGAAAAAAGAACACATTGACACCGGTGTGTCAGACCCACCATACTTGCTCCGGACACTGCGAGAGGGCTGTACAAGCAATGATCACACGCATGGCACAGCGGACACACCAGGAACCGCGGTGTTGGCCGTCGAATGGCGCTAGCTGCGCAGCATTTGTGCACCGCCGCCGTCAGTGTCAGCCAGTTTGCCGTGGCATACGGAGCTCCATCGCAGTCTTTAACACTGGTAGCATGCCGCGACAGCGTGGACGTGAACCGTATGTGCAGTTGACGGACTTTGAGCGAGGGCGTATAGTGGGCATGCGGGAGGCCGGGTGGACGTACCGCCGAATTGCTCAACACGTGGGGCGTGAGGTCTTCACAGTACATCGATGTTGTTGCCAGTGGTCGGCGAAAGGTGCACGTGCCCGTCGACCTGGGACCGGACCGCAGCGACGCACGGATGCACGCCAAGACCGTAGGATCCTACGCAGTGCCGTAGGGGACCGCACCGCCACTTCCCAGCAAATTAGGGACACTGTTGCTCCTGGGGTATCGGCGAGGACCATTCGCAACCGTCTCCATGAAGCTGGGCTACGGTCCCGCACACCGTTAGGCCGTCTTCCGCTCACGCCCCAACATCGTGCAGCCCGCCTCCAGTGGTGTCGCGACAGGCGTGAATGGAGGGACGAATGGAGACGTGTCGTCTTCAGCGATGAGAGTCGCTTCTGCCTTGGTGCCAATAATGGTCGTATGCGTGTTTGGCGCCGTGCAGGTGAGCGCCACAATCAGGACTGCACACGACCGAAGCACACAGGGCCAACACCCGGCATCATGGTGTGGGGAGCGATCTCCTACACTGGCCGTACACCACTGGTGATCGTCGAGGGGACACTGAATAGTGCACGGTACATCCAAACCGTCATCGAACCCATCGTTCTACCATTCCTAGACCGGCAAGGGAACTTGCTGTTCCAACAGGACAATGCACGTCCGCATGTATCCCGTGCCACCCAACGTGCTCTAGAAGGTGTAAGTCAACTACCCTGGCCAGCAAGATCTCCGGATCTGTCCCCCATTGAGCATGTTTGGGACTGGATGAAGCGTCGTCTCACGCGGTCTGCACGTCCAGCACGAACGCTGGTCCAACTGAGGCGCCAGGTGGAAATGGCATGGCAAGCCGTTCCACAGGACTACATCCAGCATCTCTACGATCGTCTCCATGGGAGAATAGCAGCCTGCATTGCTGTGAAAGGTGGATATACACTGTACTAGTGCCGACATTGTGCATGCTCTGTTGCCTGTGTCTATGTGCCTGTGGTTCTGTCAGTGTGGTCATGTGATGTATCTGACCCCAGGAATGTGTCAATAAAGTTTCCCCTTCCTGGGACAATGAATTCACGGTGTTCTTATTTCAATTTCCAGGAGTGTAGCACTTGAGGAAGACTCCTTTTACTTTAGAGTAACCTATTTGTTGTTTAACTTGGACATACTTTTTCTTGTTATTATCGTTGTGTGATAATTTAGCAAAACATACATGTAATTGGGCGTATTTCAAAGGACAGGTAGACGGCAGCATGTAGTCATTGATCTACTGGCAGTTACGAAGGCGTATTACTATCATGTTTTTATGGTAAAGCTTTAATACCTGTGTTCGTGCACTATCCACTAAATTAACATATACAAGAGTAACTGATTCTTTCTCTAAGTGTTCTTTTGACAAGGATAACTTTTCCCTTAATTCCATGATTAAAGAATGATTGTGCTTTTAATTCTCGACTGCTACGATAACATTACTGGAGACGTTAAATGACACAAGACAAAATGATTACATAACTTCAATCACTTCCATTAACATGTGACGTCATAAATTCTATTACCAGTTACCAATGGTTGCCAATTCTTATGTCTACTTAGAACTAACATGCACAACTTAATTAAAGGTATAGTAACGACGGTGTTTTCCGTCAATTGATTCTCTTGCTGCATGTAGGACTTTTCCAACTCTTTACATACCATCTCAGATCTACTCTCTGGAACGTAAATCATAGGGGTTTGAACTTAGAGCATGTCTACGTTGCTGTCTAGGCGGTTGTATTACCTTCTTTCTTGCTTTTTTGGGTGGAACTACTGGCGTAATAGGCCGAGCTTCTCCGGTCGGAATTTCGTGCTGAACCAAATCCGTAGCCGGTAGAAACTGCCTCTCTTCAAATAACCACGAAAATTCCTCTAATACTGGCTGCAACATCCTTTTCTCTTCACTATTTAAATGACCTAACTTCTCTGCTAACTGACTCCTTATCGTCAACGCGACATATCGCACTTCTCTAACTGAACAATTCTTTCTTCTCCTTCCTTTCTCATCTTTATCTCGCTGCTTCTCAGCTCCTCTTATTTCCTCAAACATTTCTTGTCCACTGGCAACTATAGTACCCTTCGGTATCACAACATCTTTTACACCAAAATTATCTATACTTACTGGTATCGCAAAACCCTTCTGTCTCCTCTCCGGTCGGCAGATACTTCTCTTTATATGTACTGACTGACGATCTAAAACATCATTCTGGGTGAGCGGGTCAACCAAAATGTCTGTCTTGGGCTGTTCTAGATTTTTGACATCTATCCAGAGAATCTTTCCACTTCCACCTTTTATCCTCACAGGGTCAGTGGTTTTTATCGCCCACATCTGCGGTTTTATGGGAGACTGTGAACGGCGCCTTTCGCAGCTCCCTCGCGTCTGACGGGGGTGCGCACTGCCAAATCGGTGAATTGCTTCGCCAAACTGCACAGTTCGCGTTCGATAATCCACTATCCCCTGATAACGGTGCAGGAAGTCATTCCCTAGTATGATGTCAAATTCACCCTTCTTTAGCCTTACTACCTCCATCCTCTGACTGTATTTACCCTCGTCGATTTGCAGATTCACTACACACGAACCTGCAGGGACAATTACTTCCTCTCCGAGGCCACTGATATGGTTCCGGGGTGGCTGTAACACCCTTCGATCATTTTTCTCTACAAACAATACACTAACTTGAGCACCAGTATCAACTAAAATTCTAACTAATTTGTTCCCGAGTACGCCAAATAGACTAACGTGTTCCACCTCTTTACATTTTTCGGTCCTAACCGGGCGTATTATTTTTGTCGGGGGCGCGGGTGGGTGGCGGAACCTGCCCCCCAAGCGTTTCCCTGATTCGACCCCGCGTTGCGGCGGTGGCCGCGTTGATTTGAAAATGGTGACTTTGTGGGGCAAACTTTATTAGCATGACCTACTGTCTGGCAAATAGTGCAATACGGCGCGCGACAGCGCATTGCCGTATGGTTGGGCTTCCCACAACGCTGACAAAATACTTCTTTTGCTGGGACCGGTACTGGGTCCGATGGGCGCGGGGCGGCAGCGCAAAAACGCAACACCTCTTTGCGAAGCATTGCCAAACGAACAGCTTCAAACAGAGAAGTGGGGGAGGCTGCTTTGACTTCTCCTCCGATGCGGGGGTCAATACCGCGAACAAATGCGCTTCGGCTTCTGAGCGCAAAGTTCTGTTTTCACTGGCATTTTCGCCTAGCTTATAGGTACGACAAGACACTGCTCGTATGCGATCTGCAAAGGCATCAAAATCCTCATTAGGCTTCTGCCTAAGGGTTGATAATTGATCTCTGTAATATGCGGTACCTCTGGTATCGGAATAACGCGTAGTCAATACGCGGGCCAATACTTCAAATTCGTGCGTGTCACGCAATTCGTCCACCGTTTCTATAAACATTCGGGCTTCCCCTGTCAACTTCAGTCTGGCTACATTGACCAGTAGATCATCCGGCCAGGCACACGTGCGACCCACATCACGAATATTTTGTAAGAACATAGCCACATTTTCGTGGGACTTCCCAGAAAAGGTGGGAATGAAATCAGCCGCAGGAAAATTGCTTACAGTCGCCATGTTAGCAGAAATTGTGGCGTTTGTATTAGAGACAGAGTTAGTGTTAGTTGCCTCTGTTTGAGCATTAGTTACAGGGGTGGAGCTAGCCACAGGTATGGAAGTTCGCGCACTAGCTTCCAGCGTCTGTTTCAAGACGCGGTTTTGCTCAAGTAGCTCCTGATGTTGTGCGAATAACTGGCGCATTTGTGCATTTATGGCCTCGAGCGGGTCTTGCGAGACAGGTGCCTCTACGGGGGTATCCAGTTCCGTCGCTCGTGTTCCCATCGGCATGTTTACAATTTTATGGGACGCTAGTGGCCAGAAAAAAGTAATGATTGTTACAAAAAAAGGACGGCCACAAAGATTCTCAATCCAGCGGCGGAAGATCGTCGAAGCTATAGTTGTAAGCATCGCGGCGACTTACATGTCGATGGAGGCGGTGCGACGCAGTGGTGGCGGCGACGGTGCGTCGCAGTGGCTGCGGCGGCGGCGGGCGGCGGGCGGCGGGCGGCAGCGACGGCGGCGGCGGCGTCCGGACCCTCGGGCGGCGGCAAATGTGTTGGCGGCGGACGGCGCTGGCTCGGCCGGTCGGCGATGGCGGCAGGCCCCTGGCGCGTCGGTGACAGCGGCGGGCGGCGGCCGGGTATGTTCGACGCCCCATGCGGCTTCCTCCGCCCTGATTGGTCAGGACCAAGCAAACTGTGCGGGCGGCATGTAACTTTCCAGAGCGTTGCCTGCTAAGCGACGCTTGGAGTGGCGTTACCTCGTAAGCACATGAGAGAGACGCGTGATCAAGGTGCCCTTCGTCGGTGCTGACTTCCTGTTACTAGACCGAAGGACGAAAGAATTTTCAGGCAGCTAACACTGCCGGCCGTGGCTTGACCGTAATGGAAAAATGAAGTTACCGGTTTGAGGCTCATATAATAAAGTAAAATCCCTTATTTTCTGGCTCATCCTTTACACTCGACTCGCAAAATAAAATCCTGTCGTTGCCGTAGAGACGTTACTCGATTCAGAAGGTGATGGCATGGAACCCATAGTAATTCATAGCGACGCTATTTCTGTGCTAATTCGTCAATGTGAGGGAACGATGGATGCAGTAAAGAAGCAATAATGAATCGGAAAGAAGATACTCGACTCCCAAAAGAAAATCCAGTAGTTGCCGTAGAGTCGTTACTCGATGCAGAAGGAGAAGGCATGGAAACCAGAGTGTTTCATTGCGACGCATTTTCTATGATTATTCGTCAAAGAGCGCGTCGAGGGATACAGTAAAGTAGAAATAATGCATCGGAAAAGAGATACTCGACTGTGAAAAGAATATCCTGTCGATGCCGTAGGAACGTTACTCGATTCAGAAGGATGAGTCATGGAACCCAGAGTATTTCATAGTGACGCAATTTCTGCGTTCATTCGTCAATGTGAGAGAGCGAGGGTTGCAGTAAAGAAGGAATAATGCATCGGGAAAGAGATACGCGACTCCCAAAAAAAATCCAGTCGTTGCCGTAGAAACATTACTCGATTCAGAAGGAAGAGGCATGGAACCCAGAGTATTTAATTGCGACGCAATCTCTGTGTGAATTGGTCATTGTGAGGGAGAGAGGGATGCAGAAAAGAAGGAATAATGCATCGGAAAAGAGATACTCGACCCGCAAAATAATATCCTGTCGATGCCGTAGAAACGTTACTTGATTCAGAAGGAGAAGGCATGGAGCCCAGAGTATTTCATAGCGACGCAATTTCGTTGTAATTCGGCAACTTGAGGGAGCGAGGGATGAAGTAAAGAGGGAATAATGCATCGGAAAAGAGATACACGACTCCCATAAGAAAATCCCGACTTTGCAGTGGAAATGTTATTCCATTCTGAAGGAGAAGGCATGAAACCTAGAGTATTTCGTAGCGACGCAATTACTGTGTCAATTTGTAAATGTGAGGGAGCGAGGGATGCAGTAAAGAAGGAATAATGGATCGGAAAAGAGATACTTCACTCCCAAAAGAAAATCCGTTCGTTGACGTAGAAAAATTACTCGATACAGAAGGAAAAGGCGTGGTGCCCATAGTATTAAATAGAGACGCAATTTCTGTGCTAATTCGTCAGTGTGAGGGAGCGAGGGATGCAGTAAAGAAGGAATAATGCATCGGAAAAGAGATACTAGACTCACAAAAAATATCCAGTTGTTGCAGTAGAAACGTTACTCAATTCAGAAGGAGAGGGCATGGAGCCCAGAGTATTACATAGCGACGAAATTTCTGTGTTTATTCGTCAATGTGAGAGAGCGAGGGACGTAGTAATGAAGGACTAATGCATCGGAAAAGAGTTACTCGACTGTGAAAAGAATATCCTGACGATGCCGTAGGAACGTTACTTGATTCAGAAGGATGAGTCATGGAACATAGAGTATTTCACACCGACGCAGTTTCTGTGTTCATTCGTCAATGTGAGTGAGCAAGGGATGCAGTACGGAAGGAATAATGCATCGGAAAATAGATAGTCGACTCACATAGAAAATCCAGTCATAGCAGTAGAAACATTACTCATTTCTGAAGAAGGAGGCATGGAATTCAATTTCATAGCGACGAAATTTCTGTGTTAATTCGTCAATGTGAGGGTGCGAGGGATGCAGTAAGGAAGGAATAATGCTTCGGAAAAGAGATACTCGACTCACAAAAAAAAGTCCAGTTGTTGCAGTAGAAACGTTTCTCACTTCAGATGGAGAGGGCATGGAGAACAGAGTATATCATAGCGACGCAGTTTCTGTGTTAATTCGCAATTTGAGGAAGTGAGGGATGCAGTAAAGAAGGAATAATGCATCGGAAAGATGATATCCGACTCACAAAACAAATTCCTCGCGTTGCAGTAGAAATGTTACTCGATTCAGAAGGAGGAGGCATGGAACTCAGAGTACTTCATAGCGACGAAATTTCTGTGTTAATTCGTCAATGAGAGGGAGCGAGGGAAGCAGTAAAGATGGAATAATGCATCGGAAAAGAGATACTCGACTCCCAAGAGAATATCCTGTCGATGCCTAAGAAACGTTACACGATTCAGAACTAGGAGGCAAGGAACCCAGAGTATTTCATAGCGACGCAATTTCTGTGGTATTTCGTCAATGTGAGGGAGCGAGGGATGCAATGATTAAGGAAGAATGCATCGGAAAAGAGATACTCGATTCCCCCAAAGAATTTCCTGTCGATGCCGTAGGAACGTTACTCGCTTCAGAAGGTGGAGTCATGGAGCCCACACTATTTCATAGCGACGCATTTCTGTGTTCATTCGTCAAAGTGAGAGAGCGAGGGATGCAGTACGAAAGGAATAATGCATCGGAAAAGAGATACTCGTCTCACATAGAAAATCCAGTCGTTGCAGTTGAAACGTTACTCGATTCAGAAGGAGAATGCATGCAACCCAGAGGATTTCATAGCGACGCAACTTTTGTGTTAATTCGCCAATGTGAGGGAGCGAGGGATGTAGTAAAGAACGAATAATGCATCGGTAAAAGTGATACTCGACTCCCAAAAGAAAATCCTGCCGTTGCCGTGGAAACGTAACTCGTTTCAGGAAGAAAAGGCGTGGAACCCATAGAATTTCATAGCGACACAATTTCTGTGATAATTCGTAAATGTATGGGAGCGAGGGATGCAGTAAGGAAGGAAGAATGCATCGGAAAAGAGATACTAGACTCTCAAAAGAAAATCCTGTCGATGCCGTAGAATGTTACTCGATTTCGAAGGAGGTGGCATGGAACCCAGAGTATTTAATAGCGACGTAATTTCTGTGTTAATTCGTCAATGTGAGGGAGCGAGGTATGCAGAAAAGAAGGTATAATGCACCGGAAAAGTGATACTCGACTCACAAAATAAAATCCTGTCGTTGCCGTAGAGACGTTACTCGATTCAGAAGGTGATGGCATGGAACCCAGAGTATTTCATAGTGGCGCAATTTGTGTGTTAATTCGTCAATATGAGGGAGCGAGGGATTCAGTAAAAAAGGAATAATGCATCGGATTAGAAGTAGTCGACTCCCTTAAGAAAATCCTGTCGTTGCCGTAGAGACGTTACTCGATTCAGAAGGAGAAGGCATGGAGCCCAGAGTGTTTCATAGCGACGAAATTACTGTGTTCATTCGTCAATGTGAGAGAGCGAGGGACGCAGTAGAGAAGGAATAATGCATCGGAAAAGAGATACTCGACTGTTAAAAGAATATCCTGTCGATGCCGTAGGAATGTTACTCGTTTAAGAAGGATGAGTCATCGAACCCAGAGTATTTCATAGCGATGCAATTTCTGTGTTCATTCGTCAATGTGAGAGAGCGAGGGATGCAGTACAGAAGGAATAATGCATCGGAAAACAGATACTCGACTCACATAGAAAATCCAGTCGTAGCAGTAGAAACGTTAATCGATTGAGAAGGAGAGGGCATGGAACCCAGAGTATTTCGTAGCGACGTAATTTCTGAGTTACTTCGTCAATGTGAGGGAGCGAGGGATGCAGTAAAGAAAGAATAATATATCGGTAAAGAGATACTCAACTCCCAAAAAAAATCTGTTCCTTGCCGTAGAGACGCTACTCGATTCAGAAGGAGAAGGCATGGAACATAGAGGATTTCATAGCGACGCAATTTCTGTATTAATTCATCAATGTGAGGGAGCGAGGTATGCAGAAAAGAAGGTATAATACACCGGAAAAGTGATACTCGACTCCCAAAATAAAATTCTGTCGTTGCAGTAGAGACGTTACTCGATTCAGAAGGTGATGGCATGGAACCCAGAGTATTTCATAGTGGCGCTATTTGTGTGTTAATTCGTCAATGTGAGGGAGCGAGGGATGCACTACGGAAGGAATAACGCACCGAAAAAAAAATGCTCGTCTCACATAGAAAATCCAGTCGTAGCACGACAAACGTTACTCGCTTCAGAAGGAGGAGGCATGAAATTCAGAGTATTTCATAGCGACGCAGTTTCTGTGTTAATTACAATTTCAGGGAGCGAGGGATGCAGTAAAGAAGCAATAATGCATCGGAAAAGAGATACTCGACTACCAAAAGAAAATCCAGTCATTGCCGTAGAAACATTACTCGATTCAGAAGATGGAGTCATGGAACCCAGAGTGTTTCATAGCGGCGAAAGTTCTGTGTTAATTCGTTAATGTGAGGGAGCGAGGGATGTATTAAAGAAGGAATAATACATCGGAAAAGAGATACTGGACTCCAAAAAAAAATTCCTGTCGTTGGCGTAGAAACTTTACTCCTTTCAGAAGGAGAAGGCATGGAACACAGAGTATATCATATCGGCGCAATTTCTGTGTTAATTCTTCAATGTCAGGGAGCGAGGGATGTATTAAAGAAGGAATAATGCAACGGAAAAGAGGGTCTCGGCTCCAAAAAAAAAATCCTGTCGTTGACGTAGAAACGTTACTCGATTCAGAAGGAAAGGGCACGAAACCCAGAGTATTTCATAGCGACGCAATTTCTGTGTTAATTCGTCAATTTGAGGGAGCGACTGATGCAGTAAGGAAGGAATAATTCTTCGGAAAAGAGATACACGATTCCCATTAGAAAAACCTGTCGTTGGTGTAGAAACGTTACGCGATTGAGAAGGTGAAAGCATGGAACCCAGAGTATTTCATAGCGACGCAATTTGAGTGTTAATTAGTCAATGTGAGGAGCGTGGCATGCAGTAAAGATGGAATAATGTATAGGAAAAGAGATACTCGACTCCCAAAAGAAAATCCTATCGATGCCTTAGAAACGTTACTCGATTCCGAAGGAGGTGGCATCGAACAAAGCTTATATCATAGCGACGCAATTTCTGTGATAAATCGTCAATCTGAGGGAGCGAGGGATGTATTAAAGAAGGAATAATGCATCGCAAAAGAGATACTCGACTCCAACAAAAGTTTCCTGTCGTTGCCGTAGAAACGTTACTCGATTAAGAAGGAGAAAGCATGGAACCCAGAGTAATTCATAGCGAAACTATTTCGTTGTAATTCGGCAATTTGAGGGAGCGAGGGATGCAGTAAAGATGGAATAATGGATCGGAAAAGAGATACTCGACTCCCAAATGAAAATCCTGTCGTTGCCTTAGATAGATAACTCGATTCAGAAGGAAAAGGCGTGGAACCCATAGTATTTCATAGAGACGCAATTTCTGTGCTAATTCGTCAATGTGAGGGAGCGAGGGATGCAGTGAAGAAGCAATAATGCATCGGAAAGAAGATACTCGACTCCCAAAGAAAATCCTGTAGTTGCCGTAGAATCGTTACTCGATGCAGAAGGAGAGGGCTTGGAACACAGAGTATTTCATATCGACGCAATTTCTATGATTATTCGTCAAAGTGCGCATGCGAGGGATACAGTAAAGCAGAAATAATGCATCGGAAATGAGATACTCGACTGTGAAAAGAATATCCTGTCGATGCCGTAGGAACGTTACTCGATTCAGAAGGATGAGTCATGGAACCCAGAATATTTCATAGCGACGCAATTTCTGTGTTCATTCGTCAATGTGAGAGAGCGAGGGATGCAGTACAGAAGGAATAAAGCATCGGAAAAGAAATATTCGACTCACATAGAAAATTCAGTCGTAGCAGTTGAAACGTTACTCGCTTCAGAAGGAGGAGGCATGATATTCACAGTATTTCATAGCGACGCAGTTTCTGTGTTATGTCGCAATTTCAGGGAGCGAGGGATGCAGTAAAGAAGGCATAAGGTATCGGAAAGGAGATATCCGACTCCCAAGAGAAATTCCTCTCATTGCAGTAGAAATGTTATTCGATTCAGAAGGAGGAGGCATGGAACCCAGAGTATTTCATAGCGACGAAATTTCTGTGTTAATTCGTCAATGTGAGGATGCGAGGGATGCAGTAAGGAAGGAATAATGCATCGGAAAAGAAATACTCGCCTGTGAAAAGAATATCCTGTCGATTCCGTAGGAACGTTACTCGATTGAGAGGGATGAGTCATGGAACCCAAAGTATTTCATAGCGACGCAATTTCTGTGTTCATTCGTCAATGTGAGAGAGCGAGGGATGCAGTACAGAAGGAATAATGCATCGGAAAAGAGATACTCGACTCACATAGAAAATCCAGTGGTAGCAGTAGAAACGTTACTCCATTCAGAAGGAGAGGGCATGTAACCCAGAGTATTTCATAGCGACACAATTTCTGTGTTAATTCGTGAATGTGAGGGAGCGAGGGATGCAGTAAAGATGGAATAATCCATCAGAAAAACAGATATAAGACTCCCAAAGAAAATCGTGTCGTTGCCGTAGAAACGTTACTCGATTCCGAAGGAGGTCTCATGGAACAAAGAGTATATCATAGCGACTTTAATTTCTGTGATAAATCGTCAATCGGAGGGAGCGAGGGATGTATTAAAGAAGGAATAATACATCGGAAAAGATATACTCGACTCCAATAAAAAATTCCTGTCGTTGCCGTAGACACTTTACTCGATTCAGAAGGAGAAGGCATGGAACACAGAGTACATCATAGCGACGCAGTATCTGTGTTAATTCTTCAATGTGAGGGAGCGAGGGATGTATGAAAGAAGGAATAATGCATCGCAAAAGACGGTCTCGACTCCAAAAAAAAAAAAAAAATCCTGTCGTTGACGTAGAAACGTTACTCGATTCAGAAGGAGAGGGCATGAAACCCAGAGTATTTCATAGCGACGCAATTTGAGTGTTAATTCGTCAATGTGAGGAGCGAGGCATGCAGTAAGGATGGAAAATGCATCGGAAAAGAGATACTCGACTCCCATAAGAAAAACCTGTCGTTGGCGTTGAAACGGTACTAGATTCAGAAGGAGAATGCAAGGAACCCAGAGTATTTCATAGCGACGCAATTTGAGTTTTAATTCGTCAATGTGAGGAGCGAGGCATGTAGTATAGATGGAATAATGCATCGGAAAAGAGATACTCGACTCCCAAAAGAAAATCCTGTCGATGCCTTAGAAACGTTACTCGATTCCGAAGGAGGTGCCATCGAACAAAGAGCATATCATATCGACGCAATTTCTGTGATAAATCGTCAATCTGAGGGAGCGAGGAATGTATTAAAGATGGAATAATGCATCGGAAAAGAGATACTCGACTCCAAAAAAAAATTTCCTGTCGTTGCCGTAGAAACGTTACTCGATTCAGAAGGAGGAGGCTTGGAACACAGAGTATTTCATAGCGACGTAATTTCTGTGTTAATTCGTCAATGTGAGAGAGCGAGGGATGCCGTAAAAAAACAATAAGGCATCAGAAATGAGATACTATATTCCCAAAAGGATATCCTGTCGTTGCCGTGGAAATGATACTCGATTGAGAAGGAGAAGGCATGGAATTCAGAGTATTTCACAGCGACGTAATTTCTGTGTTAATTCGTAAATGTGAGATAGCGAGGGATGCATTAAAGAAAGAATCATGCATCGGAAAAGACAAACTCGACTCACAAAAGAAAATCCTTTCGTTGCCGTAGAAACGTTAATTGATTCAGAAGGAGAAGGTATGGAACCCAGAGTATTTCATAGCGACACAATTCGTTTGTAAATTCGTCAATGTGAGGAAGTGAGTGATGCAGTAAAGAATGAATAATGCTTCGGAAAAGACATACTCGACTCCCATAAGAAAACCCTGTCGTTGGCGTAGAAACGTTACTCGTATCAGAAGGAGAAGGCATGGAACCCAGACAATTTCATAGCGACATTATTTCTATGTTAATTCGTCAATGTGAGAGAGCGTGGGATGCAGTAAGGAAGGAATAATGCATCGGAAAACAGATACTAAACTCCCAAAAATATATCCGTTCCTTGCCGTAGAAACGTTCCTCGATTCAGAGGGAGAAGCAATGGAAACCTGATTATTTCATAGCGACGAAATTTCTGTGATAATTCGTCAATAAGAGGGGGCGAGGGATGCAGTAAAGAAGGAGTAATGCATGGGAAAGGATATACTGGACTCCAAAAAGAAAATCCTGTCGTAGCCATAGAAACGTTCCTCGATTCAGAAGGAGAAGGCATGGAACCCAGAGTATTTCATTGCGACGCAATTTCTGTGTCAATTCGTGAATGTGAGGGAGCGAGGGATGCATTATAGAAGGAATCATGCATTGGAAAAGACATACTCGACTCCCAAAAGAAAATCCTTTGTTGCCGTAGAAACGTTATCGATTCAGAAGAAGAAGGCATGGAACCCAGAGAACTACATAGCGACGCAATTTCTATGTTAATTCGCCCATGTGTGTGTGCGAGCGATTCAGTGAAGAAGGAATAATGCACCGGAAAAGAGATACTCGTGTACCAAAAGAAAATCCTGTGCTTGCCGTAGAAACGTTACTCGATTCAGAAGGAGGAGGCATGGAACCAGAGTATGTCTTAGCGACGCCATTTCTGTGTTAATTCGTAAATGTGAGGGAGCGAGTGATACAGTAAAGAAGTAATACTGCAATGGAAGAGAGATACTCGACATCCAAAAGAACATCCAGTCGTTGCCGTGGAAACGTTACTCGATTGGGAAGGAGAAGGCATGGAAAGGAGAGTATTTCATAGCGACGCTATTTCTGTGTTAATTCGCCAATGTGAGAGAGCGAGGGATGCAGTAAAGATGGAATAAAGCATCGGAAAGGAGAAACTCCACTCCCAAAAGAAAATCCTGTCGTTGTTGAAGAAACTTTTCTCGATTCTGAAGGAGAAGGCATGGAACCAGTGTATGTCATAGCGACGCAATTTCTGTGTTAATTCGTCAATGTGATGGGGCGAGGGATACACTAAAGAAGGAATATCGCATCGTAAAAAAGAGATACACGAGAACCAAATGAAAATCCTGTCGCCGTAGAAATGTTACTCGATTCAGAAGACGGAGGCATGGAACCCAGAGTATTTCATAGCGACGCAATTTCTGTGTTAATTCGTCAATGTGAGGTAGCGAGGGATGCAGTAAAGAGGAATAATGAAACGGAAATGATATACTCGACTCCAAAAACATAATCCTGTCGTTGCCCCAGAAACGTTACTCGATTCAGAAGGAGGAGGCTTGGAACCCAGAGTATTTCGTAGCGACGCAATTTCTGTGTTAATTCGTCAATGTGAGGGAGCGTGGGATGCAGTAAAGGAGGAGTAATGCATCGGGTAAGAGATACTCCACTCCCAAAAGAAAATCCTGTCGTTGCCGTAGAAACGCTACTCGATTCAGAAGGAGGAGGCATGGAACCCAGTGTATTTCATAGCGACGTAATTTCTGCGTTAATTCGTCAATGTGAGATAGCGAGGGATGCAGTAAGGAAGGAATAATGCATCGGTAAAGAGATACTCAACTCCCAAAAGAAAATCCAGTCGTGGCCGTGGGAACGTTACTCGATTCGGAAGGAGAAGAAATGGAACCCAGAGTATTTCATTGCGCGCAATTTCTGTGTTAATTCGTCAATGTGAGGGAGCGAGGGATGCAGTAAAGAAGGAATAATGCATCGGAAAAGGGATACTCGAGTACCAAAAGAAAATCCTGTCATTTCTGGAGAAACTTTACTCGATTCAGGAGCAGGCATGGAACACATAGTATTTCATAGCGACGCAATTTCTGTGTTAATTCGACATTGTGAGAGAGCGAGGGATGCAGTAAGGAAGGAATTATGCATCGGAAAAGAGATATCCAAATCCCAAAAGAAAATCCTGTCGTTGCCATAGAATCGTTATTCGATTCAGAAGATGAAGACATGGAACCCTGAATATTTCATAGCGACGCCATTTCTTTATTCACACTTTAATGTGAGGTAGCGAGGGACGCAGTAAAGAAGGAAATAGCATCCGAAAAGAGATACTCGACTCCCAAAAGAAAATCCTGTTTTGCATTAGAAACGTTACTCGATTCAGAAGGAGGATGCATGGAACCCAGATTATTTCATAGCGGCGCAGTTTCTGTGTTAATTCGTCAATGTGAGGTAGCGAGGGATGTAGTAAAGGAGGAATACTGCATCGGAAATGAGATACTCGACTCCCAAAATAAAATCCTGTCTTTGCCGTAGAAACGTAAGACATTTCAGAACAAGAAATCATGGAACCCAGCGTATTTCATAGCGACGCAATTTCTGTGTCAATTCGTCAATGTGAGGGAGCGAGGTATGCAGTAAAGAAAGAGTATGCATCGGAAAAGTGATACGCGACTCCCAATAGAATATCCTGTAGTAGCTGTGGAAACGTTACTCAATTGGGAAGGAGAAGGCATGGAACCCAGAGTATTTCATAGGCACGCAATATCTGAGTTTTCGTCAATGTAAGGGGGCGAGGGATGCAGTAAAGAAGGATTAATGCATCGGAAAACGGATACTCGACTACCAAAAGTAAATCCTGTCTTTACCGGAGAAACATTAGTCGATTCAGAAGAAGAAGGCATGGAACCCAGAGAATTTCATACCGACGCAATTTCTATGTTAATTCGCCCATGTGTGGGTGCGAGCGATTCAGTAAAGAAGGAATAATGCACCGGAAAAGAGATACTCGACTCCCAAAAGAAAATCCTTTGTTGCCGTAGAAACGTTATCGATTCAGAAGAAGAAGGCATGGAACCCAGAGAACTACATAGCGACGCAATTTCTATGTTAATTCGCCCATGTGTGGGTGCGAGCGATTCAGTGAAGAAGGAATAATGCACCGGAAAAGAGATACTCGTGTACCAAAAGAAAATCCTGTGCTTGCCGTAGAAACGTTACTCGATTCAGAAGGAGGAGGCATGGAACCAGAGTATGTCTTAGCGACGCCATTTCTGTGTTAATTCGTAAATGTGAGGGAGCGAGTGATACAGTAAAGAAGTAATACTGCATTGGAAGAGAGATACTCGACATCCAAAAGAACATCCAGTCGTTGCCGTGGAAACGTTACTCGATTGGGAAGGAGAAGGCATGGAAAGGAGAGTATTTCATAGCGACGCTATTTCTGTGTTAATTCGCTAATGTGAGAGAGCGAGGGATGCAGTAAAGATGGAATAAAGCATCGGAAAGGAGAAACTCCACTCCCAAAAGAAAATCCTGTCGTTGTTGAAGAAACTTTTCTCGATTCTGAAGGAGAAGGCATGGAACCAGTGTATGTCATAGCGACGCAATTTCTGTGTTAATTCGTCAATGTGATGGGGCGAGGGATACACTAAAGAAGGAATATCGCATCGTAAAAAAGAGATACACGAGAACCAAATGAAAATCCTGTCGCCGTAGAAATGTTACTCGATTCAGAAGACGGAGGCATGGAACCCAGAGTATTTCATAGCGACGCAATTTCTGTGTTAATTCGTCAATGTGAGGTAGCGAGGGATGCAGTAAAGAGGAATAATGAAACGGAAATGATATACTCGACTCCAAAAACATAATCCTGTCGTTGCCCCAGAAACGTTACTCGATTCAGAAGGAGGAGGCTTGGAACCCAGAGTATTTCGTAGCGACGCAATTTCTGTGTTAATTCGTCAATGTGAGGGAGCGTGGGATGCAGTAAAGGAGGAGTAATGCATCGGGTAAGAGATACTCCACTCCCAAAAGAAAATCCTGTCGTTGCCGTAGAAACGCTACTCGATTCAGAAGGAGGAGGCATGGAACCCAGTGTATTTCATAGCGACGTAATTTCTGCGTTAATTCGTCAATGTGAGATAGCGAGGGATGCAGTAAGGAAGGAATAATGCATCGGTAAAGAGATACTCAACTCCCAAAAGAAAATCCAGTCGTGGCCGTGGGAACGTTACTCGATTCGGAAGGAGAAGAAATGGAACCCAGAGTATTTCATTGCGCGCAATTTCTGTGTTAATTCGTCAATGTGAGGGAGCGAGGGATGCAGTAAAGAAGGAATAATGCATCGGAAAAGGGATACTCGAGTACCAAAAGAAAATCCTGTCATTTCTGGAGAAACTTTACTCGATTCAGGAGCAGGCATGGAACACATAGTATTTCATAGCGACGCAATTTCTGTGTTAATTCGACATTGTGAGAGAGCGAGGGATGCAGTAAGGAAGGAATTATGCATCGGAAAAGAGATATCCAAATCCCAAAAGAAAATCCTGTCGTTGCCATAGAATCGTTATTCGATTCAGAAGATGAAGACATGGAACCCTGAATATTTCATAGCGACGCCATTTCTTTATTCACACTTTAATGTGAGGTAGCGAGGGACGCAGTAAAGAAGGAAATAGCATCCGAAAAGAGATACTCGACTCCCAAAAGAAAATCCTGTTTTGCATTAGAAACGTTACTCGATTCAGAAGGAGGATGCATGGAACCCAGATTATTTCATAGCGGCGCAGTTTCTGTGTTAATTCGTCAATGTGAGGTAGCGAGGGATGTAGTAAAGGAGGAATACTGCATCGGAAATGAGATACTCGACTCCCAAAATAAAATCCTGTCTTTGCCGTAGAAACGTAAGACATTTCAGAACAAGAAATCATGGAACCCAGCGTATTTCATAGCGACGCAATTTCTGTGTCAATTCGTCAATGTGAGGGAGCGAGGTATGCAGTAAAGAAAGAGTATGCATCGGAAAAGTGATACGCGACTCCCAATAGAATATCCTGTAGTAGCTGTGGAAACGTTACTCAATTGGGAAGGAGAAGGCATGGAACCCAGAGTATTTCATAGGCACGCAATATCTGAGTTTTCGTCAATGTAAGGGGGCGAGGGATGCAGTAAAGAAGGATTAATGCATCGGAAAACGGATACTCGACTACCAAAAGTAAATCCTGTCTTTACCGGAGAAACATTAGTCGATTCAGAAGAAGAAGGCATGGAACCCAGAGAATTTCATACCGACGCAATTTCTATGTTAATTCGCCCATGTGTGGGTGCGAGCGATTCAGTAAAGAAGGAATAATGCACCGGAAAAGAGATACTCGGCTACCAAAAGAAAATCCTGTGCTTGCCGTAGAAACGTTACTCGATTCAGAAGGAGGAGGCATGGAACCAGAGTATGTCATAGCGACGCAATTTCTGTGTTAATTCGTCAGTGTGAGCGAGCGAGGGAGGCAGTAAAAAAGGAATAATGAAACGGAAAAGATATACTCGACTCCCAAAAGGAAATCCTGTAGTAGGCATAGAAACGTTACTCGAGTCAGAAGGAGCACGCATGGAAACCAGATTTTTTTCATAACGACATATTTTCTGTGTTTTTTCGTCAGTGTGATGGAGTGAGGGATGCAGTAAAGTAGGTATAATGCATCTGGAAAGGGATACTCGACTACCAAAAGAAAAACCTGGCGTTGCCGTAGGAACGATACTCGATTTAGAAGGAGAAGGCATGGAACCCAGAGTATTTCATAGCGACGCAATTGCTGTGTTAATTCGTCATTGTGAGAGAGCGAGGGATGCAGTAAGGAAGGAATTATGCATGGGAAAAGAGATACCTAACTCACAACAGAAAATCCTGTCGTTGCCATAGAATCGTTATTCGATTCAGAAGAAGAAGACATGGAACCCAGAATATTTCACTGCGACTCAATTTTTTTATTAAGACTTCAATGTGAGGTGGCGAGGGATGCAGTAGAGAAGGAATATAGCATCCGAAAAGAGATACTCGACTCCCAAAAGAAAATCCTGTTGTTGCTGTAGAAACATTACTCGATTCAGAAGGAGGATGCATGGAACCCAGATTATTTCATAGCAGCGCAGTTTCTGTGTTAACTCGTCAATGTGAGGTAGCGAGGGATGTAGTATAGAAGGAATAATGCATCGGAAATGAGATACTCGACTCCCAAAAGCAAATCCTGTCTTTGCCGTGGAAACGTAAGACGGTTCAGAAGAAGAAGGCATGGAACCCAGCGTATTTCATAGCGACGCAATTCCTGTGTCAATTCGTCAATGTGAGTGAGCGAGGTATGCAGAAAAGATAGAGTATGCATCGGAAAAGGGATACGCGATTCCCAAAAGAAAATCCTGTCGTTGCTGTAGAAACGTTATTCGATTCGGAAGGAGAAGCCATGGATCCCAAAGTATTTCATAGGCACGCTATATCTGTGTTAATTCGTCAATGTGAGGGGGCGAGGGATGCAGTAAAGAGGGAATAATGCATCGGAAAACGGATACTCGAGTACCAAAAGAAAATCCTGTCATTACCGGAGAAACATTGGTCGATTCAGAAGAAGAAGAAATGGAACCCAGAGAATTTCATAGCGACGCAATTTCTGTGTTAATTCGCCCATGTGTGGGTGCGAGCGATTCAGTAAATACGGAATAATGCATCGGAAAAGAAACTTACTGGCAGATTAAAACTGTGTGCCCGACCGAGACTCGAACTCGGGACCTTTGCCTTTCGCAGGCAAGTGCTCTACCAACTGAGCTACCGAAGCACGACTCACGCCCGGTACTCACAGCTTTACTTCTGCCAGTACCTC
This sequence comes from Schistocerca nitens, assembly GCF_023898315.1. NCBI lineage: Eukaryota > Metazoa > Arthropoda > Insecta > Orthoptera > Acrididae > Schistocerca > Schistocerca nitens. Next base: position 1,153,418,018 of record NC_064615.1, read on the forward strand.
GTCTCCTACCTTCCAAACTTTACAGAAGCTCTCCTGCGAACCTAGCAGAACTAGCACTCCTGAAAGAAAGGATATTGCGGAGACATGGCTTAGCCACAGCCTGGGGGATGTTTCCAGAATGAGATTTTCACTCTGCGCGGAGTGTGCGCTGATATGAAACTTCCTGGCGGATTAAAACTGTGTGCCCGACCGAGACTCGAACTCGGGACCTTTGCCTTTCGCGGGCATGTGCTCTACCAACTGAGCTACCGAAGCACGACTCACGCCCGATACTCACAGCTTTACTTCTGCCAGTACCTCGTCTCCAACCTTCCAAACTTTACAGAAGCTCTCCTGCGAACCTTGCAGAACTAGCACTCCTGAAAGAAAGGATATTGCGGAGACATGGCTTAGCCACAGCCTGGGGGATGTTTCCAGAATGAGATTTTCACTCTGCAGCGGAGTGTGCTCTGATATGAAACTTCCTGGCAGATTAAAACTGTGTGCCCGACCGAGACTCGAACTCGGGAACTTTGCCTTTCGCGGGCAAGTGCTCTACCAACTGAGCTACCGAAGCACGACTTACGCCCGGTACTCACAGCTTTACTTCTGCCAGTACCTCGTCTCCTACCTTCCAAACATTACAGAAGCTCTCCTGCTAGGTCGCTTCAATTCTGTCGTAATCGTAGAAACGTTACTCGATTCAGAAGGAGCAGGCATGGAAACCAGACTTTTTCAAAACGACATATTTTCTGTGTTTTTTCGTCAGTGTGATGGAGTGAGGGATGCAGCAAAGTAGGTATAATGCATCTGGAAAGGGATACTCGACTACCAAACGAAAATCCTAGCGTTGCCATAGGAACGAAACTCGATTTAGAAGGACAAGGCATGGAGCCCAGAGTATTTCATAGCGACGCAATTTGTGTGTTAATTCGATGATGTGTGGGTGCGAGTGATGCAGTAAAGAAGGAATAATGCATCGGAATAGAGATACTCGACTACCAGAAGAAAATCCTGTGGTTGCCGTAGAAACGCTACTCGATTCAGGAGGAGGATGCATGGAACTAGAGTATGTCATAGCGAAGCCATTTCTGTGTTAATTCGTAAATTTGAGGGAGCGAGGGATGCAGTAAAGAAGCAATAATGCATTGGAAAACGGATGCTCGACTACCAAAAGAAAATTATGTTAGCGGAGAAAGATTGGTCGATTCAGAAGAACAAGGCATGGAACCCAGGGAATTTCATAGCGACGCAATTTCTGTGTTAATTCGATCATGTGTGGGTGCGAGCGATTCCATAAAGAAGGAATAATGCATCGGAAAAGAGATACTCGACTACCAAAAGAAAATCGTGTGGTTGCCGTAGAAACGTTACTCGTTTCAGAAGGAGGAGGCATGGAACCAGAGTATGTCATAGCGACGCCATTTCTGTGTTAATTCGTAAATGTGATGGAGCGACGGATGCAGTAAAGAAGTAATAATGCATTGGAAAAGAGATACTCGACTCCCAAAAAATAAACCTGTCGTTGACATAGAAACGTGACTCCATTCAGTAGGAGAAGGCATGGAACCCAGAGTATTTCATAGCGACGCAATTTCTGTGTTAATTCCCCATCAGTGATGCAGTAAGGAAGGAATTATGCATCGGAAAAGAGATACCCTACTCCCAAAAGAAAATCCTGTCGTTGCCATAGAATGGTTATTCGATTCAGAATAAGAAGACATGGAACCCAGAGTACTTCATAGCGACGCAGTTTCTGAGTTAATTCATCAATGTGATAGAGCTAGAGATGCAGTAAAGAAGGAATAATGCATCGGAAAAGTGATAAACGGCTCCCAAAATTCTAAACTCTTATTGCCGTAGAAACGTACTCGATTCGGAAAGAGCAGGTATCGAACCCTAAGTTTTTCATAGCGAGCAATTTCTGTGTTAATTCGTCAATGTGAGGGAGCGACGGATGCCGTAAAGATGGAATTATGCATCGGAAAACAGATACTCGACTTCCAAAAGAAAATCCTTTCGTTGCCATACAAACGTTACTCGATTCAGAAGGAGAAGGCATGGAACCCAGAGTATTCCATAATGACGCTATTTCTGTGTTAATTCGTCATTGTGAGAGGGCGAGGGATGCAGTAAGGAAGCAATTATGCATCGGAAAAGAGTTACCCGACTCCCAAAAGAAAATCCAGTCGTTGCGTAGATACAAAATTCGATTCTGAAGAAGAAGACATGGAACGCATAGTATATCGTAGCGACGTAATTTCTGTGTTAATTCGTCAATGTAAGTGAGCGAGGGATGCAGTAAGGAAGGAAAAAGAAATACACGACTCCCATTAGAAAATCCGGTCGTTGCCGTAGAAACGTAACCCGATTCGGAAGGAGAATTCATGGAACCCAGAGAATTTCATACGGACGCAACTGCTGTGTTCATTCGTCAATGTGAGGGAGCGAGGGATGCAGTAAAAAAGGAATAATGCATCGGAAAAGAGATACTCGACTCCAAAAAGAAAATCCTGTGTTTGCCCTAGAAACGTTAGTCGATTCTGAAAAAGAAGGCATGGAACCCAGAGTATTTCATACCGACCCAATTTCTGTTTTAATTCGTCAATGAGAGGGTGCGAGGTATGCAGTAAAGAAAGAATATTTCATCGGAAAATATATACCCGAATCCCAAATGAAAATCCTGTCGTTGATGTGAAAACGTTACTCGAGTCTGAAGGAGAACGCATGGAACACAGAGTATTTCATAGCGACGCAATTTCTGTGTTAATTCGTCAATGTGAGAGAGCGAGGGATGCAGTAAACAAGGAATAATGTATCGGAATAGAGATATCCAGCTCGCAAAAGTCAATCCTCTCGTTGCCGTAGGAACGTTACTCGATTCAGAAGGAGCTGGCATGGAACCCAGAATATTTCGTTGCGACGCAATTTCTGTGTTAATTCGTCAGTGTGAGGGAGCGAGGGATGCAGTAAACAAGGAACAATGCATCGGAAAAGGATACTCGACTACCAAAAGAAAATCCTGCCTTTGCCGTAGAAACGATACACAATTAAAAAGGAGAAGTCATGGAACCAGAGTATTTCATATCGACGCAATTTCTGTGTTAATTCGTCAATGTGAGGGAACGAGGGATGCAGTAAAGAAGGAATAATGCATCGGAAAAGAGATACTCGACTACCAAGAGAAAATCCTCTCGTTACCATGGAAACGTTAATCGATTCAGAACAGAAGGCATGGAACCCAGAAGATTTCATAGCGACGCAACTTTGTGTTAATTCGTCAATGTGAGGGGTGAGAGATGCAGTAAAGAAGGAATAATGCATCGGAAAAATGATACTCGACTCCCAAAAGAATATCCTGTCGTTGTCGTAGAAACATTACTCGATTCTGAAGGAGAAGGCATGGAACCAGGAGTATTTCATAGCGACACAGTTTCTGTGTTAATTCGTCAATGTGAAGGAGCGAAGAGTGCAGTATAGGAGGAATAATGCATCGGAAAGGAGAATCTCGACTCCCAAAAGAAAATACTGTCGTTGTTGTAGAAATGTTTCTCGATTCAAAAGGAGAAGGCAAGGAAAGCGGAGTATTTCATAGTACACAATTTCTGTGCTAATACGTCAATGTGCGAGAGCGAGGGATGCAGTAAAGGAGGAATAATGCATCGGAAAGAGATACTCGACTCCCAAAAGAAAATCCTGTTGTTGCCGTAGAACCGATACTCGATCCAGAAGGAGATGGCATGGAACCCAGAGTATTTCATAGCGATGCAATTTCTGTGTCAATTCGTCAATTTGAGGGAGCGAGGGATGCAGTAAAGAAGGAACAATGCATCGGAAAAGGGGTACTCGACTACCAAAAGAATTTCCTGTCGTTGCAGTAGAAACGTTACACGATTAAGAAGAAAACATGGAACGAGAGTATGTCATAGCGACGCAATTTCTGTGTTAATTCGTCAATGTGATGGAGCGAGAGATGCAGTAAAGAAGGAATAAAGCATCGGAAAAGAGATACTCGACTACCAAACGAACATCCTTTCGTTGCCGTAGAACCGACACTCGATCCAGAAGGAGATGGCATGGAACCCAGAGTATTTCATAGCGATGCAATTTCTGTGTCAATTCGTCAATGTGAGGTAGCGAGGGATGCAGTAAAGAAGGAACAATGCATCGGAAAAGGGGTACTCGACTACCAAAAGAATTTCCTGTCGTTGCAGTAGAAACGTTACACGATTAAGAAGAAGGCATGGAACGAGAGTATGTCATAGCGACGCAATTTCTGTGTTAATTCGTCAATGTGATGGAGCGAGAGATGCAGTGAAGAAGGAATAAAGCATCGGAAAAGAGATACTCGACTACCAAAAGAACATTCTTTCGTTGCCGTAGAACCGATACTCGATCCAGAAGGAGATGGCATGGAACCCAGAGTATTTCATAGCGATGCAATTTCTGTGTCAATTCGTCAATGTGAGGTAGCGAGGGATGCAGTAAAGAAGGAACAATGCATCGGAAAAGGGGTACTCGACTACCAAAAGAATTTCCTGTCGTTGCAGTAGAAACGTTACACGATTAAGAAGAAAACATGGAACGAGAGTATGTCATAGCGACGCAATTTCTGTGTTAATTCGTCAATGTGATGGAGCGAGAAATGCAGTAAAGAAGGAATAAAGCATCGGAAAAGAGATACTCGACTACCAAAAGAACATCCTTTCGTTGCCGTAGATCCGATACTCGATCCAGAAGGAGATGGCATGGAACCCAGAGTATTTCATAGCGATGCAATTTCTGTGTCAATTCGTCAATGTGAGGTAGCGAGGGATGCAGTAAAGAAGGAACAATGCATCGGAAAAGGGGTACTCGACTACCAAAAGAATTTCCTGTCGTTGCAGTAGAAACGTTACACGATTAAGAAGAAGGCATGGAACGAGAGTATGTCATTGCGACGCAATTTCTGTGTTAATTCGTCAATGTGATGGAGCGAGAGATGCAGTAAAGAAGGAATAAAGCATCGGAAAAGAGATACTCGACTACCAAAAGAACATCCTTTCGTTGCCGTAGAACCGATACTCGATCCAGAAAGAGATGGCATGGAACCCAGAGTATTTCATAGCGATGCAATTTCTGTGTCAATTCGTCAATGTGAGGTAGCAAGGGATGCAGTAAAGAAGGAACAATGCATCGGAAATGGGATGCTCGACCACCAAAAGAAAATCCTTTCTATGCCGTAGAAACTTTACACGATTAAGAAGGAAAAGGCATGGTACCAGAGAATGCCATAGCGACGCTATTTCTGTGTTAATTCGTCAATGTGAGGGAGTTAGGGATGCAGTAAAGAAGGAATAACGCATCGGAAAAGAGATACTCGACTACCGAAAAAAAATCCTTTCGTTGCCGTAGAATGGATACTCGATTCAGAAGGAGAGGTCTTGGAACCCAGAGTATTTAATAGCGACGCAATTTCTGTGTTAATTCGTCAATGTGAGAGAGCGAAGGATGCAGTAAGGAACGAATTATGCATCGGAAAAGAGCTACTCCCAAAAGACAATCCTGTCTTTGCCGTAGAAACGTTAGTCGATTCAGAAGAAGAAGTCATGGAACCCAGAGTATTTCATAGCGACGCAATTTCTATGTTAATTCGACAATGTGAGGGAGCGAGGGATGCATTCAAGAAGCAACAATGCATCGGACAAGTGATACTCGGCTCCCAAAAGACAATCGTGTCGTTGCCGTGGAAACGTTACTCGATTCAGAAGGAGCAGGCATGGAAGACAGAGTTTCTCATGGCGACGCTATTTCTGTGTTAATTCTCCATTGTGAGGGAGCGAGGGATGCTGAACAAAAGGAATAATGCATCGGAAAAGAGATACTCGACTGCCTAAAGAAAATCCGGTCGTTGATGTAGAAACGTTTCTCGATTCAAAAGGAGAAGGCACGGAACCCAGAGTATTTCATAGCGACGCAATTTCTGTGTTAATTCTTCAATGTGAGGGAGCAAGGGATGCTGAACAGAAGGAATAATGCATCGGAAAAGAGATACTCGGCTGGCTAAAGAAAATCCTGTCGTTGTTGTAGAAACGTTTCTCGATTCAAAAGGAGAACGCTTACAACCCACAGTATTTCAGAGCGCACAATTTCTGTGTTGAAGTCAATGTGAGGGAGCGAGGGTTGCAGTAAAAAAGGAATAATGCATTGGAAAAGTGTTACTCGACTCGCAAAAGAAAATTTTGTCCTTCCTTAGAAACGTTATTCGATTCAGAAGGAGAAGTCATGGATCACAGAGTATTTCAAAGCGGCGCAATTTCTGTGATAATTCGTAAATTTGAGGGAGCGAGGGATGCAGTAATGGAGGAATAATGCATCGAAAGGAGATACTCGACTCCCAAAAGGAAATCCAGTCCTTGCCGTAGAAACGTTACTCGATTCAGAAGGAGAAGGCATGGATTACAGAGTATTTCAAAGCGGCGCAATTTCTGTGATAATTCGTCAATTTGAGGGAGCGAGCAATGCATTAAGGAAGGTATGATGCATCGGAAAAGAGATTCTCGGCTCCCAAAAGAAAATCCTTTCGTTGCCGTAGAAACGTTACTCGATTCAGAAGGACAAGGCATGGAACCGTGAGTATTTCATAGCGACGCAAGTTCTGTGTTATTTCGTCAATGTGAGGGAGTTAGGGATTCAGTAAAGAAGGAATAATGCATCGGAAAAGAGATACTCGACTCCCAAAAAAAATACCTGTAGTTGCCGTAGAAACGTTCCTCGATTCAGAAGGAGAAGGCATAGAACCCAGAGTATATCATAGCGACGCATTTCTGTGTTAATTCGTCAATGTGAGGGAGCGAGGAGTGCAGTAAAGTAAGAATAATGCATCATAAAATAGATACTCGACTTCCAAAAGAAAATCCTGTCCTTGCCGTAGAAATGTTACTTGATTCAGAAGAAGGATGCATCAAACCCAGAGTATTTCAAAGCGGCGCAATTTCTGTGTTAATTCGTCAATTTCAGGGAGCGAGCAATGCATTAAGGAAGGTATGATGCATCGGAAAAGAGATTCTCGGCTCCCAAAAGAAAATCCTTTCGTTGCCGTAGAAACGTTACTCGATTCAGAAGGACAAGGCATGGAACCGTGAGTATTTCATAGCGACGCAAGTTCTGTGTTATTTCGTCAATGTGAGGGAGTTAGGGATTCAGTAAAGAAGGAATAATGCATCGGAAAAAAGATACTCGACTCTCAAAAGAAAATCCTTTCGTTGCCGCAGAAACGAAACTCGATTGAGAAGGAGAAGGCATGAAACCAGACTATTTCATAGCGACGAAATTTCTGTATTAATTCCTCAATGTGAGGGAGTGAGGGATGCACTAAAGAAGGAATAATGCTTCGTAAAGAAGACACTCGACTCCCAAATGAAAATCCTTTCGTTGCCATAGAAACGTTACTCGATTCAGAATGAGAAGGCATGGTACCCAGAGTATTTCATAGCGACGCTATTTCGGTGTTAATTCGTCAATGTGAGGGAGTGAGGGATGCAGTAAGGAATGATTAATGTTTCGGAAAAGAGGTAATCGACTCCCAAAAAAACATCCTGTCGTTGCCGTAGATACCTTAATCGATTAGGAAGGGAAGGCATGGACCCCGAATATTTTATAGCTGTGGTGTCACCGCCAGACACCACACTAGCTAGGTGGTAGCTTTAAATCGGCCGCGGTCCATTAGTACATGTCGGACCCGCGTGTCGCCACTGTGTGATCGCAGACCGAGCGCCACCACACGACAGGGCTCGAGAGACTTACTAGCACTCGCCCCAGTTGTACGACGACTTTGCTAGCGACTACACTGACGAAGCCTTTCTCTCATTTGCCGAGAGACAGTTAGAATAGCCTTCAGTCCATGGCTACGACCTAGCATGGCGCCATTAACCATTTCAAGATAGAGTCTCACTTGTATCATCAAGAATGCTGTACACAAATGATGGAATAAAGTTATGTATTCTAGCAGCTACGTACTTTTCTTTATAGCATTCATTACGTACCTGTTTCAGACCTAAACTAGCCTGCGTGAGCTCACGCGGGCCCTTTCGGCTTCCTCGCCTTAAATCTCAACTGGCTTGTCTAGACACAACAATAGCGAAAAAATTTCTGTGTAGATTCGTCAATGTGAGGATGCGAGGGACACAGTTAAGAAGGAATAATCCATCTGACAAGAGATACTCGACTCTAAAAAGAAAATCCTGTCGTTGGCGTAGAAACGTTACTCGATTCAGAAGGAGAAGGCATGGAACACAGAGTATTTCATAGTGATGCAATATCACTGTTAATTCGTCAATGTGAGGCAGCGAGAAATGCAGTAAGGAAAGAATAATACATCAGAAAAGCTGAACTCGACTCCGAAAAGAAAATCCTTACGTTGCCGTAGAAACTTCACTCGATTGAGAAGGAAATGGCATGGAACTCGGAGTATTTCATAGCGACGCAATTTCTGTGTTAATTCGTCAATGTGAAGGAGCGAGGGATGCAGTAAAGAAGTAATAATGCATCGGAAAAGAGATACTCGACTCCCAATAGAAAATCCTGTCGTTTTAGTAGAAAATTTGAGAAGGAGAAGGCATGGAATCCATTGTACTTAATAGCGACGCAATTTCTGTGTTAATTTGTCAATCTGAGGGAGCGAGGGATGCATTAAGGAAGGTATAATGCACCGGAAAAGAGATACTCGATTCCCAAATGAAAATCCTGTTGCCGTAGAAACGTTACTCGATTCAGAAGGAGAAGGCATGGAACCCAGAGTATTTCATAGCGACGCAATTTCTGTTTTAATTCGTCAATATGAGGGAGAGATGGATGCAGTAAAGTAAGAATAATGCTTCGGAAAAGATAAACTCGACCCCCAAAAGAAAATCCTTTCGTTGCCGTAGAAACGATACTCGGTTGAGAAGGAGAAGCCATGGGACCCAGAGTATTTCATAGCGATGCAATTTCTGTGTTAATTCGTCAATGTGAAGGCGCGAGGGACACAGTAAGGAAGGAATAATGAAATGGAAAAAAGATGCTCGACTGCCATAAGTAAATCCTGTCATTGCCGTAGAAACGTAACTCGATTCTGAAGTAGAAGGCATGGAACACAGAGTATTTCATAGTGATGCAATATCACTGTTATTTCGTCAATGTGAGGTAGTGAGGGATGCAGTAAAGTAGGAATAATGCATCGGAAAAGAGATAGTCGACTCCCAAAAGAAAATCCTGTCGTTGCTGTAGAAATGTTAGACGATTCAGAAGGAGAAGGCATGGAAACCAGAGTATTTCTTAGCGACGCAATTTCTGTGTTAATTCCTGAATGTGAGGCAGCGAGAAATGCAGTAAGGACGAAATAATACATCAGAAAAGCGGAACTCGACTCCGAAAAGATAATCCTTACGCTGCCGTAGAAACGTTACTCGATTCAGAAGGAAAAGGCATGGAACTCGGAGTATTTCATAGCGACGCCATTTCTGTGTTAATTCTTCAATGTGAGGGAGCGAGGGATGCAGTAAAGAAGGAACAATGCGTCGGAAAAGAGATACTCAACTCTCAACAGAAAATCCAGTCGTTGCAGTAGAAAAGATAATTGATTGTGAGGGAGAAGGCATGGAATCCAGAGTAGCCCATAGCGACGCAATTTCTGTGTTAATTCGTCAATCTGAGGGAGCGAGGGATACATTATGGAAGGTATAATGCATCGGAAAATAGATACTCGATTCCCAAATGAAAATCCTGTCGTTTCCGTAGAAACGTTTCTCGATTCCGAAGGAGAAGGCATGGAACACAGAGTATTTCGTAGCGGCGCAATTTCTGAGATAATTCGTCAATGAGAGGGAGCGAGGGATGCAGTAAAAAAGGAATAATGCATCGGAAAAGAGATACTCGACTTCCAAAAGAAAATCCTTTCCTTGCCATAGAAACGTTACTCGATTCAGAAGGAGAAGGCATGGATCACAGAGTATTTCAAAGCGGCGCAATTTCTGTGATAATTCATCAATTTGTATTAGCGAGGGATGCGGTAATGAAGGAATATTGCATCGAAAAGAGATACTCGACTCCCAATAGAAAATCCTGTCGTTCCCGTAGAAACGTTACTTGATTCAGAACGAGACGGCATGGTCCCCAGGGTATATCATAGCGACGCAATTTCTGTGTTAATTTGTCAATGTGAGGGGGCGAGAGATGCAGTAAAGTAAGAATAATGCATCAGAAAGAAATTCGACTCCCAAAAGAAAATCCTTTCGATGTCGTAGAAACGTTACTCGATTCAGAAGAAGCAGGCATGGAACCCAGCGTATTACAAAGCGGCGCCCTTTCTGTGTTAATTCGTCAATTTCAGGGAGCTAGCGATGCATTAAGGAAGGTATAATGCATCGAAAAAGAGTTACTCGACTCCCAAACGAAAACTATCCTTGACGTAGAAACGTTACTCGATTCAGAAGGAGACGGAATGGAACACAGAGTATTTCATATCGACGCAATTTCTGTGTTAATTCGTCAATTTGACGAAGCAAGGGATACAGTAAAGAAGGAATAATCCATCGGAAAAGAGAAACTCAACTCCCAAAAGAAAATCCTCTCGTTGCCGTAGTAACTATACTCCATTGAGATGGAGAAGGACTGGAACCCGGAGCTTCTCATAGCGACGCAATTTCTCTGTTAATTCGTCATTTTCAGGGAGCATGGGATGCATTAAGGGTGGTATAACGCATTGGAGAAGAGACACTCGACTCCCAAAAGAAAACCCTTTCGTTGCTGTAGAAACGTTACACGATTCAGATAGAGAAGGCATGGAACCCAGAGGATTTCATAGCGACGCAATTACTGTGTTTATTCGTCAATGTGAGGGAGCGAGTGACGCAGTAAAGTTGGAATAATGCATCGGAAAAGAGAAACACGACTCCCAAAAGAAAATTCTGTCCTTGCCGTAGAAATGTTACTCGATTCAGAAGCAAAAGGCATGGAACCCAGAGTATTTCATAGGGACGCAAGTTCTGTGTTAATTCGTCAATGTTAGGGAGCGTGGGATGCAGTAAAGAAGGAATAATTCTTTGGAAAAGAGATACCTGATTCCCAAAAGAAAATTCTGTCATTGCCGTAGAAACGCTACTCGGTCCAGAAATAGAGTGCATGGGACCCAGGTTTCTTCATAGCGACGCAATTTCTGTGTTAATTCGTCAATGTGAGGGAGTGAGGGCTACAGTAAACAAGGAATAATGCATCGCAAATGAGATACTCGACTCCCAAAAGAAAATCCTATCGTTGATGTAAACACGATACTCCATTGAGAAGGAGAAGGCATGGAACCCAGAGTATTTCATAGCGACGAAATTTCTCTGTTAATTCGTCATTCTCATGGAGCGTTGTATGCATTAGTGATGGTATAATGCATTGGAAAAGAGATACTCCACTCCCAAAAGAAAATCCTTTCAATGCTGTAGAAACGTCACACGATACAGGAGAAGGCATGGAACCCAGAGTATTTATTAGCGACGCAATTTCTGTGTTAATTCCTGAATGTGAGGGAGCGAGAAATGCAGTAAGGAAGGAATAAAACATTAGAAAAGCGGATCACGACTCCGAAAAGAAAATTCTTACGTTGCTGTAGAAACGTTACTCGATTCAGAAGGAGAAGGCATGGAACACGGAGTATTTCATGGCGACGCAATTTCTGTGTTAATTCGTCAATGTGAGGGAGCGACGGATGCAGTAAAGAAGGAATAATGCATCGGAAAAGAGATACTCAACTCACAAAAGAATATCCTGCCATTGCAGCAGAAAAGATACTTGTTTGAGAGGGAGAGGGCATGAAATCCAGAGTACTTTATAGTGACGCAATTTCTGTGTTAATTCGTCAATCTGAGGGAGCGAGGGATGCATTATGTAAGGTATAATGCATCGGTAAAGAGATACACGATTCCCAAATGAAAATCATGTCGTTGCTGTAGAAACGTTACACGATTCAGAAGGAGAACGCATGGAACCCAGAGTATTTCATAGCGACGCAATTACTGTGTAAATTCGTCAATGTGAGGGAGCGAATGTCGCAGTAAGGAACGAATAATGCAACGGAATAGAGATACTCGACTGCCATAAGTAAATCCTTGCATTAACGTAGAAGCGTTACTCGATTCAGAAGGAGAAGGCATGGAACACCGAGTATTTCATAGTGATGCAATATCACTTTTAATTCCACAATGTGAGGGAGCGAGGGATGCATTAAGGAAGGTATAATCCATCGGAAAAGAGATACTCGACACCTAAAGAATATCCTATCGTTGCCTTGGAAACGTTACTCGATTCAGAATGAGAAGGCATGGAACCGAGAGTATTTCATAGCGACGCAAGTTCTGTGTTATTTCGTGAATCTGAGGGAGTGAGGGATACAGTAAAGAAGGAATAATGCATGGGAAAAAAGATACTCGCCTTCCAAAAGAAAATCCTTTCGTTTCCGTAGAAACGATACTCGATTCAGAAGGAGAAGGCATGGAACCCAGAGTGTCTTAGCGACGCAACTTCTGTGTTAATTCCTGAATGTGAGGGAGCGAGAAATGCAGTAAGGAAGGAATAATACATCAGAAAAGCGGATCTCGACTCCGAAAAGAAAATCCTTACGTTGCCGTAGAAACGTTTCTCGATTCAGAAGGAGAAGGCATGGAACACAGAGTATTTCATAGTGATGCAATATCACTGTTAATTCGACAATGTGAGGGAGCGAGGGATGCATTAAGGAAGGTACAATGCGTCGGAAAAGAGATACTCGAAACCTCAAGAAAATCCTATCGTTGCCGTGGAAACGGTACTCGATTCAGAATGAGAAGGCATGGAACCGAGAGTATTTCATAGCGACGCAAGTTCTGTGTTATTTCGTCAATGTGAAGGAGCGAGGGACGCAGTAAGCAACGAATAATGCAACGGAAAAGAGATACTCGACTGCCATAAGTAAATCCTTTCATTGCCGTAGAAACGTTACGCTATTCAGAAGAAGGCATGGAACGCAGAGTATTTCATAGTGATGCAATATCACTGTTAATTCGTCATTGTGAGGGAGAGAGGGACGCATTAAGGTTGGTATAATGCATCGGAAAAGAGATACTCGACACCTAAAGACAATCCTGTCCTTGCCATAGAAACGTTACTCGATTCAGAAGGAGAAGGCATGGATCACAGAGTTTTTTAAAGCGGCGCAATTTCTGTGATAATTCATCAATTTGTATTAGCGAGGGATGCGGTAATGAAGGAATATTGCATCGAAAAGAGATACTCGACTCCCAATAGAAAATCCGGTCGTTCCCGTAGAAACGTTACTCGATTCAGAACGAGACGGCATGGACCCCAGGGTATATCATAGCGACGCAATTTCTGTGTTAATTCGTCAATGTGAGGGGGCGAGAGATGCAGTAAAGTAAGAATAATGCATCAGAAAAGAGAAATTCGACTCCCAAAAGAAAATCCTTTCGATGCCGTAGAAACGTTACTCGATTCAGAAGAAGCAGGCATGGAACCCAGCGTATTACAAAGCGGCGCCCTTTCTGTGTTAATTCGTCAATTTCAGGGATCTAGCGATGCATTAAGGAAGGTATAATGCATCGAAAAAGAGTTACTCGACTCCCAAACGAAAACTATCCTTGCCGTAGAAACGTTACTCGATTCAGAAGGAGACGGAATGGAACACAGAGTATTTCATATCGACGCAATTTCTGTGTTAATTCGTAAATTTGACGAAGAAAGGGATGCAGTAAAGAAGGAATAATCCATCGGAAAAGAGAAACTCGACTCCCAAAAGAAAATTCTCTCGTTGCCGTAGTAACTATACTCCATTGAGATGGAGAAGGACTGGAACCCGGAGCTTCTCAAAGCGACGCAATTTCTCTGTTAATTCGTCATTTTCAGGGAGCGTGGGATGCATTAAGGGTGGTATAACGCATTGGAGAAGAGACACTCGACTCCCAAAAGAAAACCCTTTCGTTGCTGTAGAAACGTTACACGATTCAGATAGAGAAGGCATGGAACCCAGAGTATTTCATAGCGACGCAATTACTGTGTTTTATTCGTCAATGTGAGGGAGCGAGTGGCGCAGTAAAGTTGGAATAATGCATCGGAAAAGAGAAACTCGACTCCCAAAAGAAAATTCTGTCCTTGCCGTAGAATTGTTACTCGATTCAGAAGCAAAAGGCATGGAACCCAGAGTATTTCATAGGGACGCAAGTTCTGTGTTAATTCGTCAATGTTAGGGAGCGTGGGATGCAGTAAAGAAGGAATAATTCCTTGGAAAAGAGATACCTGATTCCCAAAAGAAAATTCTGTCATTGCCGTAGAAACGCTACTCGGTCCAGAAATAGAATGCATGGGACCCAGGTTTCTTCATAGCGACGCAATTTCTGTGTTAATTCGTCAATGTGAGGGAGTGAGGGCTACAGTAAACAAGGAATAATGCATCGCAAATGAGATACTCGACTCCCAAAAGAAAATCCTATCGTTGATGTAAACACGATACTCCATTGAGAAGGAGAAGGCATGGAACCCAGAGGATTTCATAGCGACGTAATTTCTCTGTTAATTCGTCATTCTCATGGAGCGTTGTATGCAATAGTGATGGTATAATGCATTGGAAAAGAGATACTCCACTCCCAAAAGAAAATCCTTTCAATGCTGTAGAAACGTCACACGATACAGGAGAAGGCATGGAACCCAGAGTATTTATTAGCGACGCAATTTCTGTGTTAATTCCTGAATGTGAGGGAGCGAGAAATGCAGTAAGGAAGGAATAAAACATTAGAAAAGCGGATCACGACTCCGAAAAGAAAATTCTTACGTTGCTGTAGAAACGTTACTCGATTCAGAAGGAGAAGGCATGGAACACGGAGTATTTCATAGCGACGCAATTTCTGTGTTATTTCGTCAATGTGAGGGAGCGACGGATGCAGTAAAGAAGGAATAATGCATCGGAAAAGAGATACTCAACTCACAAAAGAATATCCTGCCATTGCAGCAGAAAAGATACTTGTTTGAGAGGGAGAAGGCATGAAATCCAGAGTACTTTATAGAGACGCAATTTCTGTGTTAATTCGTCAATCTGAGGGAGCGACGGATGCATTATGGAAGGTATAATGCATCGGTAAAGAGATACTCGATTCCCAAATGAAAATCCTGTCGTTGCTGTAGAAACGTTACACGATTCAGAAGGAGAAGGCATGGAACCCAGAGTATTTCATACCGACGCAATTACTGTGTTTTATTCGTCAATGTGAGGGAGCGAGTGGCGCAGTAAAGTTGGAATAATGCATCGGAAAAGAGAAACTCGACTCCCAAAAGAAAATTCTGTCCTTGCCGTAGAATTGTTACTCGATTCAGAAGCAAAAGGCATGGAACCCAGAGTATTTCATAGGGACGCAAGTTCTGTGTTAATTCGTCAATGTTAGGGAGCGTGGGATGCAGTAAGGAAGGAATAATTCTTTGGAAAAGAGATACCTGATTCCCAAAAGAAAATTCTGTCATTGCCGTAGAAACGCTACTCGGTCCAGAAATAGAATGCATGGGACCCAGGTTTCTTCATAGCGACGCAATTTCTGTGTTAATTCGTCAATGTGAGGGAGTGAGGGCTACAGTAAACAAGGAATAATGCATCGCAAATGAGATACTCGACTCCCAAAAGAAAATCCTATCGTTGATGTAAACACGATACTCCATTGAGAAGGAGAAGGCATGGAACCCAGAGGATTTCATAGCGACGAAATTTCTCTGTTAATTCGTCATTCTCATGGAGCGTTGTATGCATTAGTGATGGTATAATGCATTGGAAAAGAGATACTCCACTCCCAAAAGAAAATCCTTTCAATGCTGTAGAAACGTCACACGATACAGGAGAAGGCATGGAACCCAGAGTATTTATTAGCGACGCAATTTCTGTGTTAATTCCTGAATGTGAGGGAGCGAGAAATGCAGTAAGGAAGGAATAAAACATTAGAAAAGCGGATCACGACTCCGAATAGAAAATTCTTACGTTGCTGTAGAAACGTTACTCGATTCAGAAGGAGAAGGCATGGAACACGGAGTATTTCATACCGACGCAATTACTGTGTAAATTCGTCAATGTGAGGGAGCGAGGGTCGCAGTAAGGAACGAATAATGCAACGGAATAGAGATACTCGACTGCCATAAGTAAATCCTTGCATTGCCGTAGAAGCGTTACTCGATTCAGAAGGAGAAGGCATGGAACACCGAGTATTTCATAGTGATGCAATATCACTTTTAATTCCACAATGTGAGGGATCGAGGAATGCATTAAGGAAGGTATAATCCATCGGAAAAGAGATACTCGACGCCTAAAGAAAATCCTATCGTTGCCTTGGAAACGTTACTCGATTCAGAATGAGAAGGCATGGAACCGAGAGTATTTCATAGCGACGCAAGTTCTGTGTTATTTCGTGAATGTGAGGGAGTGAGGGATGCAGTAAAGAAGGAATAATGCATGGGAAAAAAGATACTCGCCTTCCAAAAGAAAATCCTTTCGTTTCCGTAGAAACGATACTCGATTGAGAAGGAGAAGGCATGGAACCCAGAGTATTTCGTAGCGACGCAATTTCTGTATTAATTCGTTAATGTGAGGGAGCGAGGTACGCAGTAAGGAACGAATAATGGAAAGGAAAAGAGATACTCGACTACCATAAGTAAATCCTGTCATTGCCGTAGAAGCGTTTCTCTATTCAGAAGGAGAAGGCATGGAACACCGAGTATTTCATAGTGATGCAATATAACTGTTAATTCGTCAATATGATTGAGCGACGGCTGCATTAAGAAAGGTATAATGCATCGTAAATGAGATACTCGACACCTAAAGAAAATCATATCGTTGCCGTGAAACGTTACTCGATTCAGAAGGAGAAGGCATGGGACTCGGAGTATTTCATAGCGACGCAATTTCTGTGTTAATTCGTCAATATGAGGGAGCGAGGGATGCAGTAAAGAAGGAATAATCCATCGGAAAAGAGAAACTCAACTCCCCAAAGAAATTTCCCTCGTTGCCGTAGTAACTATACTCCATTGAGAAGGAGAAGGACTTGAACCCAGAGCTTCTCATAGCGACGCAATTTCTCTGTTAATTCGTCATTTTCAGGGAGCATGGGATGCATTAAGGATGGTATAACGCATTGGAGAAGAGATACTCGACTCCCAAGAGAAAACCCTTTCGTTGCTGTAGAAACGTTACACGATTCAGATAGAGAAGGCATGGAACCCAGAGTATTTCATAGTGACGCAATTCCTTTCTTTATTAGTCAATGTGAGGGAGCGAGTGGCGCAGTAAAGTTTGAATAATGCATCGGAAAAGAGAAACTCGACTCCCAAAAGAAAATTCTGTCCTTGCCGTAGAAATGTTACTCGATTCAGAAGCAAAAGGCATTTAACCCAGAGTATTTCATAGCGACGCAAGTTCTGTGTTAATTCTTCACTGTTAGGGAGCGTGGATTGCAGTAAAGAAGGAATAATTCTTTGGAAAAGAGATACCTGATTCCCAAAAGTAAATTCTGTCATTCCCGTAGAAACGCTACTCGGTCCAGAAATAGAATGCATGGGACCCAGGTTTCTTCATAGCGACGCAATTTCTGTGTTAATTCTTCAATGTGAGGGAGCGAGGGCTACAGTAAACAAGGAATAATGCATCGCAAATGAGATACTCGACTCCCAAAAGAAAATCCTGGCGTTGCCGTAAGCACGATACTTCATTGAGAAGGAGAAGGCATGGAACCAAGAGTATTTCATAGCGACGCAATTTCTGTGTTAATTCGTCAATGTGAGGGAGCGCGGGATGCAGTAAAGTAAAATTAACGCATCGGAAAAGAGAAACTCGACTCCCAAAGGAAAGTCATTTTGTTGCCGTAGAAACGTTACTCGCTTCAGAATGAGAAGGCATGGAAAACAATTTTATAGCGACGCAATTTCTGAGATAATTCGTCAATGTGAGGGAGCGAGGGATGCATTAAAAAAGGAATAATGCATCGGAAAAGAGATACTCGACTCCCAAAAGAAAATCCTGTCATTGACGTAGAAACATTTCTCGATTCCGGACGAGAAGGCATGGAACCCAGAGTATATCATAGCGACGCAATTTCTGTGTTAATTCGTCCAAGTGAGGGATCGAGAGGTGCAGTAAAGTAAGCATAATGCATCAGAAAGGAGAAATTCGACTCCCAAAGAAAATCCTTTCGATGCCGTAGAAACGTTACTCGATTCAGAAGAAGCCGGCATGGAACCCAGAGTATTTCATAGCGACGCAACTTCTGTGTTATTTAATCAGTGTGAGGGAGTGAGGGATGCTGTAAAGAAGGAATAATATATCGGAATAAAGATACTTGACTCCCAAAAGAAAATCCTTTCGTTGCCGTAGAAACGGTTCTCGATTGAGAAGGAGAAGGCATGGAACCCAGCGTATTTCAAAGCGGCGCCCTTTCTGTGTTAATTCGTCAACTTCAGGGAGCTGGCGAGTTACTCGACTTCCAAACGAAAACCATCCTTGACGTCGAAACGTTACTCGATTCAGAAGGAGACGGAATGGAACACAGAGTATTTCATATCGACGCAATTTCTGTGTTTTATTCGTCAATGTGAGCGAGCGAGTGACGCAGTAAAGTTGGAATAATGCATCGGAAAAGACAAACTCGACTCCCAAAAGAAAATTCTGTCCTTGCCGTAGAAATGTTACTCGATTCAGAAGCAAAAGGCATGGACCCCAGAGTATTTCATAGCGACGCAAGTTCTGTGTTAATTCTTCACTGTTAGGGAGCGTGGATTGCAGTAAAGAAGGAATAATTCTTTGGAAAAGAGATACCTGATTCCGAAAAGAAAATTCTGTCATTGCGGTAGAAACACTACTCGGTCCAGAAATAGAATGCATGCGACCCAGGTTTCTTCATAGCGACGCAATTTCTGTGTTAAATCTTCAATGTGAGGGAGCGAGGGCTACAGTAAACAAAGAATAATGCATCGCAAATGAGATACTCAACTCCCAAAAGAAAATCCTGGCGTTGCCGAAAACACGATACTCCATTGAGAAGGAGAAGGCATGGAACCCAGAGGATTTGATAGCGACGAAATTTCTCTGTTAATTCGTCATTTTCATGGAGCGTTGTATGCATTAATGATGGTATAATGCATTGGAAAAGAGATACACAACTCCCAAAAGAAAATCCTTTCAATGCTGTAGAAACGTCACACGATACAGGAGAAGGCATGGAACCCAGAGTATTTATTAGCGACGCAATTTCTGTGTTAATTCCTGAGGTAGCTAGAAATGCAGTAAGGAAGGAATAAAACATTAGAAAAGCGGAACACGACTCCGAAAAGAAAATTCTTACGTTGCTGTAGAAACGTTACTCGATTCAGAAGGAGAAGGCATGGAACACCGAGTATTTCATAGCGACGCAATTTCTGTATGTGAGGGAGCGACGGATGCAGTAAAGAAGGAATAATGCATCGGAAAAGAGATACTCAACTCACAAAAGAATATCCTACCATTGCAGCAGAAAAGATACTTGTTTGAGAGGGAGAAGGCATGAAATCCAGAGTACTTCATAGTGACGCAATTTCTGTGTTAATTCGTCAACCTGAGGGAGCGAGGGATGCATTATGTAAGGTATAATGCATCGGAAAAGAGATACTCGATTCCCAAATGAAAATCCTGTCGTTGCTGTAGAAACGTTACACGATTCAGAAGGAGAAGGCATGTAACCCAGAGTATTTCATAGCGACGCAATTTCTGAGTTAATTCGTCAATGTGAGGGAGCGAGGGACGCAGTAAGGAACGAATAATGCAACGGAAAAGAGATACTCGACTGCCATAAGTAAATCCTGTCATTGGCGTAGAAGCGTTTCTCTATTCAGAAGGAGAAGACATGGAACACCAAGTATTTCATAGTGATGCAATATCACTGTTAATTCGTCAATATGATTGAGCGAGGGGTGCATTAAGAAAGGTATAATGCATCGGAAAAGAGATACTCGACACCTAAAGAAAATCCTATCGTTGCCATGAAACGATACTCGATTCAGAAGGAGAAGGCATGGGACTCGGAGTATTTCATAGCGACGCAATTGCTGTGTTAATTCGTCAATGTGAGGGAGCGAGGGATGCAGTAAAGAAGGAATAATGCATCGGAAAAGAGATACTCGACTCCGAAAATAAAGTCCTGTCGTTGTAGTAGAAAAGTTACTTGTTTGAGAAAGAGAAGGAATGGAATCCAGAGTACGACATAGTGACGCAATTTCTGTGTTAATTTGTCAATATGTGGGAGCGAGGGATGCATTAAGGAAGGTATAATGCATCGGAAAAGAGATACTCGATTAACAAATGAAAATCTTCTCGTTGCTGTAGAAACGTTACACGATTCACAAGGAGAAGGCATGGAACCCAAAGTATTGCTAGGGACGCAATTTCTGTGTTAATTCCTGAATGTGAGGGAGCAAGAAGTGCAGTAAGGAAGGAATAATGCATCGGAAAAGAGATACTCGACTCCCAAAAGAAAATCCTGTCCTTGCCGTAGAAACGTTACTCGATTTAGAAGGAGAAGGCATGGATCACAGAGTATTTCCAAGCAGCGCAATTTCTGTGATAATTCGTCAATTTGTGGGAGCGAGGTATGCAGTAAGGAAGGAATAATGCATCGAAAATAGATACTCGACTCCCAATAGAAAATCCTGTCGTTCCCGTAGAAACGTTACTCGATTCGGAAGGAGACGGAATGGAACACAGAGTATTTCATAGCGACGCAATTTCTGTGTTAATTCGTCAATGTGACGAAGCAAGGGATGCAGTAAAGGAGGAATAATGCTTCGGAAAAGAGAAAATCGACTCCCAAAAGAAAATCCTCTCGTTGCCTTAGTAACTATACTCCATTGAGAAGGAAAAGGACTGGAACCCAGAGCTTTTCATAGCGACGCAATTTCTCTGTTAATTCGTCACTTTTAGGGAGCGTGGGATGCATTAATGATGGTATAACGCATTGGAGAAGAGATACTCGACTCCCAAAAGAAAATCCTTTCGTTGCTGTAGAAACGTTACACGATTCAGATGGAGAAGGCATGGAACCCAGAGTATTTCATAGCGACGCAATTCCTGTGTTTATTCGTCAATGTGAGGGAGCGAGAAATGCAGTACAGTTGGAATAATGCATCGGAAATGAGAAACTCGACTCCCAAAACAAAATTATGTCCTTGCCGTAGAAATGTTTCTCGATTCAGAAGCAAAAGGCATGGAATCCGGAGTATTTCATAGCAACGCAGGTTCTGTGTTAATTCGTCAATATTAGGGAGCTTGGGATGCAGTAAAGAAGGAATAATGCTTCGGAAAACAGACACCTCACTCCCCAAAGAAAATCCTGTCATTGCCGTAGAAACGCTACTCGGTCCAGAAAGAGAATGTATGGGACACAGGTTTCTTTATAACAACGCAATTTCTGTGTTAAATCGTCAATGTGAGGGAGTGAGGGATGCAGTAAAGAAGGAATAATGCATCGGATAAAAGATACTCGACTCCCAAAAGAAAATGATTCGTTGCCGTAGAATCGAACTCGATTGACAAGGAGAAGGCATGGATCCCAGAGTATTTCATAGCGACGCAATTTCTGTGTTAATTCGTCAGTGAGACGAAGCGAGGGATGCAGTAAAGAAGGAATAACGCATCGGAAAAGAGTTACTCGACTCCCAAAAGAAAATCCTTTCGTTGCCGTAGAAACGCTACCCAGTCCAGAAAGAGAATTCATGGGACCCAGGTTTCTTCATAGCGACGCAAATTCTGTGTTAATTCGTCAAATACTTGTCTTACGCCATTCGATCCCCAGACACCCCTTTTGTTGATGGTAGATGCATCGGATTTTGGGATCGGAGCTGTGCTTGCGCACAAAGATGGATCGCATGATCGCCCTATTGCCTTTACGTCCAAGTTGCAATCGTCTGCGCAAAGAAATTACTCACAGATCGAGAAAGAAGCTTTGGCTCTCGTATTTGGTGTTACTATTTTCCATGATGTCTTGTATGGTCGTCACTTTACCATCATCACGGACCACAAACCTTTGACATCGCTTTTTCATCCGAACAAGCCTGTACCTCCGCGTACAGCGCAGAAATTCATTCGCTGGTCAATTTTTCTCTCGCAGTACCGCTACGGTATCTTGTATCGGTCCACTGCTAAGTATGGAAATGCCGATGCATTGTCCCGTTTGCCTGTTGCTGAGGATCGAGCATTCGATTCTTCCGAACTTGCTTGCATGTTCATTGATGCGGAAACCGATGACGTGGTCGAATCGTTTCCGATTGATTTTCGTCGTGTAGCTACAGCCACAGCTGCTGACCCTGTCCTTGCTACTGTTTTGCGTTTTGTTGCTACACAATGGCCCTTGTCAAAGTCGCGGATCGAGGATCCGTTGGTTCGCCGATTTTTTGCTCACAAGGAGAGACTTTTTGTACGACGTGGTGTTTCGTTGTTGCGTTCTGATAATGATCAGTCCAGAGTCGTGGTCCCACGTTCGTTACAGTCCTCTGTCTTACGGCTTCTTCACCAAGGACATTGGGGTATAGTGCGAACGAAACAACTTGCTCGTCAGCATTGTACTTGGTTCGGAATCGATGCTGCGATTACGAATATGTACTCTTCTTGCATGGTGTGTGCCGAACAACAATCCACACCGCCGCGGAAATTCTTTGCATGGCCAAAAGCCACTTCCCCTTGGCAACGCTTGCACATAGATTTTGCTGGTCCATTCTAGAATGCTCGTTGGTTGGTTGTGGTCGATTCTTTCAGTAATTTTCCTTTTGTTGTCCGGATGTCTTCCACGACGTCATCTGCCACCATCCAAGCGTTATCTGCTATCTTTTGCATTGAAGGTCTTCCACAGACTATTGTTTCCAACAATGGCCCACAATTCATGTCCACAGAATTTCAGTCATTCTGCAAGTCCAATGGTATTCAACATCTGACATCCGCGCTGTTTTCGCCTCAATCAAACGGTGCTGCTGAACGATTGATCCGGACTTTCAAGTCACAGATGTTGAAGTTGAAAGAGTCGCATTCTCGGGAGGACGCGTTGTCGCTCTTTTTGTCTTCGTATCGCTCTCAGCCCCGAGATGGTCGCTCGCCAGCTGAGTTGCTCCACGGTCGTCCTCATCGAACCTTGATGTCTTTGCTGCATCCGCCGCATCAGGTTCCTGTGCAGCGGCAGACTCCTGTTTTTGCTCCAGGCGACGTTGTATTCTATCGCAACTATCGCGGTTCACGGCGTTGGCTCGCAGGGCGCATTCTTCGATGCCTCGGCCGCGCGATGTATTTGGTTTTGGGGGCCTCTGGTGAGGTGCGTCGGCATCTCAATCAGCTGCGCCTCTGTCGTCGCCTGGGTTCTGCCGCTCCCCGTCTGCTTTCAGCGACGGTGCCGTCCGGTCAGCGCCCTCGGGACCCATCTACTGGCTCGCCTCCTCCCGAGGTGTTACCGACGCTGCCTTTCATTTTGCCCTATGGCGACGCGCCGCCGCCGCCGCCTGTTCTCCCGCCGGCGCCGCCCGCAGTGGACGCGTCGCTGCAACCGCCTGGCGCCTCCCTGGGTCACGCGCCGCCGATCGCTTCCCGTGACCAGCCGTCCTCCGCCATGGAACTCTTGCCCGCTCCGGACCACATGGCGTCTTCGCGCGTCGGGTACCCCGACGCGATGGAGGTCGACCCTTCGGCCCCTCCTGTATCTTGAAGGGCGCATACCCCGAATGTTGACGTGCACCCTGGACTAGGTTTTCAGGCGTTTCCTAGCTCCCCTCGGACCGAATGGCCGGGTGCGTGTGGCACAGCCTCGCCTGTTGTTAGGCTCCCCACCCCATCGCATACGTCAACATGGGGTCCTCCCCACGGGGGGCGGAAGCCTTATAACACGACCGTTCGCCGATTTGCGGGGGAGGAATGTGGTGTCACCGGCAGACACCACACTTGCTAGGTGGTAGCTTTAAATCGGCCGCGGTCCATTAGTACATGTCGGACCCGCGTGTCGCCACTGTCAGTGATCGCAGACCGAGCGCCACCACACGGCAGGTCTCGAGAGACTAGCACTCGCCCCAGTTGTACGGACGACTTTGCTAGCGACTACACTGACGAAGCCGCGCTCCTTTGCCGAGCACACAGTTAGAATAGCGTACAGCTAAGTCCATGGCTACGACCTAGCAAGGCGCCATTAGCCTTACATAGCAATTGATACTTATCGCATAAAGCATGTCTCATCAAGAACGATGTATACAACAAGGTTGGATTAAAGTTAAGTATTCCAAAAGCTACGTACTTTCCTTAATAGCATTCATTACGTATCCTGTTTCAGACCTCACGCCATCCTTCGTGTGTTTATAGCGTGCATTGCGGTCCCCTCAAATCACACTGCGTCGGCACTTCTGTCGACACATCTGAAACGTTACTCGATTAGGAAAGTGAAGGCATGGAACACAGAGTATTTAATAGCGATGCAATTTATGAGATAATTCGTCAATGTGAGGGAGCGAGGGATGCAGTAAAGAAGGAATATTGCATCGGAAAAGCGATACTCGACTCCCATGAGAAAATCCTGTCCTTGCCGTAGAAACGTTACTCGATTCAGAAGGAAAATTCATGGAATACATTGTATTTCAAAGCGGCGCAATTTCTGTGTTAATTCGTCAATTTGAGGGAGCGTTGGATGCATTATGGAAGGTATAATGCATTGGAAAAGAGATACTCGACTCCCAAAAGAAAATCCTGTCGTTTCTGTAGAAACGTTACTCGATTCAAAAGGAGAAGGCATGGAACCCAGAGTATTTCATAGCGACGCAATTTCTGTGTTAATTCGTCAAAGAGAGGGAGCGAGGGACGCAGTAAGGAAGGAATAATGCAACGGAAATGAGATACTCGACTCCCATAAGAAAATCCTGTCATTTCCGTAGGACGTTACTCGATTCAGAAGGAGAAGGCATGGAAAACAGATTATTTCACAGTGATGCAATATCTCTGTTAATTCGTCAATATGAGGGAGCGAGGGATGCAGTAAGGAAGGAATAATGCATTGGAGAAGAGATACCCGACTCCCAAAAGAAAATCCATTCGTTGCTGTAGAAACGTTATCGATTCAGAAGGAGAAGGAATGGAACCCAGAGTATTTCATAGCGACGCAATTTCTGTGTTCATTCGTGAATGGTAGGGAGCGAGGGTCGGAGTAAGGTAGGAATAATTCCACGGAAAAGTGATACTCGACTCTCATAAGAAAATCTCTCATTGCCATTTAAATGTTACTCGATTCAGAAGAAGAAGGCCTGGGACATAGAGTATTTCATAGTGATGCAATATCTCTGTTAATTCTTCAATGTAAGGGAGCGACGGATGCTGTAAGGAAGGAATAATGCATCGGAAAAGAAATACTCGACTCCCAAAAGAATATCCTGTCGTTGTTGTAGAAACGATACTTGATTCAGAAGGGGAAGGCATTTAATCCTAAGTACTTCATAGCGACGCAATTTCTGTGTTAACTCGTCAATCTAAGGGAGCAGGGATGTTTTAAGGAAGGTATAATGCATCGGAAAAGAGATATTTGAGTCCCAAAAGAAAATCCTGTCCTTGCCGTAGAAACGTTACTCGTTTCAGAAGGAGAAGGCATGGAACACAGAGTATTTCATAGTGACGCAATTTTAGAGATAATTCGTCAATGTGATAGAGTGAAGGATGCAGTAAAGAAGGAATAATACATCGGAAAAGAGATGCTCGATCCCAAACCAAAATCCTGTCCTTGCCGTAGAAACGTTACTCCATTCAGAAGGAGAAGGCGTAGAACACAGAGTATATCATAGCGACGCAATTTCTGTGTTAATTCGTCATTGAGACGAAGCGAGGGATGCAGAAAAGAAGGAATAACGCATCGGAAAAGAGATACTCGACTCCCAAAAGAAAATCCTGTCGTTGCCGTAGAAACGATACTTCATTGGGAAGGAGAAGGCATGGGACAAAGAGTATTTCATGGTGATGCATAATCTCTGTTAATTCTTCAATGTAAGGGACCGACGGATGCTGTAAGGAAGGAATAATGCATCAGAAAAGAAATACCCGACTCCCAAAAGAAAATCCTGTCGTTGCCGTAGAAACGTTACTCGATGAAGGAGGAGAAGGCATGGAACCCGGAGTATTTCATATCGACGCAATTTCTGTGTTAATTCGCCAATTTTATGGAGTGAGGAATACAGTAAACGAGGAATAATCCATCGGGAAAAAGATACTCGACTCCCAAAAGAAAATTGTTTTGATGCCGTAGAAATGTTGCACGATTCAAAAGGAGAAGGCATGGAACCCAGAAAAATTCATACCGACGCAATTTTTGTGTTCATTTGTCAATGTGAGGGAGCGAGCGACGCAGAAAAGAAGGAATAATGCAACGGAAAAGAGATACACGACTCCCAAAAGAAAATCCTTTTGTTGCCGTAGAAACGTTACTCGATTCAGAAGGAGAAGCAATTGAACCTAGAGTTTTTCATAGCGACGCAATTTCTGTGTTAATTCGTCAATATGAGGGTGCGAGGGATGCAGTAAGGAAGGAATAAGGCATTGGCGAAGAGATACTCGACTCCCAAAATATAATCCTGTTGTTGCTGTAGAAACGTTACTCGATTTAGAAGGAGAAGGTATGGAACCCAGAGTATTTCATAGCGACACAATTTCTGTTTTAATTCGTCAATGTGAGGGAGCGAAGATCGGAGTAAGGAAGGAATAATTCCATGGAAAAGTGATACTCGACTTTCATAAGAAAATCCTCTCTTTGCCGTTGAAACGTTATCGATTCTTAAGAAGAAGGCATGGGACAAAGAGTATTTCATAGTGATGCAATATCTTTATTAATTTCGCAATGTGAGGGAGCGACGGATGCAGTAAAGAAGGAATAATACATCGGAAAAGAGATACTCGACTCCCAAACGAAAATCCTGTCCATGCCGTAGAAACGTTACTCGATTCAAAAGGAGAAGGCATGGAACACTGAGTATTTCATAGCGACGCAATTTTTGTTTTAATTCGTCATTGTGATGAAGCGAGGGATGCAGTAAAGAAGGAATAATGCATCGGAAGAGAGATACTCGACTCCTAAAAGAAAATCCTGTCGTTGCCGTAGAAACGTTACTCGATTAAGAAGGAGTAGGCATTGAACCCGGAGTATTTCATATCGACGCAATTTCTGTGTTAATTTGTCTATGTTAGGGAGTGAGGGATGCAGTAAAGAAGGACTAATGCATCGGGAAAAAGATACTCGACTCCCAAAAGAAAATTCTGTCCTTGCCGAAGAAACGTTACTCGATTCAGAAGGAGAAGCAATGGAACGCAGAGTATTTCATAGCGACTCAATCTCTGTGTTAATTCGTCAATGTGACAGAGCGAGGGTTTGCAGTAAAGAAGGAATAATGCATCGGAAAAGAGAAACACGACTCCCAAAAGAAAATCCTGTCGTTGCCATAGAAACGTTACTCGATACAGAAGGAGAAGGCATGGAACCCAGAGTATTTCATTGTGACGCAAGTTCTGTGTTAATTCTTCAATGTTAGGCAGTGTGGGATACAGTAAAGAAGGAATAATGCTTCGGAAAAGAGATACCTAACTCCCAAAAGAAAATCCTGTCCTTGCCGTAGAAACGTAACTCGATTCAGAAGGAGAAGGCATGGATCACAGAGTATTTCACAGTTATGCAATATCTCTGTTAAGTCATCAATATGAGGGTTCGCGGGATGCATTAAGGATTGTATAATACTTTGGAAAAGAGATACTCGACTCCCAAATGAAAATCCTTTCGTTGCTGTAGAGACGTTACACGATTCAGAAGGAGAAGGCATGGAACCCAGAGTATTTCATAAGACGCAATTTGTGTGTTTATTCGTCAATGTGAGGGAGCGAGTGATGCAGTAAAGTAGGAATAATGCATCGGAAAAGAAAAACTCGACTCCCAATAGAAAATTCTGTCCTTGCCGTAGAAACGTTACTCGATTCAGAGGGAGAAGGCATGGAACCCAGAGCATTTCATAGCGATGCAAGTTCTGTGTTAATTCTTCGATGTTAGGGAGCGTGGGGTGCAGTAAAGAAGGAAAAATGCTTCAGGAAAAAGAAACTCGACTCCCAAAAGAAAATCCTTTCGTTGCCGTAGAAACGATACTCGATTGTGAAGGAGAAGGCATGGAACCCAGAGTATTTCATAGCGACGCAATTTCTGTGTTAATTCGACAATTTCAGGGAGCGTGGGATGCATTAATGATGGTATAATGCATTGGAAAAGAGATACTCGACTCCCAAAAGATAATCCTTTCGTTGCTGTAGAAACGTTGCACGATTCAGAAGGAGAAGGCATGGAACCCAGAGTATTTCATAGCGACGCAATTTTTGTGTTACTTCGTCAATGTGAGGGAGCGAGCGACGCAGATATGAAGGAATAATGCAACGGAAAAGAGATACTCGACTCCCATAAGATAATCCTGTCGTTGTTTTAGAATCGATACTTCATTCAGAAGGAGAAGGCATGGAACCAACAGTGTTTCATAGGGACGCTATGTCTGTGTTAATTCGTCAATGTGAGGGAGCGAGTGATGCAGTAAAGAAGGAATAATGCATCGGAAAAGAGATACTCTACTCCCAAAAGATAATTCTATCGTTATCGTAGAAACGTAACTCGATTCAGAAGGAGAAGGCATGGAACACAGAGAATACCATATCGACGCAATTTGTGTGTCGATTCGTCAATGTGAGGGTGTGAGGGATGCTGTAAAGTAGGAATTATGCATCAGAAATGAGATACCCGTCTCCTAATAGAAAATCCTATCATTGCTATAGAAACGGTACTCGATTGAGAAGGAGAAGGCATGGTACCAACAGTATTTCATAGCGACGCAATTTCGGTGTTTATTCGTCAATGTGAGGGAGCGAGTGATGCAGTAAAGAAGGAATAATGCATCGGAAAAGAGAAACTCGACTCCCAAAAGAAAGTCCTTTCGTTGCCGTAGAAACGTTACTCGATTCAGAAGGAGAAGGCATGGAATACAAAGTATTTCATAGCGACGCAAGTTCTGTGTTAATTCGTGAATGTTAGGAAGCGTGGGATGCAGTAAAGAAGGAATAATGCTTCGGAAAAGAGATACCTGACTCCCAAAAGAAAATCTTGTCATTGCCGTAGAAACGCTACTCGGTCCAGAAAGAGAATGCATGGGACCCAGATTTCTTCATAGCGACGCAATTTCTGTGTTAATTCGTCAATGTGAGGGAGCGAGGGATACAGTGAACAAGGAATAATGCATCGCAAATGATATACTCGACTCCCAAAAGGAAATCCTGTCGTTGCCGTAGAAACGTTACTCGATTCAGAAGGAAAAGGCATGGAACCTAGTGTATTTTATAGCGACCCTATTTCTGTGTTAATTCGTCAATGTGGGAGAGCGTGCGACGCAGTAAGGAAGGATTCATGCAACGGAAAATAAGATAATCCTGTCGTTGTTTTAGAATCAATACTTGATTCGGAAGGAGAAGGCATGGAACCCACAGTGTTTCATAGCGACGCACTTTCTGAGTTATTTCGTCGATGTGAGGGAGCGAGTGATGCAGTAAAGAAGGAGTAATGCATCCGAAAAGAGATACTCGACTCCCAAAAGATAGTCCTATCGTTATCGTAGCAACGTTACTCGATTCAGAAGGAGACGGCATGGAACGCAGAGATTTTCATAGCGACGCAATCTCTATGTTAATTCGTCAATGTGAGGGAGTGAGGGATGCAGTAAAGTAGGAATTATGCATCGGAAATTAGATACCCGTCTCCTAATAGATAATCCTATCATTGCCATAGAAACGGTACTCGACTGAGAAGGAGAAGGCATGGAACCAACAGTATTTCAAAGCGTCGCAATTTCTGTGTTTATTCGTCAATGTGAGGAAGCGAGCGATGCAGTTAAGAAGGAATAATGCAACGGAAAAGAGATACTCGTCTCCCATAAGATAGTCCTGTCGTTGTTTTAAAAACGATACTTGATTCAGAAGGAGAAGGCATAGAACCCACAGTGTTTCATAGGGACGCAATTTCTGTGTCAATTATTCAATGTGAGGGAGTGAGGGATGCAGTAAAGAAGGAATAATGCATCGGAAAAGAGATACTCGACTCCCAAAAGAAAGTCCTGTTCTTGCCGTACATACGTTACTCGATTCAGAAAGAGAAGGCATTGCACCCAGAATATTTCATAGCGACGCAATTTCTGAGTTATTTCGTCAATGTGAGGGAGCGAGGGATGCAGTAAGGATGGAATACTGCATCGGAAATGTGATACCCTACTCCCAAAAGGAAATCCTTTCATTGCCGTAGAAACGTTACTCGATTCAGAAGAAGAAGGCGAGGATCACGGAGTGTTTCATAGCGAAGCATTTTCTGTGTTAAGTTGTCAATGTGAGATAGCTAGGGATTCAGTAAAGATGGTATAATGCATCGGAAAAGAGATACTCGACTCCCAAAATAAAATCCTTTCGTTGCCTTAGAAACTTTACTCGACTCAGAAGGAGACGTCATGGAACCCAATATATATCATAGTGACGCAATTTCTGTGTTTATTCGCCAATCTGAGGGAGTGAGGGATGCAGTAATTAAGGAATAATGCATCGGAAAAGAGATACTCGACTCCCAAAATTAAATCCTTTCGTTGCCGTAGAAACTTTACTCGATTCAGAAGGAGACATGGAACCCAATATATATATCATAGTGACGCAATTTCTGTGTTTATTCGCCAATGTGAGGCAGTAAGGGATACAGTAATTAAGGAATAATGCATCGGAAAAGAGATATTCGACTCCCAAAAGGAAGTCCTGTAGTTGCCGTAGAAACGTTACTCGATTCAGAAGGAGAAGGCATGGAACCAAGAGTATTTACTAGCGTTGCAATTTCTGTGTTAATTCGTAAATGTGAGGGAGCGAGGGATGCAGTAATGGAGGAATAATGCATCGGAAAAGATACACTCGACTCCCAAAAAAAATCCTCTCATAGTCGTAGAAACTTTACTCGATTCAGAAAGAGAAGGCATGGAACACAGAGTATTTCATAGCGACGCAATTTCTGTGTTAATTAGTCAATGTGAGGGAGCGAGGAATGCAGTATAGAAGGAATAATGCATCGGAAAAGAGGTACTTGACTCCCAAAAGAAAATTCTGTCGTTGCCGTAGAAAGGTTACTCGATTCAGAAGGAGAAGGCATGGAACCAAGAGTATTTCCTAGCGATGCAATTTCTGTGTTAATTCGTAAATGTGACGGAGCGAGGGATGCAGTAAAGGAGGAATAATGCATCGGAAAAGAGACACTCGACCTCCAAAAAAAATCCTCTCATAGTCGTAGAAACGTTACTCGATTCAGAAAGAGAAGGCATGGAACACAGTGTATTTCATAGCGACGCAGTTTCTGTGTTAATTAGTCAATGTGAGGGAGCGAGGAATGCAGTATAGAAGGAATAATGCATCGGAAAAGAGATACTCGACTCCCAAAATAAAATTCTGTCGTTGCCGTAGAAACGTTATTCGATTCAAAAGGAGAAGGCATGGTGGCACCCAGAGTATTTCATAGCGACGCCATTTCTGTGTTATTTCGTCAATGTAATGGAGCGAGGGATATAGTAAAGAAGGAATGATGCTTTGGTAAAGAGATACTCGACTCCCAAAAGAAAATCCTGTCGTTGCCGTAGAAACGTTACCTGAATCACACGGAGAAGGCATGGAATTCAGAGTATTTCATAGCTACGCAATTTCTGTGTTAATTCGTCAATGTGAGGGAGCGGGGGATGCAGTAAAGAAGTAATAATGCATCGGAAAAATTTGGCTGAGACCTGAAGTAGAAGACTCTGACATATTTAGCGAATAATGTTACATATATCGGAAACGTGGATTAGATGCCATAGGAGGGGGAGTTTTTAATGCAGTTCACGGAAATATTGTCTCTACTGAGGTCAAAGTTGGGTGTCACAGTAACGTCATCTGTCGGCGTATTAGAGGTCGTGTTGAAACCACGTTATTTGTTACATGATTCACCTGCCATCCGATTCCGCTGAGATAGTTCTAGAGTCATTCAAAGAACGTCTACGGCCAATTGCACGTAAATACCCTGATCACGCAATAACAGTAGGAGGCGACTTTGACCTATCGAGTGCAAGCTGAAACGTCTATAGGTTCTTTGCATGGGGTACAGACAGACAGTCTTGTGAAGTACTTTTGATCACGTATGCCGAAATCAAGCTTGAGCAGTTAGATTGATAGACCACACGCAGTTGAAATTTGTTAGACATCGTAGCTACAAAGAGGCCGGACCTTATCGAAAGCGTCAATATGGAGGTAGGAATTAATAATCAAGATGTCATTATAGCAACTCAGAGACAACGGTGTCGTCGGAAGTGCCACAGGGAAGTCTGATAGGGTCGCTATATTTTCTATATACATAAATGGTATGGCGGAGCGGGTGGGAAGCATTCTACGGTAGTTTCCTGATAATGCTGTGGTGTACGGAAGGCGTCAGAATTGAGTGACTGTAGGAGGATACAAGACGGCTTATAAAAATTTTCTGGTTGGTGTGATGAATAGTAGCTGTGTCTAAATGTAGAACGTTCGAAGGCAATGCACTTGAGTATGAAAAACAAACCCTTAATGATGGGATACAGCATTGGTAGTGTCACCGGTCACAGTAACGTCGTTTAAATGTGTGGGGGTAATACTACAAAGCGATATGACTTGGAACGAACATGTGCGGATTGAGGTAGGAAAGGTGATCGGACGGCTGCTGTTTATTGGAAGAATCTTGGGCAACTGTGATTCGTCTCTAAAGGAGACCGCACTTGGGACGCTAGTGCAACCTATTCTTCAGTACTGCTCGATTGTTTGGGATCCTTGCTGTTGTGGATTGGCAAGAGGGCCAACCCACTAATGTAAGAGGAAAGGCACGCGTTTAAGCTCACGCAGGCTGGCGTGAGGTCTGGAACAGGACAAGGAAATTAGAACTTAGAAAAACGGACGTAGTTGGTGGAATACTTAACTTTAATCCATTAATGTTGAACGTAGCTCTTGTCTGTACATTATTTACAATATCAATAGCAACTGATAATGACGCCTTGCTAGGTCGTAGCAAATGACGTAGCTGAAGGCTATGCTATCTTTCGTCTCGGCAAATGAGAGCGTATTTTGTCAGTGAACCATCGCTAGCAAAGCAGGCTGTACAACTGGGGCGAGTGCTAGGAAATCTCTCTAAACCTGCCGTGTGTCGGCGCTCGGTCTGCAATCACTGATAGTGGCGACACGCGGGTCCGACGTATACTAACGGACCGCGGCCGATTTAAAGGCTACCACCTAGCAAGTGTGGTGTCTGGCTGTGACACCACACTTGCCATGTGGGATTAAAGTCAGACATCCAAGCAGTTCAAAGGCGGGCGGCGCCCCATGTTACCAGTAGGTTCGAACAACACGCAGGAGCTACGGAGATGCTTCGGAAATCTAAAATGGAATCCCTGCAGGGAAGGCGACGTTCATTTCTAGGAGCGTTATTGAGAAAAATAGAAGACTGGAATCTGAAGCTGACCCCACAACGGTTCTACTGCCAGTGATATACATTTCATCTATGGACCACTAAAATAAGACACGAGAAAACAGGGCTCGTATGGACGCATGTAGACATTAATTTTGACTCGCTCTATTTACGAGTGTAACAGGAAAGGGAATGACAAGTGGTGGTGCGGGGTACCGTCCGCCACTCACCGTACGGTGGAATTTGGAAATTTATGGTAAGGAGTGTGGGACCAAACTGCTGAGGTCATCGGTGCCTAAGCTTTCGCACTGCTTAATCTAACTTAATCTAACTCACGCTAAGGACGACACACATCGCCCATGCCCCAGGGAGGACTCGAACCTCCGACGGGGGGATTCCCGCGGACTGTGAAAGATGCGCTCAGACCGCGCGGATACTCGGCGCGTCATTACCATATGTGTAGCACACTCACACACTATATATGGTAAAGGGAAAAAATCGCAGCACCGAAAAGTAATTAAAGCAGAGAACTGAAAGTTCTCGGGAATACATTTGCCTTATGGCATGTAAGTGATTAACAACGCAAAACAATAAATTAATGTACGCATGGCAGAGGCCACTGCAAAAGTGAAACGCTTTTACATTAATAACCGGTGTACCTTCCAGAATGTTGAACATGAGCATGAAAACGTACCTGCAGTGTGTTTTACAGGTACCGATTGTTAGTTTGCGATGTTGAGATCCACGTATGTTGCACTTGATAAGTAAATATAGGTTCGGTTAACGCTGGTTGTGGATGACGCTCTCGTTCAAAAACGAAGAAGTCATGACAATGGAATCTTAGTCGCCTTAAAGGCATTACTGATAAACATCGAGTCACCACGTCCAGTCTTAAAGGCAACTAACGCCCATGACCGTTACAGCGTGTATTCAAAGGTAACCTGAGCAAACCGAACGCAGTCTTGGACGAAACCACAGGACCAGTAGAGTTTCTGGGACCGCGACCCCACGTCCCGAAAGGTTTACCAGCAGCTAAAACTGATTTGCATCCTTACAGTGGCGTTAGTAGAGCCACTCCTACACGACTGGCGCGAAATTTAGAATAAATATCATCTTTCAGCTGTCGAAACACGCCCACTAACTTTCGTTTATGTCGCAAATTTCTTTTTGGTATTGCCATTTTTTTCCGTTTTTATTTAACTTGAGAAAACTAAGTATCTTGGAAACGACTCATCGCACGAAAAATGTGTTCTAGGTTAAAAGTTTCTATTTGTAATTTTGACGTCTATCTCTGCGGCAATTGGCTTTCTCCTAATCATTCTTCCTACGTGGAAGGGGTCAACTTCATCATTTTCAAATGGGATATTCCATTTTTTAGCACATTCGGATTCTACGCCAAAAAATACGCACGGTTTACTGAAGGGATTGTTTCCCATTCGTGGTAGATGGCGCCGTAATCGAAAAATATCATGTGTGCCTGTTTTTGCAATTAGGAATCGATGCATTGGATTCTACATTTCGTTTACGATGTAAATGTAAACCTGTATGTTCTGTTGGTTAATGATTATGTTCAATGTTACTTGAGAGTTGCATATGTGATTGTACAGCACAAATAGAATGGTTAGGCTTTGACATTTCCGGCAGATAAGCTACTTGTATGGTGACGTAGTTTTATGTTCCTGTAGGGTGGGTTTTGGTGAGTCCCGATACCATCGGAATGATTGATTTGGGAGAGCGCCTGCGAACCCCACCACCAGAGTGACTGATACCGGTGTGTTTCCATCCAATCCCCGTAACTCCCGCACTGGCAGCTGTACTGCTATCGATGGAATACGAACCACATCCTCTGAAATAACGTAAAATGTCCATGAAGTGAACTTGACAGGCTCATGTGCCATGGATACTCAACGAAATGAGGCAACCCAATGGTAAGAGGCATGGGGATTCACCGAAATCAAGCATTCCGGTGGGAACAGAGAACTATTACATTCACTTCTTTGTTCCGCGATCATGCTAAACTTAGCTTCTAGGCAGACTTTGAAACGGCTAACCGTATTGTACTGCACAAACAAACATGGAACACAAGAGTAAATTTCGAACATAAATACGAACTGTTAGAACACAAAGGTTTTCATTTACACCTTAAATGAAATGTATGACCAAGTAATAGCAAAAAAGCACACTTAATATTTGTCGATTACAGCGCCGTCTACCACGAATGGGAAACAATGGCTTAAAAAAAACCGCAAGTATTTTTTGGTTTAGAATCCGAATAGGAAATAAAAATGGGGGAGGGGGCTTCTCATTTGAAAATATAAACTAGATTCCTCACAAACACGAGAGGTGGTTAGGAGTAGCTAGTTTTAGCACAGACAAATGTCCCCTATTATTATTATTATTATTCGTTACAGTCAACTTTGGACTACGCTAAGCATCAGTCATCTCTTGTGCTTTTTCTTGCGTTCTTCCCAGTACTTCTTCATTTTTTCTGAGTGGGCTTCTTTACGTTCTTGCGACCAGGTTGTTCCCGTCTTCTTTGATTGCGTTCGGTCTTTGAATCCCTGTATTTTGTTGATGGCATTCCTATATTCCATTCTGTTGTAAACTGTCTCTGGTATAATGTTCATTTCTGCAATGTCTTCTTTTACTTCTTTCAGCCAGTTAATTTGTGTCTTTCTGCTTTCCATGTATTCCAGGATTTTCTTTGCCGTTCTTTCTGGTGCCATTCTTTTGACATGCCCATAGAAACTCAGTCTTCTCTTTTTAAAGGATGTTGTCAGTTTTTCAATTTTCTCGTATAACTCTTTATTGGATCGCAATTTATAATCTTGTCCATCCTTTTTAGGTCCTAAGATCTTTCTCAGTATTTTTCTCTCTTTTATTTCCAATTTCTCCAACAGACGTTTTCTGTTCAGTGGGATGCATTCAATCGCATACAAACTTTCTGGTTTTATTACCGCATTGTAGTGCCTGAGCTTGGCATTGATGGAGATCGACTTTTTATTGTATACATTTCGGCATAGCTGGTACGCCGTTTCCATCTTTATTGCTCTTTCCTGTAGTGAAACATTTGGTAACCCTGTCGGTGTAATCCATTCCCCTAGATACTTAAATTTATGAACTCTCTTAATTATTCCATATTTAGTTTGCAATGTCTGTGTTGGGTCTGTTTTGTCCTGTATCATCAGTTCTGTCTTTTCATACGATATTTGTAGACCTGTCTTCTCAGCGATCTCATGCAGCATTTCTATCTGAATCTTTGCTGTTTCGATGTCATCTGCCAATATTGCCATGTCATCAGCAAATGCCAGACATTCAATTTTTGTTTTATTTCTTCCTAACGTTATCCCATTTTTCACTCCAGCTTCTGCCATCTTCTTTCTCCATTCCCTGACCACTTTTTCAAGGACAATGTTAAACAACAGTGGGGAGAGCCCATCCCCTTGTCTAACACCTGTTCCAATTACAAACGGTTGTGACAATCTACCCAAAAACTTCACTTGCGATTTTGTTCCCGT
The DNA here is from genome assembly GCF_023898315.1 of Schistocerca nitens. Taxonomy (NCBI): domain Eukaryota; kingdom Metazoa; phylum Arthropoda; class Insecta; order Orthoptera; family Acrididae; genus Schistocerca; species Schistocerca nitens. The sequence goes on from NC_064615.1 coordinate 1,153,455,060, forward strand.
AAGGGTTTCCTGGATTAGACTTCTGCTTTTATCATCAATCCCAAATTCTTCTAATGTGTTAATCAGGGTTGGTCTATCAATAGAATCATATGCTTTTTTGAAGTCTATGAATGTAATTACTAGATTTTTCGATGTGCGTGCGCGAAGTTGTATTATGGAGAGTAGACTGAATATCTGTTCACTGCATGATCTTCCTTTTCTAAACCCAGCCTGATATTCACCCAGTTCTTTCTCTACTTGATTTTCAATCCTGTTTTGTAGTGCCTTGGATAGGATCTTATAGGCCACTGATAACAATGAGATACCTCTGTAGTTATTTGCATTTGTCTTGGCACCCTTCTTATGTAACGGATGAATCAATGCTGTCTTCCATTCCTCCGGAATCTTCTCTGTATTCCAAATCTCTTCAAACAGCGCCTCGAAATTATTTATTAAGTTTTCTCCTGCGTATTTCAGTAGTTCCGCGACTAACGAATCTTTACCAGATGCTTTATTGTTTTTCAATCCTTTCAAGATCTCTTTAATTTCTTCTTTATTAGGTGGTTCAGAGTCTGGTAGCTTATTCTTAGGCTTCTCAAATGTCAAGGTTTCATCAGGTCTTTTGCAGCTTAGCAGCGTTTCAAAGTAGTTCGCTAGGTGTTGGCAATTTTGTTCCACGCTGGTGATCAGATTTCCTTTTTCATCTTTGAAGCAGAGTGTCGGTGGTTTATATCTTGTTATTGTAGTTCTGAATGTTTGAAAGAAATTGCGTGTATTGTTCTTAGAAAATTCATCTTGTATTTTCTGTATTTGTTGTGTGTCATATTTCCTTCGTTCACTTTTAATGATTTTCGTCGTTTCACGTCTTTGCGTTTTGAACTGCTCCCAGTCAGTTGGCCTTTTGGTTGAGTTGTATTTCTCCCAAGTTCTGGCTCTTTTCTGTAGTGCTTTCTCACAGACCTCATTCCACCAGGGATGCTTTTTCTTTTTGGTTAGTAAAATTGTTTGTTCTGTTACGTCTCGTATTGAGGTTGCAATTTCTTCCCATTTGTGACTTTTGATTTTATCTGTCTTTTCCTTGTAGTCGTCTAAGACTTGCTGATTGAGCATTAAGTCCTGTACTCTATATTTGGCTATTTTTGTTTCGTCACTCTTGTGACTTCTTTCTGGTGTTAATTTCATCTTAATTTTGGTCAGATAATGGTCAGAATCAAAGTTGGCCCCTTTCACCACCTGTACATCTTGAATGTCCCTTGAATTATCATAACTTATTGTCACGTGATCAATCTGGAACTCGCCAAGTAATTTGTTCGGTGATTTCCATGTTGTTTGTTTTTTGGGATTCTTCTGGAATTTAGTTGTCATAATGTTCAATTTGAATTTCTCACAAAACTCTACTAATCTCTGGCCATTCATGTTAGTTTTAGTGTGTGCTGTAAACCTCCCTGTGCTTTTTGATAATTCGTTTCTTCCAATTTGTGCATTAAAGTCTCCTAACAGAATTGTAGTGTGTTGCTCAGGGATCTTCCCTATTGTTTCTTCCAGTTCCTCCCAAAATGTCTGCACTTTCTCTGGATTTTGTTGGTTGTCTTTATTTATTGGTGCATGGGCATTTATAAGTGTGTACTTTTTATTTTTATTTCTGAATGTTATCAATGATATTCTTGGTGATTTAGATTTAAATTCTAGTACCTTAGTAGAGAATGAGTTATGTATCACAAATGCTGTGCCATATACCCGAAGACCTTTTGTATTCTTTACTATCTGTGCTGGTTTCCCTTTATAAATCCTGTACTGGTCTGCCTGTACTGTATCCTCATCTGGGTATCTTGTTTCTTGTATAGCCAGAACTTTTAGTTTGTGTTCATCCATTAGTTTTGTCAGTTCTTTTTGTTTACCTGTTCTCAGCATTGAGTTCACGTTCAGTGTTCCTATGAACGTTTGATGTCTGTTCCTATGTTTAGCGTTAGGGATCCTAGGACCCTCCGACTGGTCTGTTGCGCAATGATGCTGGGCCCCCGGATCCGAATGCCCAGCTTCGGTGGTGTTACCACCACGGGGAGGAAACTTTCTCATTGCACCTTCCATTTCTGATACTTGGTTAAAGCTGTTGTTTCCAGAGGTATACACCTCCTTCCACTAAGACTTAGTTCGCTACACTAAGAAGTTAATTCAGGCCGCTCTTCTGGAGTACAGACGCCTTTCGCAGCCGCTTCTCTGAAGTACAGACGCTGCTGATTGAAGATAACTCTTCCGCTCCAAAAGCCGTTAGGACATACAGTGTCTTCTTCCGCCTTCTGGACCGTTGGTTAATCTTCACCTTTTCCGCCAGTTCCGCCGTTCCGATGATCTTCATCTCCGCCTTCACTGCCGTAGAGGTCTTCACCGTTACCCTGGCAAGGGACCCTTACGAGGTACTATCACCCGGGCCAGGTGAACCAAGGTTTTTTAACGAGGTTGTTACTCCTCCCCCTCCTCCTTTTTCAACCGGGCTTGGGACTAATATTAGCTTTTCACGTAGAAATTTTTTCCGTACGATGCGTGTTTTACGAGATATTTAGTTGCCTCAAGTTAAAACAAACACCCTGCATATATGGATTTTTCGTGTTCGGAAATAGCCGTTACAAGTTCTAGGACTTGTAGAGGGGAGTGAGTACAAATTCGTATTCTGAATAGGAGCTAGTTTCCGGAAGCGTACCGTGTCCGTGCTACAGCCGTTTAAGAACATGTTTGCTAGGTAGGTATGCAATAGGGTATCATGGTGGAGGGTACTCACGTAGGATCGACTGAAGTCATTTGACGCCTGTCTTACCTCCCTGACCTGATCGAGCCTCATTCACATGTCTCTGAGTGTTAGAGCAACATGCTTGAGTACACGTCTGCAGAATACATAGACATCATGCTTCTGAATAGTAATGGAAGAGCTGCCCTTCTCCTTTATCACGATTTTTTGCACAACGTCCGACTTTATCGCATACCCTTTTACTTAGAACTACGCAACGGCTTAGAGAAATGGTACCATCACCGCCAGCAGGCATGACTGTGGTGTTGTAAAACAAGTAATGTTCTGGGTCACGACTAATCAGTCACTTGTAAAAGTGTCCGCGTCACCAATATGTTTTCAAATGGTTTTGGCACGGGAACGGTACATTTTCAGACATGGGTTCTAGATAAAAATATTCCCTGTCCACTCTCCTGCATAAGAAGTACTGGCAACCTGCAACGTGAATTTTCGAACACCCTGTGTATACAACCAAACGGAAACGATGACACTCAGCGACTATTCCAGAGCACCCGTAGTCACTTAGTGTAGGGTCCTCAGATCACTGTAAAATGCACTGCTTAAAAAGGTGTTCTATAGTTTGCTCCTCTGCTACGAAGTTGCAGTCAGAAACAAACGGAGAGACCACTTCTTGAAGGTATAACTAAATCTCCCTCGACCTGTCCTAATCTTGGGCCATATTTAACATAGTATTTGGAATTTTTAAACCTTCTTCTTGAACCAGGTGAGCATTGTTGGCCGGATGTTCATGCAGCGTCGTCCTCACATGGAAGTCGTAAGAACTGATACTTTCTGAATTAACCGGGGTGGCATGCGTGATTTCAGACTGTTTGTTGGTAGATCTTGTAACACATCGTAAATGGGAGAGCAAGTTTATCTCATATGCTCTCTTGCTTACATTTTCTGTTAGCAATGAAACTTACAACAGATAATTGATGCACGAAATTCCGTCTAACTAAAGGCTTATGAAAATATGGGATAGTTGGTAAGCAAAGGAAACTGGAATTAACAGCTGGGAAAGTTGAGATAAGTCTTACATTTTCTTCATTTAGTCCTTAACATTGTACGAACAAAGGGAAGGTTGACAAACTATCGATATAGGATCAAGTGATTATTTACTTTTAGAATACTTTAACTAACTAGCATAATAAAATTTATTCCTACCAAATGACGTGTTTCGGCAGACATCGACCATCCTCAGATCATAAAACACAGGCAGTGGTTCCATCCCACCGCTGCGTAAACCACGTTGTCAGTGGTGGGGCTGAAGCACCTTTTGTATTTTATGATCTGAGAGTGGCAAATGTCGCCCGAAACAACTCTTTTTTCTGTTTATTTGTTAGAAAAATATGTAATTGTTTCTGATAATTAAATTATTCTAACAAGTGTAACATGTAAGGTAGACTTGCTGTTATTGTTGTGGTCCTCAGTCTGATGACCGGTCTTATGCAGCTCTCCAGGGTGCTTTACCCTGTGCAACGTTCTTATCTCCGAATAACCACTGAAAACTACATCCCTCTGAATCTGCGTACAGTATTCATTTCTTGGTCACCCTCTAGAATTTTTATCCCCCACGCTTTCCTCCACTACTAAACTGGCGATCCCTTGACGTCTCAGAATGTGTCCTATCGACAGATTCCTTCTATTAGTCAGGTTGTGCCAAAAATTACTTTTCTCCCCAGTTCTGTTCAATGCTTCCTCATTAGGTATGTCATCCACCCGTCTAATCCTCAACATTCTTCTGTAGCACCAAACTTCAAAAACTTCTTTTGTCTTCTTGTTTAAAGTGTTTATCACCCATGTTTCACTTCCATACCTAGTTACACTCCACACAAATGCTTTCAGGAAATACTTCCTGACACTTATATCTCTATTCGATATTCACAAATTTCTCTTCCTTCGAAACTATTTTCTTGTCATTGCCAGTCTGCATTTTATATCCTCTCTACTGCGGCCATCATTAGTTATTTTTGTGCCCAAATAGGAAAACACATCTCTTACATTAAGTTTCTCTTTTCCTAACCTAATTCCCTCATCATCATCTGATTTAGTTCATTCGATTATCCTCGTTTTGCTGCTCTTGATGTTCTTCTTATATCAAGACACTGACCATTCTATTCAACTGCTCTTCCAAGTCTTTTGCTGTCTCTGACAGAGTTACAGTGCCCTTAGGATAACATAAAAGTTTTTATTTCTTATTTCTGAATTTTAATTCCTACTAAAAAGTTTTCTTTGGTTTTCTTCACCGTTTGTTCATTGTACAGATTGAATATCATCGAGAGTAGGCTACAAACCACTCCATTTTCTTATCAGTCACTGTTTCCCTTTCATACCCATCAACCCATAACAGTTATCTGGTTTCTGTACAAGTTGTAAATAGACTTTGGCTTTACGTATTTTACCCTGCCACCTTCAGAAACTCAAACGCAGTATTCCAATCAGCGTTGCCAAAAGCATTCTCTAAGTCTACAAACGCTATAAACATAGGTTTGCCTTCCCTTACCCTGTCTTCTGGGAGAAGCCGTAGATCCGGTATGTCTTTCTGTGTTCTTACATTTTTCCGGAATCCAAATTTGTCCTCCCCGAGGTCGGCTTCTACCAGTTTTTCCATTCTTCTATAACGAATTCGTGTTTGTATTTTGCAACTATAATTTAATAAATTGATAGCTCGGTAATATCCAAATCTGTTAGCTCCTCCATTCTTTGAAATTGGAATTATTATATTCTTCTTGAATTCTGAGAGTACTTCACCTGTCTCATATATTTTGCACAACAGAGGGGGGGGGGGGGGGTGTTTTGTCATAGCTGTACTCCCAAGGTTATTAGTTGTTCCGGCAGAATGTCGTCTAACCCCTAGGCTTTGTTTCCACTCAAGCCTTTCAGTGGTCTCTCATATTCCTTTCTTCCATCTCATCTTCATCTAAGTACTCTTCTGTTTCTGTAATACTGCCTTCAAGTACATCTCCCTTGTACGGACCCTCTTTATATTCCTTCCACATTTCAGCTTTCTCATCTTTGCTTAGGACCGGTTTTGAGTCTGCGCTCTTGATGTTTATACAACTGCTTCTCTTTTCTCCAAAGGGCCCTGTAATACTCCTGTAGGAGATATCTATCTTTCCTATAATGAAATACGCTTCTGAAAGCTTACATTTACCGTTTATCCATTTCTGCTTAACAATCTTGTACTTGTTATCAATCTCATTTTTTAGACATTTTTACTGGGTTCGTCCTACTACATTTACTGCATTTTTATATTTTCTCCTTTCATCAATTAAGTTCTACGCTGAAGCGTTAAAGAAACTGGTATAGGCATGCGTACTCAAACATAGAGATACGTAAACAGCAGACTAAACTGTATAAAACAAATAGGGTCTGGCGCAGTTGTTAGATCGGTTACTGCTATTACAGGGTGGCGCACGGAATGTGTTACCAATTGTTTCTTTCACAATTTACGACGCTCATTAGATATCATGCTGGGATCTCTGCAGCAGTACCAGCAGAGCTTGGAAAAGTAAATGAGTTACGAAATGATGTGTAATTCACGGTACTGCCGCTAGGAGACTAGTAAGCAGCGATGGCTGACAATGGAAGACTGACGACACAGCAACGATCGGCAATTTTGTTACTTTTTCATGAAACGAAAAGCCTTGTTGTGACTCAGAGGCGTTTTCCACAACAGTGTAACACACGATGGGTCCCTTGCAAGAAGACCATCTACAGGTTGTACGATAAATTTGTACAGGAAGGAACAGCATTGGAAGCGATGCGACCTCGGCAGAGAAGTCCCGGGAAATTGTGTAGAAAGGCAGCAGTGCAACTGGGAATATCTAGACGTTCCGATCAACGCATTCTTAAAAGTGACCTCCATATCTACCCATACAAGATGACCTGTGCACAGAAGCTCTCTGAGGAACACAAGCAGCAGAGACTACTGTTTGCTCAGTGGGCGGAGGATAGGGAAGCAACTCTCAACAACGTTTGGTTTTCAGACGAGGCGCATTTTTATTTAGACGGTGTGGTTAACAAACAAAATGTTCGCTTTTGGGCCACCGAAAACCCACAAGTGCTTCATGAACAACATTATGCTCCGAGGGTTACAGCGTGGGCAGCAATTTCCAGTCACGAACTTATAGGACCCTTTTTCTTTGAAGAAACTGTGAACAGCGAGCGTCATTTAGGAATGCTTCGCAATAGCTTCATTCCACAGCTTCTTGCTACTGACTTGCCCTTCAACACGCAGTGGTTCATGCAAGATGGAGCAAGACCACATACTGCAAACACTGTGTTGGAGTTTTTACACGAGCATTTCGACATGCGGATCATTTCACTCAGGATTCCAGGTCGCTTCAATGACGGACAAAATTGCCCCGCCCCCCCCCCCCCCCTTCCAGTCCAGACCTCTATCCATGTGACTTTTTTCTGTGGGGTACCTAAAGGAAAAATTTTTCCCGAAACGTCCACGTGATTTAATGGAGCTCAGAAGACTTATTCTTCAAGCTTGCAGTGAAATTACGGAAGACATGTGCCACAGGGTAATCACTAACTTCAGTGTTCGTTTGAAGGAAGTTAGGAAACGAAATGGTGGACATATTGAGGATGTGCTGAGTTAGAACAAATCTCCATGGACGGCTCTTCATTGTAGTATATGTTCCTTTCAAATTGTATTGACAATAAAGTTTATATTCAAAAACAAAATGGTAACACATTTCGTGCGCCACCCTGTACAATGGCAGGTTACCTAGATTTAAGTGAGTTTGAACGTAGTGTTATAGTCGACGCACGTGCGATGGGACGCAGCATCTCAGAGGTAGCGAAGAAGTGGAGATTTTCCCGTACGGCAATTTCACGAGTGAACCGTGAATATCAGGAATACGGTACAAAATCAAATCTCCGATATCGCTACAGCCGGGAAAAGATCCTGCAAGAACAGGACCCACGACGACTGAAGAGAACCGTTCAACGCGACAGAAGTGCAACCCTTCCGCAAATTGCTGGCGATTTCAATGCTGGGCAATCAGCAAGTGTCAGTGTGCGAACCATTCAACGAAACATCATCGATATGGGCTTTCAGGAGCCAAAGGCCACTCGTGTATCCTTAAGACTGCACGACAGAACGCTTTACGCCTCGCCTGAGCCCATCAACACTAACATTGGACTGTAGATGACTGGGAACATGTTTCAAATTATATCGAGCGGATAAACGTGTACGGGTTTGGAAACAACCTCATGAATCGATGGGCCCTGCATGGGCTACTGTTCAAGCTGGTGGAAACTCTGTAATGGTGTGGACGACTGCAGTTGGAGTGATACGGAACCCCTGATATGTCTAGATACGACTATGTCAGGTGACACGTACGTATGCATCATGTCTGATCACCTGTATCCACTCATGTTCACTGTGCATTCCGACGGACGTGGGCAATTCAAACAGTGCAATGTGAAGCCCCACACGCCCAGAATTGCTCTCTTCTCAGTTGAATCGCTTCCGATGGCCACCAAACTCGCCAGGCATAAACGCTATTGAGCACAGCTGAGATGCCTTTCAACGTGCTGTTCAGAAGAGATTTCCAAGCCTTCGTACTCTTACGGATTTATGGACAGCCCTGAAGGATTCATGGTGTCATTTTCCTCCAGCACTACTTTAGACATCAGTCGAGTTCATGCCATACCGTCTTTCGGCACTTCTGCGTGCTCGCGGGGGCCCTTCACGATATTAGGCAGATGTACCAGTTTATTTGGCTCTTTCACCTTATCCAGATCCCATCTCCTTAATTTCCTACCTTTTTGCAACTTCTTCAGTTATAATTAACAGTTAATAACAAGTCAATTGTGGTCAGAGTCCGTATCTGCCCCTGGAAATATGCTGTTATTTAATATCTAATTCTTAAACCTCTGTCTTGCTATTGTATAACGAATCTGATACCTCCTGGTGTCTCGAGGTCTCTTAACGATTCTCTAACCAGGTCTTGGTGATAAATGAATTGTGATATGCGACAAATTCTACTAGGCGGCTTCCTCTTTCGTTCCTTTTGCCCAGTCCATATTCACTTACAAGTTTTCGTTCTCTTCCTTTTCTTGCTATCGAATTCCAATGACGAAATTTTCGTTTCCCTAATCTATCTGAATAATTTCTTTTATCTCATCGTATATTTCTGCGATTTCTTCACCATCTGCAACATAAATTTGTACTACTGTGGTGGGTGTAGGCTTCGTATCTATCTTAATATCTTGGTTACAATAATGCTTCACTACACTGTTCACAGTTGCCTACCAGCATTCCTATTTTCTTATTCAATATTAAGCTGACTCCTGCATTACCCCTGCTTGATTTTTTATCTACAACCATGTATTAAATTGTCCGAAAGTCCTGTTCCACTTGTCAACAATCTTCACTTATTCTCACAATATCTAACTGTAGCCGCTACGTTTCCCTTTATAGGTTTTGTAATCTACCTCCCCCTACTAAGAGATCTGACATAGCACTCTCCGATCCGTAGAACGCCACTTTTGTATTTCCTGATGTCGTTATCCTCTTGAGTAGTCCTCTCCTGAGTATCCGAATGGGGGACTATTTTATTTACTGAATTTTCTACCCAAGCGGATGCCATCATCATTAAACAATACAGTAAATCTCCGTACCCTCGGGAAGAATTACGTATCTAGTTTCCCCTTGCTTTCAATCTTTAGCAGTACCAGCGCTGCAACATCGTTTTGGTTGATATTATAAAGCGAGATCCCTCAGTCATCCGGATTGTAGACTTATAAACTAAAAATCTACAAAACCCATCAAGTGAATTATAAAATAGACTAGCAATGGGTTCAAATGGTTCAAATGGCTCTGAGCACTATGGGACTTAACATCTGAGGTCATCAGTCCCCTAGAACTTAGAACTACTTAAACCTAACTAACCTAAGGACATCACAAACATCCATGCCCGAAGCAGGATTCGAACCTGCGACCGTGGCGGTCACGCGGTTCCAGACTAGAAATGGGGATATTAAGATGTAACAGCATACATTATTCATGAAACAGTAGTTTAAGGGTTAAGAAAATACGTGTAACTGTTATAGTTACATGTTGACTTTAGTTGCTTGCATCCGGGAGGGGCTACGTAAACATTATACAAGGGCGAATGATGGAAGACTGGAAGACTGAACGATATCTTACATAACAATGCCAGAATGAAAAATGCTATCATAGTACAAAAAAGGCAAGGAAGGCCTGTGCAGACTTAAGGATGTAAAAAAAGGGAACTAACTTTTCTACTTGTCTGGCACATTCAGAGAGATTTAAATCGAAATATCTTGACATGCTCGTAATTTTTTACTTGTTAGTATTAGTACACTTGCCTTGTAATATAATGTATCATGTCAAGTCAAGTAACATCATATAACACGAAACATATCCTGTCTACAAGAAAGGCATTTGCCTTGTCGTGCGGTATGATACAACTGGTCATTGAAGTTTAGGATGCATGCATCCCCACTCGGCGACACATCCTAAATACTCGTACAAGCAAACACGTATCTTGGACACTTCCTATTGTAGATACATCCCACTCCCTGTAAGCTCATAAGTTTGTTCTTACGTCTCTTACCGTACAATTAACAGGTGGTGGGCTTGGGGAGAAATTGTCACTTCAAGGAAAAAAATCAGCTCCCCCACCCAAAAAAATAAAGAATAAAATGTTTTTTTTCATTCCAACAGCGGCAAATCCAGCCCCAGGAATTTTGTGCCTGAAGAAAAACTTTCTCAGAAATTACATGTATGCTCTTCAGGCGTATGGTACTATACATTGTTTAGTATGGCTGACGAATATTCTGGGTTTTGGCACAGGATGAGGAACTTTTGCAAAATCAGGTGTACCAACACCTTGCAGCTCAGATAGCTCACTGCCCTGAGGATGTAGGGTTAACTCAAAAAAGAGTGAAAATGTCAAGACGTTTCCATTTAAATTTCTTTCAAGCTGGCAGATAATTTTCCTTGTTCTGCATCCCTAACTGTGCCCAGGAGGTACTCACCTTTTTATGCTGCAGTAAGAGCATTTTTCATTCGTGTGTCCCAACTTTTACACTATCTCAATTCTGACATTAGACCGCCACAACTTGCCAACCGATGTATATTTTTGTTGACTCGGACGACGAACGAGCCGGTATAGGTTTTTTTTTTTACTGTCTTTTCTACCATGTTCTTTGAGTTGGGCACTGTTAGTCTTTCTCCTCTACGATTACCGAACTGGGATGTTTGAACTTGTCCAGTATCGCATGCTGTGTCCTAAGAGCATGCAAGCATGACCAGCACTCTAAGGTCACATGTTTGTACGACGGCTTTTGCTTTTATTTTTTCGTACGGTTTTATTTTTTACGATTTTTCTATTTTGTTTTATAATTTGTTTTTTCTAATTCTGCAAATTTTTATTTTTTATTCTTAATTTTTTGTTTTGTAGTTACACATCTTCTTCATACACGCATGAGGCTGTCTATGCGTTGTAAAGATAAATGCTCAACACAGTACACAAAATAACAGCAAACAAAAATTGGATACATACAACACACTAAATACTGTTCGAAGTTTTTGATAATATTTACATAAATAGTTTATGCTGCCTAGATGAGCTTACGATACAACCATAATATATAGATAAACTTAGGATGCGAACAAAAATGTAGAATGGCTGTACAAAAAATGACGTGTGCTCATAGTTCATGTGAAGTAACAGCATCGAAGCTTAGGAAAATGTGTAAATCTATCCACTCACACATACTACTGTTAAAAAGGGTTACTTTTCAAAGGGTTTCTGGACGGCAAATGGCTTTCGCCTATTTCAACAGCTACAAGAGACGTTACGTCATTCCGCTTCATAAAAGTAGCTGCAAAGTAGCCAACAGGAGCCAAGTGGTCTAACACGTTATCAAACAGTTCACAGACAAAGTTACAATCGACCACTATAAAATGTCAAAGTAGCTTCATAATTTATCATGACATGTAGATAACCACGCCCTAGGATAGGCTGACCAACATATACCAAACTTATTGGGAATCGTACAGATCTGTGGTCATATGGAACCTGCTTGTCAGCTAAGCTTATGTGTTGTTTCAAAATTTAGAAAATTTCCGAATGATCTTGTAAATGAAATGTTTCATCTCAATCACAACAAGAAAAAAGTGACTCTGTAATGAATCATACGAATGCTGAAATTTTCGAGCAACAAATAATAAATTACCGAAAAGCATACATGTTGCTGTTGCTGTTATGTCGTATCTTAAAGTTCTTCTCATTGTTTTTTTGAACAAAGCAATAACATCTACATCTACATATACACTGATACTCTGCAAGTCACACTTAAATGCCTAGCAGAGGGTGCATATAACCGCCTCCATAATAATTCTCAGTTATTCCAATCTCGAATAGGGAGTGCAGGAAACGAACACATATTCCTTTCCGTGCGAGCTCTGGTTTCCCTTATTTTATTATAATGACCGTTTCTCCGTATATACACTCCTGGAAATTGAAATAAGAACACCGTGAATTCATTGTCGCAGGAAGGGGAAACTTTATTGACACATTCCTGGGGTCAGATACATCACATGATCACACTGACACAACCACAGGCACATAGACACAGGCAACAGAGCATGCACAATGTCGGCACTAGTACAGTGTATATCGACCTTTCGCAGCAATGCAGGCTGCTATTCTCCCATGGAGACGATCGTAGAGATGCTGGATGTAGTCCTGTGGAACGGCTTGCCATGCCATTTCCACCTGGCGCCTCAGTTGGACCAGCGTTCGTGCTGGACGTGCAGACCGCGTGAGACGACGCTTCATCCAGTCCCAAACATGCTCAGTGGGGGACAGATCCGGAGATCTTGCTGGCCAGGGTAGTTGACTTACACCTTCTAGAGCACGTTGGGTGGCACGGGATACATGCGGACGTGCATTGTCCTGTTGGAACAGCAAGTTCCCTTGCCGGTCTAGGAATGGTAGAACGATGGGTTCGATGACGGTTTGGATGTACCGTGCACTATTCAGTGTCCCCTCGACGATCACCAGTGGTGTACGGCCAGTGTAGGAGATCGCTCCCCACACCATGATGCCGGGTGTTGGCCCTGTGTGCCTCGGTCGTATGCAGTCCTAATTGTGGCGCTCACCTGCACGGCGCCAAACACGCATACGACCATCATTGGCACCAAGGCAGAAGCGACTCTCATCGCTGAAGACGACACGTCTCCATTCGTCCCTCCATTCACGCCTGTCGCGACACCACTGGAGGCGGGCTGCACGATGTTGGGGCGTGAGCGGAAGACGGCCTAACGGTGTGCGGGACCGTAGCCCAGCTTCATGGAGACGGTTGCGAATGGTCCTCGCCGATACCCCAGGAGCAACAGTGTCCCTAATTTGCTGGGAAGTGGCGGTGCGGTCCCCTACGGCACTGCGTAGGATCCTACGGTCTTGGCGTGCATCCGTGCGTCGCTGCGGTCCGGTCCCAGGTCGACGGGCACGTGCACCTTCCGCCGACCACTGGTGACAACATCGATGTGCTGTGGAGACCTCACGCCCCACGTGTTGAGCAATTCGGCGGTACGTCCACCCGGCCTCCCGCATGCCCACTATACGCCCTCGCTCAAAGTCCGTCAACTGCACATACGGTTCACGTCCACGCTGTCGCGGCATGCTACCAGTGTTAAAGACTGCGATGGAGCTCCGTATGCCACGGCAAACTGGCTGACACTGACGGCGGCGGTGCACAAATGCTGCACAGCTAGCGCCATTCGACGGCCAACACCGCGGTTCCTGGTGTGTCCGCTGTGCCGTGCGTGTGATCATTGCTTGTACAGCCCTCTCGCAGTGTCCGGAGCAAGTATGGTGGGTCTGACACACCGGTGTCAATGTGTTCTTTTTTCCATTTCCAGGAGTGTAGGTCAACGTCAAATAAATAATTTTGCATTCGGAGCAGAAAGTTGATGATTGAAATGCCTTGAGAAGATTCTGCCACATCGGAGAACGCCTTTGTTTTAATGGTGTCCACCCTAAATTCTTTATCATGGCAGTGGCACTCTCTCCCCTACTTCGTGATGATACAAAACGTATTGCGTTTCTTTGAACTTTCTCGATTTACTCCGTTAGTCCTATGTGGTAAGGATCCCAGACCGCGCACCACTGCTCCGAAAGAGGACGGAAAAGCGTAGTGTAGGCGGTCTCTTTAGTAGATCCGTTACATTTTCTAAGTGTTCTGCCAATAAAAGGCAGTCTTTGGTTTGCATTCCGCACAACATATTCTATGTGTCATTTCGAATTTAAGTTGTTCGTAATTGTAATGAAAAGGTATTTACTTGAATATACTGCCTTTAGAATAGACACTGATTTATCGTACAACCGAAGTTTCCTGGATTCTTTTTAGCACTCGTTTAGGTGATCTCACTCTTTTCATTATTTAGCGTCAATTTCCATTTTCTGAATCGTTTTGCAATTAGTTTTGATCTTCTGATGACTTTATTAGTCTATAAATGACAGCGTCATTTGCAAATAACCTCAGTCGGCTGTTCAGATTGCCTCCTAAATCTGTTTACATAGATAAGAACGGTTCAAATGGCTCTGAGCACAACGGGACTTAACTTCTGAGGTCATCAGTCTCCTAGAACTTAGACCTACTTAAACCTAACTAACCTAAGGACGTCACACACATCCATGCCCGAGGCAGGATTCTAACCTGCGACCGTAGCGGTTGCGCGGTTCCAGACTGAAGCGCCCAGAACCACTCGGTCACAACGGCCGGCTATTTGTCAGTTATTCTTGGTGTCAGCTGTTCTTGATTCGAATTCTGGAATACTTGCTTAGTCTTCTATGATGAAGGAATTTAGGAAGGCTGTGTTTAGTAATTCTGCTTCAGCAAGACTGTAATTGGTATTTCCATTGCTATCGTGCAGAGAAAGCACTGATTGTCTCTTGCCGCTCTCATACTTTACATATGTCCTGAATCTCCTTGAATTTTCGTTGTGGAAAGTGTTACAAGCGTTTCGCACTGAATTTTGCGTTAAATTTCGAGCTTCTGTAGAAGATCGCCAATCTTGGACTCTTCGCGTTCGTTTAAATCAGGCGTGCTTCTTTCATTGTTTCTGCAACAGTGTTCTGACCCTTTTTGCGTAGCAAGGGGATCAACTAGGTCGTTTGTTATTTTATTTGGTATAAATCTCTCAATTGATGACGATGATATTTCTTTGAACACTGGTCTACAGTTGCATTGTTATTTTGGAATGAGTGGAAATTGCTCCTTAGGAATGCGTCAAGCGAATTTTTATCAGCTTTCATGACTAGAGGTATTTTTAATTTATTTTTGGTGGATTTTTAAGTTAAGGTGTTTAGTCTCGCTACGACAACCCTGTGTAAAGTAATCCCTGTATCCGCTTTGATGATCGTTATTAGCGCAGGATTATTTGTTACTAAGAGGTTAATAATGTTTACACATCCGTTTGCTATTGGCATGGGCTCATGAATTAACTGCTCGAAATAATTGTCAGCGAATGCGTTTATCACAGCTTCGGATGATGTTTTATGCATGCCTCCGCATTTAAACATGTATTTTCCACAACGTATCCATTGTACATTAAATTCATCACCAACTATAACTGTATGAGTCGGGTACGTGTTTAAAATTAGACTGAAGTTTTCTTTGAACCTTTCAGCAATTGTATTAATTCAGTTGGGAGGTCTATAAAACGATCCAGTTATTACTTTATTCCAGTTGCTACGAATGACATCCATCCATTCTCAGGAACTACCTACTTAAATTTCGCTATGAGATGAACTACTTCTAACAGCAACAAACAAGACAACGCTGACTGTGTTTACCTTATCCTTTCGGAATACCGTTAGATTCTTTGCAAATATTACGGCTGAACTTATCTCCGACTTCAGCTAGCTTTCAGTGCCTATGACGATTTGAGCATCAGTTTTCTATTACCACTTGAAGCTCTGGTACTTTCCCAACACAGTTACAACAATTTACAACTGTTAAGCCGATGGTTCCTAGACCTACGTTCATCTCGCACATTTTGAGAGAGAACCCCTTTTTGTCTTTCCCCGAGGCTCTGTAACCCTAAAAACCGCCCACTCAACGCCAAACAGCACCTCCTACCCGGTAATGCCGCATCATGTGTGTAGTGGTCTCCTGACCTTTTGAGCGATAAATGAAACCCAAGCACACTATGGCGCAAATCGAGGAATCTGCAGCCCACACTGTCACAGTACCGTCTGAGCCTCTGGTTTAAACCCTCCTCTCGGTTCTCTACCAGAGGTCCGCCATCGGTCCTGTCGACTATGCTGCAAACGTTGCGCTCTCCTTTCATCTCGCCACCAGGACTAGCAGCTTTTGCCACTCTGTTAGCCGCTCGAAACCAGAGAGAACTTCTTTCGATCCAAAGCGGCACACATCAATGCTACCGACTTGAGCCACCACCTGCAGTTCGCTTTAACCTCTCTCTTCACAGCATCCGGAAGGACTCGATCCATTTCTGAAATGACTCCGCCCAGTATGCATACAGAGTGCACACTGGCTTTCTTCCCCTCTTTGCCAGTCACGTCTCTAATAAGCCCCATAACACGTCTAAGATTGGAGTTCCCAGTTACCAATAATCTGACACTCTGTGATTGCCAGGATCTTGCAATAATAATAAAAATTGAACGTAAAAAATCCATAGCCAGAAAATTTCACACAATTAATTTTGGCACGAAATGTTGCAACAACCACACCGACTTAGCAGTGAGTATGATTGGCTGAAATAAATAGACGAACAGCGAAATATCCTATGCACGACAAAATACTATCAACTTTTCAATCCTGTACGATAAATGACGAAATTAAGCGTGTTGTGTCCGAAAATTAATTTTCTGTAAGACAGCACTTTAGTGTTTAAGAAAACACAGAAAAACCTTATCTACTGGTTAGAAGTACGGTGACCTCCTTCCTGACAGTTATTTTTGTACCAATTCATAGGTTAGTTTAACTGTCTGAGGGGTCGTCCACAAACTTTTAAATGCTCTAGTAAACAATATATCATTTCATACAGAGCTGGGCATAATTAATGTTTGTTACATGCTTTATTTTGATGTACAAAGATATTTTGAAAGTTATAAGCCACTGGCGAATAAAATGTAATCGCATTAACAAGTAAATGACAATCAACTCTAATAAACGCTATTTTAATTATGTCCAAATGCACAGCTAAAAATGAAATGCAGTTCTACGAAACACAATTTCACGCGAAAAGGCATGGTTTTGCGCAAGTGAAAGACGAATGATAAAAGATTTTGGCTAACTTTTCTTACATTTACAGTAGGACTGAATTTATTATTATCACCTTAAACGGTCTCAGCTTGTGCTATTCACATAAAACCGAATCTCACTTGCATTTGTGTCCAAACTTAGACCGCTATTTTGTGGCAAGGGATAAAGCTTTCACAAAACAATAGCATAGCCATTAATTACACGATTTTGTATAACTTCTTACAACATTTGAACCGATTCGCGCAATTTGGGAACATAGAAGTGCCGTGGCGTGCTTAGAAAGGCTCACAGAATCGTGTATTTTGCACATAAAATCCAACTCTACCTACATTTTTGAAAGTGAGTTTTCAATTTTACCGTAGTAAGGCGTTTTGTATTTGTCTGATTTACTTGAAACCGTTTACGCGCATTCGATTCAAGTAAGTACTAATTTTATGTACTACAATAACCTCGAATCTAAACCATCTTATCTCGATAACGGATCAACATTATTGGAGTAAAACAAAATTGTTTTGACTCTATTTATGTACATTCGAGCAGTGTTTGAGTCGTTTTGTATCAGTTTCAAGTATAGAAGCGACGCGGTTCAGAAACCTCACATGAAAAGGTGTTTCTTGTACGTAAAATCCAAACGAAGCAAGTTTGTTTTGAAACTGTTGAAACTTATCTTGGACGAAGGTCCGACACACGAGTCGACCAAATTTGAACCATCAGTCTCACTACAGTCAGAAGTTTTTTCTCATGAAATCCGAATGGTTCACATACAAATGGTATCATTAACTGAGCATTAATTTCAGCGCAATTACAGTGTTTTGCGAATTGAATTAATCGATTCATCCATTTTTTCTGAGCGCCGGCTCCGGGTCGTCGATCAAGCGTTGCTTATTATACCTCAGAAAAGCCACAGCAAAACCGATGTCAGAACGTCTATAAAAATGGCCGCAGGTCCGGGCTAAAGAAAAATATTTCTACCTTATGTTCTTAGGTCAAATAGGAACCTAACACCAAGAGCCCGCAAAAAACAATTCCGTGCGTGGCCTTTTCTACACAGTAACAATTCATCTCTATTGCTTGTTACTTTAAATGTTTTTACTGTCTTTCATACTCCTTCATAACATTTTCGTGATACATTTATTTTCCTTTGTTAATCCTCAATTCAATGTCTCTGTTCGTATGTGCGTTCTGTCCCAATTAATATTTTGTAGTGATGAAATTTTGAACTTTTGCTTTCTACACAATGTTTTCTATTACACATTTTCACGACTTTGTTGCAGTTACATAGCTTTTGAGGCATCTGTTTGTTATTGCTGTCAGTCTCTAGGCTTTAGTTAGCGCCTTCCTCTGAAACATCCCGCCTTCCAGGAGTGACATTGCTGGGCAACTGCTGCGACGTTTGGAATGTGGGAGAGAGGTACTGGCGGAAGTAAACCTTGGGAACCGGTAATCGAAATCGGGACCCGTTGAGCCAGAGGCAGCAACGCTAGCCACTAGAACAGGAACTGCAAACGTTTATCTAACTCCACGCCAGCATGAGGCAAGTCCTGAAAATGAACAATTTTGTACGGATATCGATACATGATGTTTCGTAGAATTTTATGCACCGGTCTCACAGGCATGTCCAAAGTTCGGGTAATTCCCCGTGCACTCCATGTTTACACGCCTCTGCTCGAGCCCCCTGGAAATGCAGAATATTTCTTCAGGAATATCGTTAACATTTACTCCAGACCCTTGGCAGACATCGGACCAACAATCTTTTCCATACCCCGGAGGGTCCAGGACTTCTGCACAGCTACTTGCGCAAAGTCACCGTTCTTGTAAAAGAGCTTTACAAGCAGCTTGCGATCCTGCATTGAGATAGTTACTCTATTTCAGAGGCAAACCGAAAAACAGCCGTTTACCATGTGTCTTATATTTTGCATATTTTCCCCCTTACTGCGCCATCTGATGGCAAAACTTTCGTATTTCTTTTCCTATAGCGTTTCCCCCTTTTTCGATAATAATCCGTTCAAGTTATAAATAGTTCTGAGAAGTGGTTAGCTGTTTACAGCGTTTTAAAACTGGAGCTACCATTCTAATAACCCTGTGAATCGATAACGTTAATTTCCTTTACAACGCCGTTATTATACTGAACACTCGCAATCGACTTAAACAGATTACGAAAATCAATTTTGAATTATCATTAGTAGGGTCCTGATTTAGAGGTCTTACCCTTATTCACCCCATTATGATCTGAGCAATTGTCGTGTTGCGGAGAGCGAGATTGAGTGAGCCTGCAGAACGCCAAGGCGCTAACGAGACGTCATTAAATTAAAACCATTTCTCGGCGGGAATTTTACAGTCACTCAGTCTTCTTCCCTGTGCTGTCTAGCTGCGAACGTGCCGAGTCCGCGCTGTTTGAAAGCGCGAGAGGCAGCGCGTCAGTGCCAGGGAAGGAGGAACTTGCCGCACACAGGTGCCGTGTTCCCCGTTGTTAGCGCAGCGGCTACGTCGCAGGAGGCAGCGTCCCCGCAGCCCGGCGTGGCCGTGGGCGTCCGTCAGAGCCTCAGCGTTCTGGACGAGTGGAGCCGCACCGAAGCTCGGTCCCAGGAATCTGCTCGTGCCTGTTGTCGGTTGTCGAGTTGGTGTTTAGGCAGGAGACTCAGCAGCAACACACAGCCGGTAAGGCTGTACTTGTACTGCCCCAGTAGCGATGACAAAGGCGCCCAGCCTAAGCTGAACAGCTCGAAGACAGGTAGATCGGTTCTTCATCGACGAAAGACAGGCTCCCCCCCCCCCCCCCCCCCCCACCATTCCCAGTCAGACACTGTTGTGGTCGGCACGAATGCGGATAGTATATCAGAAGTTCCCTGTGAGGCCGAACGGCTGTAGATTTGCAGCAGTGGACTCTAAGTCACACACTGGTGAGTGAGATGATTGAATGTCCTCTCTTTTGCAAGCCTGTAAGCGCTCTCGTCTGCTCTAGTGTTTAACTTCAGGGTTTCACAGTGTTCCTTTATGTGAACTTTGCATCCGTAAAGGTATTCTTATGACATCTCTAAGTGAAGTTACTACACGTAGCCTCGTTACTGTAGCACGTTCTGTCTGTTCCGCACTGTTGTCGAAATGCTGAATCGGTTGTTCTCGGATTCCCAGTCGCATAGTCTGATGAAATGCGCTCGTAGCTTGTTTGTACTTTTGGCCTCCAACGGTGACATTCAGTTACAACACCGTTACGAAGCCGGTCGGTTCTTAACAAAATATTATCCGTGCACTACTTACTATTCCAATGTGCAACATACCTCAAAACGCTTAAATCTTTCTTAAAGGTCTCAAAGGGAGCTAAATTGGACTTACACAGAAAAAGTGGGGACTAAAAGGACTTGATGCTACAAAACATGATTTTTATATAGAATTTCTGATCCAATACTGCGGAAAAAAATCGCGAAAGAGCTTCTGTAAGGTTTGCAAGGTATGAGACGAGGTAGTGGCAGAAGAAAAGCTGTGAGGACGGGGCGTGAGTCGTGCTTGGGTATCTCAGTTGGTAGAGCACTTCCCCGCGAAAGGTAAAGGTCCCGAGTTCGAGTCTCGGTCCGGCACACAGTTTTAATCTGACAGGAAATTTCATATGGAGCTGCTGCTTCATGATAACGCACGTCCCCACATCGAAGATGTCGTAATGTACAAGTTACGCCAACGTACGTGGGAGACACTTGAACACCCGGCCTATAGTCCTGATCCCATACCGTTGGATTATCACGTCATCGCTCACTTAAAATAAGACCTTCACAAATCAGCTGTACCTGTCGGATGATGTGTATCAGTTAGTTACGGACTTCGTCAACCAGCAGCCTGATGCGTCGGTGGGATGATTTCCTGAATGCCCACGGCGATTCTTCCTGATCGGCATACCGATTCTGGACTGTACGGCTTTTAAGCAGAAACTTTCTAATCGTTCTTTATAAAATTAGATGACTGACAGGCATATGTGATTGAGCTTAAGTTGACATTTTATATGTTTACGATCTTATTTTTTTTAGTTACTGTCATCTTCTTAGTTATTGTTTGTTTAGGTATTCCGTTCTAAAAAGACATTTTCTTCAGTACCAAGCTCCACAGCTCACATTACGCGCTCCACTAGTAAGTAGAGCAAACACAGACTGAACCATTAAATTCTCCTATGGCAAATCTTAAAACGGACACCTTTCGTCTAGACTTTAGTGAGGATTTAGTGTCATCTAATCTGCCATGGGTCGTTCTAAGGAACACAACATTTTACGACCTTCCTGCAATATACAAGGAAAGTCGACACTGCAAAAATTATTTGTAACAGATGTATGATAAGGCTATTGCTGGTATTAAAGCAGACAGTTATGACCACTGCAATTGGCATTCAGTCGACGGGACTACAGACGTCTATGGCAGACCTTTCTCAGCCTCCAAAAATGTACTGAGAGGCAGCAGAAAAGTTTCATACTGCACAGCTTAGAAGTGTGGTTCATTGTGTACTGCAATTCCAACATGTTGTATGATTGTAGCGTTAGGCCACAAACTGTGGTCATACTCAGGTACGCATAACAAGTCTGTGTTTTGTGTGACTGACATATGATAGGATTTTTTTCCGTAAAAGGCGTCCCATTACTATATTACCAAAAGAGAAGATAGTTGTAGCACCGTTAAATGTCTCAACTGCTTGTGAATTTTTCCGAGTTTCGACATAGGGAATAATTAGTAGCTCATTTGCCACAAAGAACTAGAACGGCTCTGTAAAAAATATAATGACCGTTTCTATTTTAATATTGGAGTCCATTACACTTTCAATTGAAGGAGTCCAAAAACGCCAAAACAAGTCTTACAAAACCCAATAATACGGGCGCTTGTCATCACCAATATTCGCTGCTTAGTATCGGTCCCAGGGCAGGCTCACAACAATGAGAAAATCGCGCGACGTGACTCTGCCGTTGCTTAGCAACTGTCTGCTTTGACAGCTCAAGTCATCCGGGGGTGTGTCGCAGTTCTTCGAGAGAAATAAAGTGATTAAAGAGTTTGCTGCCGTTCTTAGCACTTAGAAGTTAAATAAGGTTTTGAAAGAAGGTTAACTGTTGAAGAGAAGCAGACTTGTGACGAAAAACAATGGACGTAAGTGACCAATCCATATGCAGCCATCGTAACAAGTCCACGCTGAGGTCTGACACTGTAGGCAACAATTTCAAAAGCTGCTACTGCTGAATGCTGCGTGTCCTAATGAAAGTAAGATACAGCGTGAATCCGAGCACCGCCAAAACCACTTCCAAAGTTTATACGCGTATTTCCTTAGTATTTTAGCCTGGGAGTCTCCTGTGAATCGTGCATCGCTCTGCTTCGACAGATATGCTCCGCAAACCGCTTTACGGTGTGTGGCACAGAGTGTTTCAGCACTCCTGCCTTCCCTTTTGTATTCGCACGTGGTACAGGGAAGGCCTCCTGTAAACAAACCATCGTAACGAATCCGATTGTTCTGATTTCCCAGTATTTAGCATTTCGTGACAATATGTTGCCCATCGTTCTACGACATGTACGCTCGTGGAATTTCTGCAGTACCATCTTCGTGATGTACAACATCTTTCGGTGTCCGCGACTAGAGTATGTATTTTGAGCACACCCTAACGTTCTCGCGCCTACTCAAGAATCCTTCGACGAAACGTACCGACCTTAGTTGAATCTTCTCACTCACTTATATTAGTCAAGCCAGACAAAAGCTCAAGAGTGATCAGCAATTCTTAAAAATCGGTAGAACAAAACTTTTGTAAGCCACTTCTCTCGTGAGTGAATTACAGTAATACTGGCCTGCAATTATGTGGATGTACCCGACGACCCCTCTTGAATACGGGTATGCCTTGCACTTCTTTTCCAATCGCTTGATGCGAGTAATCTGTGTAGAATGTCGCACTGTCTCACGCATCAACAATGTGTTTCCTCTGATGAACGATTTCTGTTGATTTCCTGTTTCGTGTCCGCTTGTTTCAAAACTAGCTCTTTGGCATTTGTGCGATGATTCAAACGAGCAATAATTGTAAAGCTTCGTGGCGTAATATTTTCGGACAGTCAAATACAGCAATTCGACCTTCTCTTTACTGTCTTCTGTTTCTGGGCCAGTAGGGCTAACGCAGCAACTAATCAGAAAACTTTGATCGTTTAAGGGGACTTACGATGAACTCACACATATTCAGTGGATCTACACTTACGATGCTCTCAGCTTGAGCCTCATGAGACTGACAAAACGAGCAGCGGATACGTCTCCGCTAAACCACGTGAAACTAGCGTAGATGCAGTGCAGTAATCGAGAGTGCACGCTGCTAAATTTTAACTCCAGCTCAGGTGTGTGCATGTTCCTACAAGCAGTAAATATACGTTCGAAGGAAACAGGTCTGTTGAACGGTTCATCTGCAACCCTACGACCCTTCGCCATCTTAGATTAAATCTTCGAGATATATACTATGCAAAACTGCAATAGTAAAACAAGCATGCCAATTAAATAACGTGTTTTGTCACTACGTGCGAACCTATTTGTCTGATTAAGTCCTTTATGTTCAGTACACATGAAGGTGGAAGCGAATTAAAATATGTGGTTACATACATCTGAAAAGAATTTTAGGAATAAAGAATTAAAAAATAATCCCAGATACGGAAACATTTTCACTATTGCCTCTCATTATCGCAATTTACTGTTCCACTACTTAGAACCATTCATTATGTGGTACAGAGTTGAAGTGTTTCGTAGGACAGCGTTCATACTGAATGTCATTATCATCTTAGCATTAACATTACCATTGAAGTTTCTCGAAACATCTATAGATGTTTACATGTTCAGTAAAGTATGTATTACATAAGTGTGCTTAGGCATTAGAAGGTAAAGACTCTGCACCGTGCATGTCGCCATGGGTTGTACGTATTAATCTTCCTCCATTCCGCAGGATTTTGCATCTAAGTACCAGATATAAGATGACAATTTAGATTTTAACAACTTGTTTGCATGTTCCTGAAACTACGATCTTCAGTATTCTTATTCGGATACAACGATATATCAATCACAAGAAAGGTGTAACGTGAATATAATTAGTTAAATGTTCTCAAGTCTGATGAGGATGTTCCTCACAAGATGTATTCTACAAAGTCACCGAATTTTCTCATTCTGCTGCTGCTGCACATTGGGCTGTGTTGTAACACTGGTAACTGTTTACAGTAAACGCAACTAGCAGTTAATTTGAGAATCTCAGGTATCTGATCATGATATATTTAGTATCGGACTATTTACTGAAATTTATGACTAATGCAATGAAAGAAACTGTTTAGCTTTGTTGGTCGTAGGAATAGTTCCCTACTTAAGAGACAACTCAGAAAGAGGGATGGATGTGGATGCTAACCATGGCCGATTTACTCCATGACGCACTGCTTCACTCTTTACCCTTCATCTCTAAACAAAATAACGAAAGATTTTAGTAAGCTCCAGGAAGGAAGGAAGATAATGAAAAGTTGATTACTAGGATCCCAAAATTTACCACCTGATTTCTATAACTGCGTTGGACCTTCGGCCTATGCTGTGAAGACGTGGAAAGTTGGTTTTGACGTCTCGTCGACTTTAGGATTGGGCAAAGGTGTACTATTAAATAGATCATAAACTTTTCAGGTGAACCAATCCCGTTTCTTAAGTGGCTAGAGAAAATGAATTAAATTCCACGTGAGGTCGCTGAATGACGGTGTGAGAAATTTTAGACGTATGAAACTCCAGAGAGTTAACCGCTCCGCCAACACTACAGCATGTGTGTGTTGGAATTTGCATGGGGTCAGTCCATTGTTCACGTCCAACGTGATTTCGCCGGCGATACAGCAAGAAGCCACCGCTGCACCTGTAGATTTATTAGTGGTATACAAAATCCTTTAAAGTTGGTTGTATACCCACAGGGAAGGGCATTGGTCAGCAACGCACGTGCGATGCTAACGTAGAGCATATTCGAGACGCGTTCACACAGAGCCCTCTCAAGTCCACAAGAAGGCAAGGACAGGAATGTACAGTTCCTCAAACAACGGTGTGGGTGTTCTGAAACGACGTCTGAATATGAAGGGGGAAGGGGCGGGCTACAGAAGACTTCCTGGGGAGGCCACTCCGGTTAGGCTGACAAACAGATTCCAGGTGCTATCTGCGGCTGACAATGTCCCTCAGTCAGATGCAGTCGCTTGCCCTGTTTCAAAGGAAACCTTTCGGCCTGCAAGATCCCAAAGGGTTGGATCATTGGTAGCTGGGAGGTCCAATGTCAGGCGCGTTATGGAGACCCTTAGGGATATGGCTGCCAAGGAAGGGAAGAAAGCCCGTGTGCATACCCGGTGGGCCCAATCCAGATGTGGAACGGGTCCTTCCGGATGCCATGAAGAGCACAGGGTGGAGCCAACTGCGGGTGGCTAATACAAAGTACTGATATTCTAATCGTTATAGATACTTAATGTGGTGTCACCGCCAGACACCACACTTGCTAGGTGGTAGCTTTAAATCGGCCGCGGTCCATTAGTACATGACGGACCCGCGTGTCGCCACTGTTAGTGGTCGCAGACCGAGCGCCACCACACGGCAGGTCTCGAGAGACGGACTAGCACTCGCCCCAGTTGTACGGACGACTTTGCTAGCGACTACACTGACGAAGCCGCGCTCCTTTGCCGAGCAGAGAGTTAGAATAGCCTTCAGCTAAGTCCATGGCTACGACCTAGCAAGGCGCCATTAGCCGTACAAAGCAATTGATAGTTATCGTATGAAGCATGTCTCATCAAGAACGATGTATACAACAAGGATGGATTAAAGTTAAGTATTCCAGAAGCTACGTACTTTTCTTTATAGCATTCATTACGTATCCTGTTTCAGACCTCACGCCATCCTTCGTGTGTTTATAGCGTGCATTGCGGTCCCCTCAAATCACACTGTGTCGGCACTTGTGTCGACACATCACTTAAAGTTATGCTTGGGCGACATTTTTTGCGAAGAACCTAACGGTGTTCAGAAAGGATAGGCTAAATACAGCTGGCAGTCGCGTGTTTGTTGCTGTTAGAAGCAGTTTATCTTGTACCGAAATGGAAGTAGATAGTTCCTGTGAGTTAGTATGGGTACATGTCATTCTTGACAACCGGATAAAATGATAACTGGGTCGTTTTACTGACCTCCCAGCTGAGATAATACACTTGCTGAAAGGTTGAAACAAAACTTCAGTCTAATTTCAAACACGTACCCGACTCAAACAGTTATAGTTGCTGGTGACTTTAACTTGCCCTCGATATGTTGGTGAAAATACGTGTTTAAATCCGAAGGTACCCATGAAATATCACGCGAAATTGTGCTAAACACATTCTGTGAAAATTATTTCAAGTAATTAGTTCACCAACCTATTAGAATCCTAAATGATTGTAAAAACACTGTCGATCTCTTAGGAGCAAATTATCCTGAGCGAGTAACGAGCATCAAAACGGATACAGCAATTAGTGAACACAGGGTTGTTGTAGCGAGAGTAAGTACCGCAACTCCAAAATCCACTAAAAATACTTCTATTCAAAAAACCAGATAAAAATTCGCTACACTGTTTACTGAGAGACAATTTCCATTCCTCCTTAATTAACAATGTAACCTGATATAGCTGGAATTCAAACAAATAGTATCGAAAGCAACTGAAAGATTTATACCAAACAAATTAAAAAACGACTACACAAACCGGATCATAACACCGCTGCAGAAATAACGAAAAAGCATGCCAAACTTAAACGGACGCAAAACACCCAAAATTGCCGATCTTTTACAAAAGCTCGAAATGTAGTGCGGATATCAACATGAAATGCTTTGATTAGTTACCATAAAGGACTTTTGTCTGGAAACCTGGTAGTAAATCCAAAGAGATTTCGCTCGTATGTTATATATCTAGCGAGAAGGCACAATCAGCGCTTTCTTGCGCGATAACAAAGGAAATAATATCGATGACAGTACTACCAATGCAGATTTGCTAAACAAAGCCCTCCGAAATTCCTTCAACAAAGAAGACGGATTAAATATTTCATAATTTGAATCAAGAACAGCTGCCAACAAGAATAATTTTGCATTAAATGCCCTCGGAGTAGTGAAGCAACTCAAATCATTTAAAAAAAGCAAATTTTACGGTCCGGAATGTATGTGAATTGAGTTCCTATGAGAGTACGCTGATGCAATAGCTTCACAATTAACAATATAAACAACAGCTCGCTCGTCGAAAGATCAGTACACAAGGACAGGAAAATTTAACAGGTCGCACTAATACTCAAGAAAGGCAATAGGAGTAATCCACTAAATTACAGAACCATAGCATTAACGTCGATATGCAGTCGGATTTTGGAACATGTATTGTGATCAAACTTTTACCTCGAAGATTTAAAAAAACATCGTTCTTATGAAACAGAAGTAGCTGTATACTCAAAGATGTGTTGAGTGGAATCTGCAGAGGATTTAATATTGATTCCGTTTTTCTAGATTTCCAGAATGTAACTGGGTGACCTCTTTTGATGCTACTCAATTGTCAGGATGAGCATTACTGCAAAGGGCATTTAATTCTAAAGCATTATGTCAGGGTGAAAAACACTAAATAAATTACTTTTCCTCTCTTAACAACACGTGGGCAGGGTGAGTTCTTCCTTGGCTCGAGTATGAGGTAGAATGAAACAGCATTTTACGTAAGATAACTTTTATTGAAGATTTGTACAATGGTTTTCTTACTGGATTGTTTTGGCTGGGAGAGTGGCAGCTGTGTCGTTTGCGAAGCCTCTGCTGCGTGAGCGACGGCGTCTGATTATACCTGGCGGTGTGTACCTCGTGTCGCTGTTTCGCCTAGTTGACTGGAGACACGCATCGTGAGGCGGCCCGTTTAATTATTGAGAACGAAGTCGTGAATTTGATGGTGATACCTCGGATGTGGCGTCCCAGTGTTTCTCTTCTCTATGCGGCCGCGTGTGTCAGTGTTGTGCGTCGGCCAGCGTCCCGGACTCGAACAACAGACTCCAGCTTGCCAGTCTTCGGCTGTTAGATCTTCATCACCAGCTCACAGGTGACTGCTGATGTGAGGCCGTCTCCTTCCCGTCCTCACGAGTCACCCGGGTACGTAAAAATCAGTCTTCAAATACCTTCTGACTTCCGTCTTCTGGAGGCGAGGCTGCTGCTTGCTATTCCATTACAGCGGCGGACTTGGTGCTTCTGTGTACGATGTAGTCTCTTCCTGCATGATGGTCTTCAGCACCGACTGAACTGTACTGTAACTGAACTCGAACCAAAACTGAACTGCAAACTACTACTGTCTGGCCCACTGCGTCTCGCGTATTTATTCACTTCAGTTCACTGGAGGTGAACGACTTCAAGGTCATTGCCTCTTCTTGAAAAGCTTCTCGAAGAATCTTCTTAACGTCGGTCATTGGCTCTTGGAATGTAGGCGAGGGCCTTTGATCACATGTGACAATTGAGACGTGAGCCGGTCGGGCGATGCCCTGACGGCTGAATCTACAGCTTCCGCTTATTTGGGGAGGGCGATGGCTTCTCCTGAACGTGCCGACTTCACGGTCATGGCCTCTGCTGCACTGCCCGCTATTTGCCAGTTTGTAACTCTTCTAAACTAAACTAAGTTTTTCATTTATATTCTAATTTCTACTTCACTTCACATTGATTTAACTAATTTATTTACATATCTTAAGTACCACTCAACAAGAAGGCTTTTGACACCGTACTTGACAAGTGGTTTGTAGTCAAATAGCGTGCTTACTTGATATGGCCTCACTTATGCAAGTGGATACGTGATTTACTGTCAGAGAAGTCACAGTTCGCAGTAGACCGAGCGAGACTGTGCAGTGGTTAGCACACTGGACTCACATTCGGGAGGACAACAGTTCAAACTCGCATTCGGCCATACATATTTAGATTTCCTGTAATTTCCCTCAATCGTTTCAGGCAAATGCCGGGATGATTCCTTTGAAAGGGCACGGATGATTTTCTTCCCCATCCTTCCCTATATAGGGGCAGCGTTTCACGGATATGATGAGGGATTTGGGATGGGCATCATTAAATCACAAGCGTTTGTCGTTGCGGCGGGACCTTATCACGACATTTCAGTCACCAGTTTGCTCCTCCGAGTGCAAAAATATTTTGTTGGCGCTGACATACATCGGAAGAAAATATCATGTTTATAAAATAAGGAAAATTAGAGTTCGCACGGAAAGGTATATTTGTTTGTTTTTTCTGCGCATTGCCCCAGAATGGAATAACAGAGGATCATTGTAAAGGTGGTTCGATGAACCCTCTTCAAGGGATTTAAGTGTGATTTGCAGAGTATCCATGAAGATGTAGATGTAGATGTATACAACAAAAGTTTGAAAGTGAGGGTCCTAATTTAGACCCTCACCCTCTAACGGTCCACGACGTTATCCCTACAGCAGCAGGTCAGCTCAGAAATCATAAGACGCTGGAGCACCTATCTTTAACGACTTCATTGGTCCTGGTTTTCTTACCTGGTAAGCGCTTTCAGATGCTCGAACACTGTTCTAAGGAGTTCCAGCCTCGGCTTTCAGAGACTCTGACTGGCACATCCTGCAGTATGAGAATACTGAATGAGTGTCCTTGCATTCTGAATATCTCTTCTTGCTCGACAGTAGCAGGCCTTTAGGATGTGGGTACTTCTCCCTCTATGTCATAATTAGAACGCTGGATAAGTTTTGACAAGGAAATGTGGAAAAGCTCTGTTCTCTCTGTTTCCGGCCTAGACACCGAGAAGAGCACGTGGATCCAGTGCTTGCTAAAATTAAACATGACGTCAGTTCTAGACTTATCAACAGAATTAACCATCGAGCGAGCTCAGCATTAGTCAGGGAGAGAGTACGTGACATATGTGACCGACATGATGTGACATCAAGAGTTTTGCTGTCTCTACACTATTTTATACCAAACCTTCTAACCAGACAAGTCTTGGATCGAGTTGATGGCATCTTTTGGTCAATAGCGGAGTACACAAGGAAGAAATCGCGTCCTGTCAACTAGCCAAGTTTGAACGTCTTAATAACAAGGCGCAGCCGAACGAGGACGCTCGCACGGTCGTCAGCCTGAGTGAGAAGGGATTCGACGCAACCACATTGAAAGTGCTCAACAAGGGTCTTAATTTCTGAGTACCCCCATAAATGTTCCTGCGGCGGCCTTCGTTAGTGCAATGGAGCAGGTGGCCCTGAAATTTACTGGCAATGATGCTGAAGGGGAGATTCGCAGAGCGCTCACGAAACATCTATGGAGATGGGAGGTTTTCCCTTAAACAACTCAGGGAAGATGATAGCGTTGTGGTGTTAACAGCAGATGAAGGGAAATGCTACCCTCGTCCTACAGAAGGCAGATTATGACAGTGAGGTGGGACAACTTCTGGACGACCCAGTATAAATACCAGTGGACAGCGACTTCACAAGACAAGGTGGATAAGAAGATCTGGGCTCTTCTAAAGGAAATCGGCCTTCCAGAAAAGATCGTTAAGCAGCTAAGAGCAAAAGCACCAGTGACGCCAACACCTCACGGTCTGCCTAAGGTGCAAAGAGCAGGCGTTCCTCTACGTCCAGTAGTCAGCAACACGGACGCAGCCACCTACCTCACTGCTCAACACCACAGAAGATTCACTCCCCATATGTGGGAAAGTGTGCCCGTCACATTCGTAACTCAGAGGATTTCCTATAACGCCTGAGGCAGTTACAGTTGAAGGTATCTGACATCACGGTCAGTTTCGACACGGTGCCCCTGTTGACCCGCGTAGCACTGAATGATTCACTTGATCTGATAGGGAAAAGTTCAACGGTTCTCTACTTGACTTATTGAGACACATATTTACCTCGACGTACCTCCTACAAGGGGCTCAATTGTACGTGCAAATGAAAGGGGTGGTAATGGGTAGCCTTCTCTCACCGATGATGGCCAATCTCCTTATGGGGAGATTTGAAGAGGAGGCACTTACATCGGTCCTAGATCAACTGCAAAGCTTTTTTAGGTACTTGGAAGACGCCTTTCTTACATGGCATCACGGGAGGGTAAATCTCCACGTTTTCTTGGACCTGCTAAACTCACGCCATCATAATATTAAATTTATCATGAAACTGGAGATGGATAGGCTATCCCATTCCTAGGTGTACTTGTCAAGAGGAAGGCAGGTGGTATCTTCAGTCACAGTGCGTAGGCCTACCCCAAACTCACTCAGACTTGTAACTGCACGCCAGCAGTTACCACTATCCGACATAGAAAAATAGTTTACTCAGAACTGGTTGAACAGACACGGATAATTTGGCGACGCTGATAGAACACTTGTAATCTGTGTTGTACAAAAACGGATACTCTTCTAGATATGTTCAACAGCCACCGCGGTCTGTTTACCCATCAGTGGTTCGTTAAGAGGTAAAAAATGGTTCAAATGGCTCTGAGCACTATGAGACTCAACTGCTGTGGTCATAAGTCCCCTAGAACTTAGAACCACTTAAACCTAACTAACCTAAGGACAGCACATAACACCCAGCCATCACGAGGCAGAGAAAATCCCTGACCCCGCCGGGAATCGAACCCGGGAACCCGGGCGTGGGAAGCGAGAACGCTACCGCACGACCACGAGATGCGGGCCGTTAAGAGGTAAAAGATGAAATGAGAAAGTTGGATATTTGCCATATGTCGGGCCGATATCTGCAAAAATCAGTAGAATTCTCCTCGAACATAACATCAAGAGCGTGTTCCATCTGCCAACCAAGCTTAAGGCTGTTCCAGGGAGTGTGAAAGTTTACCTGGGTCTGCGGAAACCAGGCTTTTACCACATACATTTTGAATGTGGGATGGAATATATCGGCCACACGACTAGTACCGTTGCCATTGGTGCAAAGAACATCACAGGCACACTATACCGACACAGGAAACCAAGTCAGAGATTGTCGTGCATTGTTTAAAATTCACTCATTCTGTGAACTATAACGATGCCAAGATTGTAACACATACATCGAGATATTGGGGCAGGATTAATCTATTGAGATTAAGGTCACGGAGAGTATTATTAACCGCAACACCAGTTTCCAGTTGAGTTCTGCCTCGAATTCGGGACTCGTTCTCCTGAAGTCTCAACGGGAACAACATGAATACCCCATGGGACACAAATATGAAGACGGAATTAGAGAAAACTGTTCGGTGCATGTAGCATAGGACGCTCACGGAATGGTACCTCAGACCACAGATCAATACCTGAGGACGCTCTACCGGGTCTCGAGCGACTGTTTGAGCAACAACGGGCTGAAAACAACACTGCAGCCGCCCCTGGTGGGCACGGACCTCGCACGGAACGCCTGACACGGCACGCAACGGTCACAGAACGTCCTACCAAGATCATAGCTGGCGACAACCGGAAAATTTCTAGCACATGTTCAGAACTGCAAGAGCGAGATTGACAACGGGTATTGACCACAGCGTTCGGAACTGCCGCGGCCAGAGGAGAGCACTACAATCGCTGCTATTGGTCGGTGCATGACGCGGGGCGGGCCTGGCACACAACACAGTCATAAATACCGGACTCGTTCCACATTGGACTCAGTATCAGGCAGCAACTGAAGAAGACTGCGGGTTACGCAGTTGAAATATCGGTGCAAGAAAGCGGCGAACAACCGGCGGAAACCCGATAGTCTTGATTTCTTTTCTCTGCACATTATTTCCTACTCCAAAATTTTCTTTAGTTTTCAGTACTGCCTGCTCAGTGTACAGACTGAATAACATCGGGGATAAGCTACAACTCTATCTCATCCGCTTCTCAGCCACTGCTTCCCATTCCCGCCCCTCGACTCTTATAACCGCCGTCTTGGCTTCTGTACAAGTTGTCAATAGCCTTTCACTCCCTTTATTTTACTCCTGTTACATTGAAATTTTCCGAGAGAGTGTTCCAGTCAGCTTTCCTGTAAGTTTTTCATACCTCTACAAATATTATAGACATAGGTTTGTCTTTCCTTAAACTATCTTCTAAGAGTTGTCGTGGGGTCAGTATTGGGTTGCCTGTTATACCTTTCTAAGGAATCCTAACTAATCTTCCCAGAGGATGACATATTCAAGCATTTCCATTCCTCTGTAGAGAATTCGCGTTAGTATTTTGCAACCATGTGTAATTAAACTGATAGTTCGGTATTGTTCGCATCCGTCAGCACTTGCTTCAGCGCGGATGCACAAACACATTCGACTTCCTGCTGGAATCTCGAAGTCGCCAGCATGAAGGACATGGGAGGGGACTGCAGTTAGGTGGCGCCAGACAGGAATGTGGTACTGCTGGGGGCTACATGGGGTTTCCTATCGTGGGGTTTCCTACAAGGGTGCAGCAGGTAGCGAAGCTGTCCAGAGCAACCGGTTCCCTGACGAGGTGTTTGGGATTTGAGCCTCCCCCACTGCTTGTCTACCCCAGTCCCTCACCCTGAGTCCAGGCGTTGCCGCCGGTTCCCAGATAGTGTCGTCGTCGATCAGCATCAATAATTTCGCAAAGTTCACTTGCTGATTCTGGAGTTTCGTCATATATGCCATACGAAACTAATTATTTGTATTTGGCGGATCTCATTCACAAAAGTGCGCTTTTAACGGTATTTTTAAAGTTCTAATACACAATCTGCTATATATTGAATTTTTATCTCAACATATCTGAAATTTTACTTGGTAAATTTCTTACATAAAATGGTCACTCGTACAGTGACGCTTCCAGAATTTTTGGTGCGGAAGGCAGAATGAGGACTCAGACAGCTGGTTGCCCACTTTTTTGCCAGAGACTTTTAAACACGATCATATTTGCCTTTATTGTGCTCCAACAGGAGCATTTTTCAGCTGATTATTATGCAGTTCATTTTATAAAGATGAAATTCCAACTAGAGTAACATTGGTGGAGTCATCTGTATTAAGCAACTAAATTTTATCATCTGTAGACATCGAGAACAACACTCTAGTTATCGAGACTTTATGCGCCGCATCTAACCATAGGGAAATATTCTGTAATTTCTTTCAGACGGACACGCGCATTGTCGCGTAAATCTTTATCTAATTGCTAACTGTAAACCGGGTGTTGCCCGGATATTTATTCATCCCAGTTTTATGTCAGTTCATCCACTCTTCCCTCATCTCTCTTGTCCATTTAGTCCAATCTCGTCTCTCTATCCACCTCCTCCTTCCGCCCAACCGTCTCTCTTTCCATCTCCTCCATCTGCCCCCCTCTCTCACAACACTTCATCCTCCTCTCCATCCATCTTCCCGTCTCCGTCCACCTCCTCCTCCGCTTTTTCTAATAGTACATGAAATTCACAATAACACCCCTAATTTATGTGTTTATTACTGTGGTCCATAAGTCATTCATCACCTTCCCCCTTTTTCTGTTTACCTGCTGCTCCCTCTCTCTTTTAATCTGTTTTTCTCACGTCTCTGGATGCAACTCCTCCCCCCACCCCGCCCCCATCACTTTCTCCTCTCTCCGTATATCCCGTCCTCCGCGTCCGTCATGCCATCTCCTCTTTCCCCGTCTATGAAAAAATACGTATATTTGCCAACTTTCATGCTGACTGACGATACGATGTTGAATTTATTTAAAGGTAGACCAACCATCCGCCATACGTTGGTTTGTGTAAATGCCTTCACCACGAAAACATACATACATGAGCCAGTTCCCAAGCTGTTCAGTCAAATGGTGTGTAATTCTGTTGTAAGGCACCGTCCGCCATACACCGTATGAAATTTCACGTAGACAGTGAGGTGGCTCTTGTTTTGAAGATCAAATGTACAAAATTTCATCAAGATCGGAGCGACACTGTGGCTTTTGTTGAAATCTGTAAGCAAAGTACCCTCCACCACGCACTGAACGAAGTTTTATGTAGACAGTAACATTTCTCTTGGTTTGGGAAATAGGAATTCATTTTTATATACCCCGCTCGCTCTATGCTTTCAGTGTTAGTAAAATAACGTTATACCATGTAAATTATCACGACACAAAATGAAGACGATAAGCAATGTGGGACTTCCTTCCGTTTGCGTTTGAAACTCTCGGAGAGATCCTGTGAGGGGGGTGGGAGAGGGCAGCAAGGGGAGCCTCGATTTGTTTTGCCGGCGCGGGCCTCTGATAGGTTTAGTGTGCCACTGCTCGTAGGAAACCACCTGGTAGGAAACCCCACGGTAGGAAACTCCATGGTAGGAAACCCCACGGTAGGAAACCGCACGACACCCTGCTGGGAGAAGCGCCAAGATTGTCAGCGCGGGTTGGGGTAGCACAGTTGTTAACGTAACTGCCTAGCAAGCAGGAGATCCCGGTCTCGAATACCTGTCCGACACACATCTTCACTATTCATCGCTGACTCTGTATAAATCCCCGGATGCAGCTGACATCAATATTTCCTTCCCTTCCAGTCAGTTCCTCCGCCTTTTTTTCCCTATAGGATGGTGCCCCTCCACGCCCACACCGACGTGATGACCAACCAAAAAGTTCTACTGACACCACCATATAACATGTTAGTTTTCGAATCAGGAGTCACAGGATGCGGGCTGTGATGTTGTCCGTGCTTCTGGGTAGGATTACTTACTCACTGACATGGTCCATCAGGAGACAGAAAGTGAACGAAAGCGATCGAAGGGTATCGGTTTGTAAGGGCAGAGGGGAAGAAAGTGCCAAGGCAAGCACCAAGAGAAAAAAATCCCCTGCCACAGTAGGACTGGTAGTAAGGGTAGTAGCGGCTTGCTAGCTGCGACAGTGCATGCAAGGTGAGGTTATGTTAGTGCGAGGTATCGTGCATTGTTACCTACGTCGTTGCGGGTGCTCGTTGTAGGGCGCGCTGCAGCCGCTGCGTCCCTGTAATAGTTCGAGGTCGTCACACATTAGTGGGCGATCGGCCGTAGATCAGCTCACAGTGTAGGGTGTGTCTGTATGGCTGGTTTGCGTGTTGTGTACAGTACGGCTTCCCTGCGATTGCCTGTTTTTCGGCGGGTCGAGCATCTGGGGTTGTCAGTAGTAGCTATGTTGCAGGGGCTCGCCAGTACTGTTGTGTTAGCGTGCTACGGACCATATATGTTTAGTTCCCTTCTAATAGTGTCTTTGGTCTATTATGTTTCCATCTATGGTTGTGGTCTTACTTCCCCAGATAAAGAATAAACGGGTTACGCGACTGTCTCGTGTTTCTGTAAAGTCGTATGGAGAGTTTTTGGAATACCTGCAAGATGGTATCTAGCCGATATTCCCGGTGAAGATCCGCGGCTCGTGTGTAACGCCGTGCATTGCTTATGATTCTGAGTACTTTGTTTTGTATGAGCTGCAGACGGCGCAGGCGTGTGAGCGGAGCGTATCCCCAGATGGGAGCAGCATACGTCATCAGAGGTCTAATAAGTGTGATGTACATGGACCTGGACACCCTCCTATTCAGAGAGCTACGCCTGTTAAGCATAGGATAGTTTGGTCCTCGCGTTTGCTTTATTGGTCCCCCCTAGAGTAGTTTCCGGTCCAGCTAGCCACCAAGGTATTTGACCTTCTCACGGAAACGTTTTGGGATTGCACGTAGTGTTATTGGGTTGCAGCGTTGATGTTTTCGCAGTAGTTTCGATCTTATAGTGAACAGAACGGCTTCGCACTTCTCGACGTTTATTCTAACACCCCATTTTACCAACCAAGGCTCTGCCTCTCTGAGAGCAGTTTGTAGTCGTGAGTTAATGTTGGACGGTTTCCAGTCTTGCTCGAGGATGGCAGTTTCATCCGGTTAGATTGCCACCATCGTGTTGCGTGTAGCTGGAAGGTCATTAATTTAGAGGTTAGACAGTATGGGCCTTAGGATGCTTCCTTGGGGTGCTCCAGCCTGGATACCATGTCATGTTTATTGTTGGCCCTGCACGTCGGTGTTGAAATTCCTGTCCGCGAGATATGAGCGTATGAGAAGTAAGAGCCCGTCGGGGAACCCTCCGTCGCTGAGTCTGCGTATGAGGCCGTTGTGCCACAGACGGTCAAAGGCCTTTTCGATGTCCAGGAACACTGCCCCAGTTGCTTTGTTTGTGTTGTATCCGTGTGTTATGTATTCGACGCGCAGGACCTTAAAGCTTCATACCCCAGAAGGAAGAAATATTAGTCGGCTGGTGCAACGGGTCATCCCACTTGATACTGACCAGGTGGTGAGGCTGTTGAGGATTAAATAAATTCTGTATTTGCGATTCATCTCTGTAATACTTATATGTTTGAGAGGAGACGAAAATAAAGCAGTAGATACGGCATGTGGTGTCCTCTCAGTTAATACATGATATGTGAGTGAGAGTGTTAGTTTGTTGCCTTGGCCAACGCGTTCTCTACATTGAAAACGTCTGGTAGTGCGTTGTTGAACGGCTAGCACGCTAGCACTTGCCAGTCACTACAGTGGTTGGACTGTGGCAGTGAGTTGAAGCAACTCTGGGTGATGTGTCCGTAACTCCCCTCTAGGCTCAGTTCAGAACGATGGACGACCGAATTAAAATCAATATCCCTGAGTGAGGGGGCAGTTGTGTGAATGTCACACTCTGTACACACCCAGATCACATGCAAATTTAAACGTGTACTCATGCTGCTCTTGCATATACACGCAATGAGTACAGATTCGTTACTGGTTAATCTTCCTAGTGTTACGATTTTAATGGCCAGAAGGACACCTTTTCTGGGTGGTTGATTTACCATTAGAAGGATACACTAAAGCAGGAATTAGAAAGGTAGCTCTAAACTCTGTAACCTCTAGATGAAAAGTGTTGGTTTTATCATTCGTGTTATGTGTTCTTAAGACTGTATCTTCTTGTCAGAGGAACGCTTACCAATGGGCATTTAATTTCCCTTTTCTCGTAATACACTTGTCTCGTAATATATGTATACATGTATCAGTATTTCTGCAACATTTCCCCATAGAAAAATTAAAGACCAGGTTAAAACGTCGAGTAGATGACCATATCTTCGGAGAAATATCACAACCACGAATTGAAAAATGTTGGTTAACGGAGGGAACTGTGAACCTCTTCAGTGGGCCCCGCCAGGCATTGACCTCAGTCGTTGTAAGGTACTAAACAGAAGGGCATAATGAGGGTGGTCGGACGAGTATGTGAACCCTTGTTATCCCGAATGTGACAAAACTGTCCTCTTCGTCCCTTTTCTTGAATAATGCTGACTTACAAGATCAACAGAAACACTCCAATTAATTAATTAATCATTCCGCACAAGTAGTAACGTCTCGATAATTGCTAGTCATCTTGCTGTTGCAATTCTAATGGCCAGCGAGGTTACGTTAGTAGTCGCGATTGCGTCAGATGAGCTAGGTACAATGAGTCCGTGTCTCAGCTTACGTACAATGCGTTACTGACGATTTTTCTTCAGTTCAGAAACCATTAATGGATCGCATGGAGTAAAGCATTTAATTCCCTGTTTCAAAGAATGCCTGTGAAAGTACGACATTGGGACATTACACGTGTCTACTCATTTTTCTAGCTGTCTACACAAAAGGCGCACGAGTTTTGTAAATTAGTGAGCTGTGGGGCGAGTCAAACGATCTGCAGAAGCGATGTGTTCCTGGCGTGTGGCATTAGCTAGCAACAGGTGGCTGCCAGGAGCCATTGTGCTGTTTCAAGGGTCCGCAGTGGCGATTTCCTCTGCAGGCAGGGGCGGTTCTACAAGTTGGTCGAGGGGAGGAGGCTAATTGGGGGAAGGGGGGGGGGGGGTATTGGGGGAGTGCAATGTCACCTAACAAAAGGAGAGTTGGGGTCCGCCGACAAATTGGTAAAATTTGGTGTTGCTTAAAGTAGCTTTTGGTAACTGTTTTGGAGTTCACCGTAAAAGAAACTTATTTTCACATGGGAGATTTTATAAATTACATAAACCATGAAAAAGGTCGACTTACAACAAATAAGTTTTCATTAATTTTCTGGATACAGAAGGTGACATGAATGTAGAAACGAACTAGACATGAATATAAAAAAAATCTGTAACAAAATTCACTGTATATTTCCGTCTTCTGCCCAATTTTTCATGCTCATTCGCCTCTGTTTCTTTTTACTGAATATATCAATGAGATTTTCGATGTCCATACCTCTTTCTTTATGGATATTTGCAAGAGCCAATCCATTTAGTCTCACCTGCCCCATTGCGTTACGCAAATAAGTCTTTATTCGTCTCAAAGTAGAGAAACTTCGTTCAGGAGTGCTTGTGGTGACAGGAATAGTCCCAAATATTTGGAGTAAAACATACACATTTGGGAAAAACTGCTTGTCACTGTTCTTTAATGCTTCAGTTACTGTTTCAGGTCTTTTACTTTCATAAACCCACTTTTTCTTCCATAGTTTCAGTTCTCCTTTCATTAAAAGCGAAGAACTCTCCAAAAACTGTTTATATTTCTCGGATGCCTGGATCACTTCATCCTCACTGTATTTTAAACAGTATGCAGGAATTAGTCCTTCAAGTGGTAATATGGTGCGAAAATCTTGGGGAAATCTTGTTTCTAGCTCGGCAATAAAACTATCCACAACAGGTAAAAATACTGTTCGCCTGAAGTATTCCTCGGCGTTTGAAGCAGGAACGTTGTCTCTTTTGGTTTGTGTTGAAATAGTTCTTGGCATTGCTATTACACTTCCAATATCTTCTGCCAGTTTAACAGCGTCTTCAAAAATACTTCCGAATTTGCGAATCCGTCCTTATATTGTTGAACACCTCAAGCACAGCATTGACATGATTTAAGGCAGTTGTTAAATCCATTTTAGAACTTTGGAGCTGTTCGCTTAGTCTTAGAGTTAAAGAGAAACAATATGCTGCAGTTGCTAACGCTTCTACGAAGTCTCCTCTTCGGACAGCAGAACTAAACATGCAAGCTTTAGTAAAGCCGTTTCTGCGTTGGTTTCACGATTACTTGAAAGTTCGTCAAGCAAGGTCACGACCGGGACAAATAGCTCCTTGAAAGTAATAAGGGTATCGTGTCTTTCAACCCATCTTGTTGGACACATTGCCTTCAACTTTGTTTTCCTTGACTCTGTGAATGGTAGTCGTGATATAACCTCCTCTAGGGAACTTTTTCTGTTTGCAGGGGCAGACAAGAATGCTGAAACTGATCCTACAATTCCCATCATATTTCTAACTATCGGAGTATCACAAGACTTAGAAATGCACGAGTTCAAAGAGTGGCTAAAACAGTGGGTATAAATAGCCAACGGTTGTTTAATTAAAATAAGAGATTGAACTCCTTTAAATCTCCTAGCCATGTTTGAGCCGCCATCATAGCCCTCTCCACAAAGATATTGATAGCTCAGCCCCAGTGTCTTGAGTTCTTCATCGATGGCTTCTGCAATCGAAATGCCAGTAGCTGATTTAAGTTCAGTTGAGAGGCACCCACATGCCTTGCTCATACTGTGGCATCAAGCAGTCAGGCCTGCAAGATGAGTGGTCTGCCATGTGAGTGGATTCATTCTTATTTATCGAGCAACATGAACTCTCGTATCTTACTATTTGGTTACAAATTATCCTCCTGTATGAATAATACGCAACGGAAACACGCATCTGACTATCAGTATTTTACAGAACTCTGACTGTACACTACGCACTGGCAATACCACATTTACTTTTTGTCTTTTATTTAACGGCTTTTGTCAACACGTGGCCACCGCACTGAATACGAATGGCGCACACATTATAAATTCGGGACATTATGACAACATACAATTCGAAGGAAAAGTCCAACAATCTTTTTCTCTTCACTATCTTATTTATTCCGATAAATTCTATAACCTAAACACACAAATTCTATAACCTACAACAATAACACATGAGAAATTCCGCCCAGTGGGCATGGCTTTACAATGGTGAGTCTCTATATTATGGTCTCGTAATTATTTAACTCTACAGTGCACTTTCTGGATAGGATGGTGGATCTTTTATTATTTCTCACACTTCGACTCTCACAATCATCATCACGAATCTTTCCTCCAGACCGAGCGGTACAGAAGGAACAAGCATAACCCATTAATCTTTCGAAACTACCTCGCTACTCTCCCATGCAAACCACACATACCCAAATTACATGACATACATCACACTACAACATGAAATACTACACAGGTAATAGTCACAACATTATCACTTTCAGCTTTCCCACTTCAATCAATATTTATCCCAGTTTCACACGACACTGCCCCACTTTGTAATTCTACTTTCCTGCTATGAACTCTGGAGATATATGCACGTCTTCCTGTGCAATGCAAGCCAAGTGGCGTTGCTGGATAGACGGCCGACTCACCTTGATTCTCTCTCAGAGTTTAAATCTAGCGTCACACGGAATCATATCACGCAATTTAACATTAAGAACATAACCATCACACACGCGAGTCCTCAACTGATATCATGGACGAGTACTTCTCTTTATCCTTTGTCTCATACACAGATTGAGACTCACACAGTACTCACCACGTGGAAGTACTCGTCTCTAATTTCAAGTCCTGCACACGCCATTTCTTAAATATTTCAGCTTATGGTACACACGCTATTTCTTAAATATTTAAACTTATTGTACACACGCTAGTAATTCAGCTTAACTTAAGCACACGGAAGTATTTCAACTTATAGCTACACGTGGTTTCATTGTGACCGTCGGTCGCTTTCGAAGATTACTACAATCCAATTAATATTACCTGCCTGACATTTAATTCTCCCCACAAAAGTTCCTGAGATAGAGAAATTATTATTTCAAACTACCCTTAAATATTCCACATGCACACCATGTCTCCACTCTTTCGTCATTACGGAGCACAACTAAAACAGGTCTTAACAGCACAAGATCCAGCGGCAGAGTGCTGAAACATGGCCGTATTCAGGTTCTCTCGCACCTCTGTTGAAGTGGGAGAAGCACCTTGCTACCTTATTGGTCAGCCACATTTCAGGCGCTCAAAGCTCTGGTAAAATTTTCATCTCTTTGGTCTCACCAAAGGTGGCCAAAGGATCGACTCAAAGATGATCATATATTCACATTCACTATCTGCGGTTAGCAGACGACCATACATTCATTCATTCCACAGATCTCACCAAACTGGATGTCGGGATTTACTTTGTGGGAGTGCACATGTGATCAATTAAATAAATAAATTGTCATTCTTTCCCACACTGGTATCCGGCTTCGCTATATTAATTGAAATTGAGTTATTTTACACAAAAAAAGTGTTGTTCTGCCAAGAATAATGAAGTATTTTGTACCTATTTTCAATGTCGGGCGGTACTGTACCCTTTCACAGTAAAACCCAGAAAGTCTTCTTTGCTAACAAAGGTCTCTATGTGAATGTACCTAACACAAAATGTCATCTGTTCCTTAGTGCTGACAGAAGTTGTTTCATCACATATAATGCTAAAAAATTTAGCCTTTTTCACATCCCTCGATATTGAGGAGCGAATGGGGTCACCAATGCAATGTATGACTTCGTTTTGGACTGTGTTACTTATCATAGAACTGTTCTGGCCACAGGTCCATACGGAAAGCCAAAAGACTCTGAAACACTCCATGTTTTCCCTCTAGAAGATCATCAGTTTTTTCTTCTTTTAGCTGAGGAATTAAACCATGATCACGATGTCCTCGTAAAGGTAGGTTATTTCTAGCACACAGGACTATAGTCTTTATAATAGGCCTCAAGCGTTTCCGGTTTTCTTCAATAACTGAAGATTTCTTGGTATCGAGGACAATGGCAATACTCTTTTTACTTGATTCCATACACTTGGTGAACTCTATAGCCCTCTCCGTGGAAAATTTGTGATATTTTGTGTTTTCATGATGAAGAAGATCTTCTGTAGGCTTCTTGTATTTGACCAATGGTTCTTTTACCAGTGTTTTCAACGTCTATAAAAATAAATTAAAAATGTCTTAGGTAAAGAATTAAGTAAAGAAAAAATAGCGCAGACACCAAACCTTGCAAGTACTCTAAATGTTAGCAACATAGAAATTTTTGCTGAGAAAACAAGCCTGAAAACTATTTGAATAATTCTGTTTTTGTATCTGAAGTGTTTCCATTTAAAAACTACACCTCCAA
This sequence comes from Schistocerca nitens, assembly GCF_023898315.1. Classification (NCBI taxonomy): domain Eukaryota; kingdom Metazoa; phylum Arthropoda; class Insecta; order Orthoptera; family Acrididae; genus Schistocerca; species Schistocerca nitens. The sequence continues at coordinate 1,153,498,154 of NC_064615.1, forward strand.
GTTAGTTACGTTTTTTACAAAGGCAGTTAAAGGTTTCAGTTATTTAGAATAGTCGAAAGCTGTAATAAGTACCTGGGAGCCGATTCCGGCACCTGAAGGAGAAAACAGAACACATGCAGTACAAAATCCATCACGTAACATTTTACTGTATGAAAGCCAGTTGTATTGGCTCATCCATTTATGCTTAAATCTTCGGTTTTGCTTCCCTTCTAATTGAGTAGGAATAGAAAAGTTTGCAGGAGGCTTACAAGTATTCTTTAAAAACTTAAGCTTCTCATCATCACGTAAGGCGCCTTTAACAGCTCTTCCTGTCATATGGGTCATAATATGTTTCAGTCCTTTCTCATCTTTCTTCCTGTGATTTAAATATGCTTTACATGTCAATGATACGTACAAGTGGCTCAACACAAAACTATACAGCGTTATTTACACATATAAAAACTTAAATTTATTATGACCACCAAAACGTCACCATTTGTCATCCAAAACATTAACATCATATCCCTCGGTCTTGCTCCCTCCCCCTACAAACATTCGTATGGGATCCCTCGATAAACAGTATTGAAATGGTCTTGTGTATTGACATGCTTAATGAAGGTACTGACTCCAGCAATTCCATACAGTAATGACAGGGAAAAAAGACACAGAACAGTGAAGCAGTAAAAAGAAAGCAGACTACAATGGCTTCTTCACACAGTGTTTCAGCTACCTAATGTTACCAGCAGCCCAGAACAATTGACTGCCATTGTGGTGTCACCGCCAGACACCACACTTGCTAGGTGGTAGCTTAAATCGGCCGCGGTCCATTAGTACATGTCGGACCCTCGTGTCGCCACTGTGTGATCGCAGACCGAGCGCCACCATATGGCAGGTCTCGAGAGACTGACAAGCACTCGCCCCAGTCGTACGACGACATTGCTAGCGACTACACGTACGAAGCCTTTCTCTCAATTGCCGAGAGACAGTTAGAATAGCCTTCAGCTAAGTCCATGGCTACGACCTAGCAAGGCGCAGTTAACCATATCTGGAGAGAGTCTCACTTGTATTAACCATAGCGATGTACCACAAGAGGGAATAAAGTTAAATATACGAGAAGCTCCGTTCTTTTCTTTGTAGCACTCATAAAGTATCCTGTTTCAGACCTAACGCAAGACGGCGTGAGTTGACGCGTGCCCTTTCGGCTACTTCGCTGTGGACTGGCTGCCTTGTCAGTCCACTACATTGGCGACGAGTCTCAAAAGGGACTTTAACGTTCGTATTGTATTAATTTGCTTGTGTCATGGCTTCGCCACATTCTCCAGATGTACTGCCCGAATTTTATCGCTTGCAGAATCAGCAGACGCAGGCCTTATTGGATGCCCTTGGACAGCTCGTCCAGGGTCAACGTGTGCTGCAAAACGATGCGGCCGCCGCCGCTTCATCGCTACCGCAGCCACAACACGCAGTTGCACCACCGTTTCGTCCGTTTCACGCGGACGACGAAAGCTGGCCTGAGTGGTCACGCCAATTTGGATTTCATCTCGCCGCCTACAGAATTCAAGGTAATGAGCGGCAGCCGTTTTTGCTTTCGTGTGTCGGTGTGTCCACCTACTGTGTGATAGTGAAATTGTTTCCCCGACGCGACATAGCAACTCTGTCCTACGAAGAAATTTTGTCTGCTTTAGATGCCTGTTTCAAGGAAACAGTCAATGTCGTTGCAAAACGGTATACGTTCTTTCGTACAAAACGTACGGCCGGTCGGACTAATAGGGAGTGGGTAGCAACATTGCAAGGACTTACTGTGGAGTGTGCTTTTGAATGTGACTGTGGACTCCCTTATTCAGATACTATGGTGCGTGATGCAATAGCACAGAACGTTTCTGATGTTCGCATACGGGAACAGATTTTGAAACTAGTTAATCCCTCCCTTCAACAAGTGATAGACATATTGGATAGGCAAGACACACTTGACTTTGCTCAGGAATCATTTGAAACTTCGCCAGCAGTGTGTCACATTAACCGGCCCGCCGGGCGCGCAGCACGGAACGTTAAGCGGCCCTCGCGCACGTCCGCGCAGCTGCAGCCTAGCTCGCAAACATGTGTGCCACGTAAGCATGCCAATGCGGCTCTCAAATCATGCCCGCGGTGTGCAACTAGACATTTGCGTGAAAATTGCCCGTCACGCCAAGCTATTTGCTTTAACTGTCATAAGAAAGGCCATGTTCAAAGTGTTTGCCAGAAAAAGCTTAGATCAGACATTCACAACAATTCCAGGCCCTTTGCTTCGCGCCGGAATCGAACCAAGGACAATCAGGCTCGTGGACCTTCGCCCATGGACATTCATGTAGTTAATTCCATCCCGTCCAGTGCCACTTTATCTAACAGTGACTGTGTTCGTCCCACAAACAGTGTGCGTCGCCGTCGCCGGAAATCCCGTAAAGTCGCAAGTGCTTCGGTACCTGTATCAGTTCCAATTGTACGCGACAGTCGCTCTTGTCATCAGCAGGACAATATACTTTTTGTAGACTTGGACTTTGAAGGCAAAGTGATCCCATTCCAGCTCGATACCGGAGCTGCAGTTTCATTGATCAATCACGACACGTACAAACAACTGGGCAAACCTCCGTTGCGTGCCGCAAATGTTAAGTTAAATAGTTACTCAGGACAGAATATCCCTGTGTTAGGACAGTGCAGCCTTCTTGCCACATACAAGGGACAAACAAAACTTGTGTCATTTTACGTTCTTCGTTCTTCTACGGCAGTGAACTTGTTTGGTTTAGATTTATTTCAGTTGTTTAACTTGTCTATAGTCAGTCAGGTCCTATCCGTGAATCAGACTGTGCCTTCCGCCAGTGTTTCTCGTCTTGGTGAGGAATTTGCAGACATTTTTGCGCTGGGCCTTGGTTGCGCTACGAACTATGAAGCACATTTGGAACTGAAAGTAAACGCGCAACCGAAATTTTTCAGGGCGCACAATGTTCCCCACGCATTGCATGCTGAGGTCGCACGAACGTTACACGATTTAGAATCTCAAGGTGTAATTGAACGTGTGCAGGCTTCTCTCTGGGCCTCACCCTTAGTAATTTTGCCAAAACCTTCCGGAAAATTGAGGCTTTGTGTGGACTTCAAGGCAACTGTGAATCCACAACTTGTGACTGCAACTTTTCCTTTTGCCCCGCCCGGAAGATCTTTTTGACAAACTGTGCCCGGGAAAATATTTTTAAAAGTTGGACCTAGCAGATGCGTACTTGCAAATACCTGTGGACGAAGAATCCCAGCGCGTCTTGGTGGTTAACACGCATCTTGGTTTGTACCGCTTCAAAAGACTGCCATTCGGGTGTGCATCCACCCCTGCATTGTTTCAGCAATATTTACAATCTGTTTGTGCGTCGGTCCCTACTGCTGCGAACTATCTGGACGATATTGTGATCTCCGGAAAGACAGAAGACGAACATATTGTAAACCTACGAACATTATTTCAGGTCTTGCGACAAAATGGTCTTCGCTTGAGGAAGGACAAATGTGTTTTTTTGCTCGTGACTTACCATATTTGGGACATGTCATCAATGCCCAAGGCATCCATCCGAGTCCAGAGCACCTCCGTGCCATACAGGACTTGCCTTCGCCACAGAATGTGAAGCAGCTACAGAGTGTGCTGGGTAAAGTTACTTATTATCATCGCTTTCTGCACAATGCCTCTTCCATTTCAGCTCCGCTTCATCACTTACGCCGTAAAGGTGTTCCGTTTGTCTGGACGACGGAATGCGAACGCACCTTTCGCCAGTTGAAATCGGCGTTGCTTTCAAATACTTGCCTTACGCCATTCGATCCCCAGAAACCCCTTTTGTTGATGGTAGATGCATCGGATTTCGGGATCGGTGCTGTGCTTGCGCACAAAGATGGATCGCATGATCGCCCTATTGCCTTTGCGTCCAAATTGCTCTCATCTGCGCAAAAAAATTATTCACAAATAGAGAAAGAAGCTTTGGCTCTCGTATTTGGTGTTACTAAGTTCCATGATTTCTTGTATCGTCGTCACTTTACCATCATCACCGACCACAAACCTTTGACATCGCTTTTTCATCCGACCAAGCCTGTACCTCCACGTACAGCGCAGAAATTCATTCGCTGGTCCATTTTCCTCTCGCAGTACCGCTACGATATCTTGTATCGGTCCACTGCTAAGCACGGAAACGCTGATGCGTTGTCCCGTTTGCGGGTTGCTGAGGATCAAGCATTCGACTCTTCTGAACTTGCCTGCATGTTCATTGATTCGGAAACCGATGCCGTGGTCGAATCGTTTCCGATTGATTTTTGTCGTGTAGCTGCAGCCACCGCTGCTGACCCTGTCCTTGCTACTGTTTTGCGTTTTGTTGCTACGCAATGGCCCTTGTCAAAGTCACGGATCAAGGATCCGCTGGTTCGCCGATTTTTTGCTCACAAGGAGAGACTTTGTGTACGACGTGGTGTTTTGTTGTTGCGTTCGGATAATGATCAATCCAGAGTCGTGGTCCCACGTTCGTTACAGTCCTCTGTCTTACGGCTTCTTCACCAAGGACATTGGGGTATAGTGCGAACGAAACAATTTGCTCGTCAGCATTGTACTTTGTTCGGAATCGATACTGCGATTACGAATATGTGCTCTTCTTGCGTGGCGTGTGCCGAACAACAAATCGCACCGCCGCAGAAATTCTTTGCATGGCCGAAAGCCACTTCCCCTTGGCAACGCTTACATATCGATTTTGCTGGTCCATTCTGGAATGCTCGATGGTTGGTTGTGGTCGATGCTTTCAGTAATTTTCCTTTTGTTGTCCGGATGCCTTCCACGACGTCTTCTGCCACCATCCAAGCGTTGTCTGCTATTTTTTGCATTGAAGGTCTTCCACAGACTATTGTTTCTGACAATGGCCCACAATTCATGTCCGCCGAATTTCAGTCTTTCTGCAAGGCCAATGGTATTCAACATCTGACATCCGCGCCGTTTTCGCCTCAGTCAAACGGTGCCGCTGAACGATTGGTCCGGACTCTCAAGTCACAGATGTTGAAGTTGAAAGAGTCGCATTCTCGGGAGGACGCATTGTTGCTCTTTTTGTCTTCGTATCGCTCTCAGCCCCGCGATGGTCGCTCGCCGGCTGAGTTGCTCCATGGTCGTCCTCATCGAACCTTGATGCCTTTGCTGCACCTGCCGCATCAGGTTCCTGTGCAGCGGCAGACTCCTGCTTTGGCTCCTGGCGACGTGGTATTCTATCGCAACTATCGCGGTTCACGGCGTTGGCTCGCAGGGTGCATTCTTCGCTGCCTCGGCCGCGCGATGTATTTGGTTTTGGGGGCCTCTGGTGAGGTGCGTCGGCATCTCAATCAGCTGCGCCTCTGTTGTCGCCTGGGTTCTGCCGCTCCCCGTCTGCTTTCAGCGACGGTGCCGTCCGGTCAGCGCCCTGGGGACCCATCTACTGGCTCGCCTCATCCCCAGGTGTTACCGACGCTGCCTTCCATTTTGCCTCAAGGCGACGCGCCGCCGCCGCCGCCGCCAACGCCTGTTCTCCCGCCGGCGCCGCCCGCAGTGGCCGTGTCGCTGCCACCGCATGGCGCCTCCCTGGGTCACGCGCCGCCGATCGCTTCACGTGACCAGCCGTCCTCCGCCATGGAACTCTTGCCCGCTCCGGACCAGATGTCGTGTTCGCCCGTCGGGTGCCCCGACCACATGGAGGTCGACCCTTCGGCCCCTCCTGTCTCATTACGGACGCATACACCGCATGTTGACGTGCACCCTGGACTAGGTTTTCAGGCGATTCCTAGCTCCCCTCGGACCAAATGGCCGGGTGCGGGTGGCACAGCCTTGCCTGTTGTTAGGCTCCACACCTCATCGCATACGTCCACATGGGGTCCTCCCCACGGCGGACGGAAGCCTTATCACACGACCGTTCGCCGATTTGCGGGGGAGGAATGTGGTGTCACCGCCAGACACCACACTTGCTAGGTGATAGCTTAAATCGGCCGCGGTCCATTAGTACATGTCGGACCCTCGTGTCGCCACTGTGTGATCGCAGACCGAGCGCCACCACATGGCAGGTCTCGAGAGACTGACTAGCACTCGCCCCAGTTGTACGACGACATTCCTAGCGACTACACGTACGAAGCCTTTCTCTCTATTGCCGAGAGACAGTTAGAATAGCCTTCAGCTAAGTCCATGGCTACGACCTAGCAAGGCGCAGTTAACCATATCTGGAGAGAGTCTCACTTGTATTAACCATAGCGATGTACCACAAGAGGGAATAAAGTTAAGTATACGAGAAGCTCCGTTCTTTTCTTTGTAGCATTCATAAAGTATCCTGTTTCAGACTTAACGCAAGACGGCGTGAGTTGACGCGTGCCCTTTCGGCTACTTCACTGTATACTGGCTGCCTTGTCAGTCTACTACAGCCATCACCTGACTTTTACCAATTCAGGACTGTCAAGATACAGTTTACACACTGTAACTCTTATTTGTTTGTGAAACTGGTCTGTGAACGGTATTTATGAGTCCAAAGATACATTAAAAACTATGTTTGTCTTAATTTAGTGGCCTTCGCCTGGAAGTTTTGTTTGAAATGTTCCTACAGAAAGGGTTCAAAATTTAGCACGACATTAGCGATCTATGTCAGTGAAGGCCGTTGGTTGGTTCCGCCCTGTTCCATCAGTCGGTCAGTCACGTTAATAACAGCAAAACCAGGAAAGATCCGCATCACATTATTTACTGAAGGCCTATAAGCTTTCTTCTAGTAGTCTGAAAAGCTTTTAGAAACTTCAGACATGCTCTCACATGTTTATAGACTATTACTGAAAGTTGGTAGATCTTGTTGAGAAAGAAAGCTTTAAATAATTGGTACGGTGACAGAATAAATGAAGGTCAATTTAGACCTTACATAAGAGCTTTCTATATCGTAACGGGAAGGTGAATATGACACCTAATATAATTTGGCGGTAATGAGCAAATTTGCCTGTAAGTATGTAATGCAAAAGGGATGACACTCAATCGACGGTATTAACAGACCTATCATGTGAAGCATGTCAATGAGCAGAAGGTGAGACAAGGAGCGAGGAAAAACGTTTTGATTTGGAAGCAACTGTGAGGAGAGGAGAAGGCCACACCACAGGGGTACCACGGAAAGCACTTAGGGCGCGTCTCAAGGCGCGTCAACGACCGACCGACCAGGTGACGCAGAGCCTATTGGTCGAAAAAAGCCGTTACACGGAGAATGAAAGAACCCAGGCTACGAGAAAGACAAGACGGAAATTTTCGAGGACTCTTCTCTGACCAGGTGTCAAGTGCAGAACGGGGAGCATAACGCTCTGTACGACGCAGAGGACAAATTTGTGTGAACACTGCGTTCACAGCGGCTGACGTCCAGCTAGGAATTAGCTCCAACAGCGGAGAAACGAACCAGACAGTTAGTTAATTGTTCTTGAGAGAACTCAGAGGGTATTATAATATGCACGCTGCTCCAGCCATGCGCGTGTATATTGCCATATTCCAAGACTAGGGATGAGTATTTAATTTCTCGCATAACGAGAAACATAGGGAAAAATTCAGCAACGGTTTAATAAACTTTTATAGGAATTTCAGAGGCAGAGAGCGGTAATGCATAGGGTAGCTCGTCACAGCAAAGGTAAATACCGCGTGCAGAGGCGTAAACTTGTTGGTTCACCAGCTTGTGTCCACTGTAAACTCGAGCGACCCTGGGTAATCTTTTGCTCAACTTGCCACAAAACTAACCATCCTCCGTAGACTTGATTGTCATCCTAAATAGAACCGAACTTTGAAACGGAATCGGATGATTTATCGTAGTACTAAGCAACATCATCACGTAATTGTAAGAATAATTTTGTAAAGAAACTTCTAGTTAAAATTTTATATTGTTGTGTTTAGGATTAGTTAAATTTCAGAGGACAAGATGCATCATTTTCACAACTGTCTTTAACATTGGTACATTGTAAACTGTGTAAAAGCGTGTATATCTCTGAAAAGTTTGCAACATTAAACAAATGTCATTACAGCATACACAGTTGTGTCCTCAGTCACAGAATAAACAACCACCATCTCACATCTTACAAATTTTTTCGATATTATTAATACAATAAATACGCATGGCCAGCTTTAGTAAAAAAAATACAACAATAAAGTGTTATTTTTCAGTACAAAATAATTAAATAATGCTGGTTTATGCAGAAAATATTTTACCTCCTTATAGACGAATGGCATCTTTAAAAATTGACCTCACTTTTTATGTTTTCAAGCAGTCGTATTCTTATCATTAGTTATCGATTAAACATAATAGCGCTAATCCTACATAATTAAACTAATAACTACTAGTAAAAAATTTCAGTAACATGAAGGAAGTGTTATTTAAAATTAAGAAGATATGACTCTTACCAATTGTTTTGTGTTGTCGGAATTGTAGTCTCAGGATGCACATGCCTGTTACGGTTTCAGTTCTATAGCGCAAGCTTCAGATTCATTACGAGTTTTTGGCCCTATGCTCAGGTTTGCCAATATAATCCGCTAGCTTGCGATTCATTGGAGCAATGTCTTTAAACGCTCACTCCAATCTCTAATACACTATTATTTCAGAAAAAAGTTGACAGTTCGCGACGCATGATTCGGTCACACTACTCAGTTCCACGCTTCAGTAATATCAATAATCGTATTCGGAAAACAGGTGTTCGCTGACAGCACGAGGAAGCACTGGAAGGACAATTGACTGTTTTTAACAATCGATTGGTCAGTCGATTGTTTTTTCGTGCAGTCGGTTTCTTCACTCGGTTGAAGCCGTTATATGAATTTTACACTCAGTTTCCGGGTTTGAGTTCTTTTATTTACTTTCTCTTTCGGACTAGTCGGTTATCATACCAATTTTTGGTTCGTTTTAAAATTTAGTATCGGAGGCTGCCCTTTAAATTTATGTATATATAAATGAAACATCACCTTTTAACACGTTTCTGAAATATCTATGATCAATGTTGTAAAGATTGTTTTGGAACACCCTGTATTTTCCTTACTTCTTTATTGAGGTAATGAGAAGCCGCCAACAATCGGCGATCGTATACACCGCGACGTTGCCCCGCTCATCAGACAACTGAATAATTTAAATATCATTTGCCTTCTACTGATTGAGCTGTATGAAAACAGCCTTAATTTACGTTCATATTCCTTACTACAAACGCCCACTAAGTTTCAACATGAACGTCCCTATAATGCGCTTTCACACATTCCTGTAACTATTGTGTGTAGTTTATATCTTCTGGTCGGTAGGTGGCGCGCACCCGCTGGCGTTGCCAGCACTACAACGCGTCTACAGAATGTATGTGCCCGGGAAAGTAATACGATTGGACCCAGATGTCCGGCGATTTTAAAGTTTTTGTCTGGGGTTAGTAATTTAAGTGTTGGTAGGCGTACCTGGCATATTTAGTTTTTATGATTATTGTAAGTGGTACATTAATATACATCCAGTGGATATTAATAAACAATAAGTCGCCCATTTTAAGTTAAATGATATTTATTGGTTTAGATAGTAAGCTGTTTGCCGCTCTTATTCTTTTGTTAAACTGTGTTTGAAATACATTGCAACCCATATTGCTACATAATTATTAAAAAAATGGATTCAATCTGTGCAAGTAATATATTCGCTGATTTCTGAACTCATTTTATCCAGTATAAAATGGTACTCCATTAAGGGGGGTGGGGGGGGGGGGGGCGGGGGGACTGCTATAGCCCCCTTAGCCCCCCCTTGCCATCGCCCCTGCCTGCGGGACTTCTTAGACCGTGCTACCACGTCTCACAACGCACTCAACCTGTAAACTACCTGAAAGTAACTTGTACTCGCTCTCCCTTCAATATTCCAATATCCTTTGCATGTTAACCATTACATGTTAACCACTTTTACATAACAGATCCCCTTTGTTGTTACAGCTAAATCTGTAAACTGTCAGGTCTTCTCATTTTACCCGCGACATTCTACCGGCCCATATTCATTCAAGCAGTTCATCCAGCTTTGATCGCTCCTATGCAGTATGAGGCAGACATGTAGTGAATGGAGCTTACTTACTTATAAATATCACTTTTCTTCTAGTACACACACTGAGATTATTATTCACTTGTATTTAACTGCTAGTTAAAATATCCGGGCATGGTCAGCCAACTGTAAGGCAGCATTAGATATTATGTTATGTGATATGATTAATGTTAGCAGGATAGGCCAACTGAAAGGTTACTGACATGGAAAAGAAGAACGTTGCATCTGTGAATATTGTTCCTTATAGGAATCACATGTGCGGTGCATATGTGTCTGTGGTCTGTTTAGCATGCAGTCCAATATTAATATACTGAAGATTGTAAGTGGCGTGAATAAAAGGACGCTATGTGCAAGAAGCATGAAGCGCCCTTTGAATGTATCCTGATAGTTAAAGAGCCACGCGCACTTTGAATAAGAAAATACTACTTGACACTGAAATCAATATAAAAGATAGGGTCGCCACCAACTCTAGCCACACGACAAAAAGAGGTAGCACTGAGTCGGAAAATTACTTAATTTATTAATAAGAAAAACCCACAAAAGAACATTCATTGTACAGTCATTGATAAAGAATGGGATGTAGTTATTAATATGATCCAGGCATTCTTCCCGTGAATCAAATATTGAGTAAAGTAAATAGGACGTGAACACCATGCGTAAGTGCAGCCTGCAGCAAGATTCGTGAAAACACGATCTCTTCCAGATCATTTGTTTCAGATAAAAAAAGGGACACTAATCACTACACCTGTGCACATGGAAACGCTATAGGTGGGCCAATAAGGAATTAAATGGCGAAGGTAACGGCGACGTAACATCGGTACACAAGATAAGATTGAAGGCAAAATTATTTATTCCTTAAAACATTGATGTAGTGCATCTATAGCCTGCTGTTGCATGCTAACTATGTGCAATTGCTTGTGAAATACGACACGTTTCATAACAGACTCCCGGGCCCACTCGGTCCGCGGAGACAATTTCTATGGACCGTGGCCAAATTTTAATCACATGAGACAAAGAAAATTTACAAATACACAAAAATTACCAAGATCCGGAAAAGATTAGAAGCATACACACACAATTGTAGGCACATAAACATTCACACTGAACCGAGGGCAATTCAACATATGCAACTCCTTTGAGCTGCGTTCCTCTCACGGATCAAAGTCAAGACTGCATTGGGAATCAAACTAAAAGTTTACAAAAGCCTTGCATTCCCTGCTGCAACCCAGCAAATAAATCTTTATAAGACGAAACTCGAGACCAAAAGCTAAAAGCTCCCCTCTCTATGTGACAACGCGCCACGCGGTCAGTCTAACTCACCCTTCTTCGACTGGAGCACAGCTGTGTACGCTTCCCGTACCGGCGGCAGACTGCCTCCCGCTTCTCCAGCCTCTTCCACGCTCCGCGTGGACCGGAAAACCCCAGGATGCCATTTCCGCCACCAACCTAACGCAGGTGGATATCTCCCAAGTAGCGGAAACCTCTTTGCCGACCACTACGAGCGTTGGCAATGAAAGGTGGCTACAGGACGCTTTCATCACCCCAAACGTCCCGGAGAAGACTGTGCCGCGAATTTTCTCGCCATGCTAGGAGATTCGCCAACAGTCTTCGAAACAAACATACCCTAACGAGTAACAATTGCAACAGTAAACAGCAGCACAAAGGAGTTGATTAATCTCTTATATCCAAGTGAGCTTTATCTGATGTTAGTCAATAATTGTAACCTCATGCGGTCCGCAAAGCAAACAGAACAAATTAAATTAAGCGTGATATACTACGCTAACATCATGTCATCTGACCTACTACGACCACAACCATGAGATATTATTTTAAAATTGCTTTAACCAACTATCAAAAGTTAACATAGAGACATAGGTGAACAGGTACATAATATATATAAATATATAAACAAATACAATGATGCAAAATCATTATCACGAACCAAAGCAGTATCATCTGGTGCTGACATATATAAAAACATGCAAGTGAAAGTGCAAAATACAATATTCACAACAAATACAGTGATACAAAATCATTAATGAACCCAGTGGTATGACAGCTGGTAAATAATCACCAATGGAAAATAAAACATGAGTATAAAAACACATCCAGAAATCAACTCGTTGACACGCTGTCATTTTTCAGTTTCGCCACATGGTTGTTTCACTGGGTATTCTCTTTAGGTGCTGGGGTGGGCGTCTCTTCTAAAGGCGACTTGGAGGATAAGCTACTAGGGGACCACAACACTGAACTGGGGAGTTCGCAGCGGCGTTGATTGTAACGTCCGTTGTAACCCAGGTTGTTCATCCTAGACAGCACCCCGCAACGTTGCCTCGTGCCCGTTTCCACCCTCTGCGTCCATACTGTGGGATGGTTCGGCGTTGCAGATTTGCAGGACATCGCCACTTGTGGGCCCTGCCTCATCATCGAGAAGGCGGCTTGGCGGTCGTCGTCCGTGTGGAGGAATGTGTTTGTTTTACCGACACACGCCCCCGTCTCCTGTTGTGTCAATGGGGAGACACACGCTCTTCTGCGTCGTATCGAGGTCGACGTAAACTCGTGCGGGTGTCGGGCTTGAGACCCGCTTGTCACCTCTTTGCGCCGTCTCAACTGATGCGTCAGTGGTGGGACCCGCGTCCCTCCGGGCAGTGGGCGTTACCTCACCGCAGCAGCCGTCTGGACTAGCGGCGCTCAGGGATCGGCGGCCTCGCCTGGTGTGCGTCATACTTTCCCTTTCGCTTGTCAGATGACTAGCGCATGGGGTGGAACGCCGGCCATCAGCTGGCGCTGCCGTGGTGACACGCCTGCGGGCTCCGGTGTGAGCCTGCGCCTGGGGGAAGACCAGCATCCCCTCCCCTCTGACGGGGAAACAGCTGTGACCGCTCGCCGCATCACTGCTTCGCCGTTGATACCAGGGTTCGGCAACGCCTGCCGGTGGACCAAGCCCTGTGCTTTCTGATGCGGAGGCTCCCTAGGCGGCCTTGCACCCACTTAAGAACTGCGCTCACAGGGTCGTTACAAAATATCATGTGTACAGATTACCACAAAATCTTCGGAGTTTCTCACTCCTGATCAATACATGGAATAGTGCCCAAAATTAACTTGACAAAAAGAGCCTTCTTAAGATTACTAATAATAAAAAAAACAATGAAGATAATTAAATAACCAATATTCAAACAAACAAAAAATCCTTTTTATAAAATATAGTTCCAGCATTACATCTGCTGTCAATCATTCAGGGTAGATCTTGTACAAGGTTTGGTCAGGATTTGGATAGGATTTGGCGCCGCTGCTAGCTACAGACACAAAACTCTACCTGCTCCTAACTACGCTCTCACACACAATCTACACAGCTCGTACTAGTCACCATCACCATATAGCCCGACTACAATTCCCACATATAAACAAAGTATTCCTTTCAACACCAATACCCATATCGTTGTTCATTGACTGCTCCTCCAAGGTTTGCAGAACATGTTTGCTGATCTGTGAAAAATTTCCGAGACTTCTTTTCTATGGACATTGCATAATAAAAGTTATGATTAATGAGACACAGAAGGTTCATTCAAGTCACATCTGGAATGGTAAATGTTTCAACATCTATTCATCAGACTAATGCAAAAGGTCAGTGGGCATAAAAATGAAAATAAAAATCATCCTATCCTATTAGCAAACACATTAACACTTCGTCCTATAAGTACATAAAAAAATACTGTCAAAAGAAATCCATTGTCCAGGGCCATGAGTACCCAACTTACTGCTATCATAAGATACTCATAATGATTACACACTTACTCACCACATGTCCCCAGGGGTCCTCACCTACCGTCATGTTATTTTAGCTTGGAGGTAGTCGCATTGATTCTCTATTAAATATCAAGCTGCTTGAGTTTATAAGCTGTTTCCATATACATCTTCTGGGGTTTCACACCCTGGTGTCCTCAACCGTACCTAGTAGTATGTGACGGCAAGTTACACTTTCCAAATATCTTATAAGATGGCAACTCTGAAAATCAAACACTATTAATCTCCCTTCATACACAAGTCCTTCACCTACAAGTCACCAAGTTGCTTCATTAACATCGCAGTACATTTGAAAAATCTCACTGAATCATGCTCACCTAAGAGGAATAAGAACACTAAAACTGTAATTTATCATCAAGAATTACCTTACGACCTTTGACTCGCCACGCCAACACACCCGATACCTTTTTAGTCATCAAAGAACGAAAGCCATCTTACTGTAATCGGAAACGCTTCATATGAGCCTCATAATCATTCACATTCAGATGTTTTGAAACTGCACAACACTACTCCTTTCTGCTGACAAGAAGAAATAACTACACACATATTGGGGGACCCTTTACATTACACAGAAAATATACACTTTAATTTTAATCACACCAGTGTGAATCAAAACATTGGAAAATATGCACTGTAATTTTACTCACAAAAGAATGAGTGCGAAAAAGCATATGGGCAATACGTCATTCCGACCTCCGAGGGGCAAGATCTTCTGCTTCTTATTCAATGTAAGGTTTTACGTTGGAGATGTGGTGCAGGCCCTTCGACTTTCGAGAGCGGAGTGTTTCTACTTCAACCGCATTCGGATGTGGAATCCGCTTGATTCTGTACGGCCCGTTGAATAAGAAGAAGAACTTCTTTGACAACCCAGCCCGTTTATTAGAGAGCTTGTGCGAGCGTACAAGTACTTTCTGGCGCACGTGAAAAGTTATATTCCGCACCTTCTTTTTGTAGGTTCTTATCCGAGCCTCGGCGGCACTCTTTATATTTTTCAGGGCAAGCTCCACAATTGCAGATCTTCGTAACCTGGGTTCTACTGGCCAGGGAACCACCTCTTTTATTTTACTCGGAGGCTCCTTGTTTTTCAGGACCAGAATCGGTGGCAACGTCGTCGAGGAATTTGGCAACTCATTTAGTATGTTCTGGAAACCGGCTAGTTTCGTGTCCCACGTCCGGTGATCACGGTGGCAGTATAACCTACACAATTTTCCAATCTCCTTCATCCACCTTTCACAAGGATTTGCTGAAGGGCAGAAAAGGGAGATAAAGATCAGTTTCACTCGCTTTCTCCGAAGCATATGCTCCCAGTGACGTGACCTGAATTGTGGCCCGTTGTCCGAAATCACACGCTTCACAGTGCCAACCTCCCGTAAGAAGTGATTTGCGAACGCGGCAGCTACTGCCTTCCCGGTGGCCCTACGCAGCGGGGTGAGGCAGACGAATTTTGACGTCAGCTCTACTGCCACAAAAATGTACGCAAATCCGTTCCTAGAACGCACTAGCGGACCGAATAGATCTACTGCTGCGAGATCCCTGAGTTTATTGGGAACGATCGGGTGTATTGGTGGGGCAAACGACACAGTGGGCGGCTTGGCTTGCTGACAGGGCTTGCATACCCTAATTACTTTACGTATACGCCGAAGCATATTATTAAAGTAACAGGTTTCCCGCAGCTTCTCCAAGCATTTCCTCGCACCAAAGTGACCGTAGCTCAAATGCTCGTACCACACGAGCTTGTTCACCAGTTCCTCCGGAATCGCTAACAGCCACCTGGAGTCATCCAGAGCTCGCCTCTTAAATAGGATGCCATTCCGGATAATATAATACTGCCTGATGGCCGCGTGGGATTTATCATGCCATTTCTCTTTGATGTCACGCAAGACTTCGTCGTTGTCTTGTTCCGCCCCGATATTGCCTAGTGACGTAGTGACATAATTCTCGAATGCCACATTTTGAAGGCATAACACACTGAAATTGTTTTCATCAATAGCGTTATCCTCAGCATGGGTGAGCCCGATAGGCATCCGAGATAGAGCATCAGCAATGATGTTCTTGTGCCCCGGAATGTACTCTATCGTGAAGTGGTATTCCTGGAGGAACACCGTCCACCGTCCGAGTCTACCGTGATTGATTTTGGCGCTCATTAGGAATTGTAGTGCTCGGTGGTCACTGTACACCCTGGTCGTGCGCCCGAACAAATAGTAACGGAATTTCTTGAATGCCCAGACAATCGCCAGGGCTTCAAGCTCCGTGACAGAGTAGTTCCGTTCACTCCGCGAGAGCACACGGCTGGCGAACGAGATAGTTTTCCAGGTGGACGGGTCCTTTCCACCATCCGTCTGGAACAACACCGCTCCCAGCCCCGTCAGTGAACTATCTGTCATCAGGCAAAACTCCTGATTCAAATCCGGATGGGCGAGCAATGGAGCGTTAACGAGTGCATTCTTTAATTCGTCAAATTCGCTCTGTGCTTGTTCGTTCCACATCCAAACGGTGTTCTTACCCGTCAGTGTACATAAACGAGGGGTGGACAAAACATTGAGATTTATAAATCTCTTGTAGAAATTGCAAAGACCCAAATAACCCCTGAGCTGACGCTTTGACGTGGGCGTTGCGCACTCCGCAATTGCTGAAATCTTTTCGGGATCCGGATGAATTCCATCCGCCGACACAATATGACCCAGAAACTTTATGCTTTCACGCCCGAACTGGGATTTGTCCAGATTCACGGTCACCCCCGCTTTCTCGAATACTTCGAGCAATCGATTTAGAACCCGGTTGTGTTCCTCCCATGGCTTCTCTGCAATTAGAATGTCGTCCACGTACACAGTTACGCGCGCTCTTAGGTCGTCAGGTAGTATGCTATTCAGGCCTCTTATGAAGGCGGCTGAAGAAACATTCAACCCGAAAGGGAGACGTTTAAACTGGTAGCAGCTCCCATAGCAGAGGAAGGCAGTGTATTGCCCGCAAGACGAATCGAGCATAATTTGCCAATAGCTGTTTCGGAGGTCAACGGATGACATAACTTTCACGCCATGAAACCTTTGCAGCAGTTCCTCCAATCCTTCTGGCCTATCTGTCTCAGACAT
The DNA here is from genome assembly GCF_023898315.1 of Schistocerca nitens. Taxonomy (NCBI): domain Eukaryota; kingdom Metazoa; phylum Arthropoda; class Insecta; order Orthoptera; family Acrididae; genus Schistocerca; species Schistocerca nitens. The sequence continues at coordinate 1,153,515,075 of NC_064615.1, forward strand.
GATTACCGTATTTATTTGCCGTGAGTCCAACAACAAACGCACGGACTTGTCCCGCTTTGGCACAACGAGTAATGGCGAGTTATATGAACTCCTAGCTCGCTCTATTATACCCTGCTCCAGCATCCTACTTATTTCGGCTTCCACACTGCTCTTGTGCACCAGTGGGATGGGGTAGGGCTTAACAAAGAAAGGAAGATGCTCGCGCACCGTAAAGCGGTACAGAAATCCATCAATTGCCCCCGGTGAATCCGAAAATACTCGGGAATGGCTTCTCAGAACGCGACACAGTTCCATACGATTCGCTTCCGAGGCTCCCGCACCAGCAATACACCTTTTCACCGAGCTCGTGAAAACATCGTTCCTACCATACTCATTAGGTTGTGAATCTAGGTCACTAATCAGATTGACCAAAACCTCCTGCCCAGGTCGCGACTCAGTCCTAACGTGAAATTTCAGACAGCTCACCTCAGACTCCTTGCGCAAAACACATTCCTCGAAAACTAGACTGACAGGGTTGCTCCCGGCAACGATAGTCATAACACCGCCAGCCACGTCGATTACGGCGCGGTGGGCATTCATGAAGTCAGTCCCCAATATCATCGCCACGCTCATCAGCGGCATCACAAAAAAATTGAATTCAAACTCATGTCCTTGACAGACGAAGTTTACTCGAGTCTGAACTTTAATTTTAACACTTTTTCCATATATCGCGCCCCTGACTGTAGTTCCTCTCACCTGGAAAGTTGGCCAACTCCCCGTTTCCTCAGACTTCCGAAACGCCGCCTCACTAATCAGCGAAAAGGGGCTGCCTGTATCGAGTACACATCTAAGACTGACTCCCCGAATGTAAACAGACACGACTGGGTTTACCGCGGGCACACCAATACTGTGGTCCTCCCTCAACAAATCTTCCCTAATATCGTCTTCCTCTATCAAATGCACATCAATATCACTGGTCCTCATTAAGTTGTCGCCAACCGAGTCAGCCGCTAGTCATTGATCCCTTTGATTAGGGTCATGTGGCGGATTGTGACGCGGGTTTGCGGGACGAATTTCAACACCCAATGGCGGACCACCCGTACTGTTTACAGCAACCCTGTTGTTGCTTGTTCGATAATTATTCTGTGGTCGGTCACGACTACCGTTCCTAGGTCCGCTATAATTACTCCAATATCTCTGCTCATTACCATATCTTCTAAACTCCCGGGGGTGTCTTTGATTTACTCTCGGCGAATGATGACGATTGGCATCGTTCGTTCTGCCCGCGTTCCGTGAGGAATCGCGACGCTGCCAACGCTCGCGCGCCCTGTAACTCTGAGGCGACCCGTTACGTCTGGAGTGCCTCCTGTCTCTACGGCTGCGGCTTCGCTCGCGCGGCCGCTGCTCGTAGGCGCTCTGACCGTAATTCTGCGTGGTGCCATTCGCATCGCACTCAAGCTCTAAAAGGAAATTGCGAAACCCCTCTACGTCATCCTTACATCGTCCTGCAAGGATAACGTGCCGCAACTGCATTGGAAACTTTCCCAGACAAATACGAATAATTTCTGCAGGTCCATAAGGATCGACAAGATGTTCATTCGCCTGCAGCATGTGCTCGAACATCTGCACAGGGCCGGAGAATTTTGACCTGTTTAACTCTGGTAGCATAATGAGTCCGTGTTTTACACGACTTTGCGCTGCCACTGACCAATATATCGACAGGAAGTGTTGACGAAACTCCCCAACAGTGTAGCAATTGCGTGCAATTGACCTCATCCGCGCCGCTGGCTCACCTTCGATGTAGCCGCACATACACTCTATTTTGTGCGCACTGGGCCACGTAGGAGGGAGGGAGAATTCGAACTGCTGTAACCAGGCCCGCGGGTGAATCCCCGTAGCCGAGTTATGGAAGACTTCAAACTTCCTCACGGTCAGAAAATGTTTAAAGTCAAATTCGTGAGTTTCCCTTGGCGAACGTTCCTGAGGGGATCCGCGCCGTTCCCACCTGGTACGAGATCCGTGATCATGACGATGATCAAATTCGCCATCGTTCCCGGAATCATCGTCGGAATAATGGCCCTTTCGTTCATTCCTTTCAACTTCATGGGCCTTTAACCCTTTTAGGTGAAGTTCTAAGCGGGCCATGCGCTCACATATTCCCTCGGTAACCCCTCTTTGTTGTATTTTTATTTCACACTGTCCACGCGGACATTTCGTTATCGACCGTATTTCGTCTGCATCCGCTGATGACGAGGTAATCGTTTCCCTATTATTGTCAGACTTACGCGCCACTGCGTCTGAGATCCTGGCTATTTCTTCTCGCATCTCTCGGTGGGCCGTGTCTTGTTTTGTTTGCGTAACCCCTTGCTCTCGCTCGAGAGCTATTACCGCCTGGCTGAGGGTTTCTACCTGCGCGCTAAGGTGGACCGGGCACTTACCCGCAGTGTCCTCTATTCGGGACACAAGAGCCGCGTGGTCACTCTGGCATTGTTCTGCTAACGTGCGGAGATCCCTGGCGGAATTTCGTCCTACTCGGGACTCAAGAGCCACTTGTTCACTCTATCATTGTTCTGCTAGTATACGTATATTCCCAGCGAACCTTTGTTCTTGCTCCATCACCTGCTTGCTAATGACTTGTTGCCCCTCTTCTAAGGCGGAGATGCATTGGTCAATGATCGCCAGTTTCTCCCCAACACCCTGTACTATTTCACTACTCAATCTTTTATTTGCTTTCTCGATATCCCTTTTATTACTGTCTAGTAATTGTCGTAGCATAGCCTGTAATGAATTTGCATCTATCAAATGATTCGAAATCACTACGGCGGGCTCAGGATGGACAACACTTGTACTTGCGTTTTCTGCGTTTCGTTCCAGGTCGGACTCGACGTTCTGATCTCGTCCTTGTTCAGAGTTGTTGTCTGACTGGTTTTTCCGATCGCGGCTCCCTGAACAGCTACGCGTCTCCATCATAAGGATAGTTACTCCGTGCTCCAAAATACAAGAATAGTACCAAAGTCTCCTAATGGACTCACAGTCCCCACAATGCAGCCAAGATTTACTATATTACACCGATACACGACACAGGACAAGAATCGACCCACACTTGTAACACAATGGAATACCGAATCACAATGTCTATACAGTAATACATAAACAAAATAAAACATGGAAGAAAATGCACACCTATATCCTAAATTCAAATAAATTCTGTGTTGCAGAAAGACAATATACCAATTAGCACATCCAACCGAAAATGACTAATCCTCACTGCGCATCAGAAGATCTCTGGTTTACCGTAATCCGTGAGCAGGGTAGGCCATGTGTAAGTAGCGTGAATAAAAGGACGCTATGTGCAAGAAGCATGAAGCGCCCTTTGAATGTATCCTGATAGCTAAAAGAGCCACGCGCACTTTGAATAAGAAAATGCTACTTGACACTGAAATCAATATAAAAGATAGGGTCGCCACCAACTCTAGCCACACGACAAAAAGAGGTAGCACTGAGTCGGAAAATTACTTAATTTATTAATAAGAAAAACTCACAAAAGAACATTCATTGTAAAGTCATTGATAAAGAATGGGATGTAGTTATTAATATGATCCAGGCATTCTTCCCGTGAATCAAATATTGAGTAAAGTAAATAGGACGTGAACACCATGCGTAAGTGCAGCCTGCAGCAAGATTCGTGAAAACACGATCCCTTCCAGAGCATTTGTTTCAGATAAAAAAAGGGACACTAATCACTACACCTGTGCACATGGAAACGCTATAGGTGGGCCAATAAGGAAAACTACAAGGTAAATGGCGAAGGTAACGGCGACGTAACATCGGTACACAAGATAAGATTGAAGGCAAAATTATTTATTCCTTAAAACATTGATGTAGTGCATCTATAGCCTGCTGTTGCATGCTAACTATGTACAATTGCTTGTGAAATACGACACGTTTCATAACAGACTCGCGGGCCCACTCGGTCCGCGGAGACAATTTCTATGGACCATAGCCACATTTTAATCACATGAGACAAAGAAAATTCACAAATACACAAAAATTACCAAGATCCGGAAAAGATTAGAAGCATACACACACAATTGTAGGCACATAAACATTCACACTGAACCGAGGGCAATTCAACATATGCAACTCCATTGTGCTGCGTTCCTCTCACGGATCAAAGTCAAGACTGCAATGGGAATCAAACTGAAAGTTTACAAAAGCCTTGCATTCCCTGCTGCAACCCAGCAAATAAATCTTTATAAGACGAAACTCGAGACCAAAAGCTAAAAGCTCCCCTCTCTATGTGACAACGCGCCACGCGGTCAGTCCAACTCACCCTTCTTCGACTGGAGCACAGCTGTGTACGCTTCCCGTACCGGCGGCAGACTGCCTCCCGCTTCTCCAGCCTCTTCCACGCTCCGCGTGGACCGGAAAACCCCAGGATGCCATTTCCGCCACCAACCTAACGCAGGTGGATTTCTCCCAAGCAGCGGAAACCTCTTTGCCGACCACTACGAGCGTTGGCAATGAAAGGTGGCTACAGGACCCTTTCAAGATCAAACAAAACAAAATACGCCAGTGATAGCGAATTTTAATCATACAAACTGAACACCTTGAAATGCCTGGCTATGTATTTATTCTAGTGTTCTTTTAGCCCACTCCTCCTCCACTTCTGTGTCCACTTTCTCTGTACCTATCTCCGTCCGTCTCAGATTCCTACCCCCCCCCCCTTTTTCAACGCATCTCCTCCTTCCCCCTCTTACTCCTCACATTATTCACCCCCTCACTCTTTCCGTTTCCTCCCGCTTCTCTTTTCACCCATCTCCCACGCCCTCAATCTCATCCTCTCCGTTTGTCTGCCCTTCTCGTCCTCTAATTGTGTCCTGGTACTCCTTACCCCTCACTGTTTCTCCATCTCCTTTACATCCACCCTTCTCTCTCCGTGAGCACTCCTCAAAAGAGTTGGTGATTCATAGGCCCACAATATTTTTTTCAAGATAATACACTCCTGGAAATGGAAAAAAGAACACATTGACACCGGTGTGTCAGACCCACCATACTTGCTCCGGACACTGCGAGAGGGCTGTACAAGCAATGATCACACGCACGGCACAGCGGACACACCAGGAACCGCGGTGTTGGCCGTCGAATGGCGCTAGCTGCGCAGCATTTGTGCACCGCCGCCGTCAGTGTCAGCCAGTTTGCCGTGGCATACGGAGCTCCATCGCAGTCTTTAACACTGGTAGCATGCCGCGACAGCGTGGACGTGAACCGTATGTGCAGTTGACGGACTTTGAGCGAGGGCGTATAGTGGGCATGCGGGAGGCCGGGTGGACGTACCGCCGAATTGCTCAACACGTGGGGCGTGACGTCTCCACAGTACATCGATGTTGTCGCCAGTGGTCGGCGGAAGGTGCACGTGCCCGTCGACCTGGGACCGGACCGCAGCGACGCACGGATGCACGCCAAGACCGTAGGATCCTACGCAGTGCCGTAGGGGACCGCACCGCCACTTCCCAGCAAATTAGGGACACTGTTGCTCCTGGGGTATCGGCGAGGACCATTCGCAACCGTCTCCATGAAGCTGGGCTACGGTCCCGCACACCGTTAGGCCGTCTTCCGCTCACGCCCCAACATCGTGCAGCCCGCCTCCAGTGGTGTCGCGACAGGCGTGAATGGAGGGACGAATGGAGACGTGTCGTCTTCAGCGATGAGAGTCGCTTCTGCCTTGGTGCCAATGATGGTCGTATGTGTGTTTGGCGCCGTGCAGGTGAGCGCCACAATCAGGACTGCATACGACCGAGGCACACAGGGCCAACACCCGGCATCATGGTGTGGGGAGCGATCTCCTACACTGGCCGTACACCACTGGTGATCGTCGAGGGGACACTGAATAGTGCACGGTACATCCAAACCGTCATCGAACCCATAGTTCTACCATTCCTAGACCGGCAAGGGAACTTGCTGTTCCAACAGGACAATGCACGTCCGCATGTATCCCGTGCCACCCAACGTGCTCTAGAAGGTGTAAGTCAACTACCCTGGCCAGCAAGATCTCCGGATCTGTAGCCCATTGAGCATGTTTTGGACTGGATGAAGCGTCGTCTCACGCGGTCTGCACGTCCAGCACGAACGCTGGTCCAACTGAGGCGCCAGGTGGAAATGGCATGGCAAGCCGTTCCACAGGACTACATCCAGCATCTCTACGATCGTCTCCATGGGAGAATAGCAGCCTGCATTGCTGCGAAAGGTGGATATACACTGTACTAGTGCCGACATTGTGCATGCTCTGTTGCCTCTGTCTATGTGCCTGTGGTTCTGTCAGTGTGATCATGTGATGTATCTGACCCCAGGAATGTGTCAATGAAGTTTCCCCTTCCTGGGACAATGAATTCACGGTGTTCTTATTTCAATTTCCAGGAGTGTACATAAGTAACATGTGTACCAAGTTTGGTTGACATTGGATTTAGGAGCAGTTTTTACTTTCAGCTTGTGTCACATGCTTTTCTAATATATTTAACATATTTCATACAAATTGGTACCCGAATTTGACTTGTACCCCTAGTTAATTTCAACCCGGAGTTTCCTTTTCACGAAGTTCAATGTTTTGACATCTTATCTTCTGAAGAATGAGTCGTACTGTGATATAATGTTCCAGATTCATTCAACGGTATTTTGCGCACTGTCCGCAAAGTCTGTTGGGAGTAGAGTTGGTTCTATGGTAGCAATAAACTAAAACGTCATGCTTTTCACGCACGTCAGTGTATATGACGTCATATTTACAAACTATGTGCCGTACATTGGTATATTTTGCAAGTGCAGTCGGTGGTATGTGAATACTGTACGCGATATGTGTCACGAATAGAGTTTCTATCAAAAAAAGCCATAAATTGAAATGTAATTCTTGATGCAGCTGTTTTACTGCACTACATGAAAATGCAGTAAGGGATAAACATTGAAATTACGTATAGAGTTTGTTCCAAGTGTTTAAGTGCTCTCACTCTTAAATGTTGAATGAATAAATTCCAGATATTTGTCAGTCGTGGGCTACACTACTTTTTCACCTGCACCCCCACCTCTCTGATTGGTAGGTGGTTCTTACACAACACAGCGCTTCTTTCCAGACAGTGCGATGTTTGAATCAAATCGATCCAGTGGTTTAATAGTGGATGTGGAATATAGGCAACGATACAATTATCCGTTTTTATAAAATATATGGATTAATTCGGCACACAAGGACAGGTTATTTCATTCTGTACCAAGGAAATGTACTGTACGTGGTCACTAGGTGCGCTGCTCGTCTAATTACACTGAGAACTTAAAATTAAATGTGATTCAATTACTTAGCTTCACAGCAACTAATGAGTGACTTCCGGACAGAAATGTTCATTAAATTACTGTCATATGGATAGCACACACACACACAAACACAAACACACATATCTGCATGCCCATAAGTGTGTGTACGTGTATGTGTATGTGTCGGTTTCCTTGCACCGAAAAGTGTCTACTCTAAAATGCAAATGTCTAAACTTGACAACCAGCTCAGAACACTCGGAGTCACCTGGTGCCGAGTCATCAGATCGCCATGGAATACCGCAAGTGCTCACTCATTAACTACGATTTCATAGTTTCCTCCTTTGCTCCGCATTCGGCACCGACGGTTTAGAGGAAACCCCACTTCGTCAAAGCGTAACCACATCTCCATTAACCCGGCCTATTGCCATTCATCTTCGATCAAATTTGGCACGGTAGTTTAAATCATCAACTTTTTTCGTTTGGTCTTGAGGTAGCTGAGCGTTGTTGAGTGTACGTACATTCGTTCCTGCGTTGGCGCACCCGAATGTCACGTCGAAGGAGCTGATACCTTCTGAATCAGCCTAGTGTGGTTCAGGTCATTTGACAGGGATTGTTGGTGGATCTTGTAGCGCTTCGTACATGGGAGAGCAGGTTTACCTTAGCTGCTTTCCTCTTAGATATTTCGGAGGAATGTAAGATAAGACAGCGAATACGGAATGGAAGCAATAGGTTTGTGTAAACAAGTGATAACTGGTGAGCGAAGGAAACGGGAATAAAACCACTGGGAAAGCTATTCACACTGGGTAGAGGGCAGTTTTAGTTTCTCTTTATTTGACCCGCAAAAGTTTACAAACAATGGGAAGACCGCCATTTGTATTTCAAAGGGAATACAGTGACTGATTAGTTTTAGAGTAATTTAATTATCTGGCACAATCGCATTTATTCCTAACGAAGTAACCGCTTTCGGTCGACATCGGCCTCCAGTGATACTAAAATATAGGCTGTGCTTCCGTTCCACGACTGCGGAAACCATGTTGTCAATGGTGGCACGTAACCACGCACTGTATTTTATGACCTGAGCGTTGCAAATATCAGCCGAAACAGGTTATTTTGTTAGATATAAATGTGATTGTGCAGATGATTTTATTATTCTAATTCTAAAAACAAGTCCAGCTTGTATGGTAGACTGCATCCTGGTTCATATGAGTCGTCAATAAAGTGACTGAATACATCACGTGTGAAAGAAACGTCGGAAGCAGACTGAAGTTTACGCAGAAAATTTTAAGAGACATGTGTTCCCAACTTGCAAGGGCACAATGCGACCCCATCGATTAAAGCAGCATGTGGACTTGCCTAGACATTCGTCCGGTCAGCTCCTAAATTTCACCGCAAGAGTTAGAAAGCAGAAGCTGCATATTTCAATCACGTTTCTGCCAAGGCCTGGTTTCCCACCACACCAAAAGCCCTGAAAAAGTTTTACGTAGCCCAGCCACAGGTCAGCTCAGAGAACTCACACAGTTCTGCCACTGATCGCCACGTGCACACATCTCTGGTTATTTCATTGCTTATACGAACTCACGGTAAGGTGTAAATGCGATAGCCACATTGACTGTGGTAGTAAACAGAATTTATGACATCGGAATGTAGTATCAAGATTTACTTAAGACTATTCTACTACATTTACCAAAAAAGTACTATACAAAAGAATACAAAGAATATAAGATAATTAGTTTTATCTGTCCAGTAACAAAGGCTATAACGAGAGTCATCCTACAGAGAATCGAAAGGAAAATTGGGGAAAATAACGGGGACAACCAGGTATGGTTCAACAAGGGTAAAAGAACAAGAGGCGCCATAGGTTGTATGAGGATGATAAGATAAAGAATGACAGAAATGAACAAGGTGATGTACATTTGCATTGTCGACTGGAAGAAGACACGGCTGATATTTTTAAAAGAAGTGGAAGGTGGAAGGATGGAAGGTTAATATAGGAGACGTGTACAGAGCAAAAGGTGATAGTGTAGGCAATCTGGTGTCGGAATAGATGTGCACTGAAAGAGTTGTAAGGCAAAGATGCTCACTGTCACCGAAGCTATTCAACATATGTGGAGAAAAACTTTTAGGTAGGGCCATAGAGGATACAAGAGGCATTGTAATTAGAAGAGAAAGGAGAATGACTATAAAATAAGCGGATGGACCAGCAGTGCTGGCGGAATGCAAAGAGAAGCTACAGAAAATGTTGAACAGTATTGCAGGAAGGAGCTAAGAGTATAGGATGAAGATAAATACTGGAAAGAGGAAGTGCTGAGAACAGGCATGAAGGAAGCTCCAGTAAACGTATTCTCAGAGAGAAAGAAGAGGGAACAAGTAAGAGTCTTTCTACATGTGAAAGTTTTTTATCATGGAACTGAAGTTATACGGACGAAATGAGGACGAAAATATCCATAGGAAAGAGAGCCTTTTGTAAAAGTGAAGCAGTTAGTAACATCTAGAGGATGAAGAAAGAATTTGCTCAATTTTGTGTCTGGATTGTAGTGTATACAGCAGTGAATCACAGATGGTTAAAAAGAAAGAAAAAATATTAGAAAGTTTCGAAATGTAGCTATGGAGAGGAATTCTGAAACCGACTTTAGAATGAGGAAGTTTTGAAGAAAATAGGTGATGAAGGAAATTTAATCGAAGGAATCTGAAAAGAATGCATAGCAGTTGCCTGCAACAAAGAATTACATAGGAAAAAGTGGAAGGAATTAGAGGAAGAGGTAGGAAGAGAACAGGAATGACAGATGACATTTGAAGATGACGGACGTAGAAACAGATGATGCTCAGTACAGATTTGTAATCTGAAACATCACAGGTACTCTAGAGAAATCGGATAAGAAGCAGCACACTAGCTTACTGCACAAGAAGCTGATCAAGACTAATCGAATTCGCGCGGCAGAGTAACAACCTTTGGCTGGTACACGGATCAGCCTGACGGTGTGTCTTAGGTGGTTTCCACGCTCGGTTAGGCGAATGATATGCTGGTCCCCAATTCCGTATCACATGATGTAACACATAAGCTGTTCAAATATGATAACATACAGAACAAAGTTTACGCGATTCTCAGACAAATGTGCACATTGCTTAGCTCCCTTATGTTACTGTGACAACTGTGGCATCAGGAAGAGCAGTCGTTCACAGAGTTAAATAATAAAAAAAAAAAAATACTAAGTCGTCGAATAGGGGACTCCATAGTACATGGCAATAAATGCTGGGGAAGTACGAGAAAAATAGAAGCTGTTCAGTTTGAAAGGGTACAGTACCGCCCGACACTGAAAATAGGTACACCATACTTCATTATTTTTGTCAGAACAACACTTTTTTTTGTAAAATAACTCAATTTCAATTAATACAGCGAAGCTGGATACCAGTGTGGGAAAGAATGACAATTTATTTATTTAATTGATCACATGTGCACTCCCACAAAATAAATCCCTACATCCAGTTTGGTGAGATCTGTGAAATGAATGAATGTATGGTCGTCTGCTAACCGCAGATAGTGAATGTGAATATATGATCATCTTTGAGACGATCCTTTGGCCACCTTTGGTGGGACCGAAGAGATGAAATTTACCTGAGCTTTGGGCGCCTGAAATGTGGCTGACCAATACAGTAGCAAGGTGCTCCCCCACTTCAGCAAAGGTGCGAGAGGACCTGAAGAACGACCATGTTTCGGCACTCTGCCGCTGGATCTTGTGCAGTTAAGACCTGTTTTAGTTGTGCTCCGTAAAGACAAAAGAGTGGAGACATGGTATGCATGTGGAATATTTAAGAGTAGTTTGAAATAATAATTTCTCCATTTCATGAACTTTTGTGGGGAGAATTAAATGTCAGGCAGGTAATATTAATGGGATTGTAGTAATCTATGGAAGTGACCAACGGTCACAATGAAACCACGTGTAGCAATAAGTTGAAATACTTCCGTGTGCTTAAGTTAAGCTGAATTACTAGCATGTGTACAATAAGTTGAAATATTTAAGAAATAGCGTGTGTACCATAAGTTGAAATATTTAAGAAATGGCGTGTGCAGGACTTGAAATTAGAGACGAGTACTTCCACGTGGTGAGTACTGTGTGAGTCTCAATCTGTGTATGAGACAAAGGATAAAGAGAAGTACTCGTCCATGGTATCAGTTGAGGACTCGCGTGTGTGATGAATATGTTCTTAATATTACTTTGCGTGATATGATTCCGTGTGACGCTGGATTCAAACTCTGAGAGAGAAGCAAGGTGAGTTGGCCGTCTATCCAGCAACGCCACTTGGCTTGCATTGCACAGGAAGACGTGCATATATCTCTAGAGTTCATAGTAGGAAAGTAGCATTACAAAGTGGGGCAGTGTCGTGCGAAACTGGGATAAATACTAATTGAAGTGGGAAAGCTGAAAGTGATAGTGTTGTGACTATTTAGTGTATTGTTTTCCATGTTGTAGTGTGATGTATGTCATGTAATTTGGGTATGTGTGGTTTGTATGGGAGAGTAGCAAGGTAGCTTCAAAAGATTAGTGGGTTATGCGTGTTCCTTTTGTACTGCTCGGTCTGGAGGAAAGTTTCGTGATGATGATTGTGAGAGTCGAAGTGTGAGATATAATAAAAGATCCACCATCCTATCCAGAGAGTGCACTGTAGCGTTAAATAATTACGAGACCATAAGGTAGAGAATCACCAATGTTAAGCCATGCCCACTGAGCGGAATTTCCCATGTGTTATTGTTGTAGGTTATAGAATTTGTGTGTTTAGGTTATAGAATTTATCGGAATAAATAAGTTAGTGAAAAGAAAAAGATTGGTGGACTTTTCCTTCGAGTTGTATGTTGTCATGATGTCCCGAATTTATAATGTGTGCGCCATTCATATTGAGTGCGGTGGCCACGTGTTGATAAAAGCCGTTAAATAAAAGACAAAAAGAAAATGTGGTATTGCCAGTGCGTAGTGAACAGTCAGAGTTCTGTAAATTACTGATAGTCAGATATGCGTTTCCGTTGCGTATTATTCATACAGGAGGATAATTTGTAACTTAATTGTACGAGAGTTCATGTTTCTTGATAAATAAGAATGAATCCACTCGCTTGGCAGACCACTCATCTTGCAGGCCTGACTGCTTGATGCCACAGTATGAGCAAGGCATGTGGGTGCCTCTCAAGTTGTTCTTATAAGCTTACTCTCTGTACGCACCCACAGAACGTTAGTCTTCTTTTCCTAATTTAGTCCGTAATTATTTCTGCACAATTGTATACTTTTGTATTACATGTTACTTTAAATGTGTTTACTTTTTGTATCACTCTTTCTTTCCATTTCCCTCATTTCTTTATTTTCCTTTATTGATTTTTTGCTCAGTGTTTCTGTTGCATATCGGCATTATGGCCAACTCAATCTTTCGTAGTGGGGAGTTTTTGAACATTTGCTTTCTAGACAATTTTTTGTTATGTACGAGTTTTGTTAAGTAGATTGCTAAGTCCATCTTCGTTAATCGTATTCTGGTAGCATTCTTTCTCTTCCATTGGTCCGAATACCGTCTCCTATATATCAAAATTTGCTTGTTCTTCATGTACCCATACTAGGTGCTTAATTTTGATGATGCAATAGTGAATTTTACCATTGTATTTCTCAGACATTTGTAACAATCATGCTGCTGAATTAATTACTCTTACTTATTTTAATTTTATCTCTACGACCGTGGAGGTATGTATGGTCTATGCAACTAAATGAAGGCAGTTTGTTTATTACCATACGCATTTCGCTCTTATTATCTGGGAAGCATCATCAGTAGCAGGAAATACATTTTTTGTATACATACAATAAACATATTACATGATGGATATAATATGCTGCTATATTACATTTTGTCGTGTTTTTCTCTTCCTTTTTAGGCTAGAAATAACTTCTGTAGCACAAGTTGCGTATTGTGAATTTATCGTTCGGTGTTACTTACGATTTCCAGCTGTGTTAACACATGTGTGTGGTCCTGGAGAAGTATTTGTTAGTTTTCGTACTCCAGTTGGCCGATTTCTGCCGTTCCACATTTGTCACATCGCATGTTTCACTTTCAATTTGCATTTGGTGATCAACATACGTGCGGTTTTTGGTACGTAGCGTTGCCAACTGTTGTTGTGTGTTTGTCTGTCTTTTGTTTGTGTTGTGTTTCATGTTTTCATTTGTTCTCTCTCTCTCTCTCTCTCTCTCTCTCTCTGTGTGTGTGTGTGTGTGTGTGTGTGTGTATGTGTGTGTGTGCGCCCGGGGGTTGGGGGGGGGGCGTGTGGGTGTATTCTGCTGTGAGTAAATGTGATTTTTTTAAAATAAATATGAGGTTACGTGTGTGTATGTATTTTTCTGTGTGTACTGTAATTTTTTATAGTAAATATATGTGTGTGTGTGGTTTGCTGTGTGTAAACGTATTATTATTATTTTTAATAAATATGACTTCATGTCTCTGTATGTGTGTGTGTGGGGGGGTGGGGGAGTGGGGGGGTGGGGGTGGGGGGTGGGGGGTGGGGGTGTTGGGGGGGGAGGTGAGGGTGGGGATATTAATTAATTAATTATCCCGATTACATTTCGGTTTGTTATAGTTTTGGTAGCTGCCATGATCAGAGAGGAGGAGGAGGAGATGAGTGTTTAACGTCCCGTCGACAACGAGGTCATTAGAGACGGAGCGCGAGCTCGGGCGAGGGAAGGATGGGGAAGGAAATCGGCCGTGCCCTTTCAAAGAAACCATCTCGGCATTTGCCTGAAGCGATTTAGGGAAATCACGGAAAACCTAAATCAGGATGGCCGGAGACGGGATTGAACCGTCCATGATCAGAGAGTTATGGTTTATATGGATTTGGTCGTTGAATACCCTTTCTTCCATTGAAATGGCTCATTGTATGTGACAGTTCTCTTGCAATGTCAGGAGCTTTCTGTTGTGATTATTCACTCTGATAACTGTTATGTCACATTCCATGTTGGATGGTTGTTGTCCATGTTTTATAAGGTATTTAGCGAAGGTAGAATGGCTATCTTCATGTTTTAAATTTCTTATGTGTTCTTTATATCTAGCTTTGCAGTTCCTGCTTGTCATCCAAAGATGTACTGATTTACATTCTTGGCACTATAGCTGGTATATACCTGATCCTTGGTATTTATCTGGTTTCTCTGTTGTTTGTAAATGTTACTGGAGTGTGTTTCTTGTTCTGTAAGCTCTTTGTAATCCCTGTTTCCGTAGTATTTTTGCTATCTTGTGTGTTGCTTTTGTGATTGTATGTAAGAGTGTACCATGATTTTTGTTATTAATGTCACAGGTGTCATTGTTTTGTGTTTCCATGTGTAATGTAGTGTACGTGGGTTTCTGTGCTCTCTGCATGGCTTGATTTCTCTTTAGCTGTGTTTTAATTTTTTGATTGCGTTATTGTATTATATGGGTGCTGTAATCATTTTTTGTGGTTATGAATTGTACTGTTTGTAATTCTTTGTCATAGTTCTCTTTGCTGAGTGGGATGTTATTTAGTCTGTATAACATGTGTCGTAGGGCAGCTAATTTTTGATTCAGCGGGTTGTTGGATGAAGCAGGTATAATAATGTCTGTGGCTGTTGACTTTCTGAAGATGTCAAATGTGTGTGTATTATTCTCTCTCTTCATTGTTATATCCAAATACATCCAAAGCAATAGCCTTTTGCTACTAAGCGTTGGTTGGCGATTGTTGATTCGGATGGTATTTTTTGGCTGGTTGAACTCTGAAACGGATTCTTCAAAACTGTTGTATAATCACATAATATTAATTTTAGTTTCTGTTATTTTATGTCATTTGTCTGCTGCTTGAGTTTATACAGAACGCCACTTACCTCTCTCTTTCCGAACCTCTTCATAGCAGAGGGGTACTTCCACGAAACGTCTTCAATTATCTGTCGTACATATTCCTTGCCCTGTCTACACCTGCAGTTTTGAACCTGTATAGATCCGTCTAGTGTCAAGAAAACTATTTCCTGGTGTCTCAACACACGTTCTATCAATGTGTCTTCTTATGGCCTCTGTTTTCCACATATTCCTGTCCGAACGACTTCTGCAGAGAAACTCTTCATCCCAGAATGAAAATTTCACTTTTCAGCGGAGTGTGCGCTGATATGAAACTTCCTGGCAGATTAAAACAGTGTGCCGGACCGAGATTCGAACTCGGGACCTTTGCCTTTCGCGGGAAGTGCTTTCGATCTTTTTTAAATTTCAGATTGACTTGGTATTTTCATGAAACTGAGACAACCATAGTCTAATCATGATTTAATATCAGCTGCAAAAAGAAAATCAACAAATTAGTTCAGGGACACACAATTATTAACTTCTAGAGGGGAAGACTAACCCATTATCACACCCTTCTTGTCAGATTTTTATATGCATGTGGAAGAGAAAAAGTGACAAAACAAAGCTACAAGGGAGGGGACTCAAGCTAAGGGGAGAAACAGAGATCACAGGGGAGCTTAACCAACACCCGGACGGTTAAACACAAGAAAAAGCATATTCGCAAAAAGCGTTCGGAATCGCGGCAACTGCTGTTGTCAGATAATGGTGAAAAACGCGGGGATCTGGCTCATTCCCACCTTCAACGACGTAGTGCACATAGTAACCCAAGAGCCAGACAATCGTGTTTGTTTTCGTCTGAGGGAAAGGAAAAAAGGAAATGTCCGGATGTAGGAGAATGTCGTCTGGGAAAGAAGTTTCAGGCCCTCGAGTAAGGGAAAGCTAATTGACGGCGGAAACAGAGCCAATGATCCCGTCTGCAAGCAACAAGCCTGTGAAGTAAGGTGTCAGTCTGATGACATGCCTCGCACTGATCAGTCGGACGAAGGCCAATACCAAAAAGACGATCACCAGTAGGTGTCAGACTGTGGATGGCCTTATACCACGTTGAAGCCATCTCCATCCGAAATACAGGAAGACTAAGATGAGAGCAGACCGTTTTCCGACACGTTAGTGGGGAAGCAAGTAGAACAAAAGAAAGGGAAAATGGTGCCCTACAACAAAGTGACAGGACGCTCGTATTAATATGCGTCATAGAAAGTATGTCAGCACCGATAATTAGAAAATATTCGCTAATGTTCCGCAATTTAGTATTTAATCCGTCCAACATCAACAGGAGGGGTCAGACAGACCGGCCGGAGGCGGGAAAGTAAACGAGAGGTAACTGAATGCAGAGCCCCCCGCGTACAGGTTAAAACATTGCGGCAGGCAAATAAGAGGGATGTCTTCATTTTGATACCGGAAAGAGCGAATCCTCCAAGCTTTCGAGGCCTGGCCACTACTTCGTACCGGGCACGAAAGATATGGCGGCGCCACAGAAATCGACCAGACACCTGTTTCAGTCTGCGGGCCATCATCGCGGGAAGCGGGAAGACCTGCGTAACTTAATATACTTTACTGAATACATAGGTTTCTAAAGCCCGTACCTTGTGAAGGAGGCTAAGCGAACGGCGTTCACGTTCAAGGATCGCCCCATGAACACGACTCGCTACCTCACGCCAATTTAGTATCGTCATTTTGATCGGATTGCGATCCAATAAGATCCCTAAGGTCTTGGCGATTGACGACTTTCGCCTAAGGAATGACGACATTATTGAAGCCTCTCAACAGTAGGAACGTTCATTTACGATCATTATTGCGAGCACCAGCAAGACGACAAAATGAATCCAAGGTATCCTTAAGCCTCGGTATGTCCTCGACATGTCGTACTAAAAACATGACGTCATCGGCGTATGCACGGACCGAAAAAAGTTCCCACAATACAGTCCAGCCACGTAATTGCATGGTGAGGCGGCGAAGTAAGGGCTCTAAGAACAAGACAAAAAGGGACATGGATAAAGGGCTTCCCTGGGGTAAAGGCCGTCTGATCGATATCCTGGGGGGGGGGGGGGGGAGGGTCACCGGTCACAATCACCGAGACCCTGATACCGGTAAAAAGGCGAGTTAAGACCTGTCGAGGTTCATTATTAAATCCGACAGTGGTGAGCGCTCTCGTTAGAAAATCATGGCTGACGCGATCAAGCACTATTTGGAAATCAAGAAAAAGCAAAGCTCCTGGGCAGCGGCCACCGAAATTACATCGCGACATTCGAGAAGTCAGTATCGTGCGTCCAGGCACACAGCTTTGGTGGGTGGCAATAATGGTATCGAGCAGCTTAGAGAGACGGATATTAATTGCTCGAGCGACGATTTTATAATCGAAGTTAAGGAGAGTAATACGACGGAGGGAATCAAAACCTGTGGTTTTCGGAGGAGGAACAGTTTAACTTCCTGAAAAGGAGCAGGAAGTGAGACTCACCGCATCACTTCATTTACCATTGACGTTAAGGTGTCACCAATGAGTGGCCAAAATTAAACATAAAACTCCTCAGGAATACCGCCTAATCCAGGCGACTTGTGGGACTGAGATCCTGTAACAACACCATATATATCGTCCTTGTGAAAGGGACGCAGAAAGGCGTCATTTAATTGAGGAGTGACGACGCGGTGCTGCAAGGATGTAAAGTCGTCGAGAGAGTTTTCAGCCGGGACATGGGTCTCGTACAGATCAGTAAAATAGGTGTAAATAAAGTCGGAAATGTCACGGTGAGAGGTGAACATGCGGACGTCAGCGGTCGTGAGGGAGGCAAGGCACACACGTTTCCAGCGCGCCAGTAAACGCACTAGGCGGTATAGTGGCGTCAATTCGTCTTGTAAAAGGGGACGTGGTTGACATCTCATCCGCAGTCCCTCCATTTGAATGCGTTTTAGCTGACGCAATTTTGCTTTGATGCACTCTATATCAGTAACCCGTAGGGGAGCATGCGTAGCACTATCGTACAGTTGACGTAAGACTGAGTAGTAAAACTCTTGCGTTCGTCGATCGTCTGCCACCTTCGCAGCTACAAAACGCATGAGAGCCCTACGGATTTGTGGTTTAACATGCAGTCTTCACCATGCCCAATAGACGAGTACCGGTCCAAAGTACGAGAACAACGAACCCATACGTCCTCCAGGACGACACCAAGAGAGGTATCCTGCAAATAGGCTATACTGAGCAGCCAGGGAGGACGAAACAATTTAACCGGTTGCCGCTCGTAATTAAACGTGACGGCTACGGCTCAGTGATCAATAAAACAAGCTGGTATCACAGTAACATCCAGAAGCTGCCCACACAAGGAGTCGAAAAGGTGAAAGCGATCGAGGCGACTGCTAGCCGTGGGAGTAAACCCATCTGAGCTACCCAAACATGACACACGATCCGACCTCACAGCTTTAATTCCGCCAGTATCTCGTCTCCAACCTTCCAAACTTCGGTCATACATGGGTAGCTCAGACGGTAGAACACTTACCCGCGAAATGCAAAGGTCCCGAGTAAGCGCTTCAGGCAAATGCCGAGATGGTTCCTTTCAAAGGGCACGGCCGACTTCCTTCCCCGTCCTTCCCTAATTTGATGAGACCGATGACCTCGCTGTCTGGTCTCCTTCCCAAAAACAACCAACCAACCAATCCCGAGTAAGAGTCTCGGTCCGGCACACAGGTTTGATCCGCCAGGACGTTTCAACTCTTTATTACTTATCTCAACAGTCCAGATAATTCTCAGCGCCATTTTGTAACAGCATATGACAAACGTTTCGATAATCATCGTATGCAGTTTCCCCACAATCCTTGACTACCTCCATACAATGCTGCATGCCAGACACATACTCAAAGAAATTTCTTCATTAGCTGTTAAGGCCAATGTGCGATACTACTGGGATTCTTTTCACTAGGAAGGCCTTCATGACCCAATTTTTATTTTGAGCTTATCGGTGCTCTCCTTCCTCCTACTCCTAATTGCTTTCTAATCTCTCTGGTTTACTCTGTGTGTGCTCTTTGGACTATTGATTCCATTCAACAGGTCTTGCAATTCTACCTAACTTTCAATGAGGGTAGCAATGTCATCAACAAATTCTCTCATTGATATATTCCACTTTAAATTCAAATTCAACTCATGAGTTTCTCTTGTACACCCCTCATTGTTTCTAAGACGTACAGGTTGAACCATAGGGTCCTGTCTAATTAGAGCTCTCCGATCTCGGTTCTCATTTTCTTCGTTCCCTCTTGCTTCTTGTGCATATTTTATATTATCCGTATTTTCCTACAGGCTACACATTTCCTGTGAATTTTGATCATGTGCTACCCTTTTGCGCTTAGTCTGTTGTCTTTTGTCTTAATTTTCCATAAATCTTGCTTCAATTATCAATCACTATGTCAGGACTGCTTGCTCGTGTCCATCTTCATCAAAGTCAAATCCAGAAGCAGATCCAGATCATTCTCTCTCATTCTTCTGTGTATTATTCCTATCACCAATGTGGGTGCATGAGCTGTTAAGCTGACTGTGCGACAGTCCTACAACATACTAGAGTAGCATTTGTTTCATATACGTATGCACTTCAGTCGTGCGTAATAGGTGGAACATTGTGGACCTCTTGGCTACTTCCGTCTGTTGTGCCATAACAAGAGCCAGGTTTGTTGGATAATTAAACTTTAAAAAGGTCCGAACTTAAGAAGATTGTGACTGATTCCAGAGACGTATAACCAATCTCGTGATCAAAGCACCTCATAACTTTTCATCCATTTAACGGCATTAATTATTTTTATTCTTTGTGATCAGTCTTTGCGACATACGATCATCACCTACACTACCTGTGGATAAATACAGGTGTTCGAAGGCAAGTGTCATATATTCCAAACTGACGCAGTATTGTCCAAATCAGCAAGGTAAGTAGGGCGGCATGTGATTTTATCGGATCATGACGTCTTTCTCTGTTAAGCACACTCTCTTTCAAATACACCTGCCTCTGTCCGGATTGCGTTACGTGCGTTGGTCACACGCTCGTGTTACGTTCGCACTTTGTCGATGGACTGGGCATACACCGATGACCCTAAATGCCTCCGCAGCCAGAAATCCGGCACATTCGTCTCCGGTGAATGATGCGGACATGATACCGGACCTACTCGGCGAGAATATCGCTTAAGAAACGGTGCGGTATGGTGCCTCGCTGTACACAGTTCTGCAATAGGACTGGTAATCGGTAATACAAAGCACTTGTTAAACTGTTTGGATAAGTGTCTCGCTCAATGAGTCTGTCACCTGCAACTGCTATGCATTAACTGATGCTGAAGCAATCATGACCCCACAAAGCCACGTTTGCAGCAGGAATGGCATCAGCCCTCACGACCGTACCGCCGTAATTTACTGTGCCATCACGTGAGAATGCCGCCTTATTTGTAAATATACGGAGAATGTGAACTGGGGATATTTAACGATCTATATCTCAACATGTTCTTGCTTCCGAACAAGTCATTATTTTCTTCTTTCAGTTTTGAATAATACTAAATCCTGCAAGAATATCTGAAACTTTTTAAAATAGCATGCATCAGTTAACGCCTACATAGTGAGAAAAATCCCGATGGTATATAATTACAGGTTGAGTCAGCTTCCTAAGTATTTGTTAAGTCGGTCAAGATCTCTGTCTGCAGAAGACTCTTTTACAGAATTTCTTTCTGCTGAAACGTCCAAATGAGTGTGCATAAAACTTGTTCCACAGATCTACAACAGACGGACGTTGTCAGTAGCGCCAAATTATCATGTGAATCTGCCCGGCGACTTCTTCTGAAAACTACGCTTCTTTTCCCATCGCTTGGTACCGTCAGTTGCTCCAGCTACCTAGTTACTCCAGCGACCTATAATAAACTGGTAATCGAAGGGGTGCAACTTCTTTGAGTGACTCTGTAGAATGTCCCAGCTTCTCATAGCAAAACGAGCATCCAAATTAAATAAACAGTTTTCTCTGAATGTACGAACCAACTTGCCTTATTACCGTAAGTGAATGGGTTCATTCCACAAGAAGGTGGAAGGGAATGTAAATACGTTGTCAGATGCATGTGAGAAGAATGCTAAGAATAAGTAAATAAAAAAACACCGTTGTTGTATCATCATCACTATTCTCTGACAGTATCAGTAGTTTGTTTTCCACTACTTACTACCATACGTAGGGGGAGACAGAAGTGAAATAGTCCGTAGTAAGAACGTTCATACTGGCTGTGATTCTCGGCTTAGCATTATCATTAACGTGAAGTATTTCGGAACGTGTTATAGTGGTTTACAGGTTCAGGAAAATATTTCACATATGTTTTTTTAGGCGTTGGAAGTCAAGATCTTGCAACATGTGTAGCCGAACTACATCGTCGTCGACTCTATGTGATGATCCTCCCCCCTTTCATATCATTTTAGCACTAACACCCAAACCTCCAGATGTGAAACAGAGTGCTGTGGGACTTAGTCTGCTGCGCGCCGCTCAAGTCACGTGACCAGGGCTGTACAGTGAGCGCTACGCCAGGGCTGTCCAGTGCGCCAAGCGAGGCACAGGGAACACGGGCCCTAGTTTTACTAGGCCCGTGTTGCTCGAAAATCAAACTTATCAGTGGAACTGACGTCACGATAAGGGGCGCGTGACGTCTTATCAGCGCTTCCGCTCCCGAGGCAGCTGCAGGCTCATTCGACTCGAGGCAGCCGCACCGAGCACACACCCATGCCGTACCGCAGGAGAGGATATAGGAGAAGGAGCAGACTACCAGTTTACAAGGCAGTGGACAGCTTCTCGTTTGTTCCAAACAATGTATCTCAAGGGGAGCTACTTACTGGACCGATCACATTTGTTGGATGCAAGATTAACTTTTCATGTACAACCACAGAAACTGTTCCAGGCAATTCATGGTTAACACTTGCCGTAGTACGAGGTGGTGAAAAGCCATTCGAAGGATTGGAGGCCTACTACGACGTTGTGTGTCGATAGAGTATCAAACTGCTATTCTCGGTGGTATTAATGAGAGAAAAGGAAAATAAATAAACTATGTTCGTTGCACCCCCTACGCTTTCCTTTGTTCCTGGATAACGGTATATGGTGGCCAGCAAAAATAACATTGCTACAAACACCGAAATGTCCTTTTACATGTCAGGAATATGTTATCCCTTATAACAATTTCACGCGTAAACTGGTTTTTTTTTTTAAATCGCCCTCAGTGGGCTTCGAACTCGGGAAGTTTAAGACGAGAAGCTGACGCCTTACCCACTCACCTACCACAGCTCTCTGTACCGTTTTATCACATATACGCTTCTCCTATACTCGATTGTGCCGGTGTTCCTTTTGATTATCGTTTATGAATGTTATATTGGACGACAGCACCCAGCACGAACTAAATCGGTGTTTTGGTTGGTACTCTATTGACACAAACGTTTGCTGCCGATCTGAGTCTCTGATATCTGGAGGTTTGGGAGTAAGTATGAGCAATAACGACACAATTTAGATTTTCTAACTTCTATTTGCGTGTTGCCGAGTTTACAACCTTCAGTGTCCTAACTTGGATGCAGTGATATATCAATAACAAGAAAGGCGTAAATGACATATGATTATGTAAACGTGCTTAAGTGTGATGTGCATATAAATTACAAGATCTATGCCTACACAAAAAGAGCTGAAAGACCACAGAATTTCCTCATTCTGCGACGGGAGCAAATTGAGAACTGGTGTAACACGGATAAGGACATACAGTAAACGCAACTAGAACTTATTTTTTGAGTCTCAAATATTTGATGACGATGGATTCGTAATTGAATTATTCAGTGAAAGAAACTGATTAGGGTTACTGCTGCTAGGGTACGTCTAGTACCTCAGGGAGACAACATGAACTCAGGAAATTTGGATGGATATCGATGATAACCAGTTTTACCCTATGGGGCATTACCTTTATTCTTTGCTTTTCAACTCTAAATAAAACAGTGAATGTTTTTAGTAGGCTGAACGGAGGAATTAAGATGATGCAAACTTGATTCTATATCCAAGCTATCGATTAAGGATCCAAAAAGTTGCCAACTGATTAAAGGAATTTCTAAAACCGCGCTCAAATTTTATCCTACTTTGTGATGTACTAGATACGTAGAAACGAAAATTTGCTTTTGACGTCTCGTCGACGTTCGGATCGGACAAAGTTGTACCAATAAACGGATCATAACCTTTTCAGGTGAACCATTCCGGCGCCTGCTCGAAGTGGACTGAGAAAATGAATAAAATTGAGGCGAAAACGTTGAATGAGGATCTCAGCACCTCGAGATGTATCAAACTCCAGCGCGTTAACCACTTCGCCAACACGGCCTTCTCTTCTTTCTCGGCCATAACCCAAAGAATACTTTGTATCTCATTAAGACATCAGATGTGGGCTGCTAGACGCTGCTAGGCATTAGATACATTTGATGTAACGGTTTCCATTCCCTCTTGGGGTCGTTAATCTAACGACACTCTTGTTAGTCCTCTCATATTAGCTCTCAAGTCGACTTTAATCAACTGGGGAGCAGAGGAAGTAAAGTATGGAGTTACACAAAGAAGGCTTATGTAGGACAGCGAACACACACTCACACACACACACACACACACACACACACAGCCTTTACTTTGTTGCATTTTTATTAATATTATTATTACTACATTATTTCGCTTAGGTTTACTGAGCCATACTGCAAACTGCGTGGTCCAAATGTCAACTCATATATGCAGAGAAAACATAGTACAAATAATGTATACAATGGTTTTAAATTAATTTGCTGTTTCACATATGTTCAGTAAGTAGAGCTAAGGAATCTTCACATATCAAACGTAGTCAGAAAACATGAAGTAGTATTCAAGAGAGAATGAAATGCATACACACAGAGTATTCACTTATAAGTAACAAGCCATATTTTGTACAACCACACTATTATTTCGTGTAAAGCAAATAAGGGCATTCATGAATTGCACCGAAGGTTGGCTGCCGCATTATAAAATCAATTTCATTCAGTATTTCGGCGATCCAGATGTTCCCCATCCTTATCAGAACCCCTGCTGCTGAGTCCTGTTGAAAACTGATGCCAAGGTTGCAGGTCTTCGTAATATACAGGCCTCTGAGAGACTTTCGATTCTGATTACTCCGGGAAAGCCTAAAATTTCAAACATGAGCTTTATTTATTCTCCTCGGTTCTGAGCTTGGGTTTTGCGAACAAAAATTTTGTATTGGTTGTCAATTAAATGTTCTGGGACCGAATAGAACTGAAATAACAAATTTTACAAAAATTCTTATGAATCATTAAAGTATTAGGGCAAGTAGACTCATATATGCTACATCATTCATCAAACTCGTTTTACATCCTAATAATGACATATTTTCACGGTCTTTAGATATTTTATTTGTAATCTGACAACTGAAATATATAAAAACTTTTTACGTAAGTACCGCAAAATGTTAGTTAAGTATTATGACATAAAATACTATCATAAAATTGTTCACTCCAGCGCCTTCAAAAAGAACGTTGCACGTTGTTATGCACGCCAAGTATATTATATTGATTGCTGCATTAAACTTCAAACAGACACAAATACATGACAATCTTTTGCAACACAGTCATCAAAGCTCTGTAAGCAAGACACGAAATGTTTTAACAGTCGCTCACTTTCCCGACTATAGAAACCCGCTCCTGTCCACGCAGCCATTGTAGAACAGCTGTGTAAATGTCTTCATCGTCGGAAAATTTGTGACTGGTGTGAATCAGTTCCTCGATACCTCCACATTGCCGTCGATGGTAGACGTACAAGTCGATGGCCTCCATTGGCAATCAGCATGACCCTCATCTGTCCGGCTTTGGTCAAACTTTTGGCAGAATTTCACTGTTGCTGAACGCGATATTGAATGTAGTCCATACAGCGTCAGAATTCACGGCTAACCTGTGTGTCAGAAATTATGCCCACAATGATCGCACTGTCCTGCGTAATTCAAACTTGGAGTACGTGTCCAGCTGTCGCGTGATTTCACTCTCACTTATTATCTGTATTACAGGAGAACTGTGTCTGCAAGATACCCAGAGCATGTACTGTCTTCTGACAATGCGTCACACTTGTTGCACAAGCATGGGCCGACATGTGTCACTTATTTTTGCAAGACCCTGTGTCTCTCCCTCTCTCTCTGTCTCTCTCTCTCTCTCTCTCTCTCTCTCTCTCTCTCTTCATCCGAACAGGCTATGAAGGCCCAACGGTACCGACCGGCCGTCGTGTCATCCTAAGCCCACAGGCGTTACTGGATGCGAGTATGGAGGGGCATGGGGTGAGCACACCGCTCTCCCGGCCGTGTGTCAGTTTACAAGACCGGAGCCGCTACTTCTCAGACAAGTAGCTCTTTAGTTTGCCTCACAAGGGCTGAATGCACCCCGCTTGCCAACAGCGCACGGCAGACCGCATGGTCGCCCATCGAAGTGCTAGCCCAGCCAGACAGCGCTTGAGTTCGGTGACCTGACTGGAACCGGTGTCTTCACTGCAGCAAGGTCGTTGACTCTATTTATTATGGAAGTGAAAAAATAGTTCCTTCTTTCTCTTTCTCTGAAACGAAAACGTATTTTACATTTAGTGCACAACACAAATGTGATATGAAGAACATCATTACACCAGAGGTTAACACTCTCCAGTATGCAGATGATTTATGCATTTTTCTACACTTAAAGGCCAAATCTCTATGCCTGACTTCAGACAGGTATCCTTAAAACCAGGCAGCGCAATCAGAATCAACTTTTACAAGTTTTATTCGACATCTCAGGTAGATGTACTATATGAAACATCCTTAATGTTCCGTTGGCATAGGCTTTGGTGTTCTGGTGCGTTGCCTCACTGGAAATGCGTAATCTTTGTGATCATATTCCGCCTTCTCTTCTTCGCTCTCTTCTACGTCTAGTATTCTCTGCTGCGAATGTGCCGAATGGAGACATAGCGCTACACCTATAAACAGCATCGCTGTGTTGCTTTGAGGAAATAAATGATCTCTTTCTCTATAGCGCAGGGTTTATTAACATTTTGAAGCATTTTCTATATTCAATGCAGTCCAAAAGTACATAAATTACCTCTATTTATTAAAAACATGCTAACGCTGCGCTAAACATGTTTCTTCAGTCAACCTACTGGGAGCTTGCAGAAACGAAAGTACGCTATGAACAGAAAGCACGTGGTGTGAAGTACAAGCCACAATCGAGGACAGCTAATTTACTTACTTTTCTGAGCTAGAAGAAAATAAAATTAGTATGTAGCGTAAAGGCATCAGAAGGAGTGGGGAGGATATTGGAGGATTACTATGATATAACAAAACATGAGCACTTGTTGGAATGGGAATCTTCAATTTCACAAGGTTTTGCACTAAAGAGATTTGATGTATTTCCAAGTACTTGTAGGTAAACAGATGGTCACTTGCGTCTCCTTCTTTCTTGTGTGTTCTGACACTCGTTGAAACGGTTATCCCTGACACCTAGCAAATGTAAGTGGTTAGGATGAACTTATGGTTCATAGGAATAAGTGCCATGATAGTTTTCAGCTTCCTGCTAGGCTGAAAGTCTCGAAGACAGAAGAACCTTCTAATTACTGGCTGGATCGCAGTGTCGCCCACAGCTGGAAATCTGAGGATAGTAGAACGACGTTCATCGCACATCCAGAATCATTGGAATTCGTCGCCAGCTATGAGACTAAGTCTCCTAAGCCAGTAATACACGATCTGGGGCCCGTTGGAATGAAATTCTCATGCCTTTTCGTTTATTTCTCAATGCTTATAGTAAAATTTCAAATACCTGAATATTCATCTTACTGTTACGCTCTAGTCTGAATAGAATGGAACACGCTTTTTGATTGCTAGACTACAGCAGTTTCTGGAGCCTCACATAAATACCTAATGTCAGAGCCTTTCGAATCGCAGCCGCTTCTGCAGTAAAATATGAACAAGGTGGCGGCAGACGAAGTTCTTAGGAATACTTCAGCTGCGGGAGAAGTAATACGCAACTTTCTGCTGAAGTCTCATGAAATTAAAAGCAATCAATATAAAAGTGAACAAAGTGCGTCAGTAAAGTTTAAAGTAGGCAATGAAACTGGAACTCATTGTGCCAAAGTAATTTTTCATCGTACTGTAAATAGTGATTACCGTGATATTACGTCTGATACCGGAATTGATTTCTAAGTTGGTCTATGGATTTATCTGTTTGAACCTAACTGTAGATACTGAGCCTAGTGCTTTCACTGGCAGAGGGCAAACACTCCTCATTTCCAACGCAGACCTTGTGTGCAGAAGACACCCTCATTTGTCACAGGAGCATGATTAATCTGTATTGGGCTGCTGCCCTACTTGGCTTTTAAAATATCTCTCCAAGTACTGACGTCGTCTTGCAGCAGGGCTTCAACAACTTCTCCTAGTAAGACATTCTTGTAAGTTGATCGCAGTTCTGCAAGGCCCACAAGCCTGCACCCGAATTCTACAAATAAACTGATGAAGTGCACCTTTCGCAACGGTATGGTACAACGATCATTCTAATCGATGATGCAGCGGACGAAGACAGACTTACAGTGGTCACACCGTCAAGTTCCAGCTGCAGGTCTGATTTCGTTAATGTTGCTTCTTTTCGTGGTTACAAAGTGGGCTGATGACAACTAGAGAAACTGTTAGGTCGTTGGCAGTCATACAGTCATTGAAGGTGTACATGGTATAATTGAATTCTCTAATTACTACTGTAAATGATGAAAGTCTATATGTGGTGAATGCAGCTTGCCGCTAACTCGGTGTAATATGTTGTCTGTACAGAAGTGTATCTGTCGCCTTTATCGCTCTTTCACTCTCACACAGAAATGTTCTTTATCTGTATACAGTTTAAACTATATTAATTACTTGAAATCAGCCTAGTAGAATCTCTGGTGGAGCCTTTCGTCTTAATATTCAGCGGCTGGCTTGCTAGAAAAGATCTTTGCATTGGTTATTATTATTAAGCGCTGCATTCAGTTGGGAAAATCGATCGTTTGAACCATTCGTTCAGTTTACGACAGATCTAAAATTTCAGATGTGGACGAAGCCTTTTTGGACGATTTCTAAACTCAGAGATTGCAGGCTCTCTTCGTCACAGCTGAAACTTCCCAATTAATTACAGGGCCCAGACAATCATTAATGATTCAGACAGAGAACTCATTCATCATTCACACTAGAATAAAATGTTCACAAACCTTATTTCTGAGGCAAAATTATATTGGTTCATTTCCATACATGTCCTGTTTGGTGTTGGTTCCAAGTCTCTTTCAATTAGTTTGTGTACAGGTTTATCTTTCTCTTTACTATCGCGCTAGCGGCACAAACGATACTCTTTACTAGCTCGCTTTAGCGCGATGAAGGATAAATAAAACTCCTTTAGCAATCTGATAATCTTCAAACGAATACTTCCGAAGCTGTTCCTCTCTCTCTCTCTAACTATAATAACCATGGAGCATACATTTTCGTACCTCTGTTGTTCCAAGGAATAAACGTACTAGAAAAATACCTTGGCTTCGACGAGCTGTCGGCGCACATATTACTAGGAAATCTGATCAGATACTTTTCAAACGTAAATAAATGTGGATGATTTGATTGACCATTATTAATTATTGCGTGATAGAGGATAATTTTCCAGTGGGTAGATTACAATGCCCCTCGCAGCGAGCGAAGTTTGTGAGTTCAATTTTGATTTACCGAACACACTTCGCGAGCTATCTATTAGCGTGGATAACCCGGAAGTGATGATTGTCAGTCCTCCGACTGAATAAGAATATTATTTTTGAGACAGACGAAGAAAAGAAATGTTGAAGACAGAAGAGATGAAGAGACAGGTACCGCGGCTGTATTGCTTTTACGTGCATCTAGGTGTTATGTTTGCTGTGCACAACCAAGGAAGATGATCTTTTATGAACTGATGTCAGGGTCTACCCATTCGGGAACTTTCTTAAGCAGGGAAACCTTGGAAAACCTCTTAAGCTTAGACCCCCAGCCTACGGTACATAGAAGATAGGAAAGCCTATAGAAGAACAAAAATAATTTTGAAATTCATCTCTAAAGGAAAGACAGGGATCAATTTGTATCACAATTTGGAGAAGAGTGGTTTGTGCCTCTAGCAAAAAAAACGTTTTACAATAAATAACGTGAATTCGCGTTTTACAATCTTGCTTCTAGTACAATATCTTGCGGTGCTAAACTCCCCCGGGTCTTGCATGTTCCCGACGTCCACATTTGTAGTCGGTCTTCTACGCGGCCCACTCTGTAGTTGATCTTCTACGCGGCCCACAATGGGAGGATTAGAAGGAACGGGGATACTCGAATTCACATGCAACATTCATTCCAAAAGAATTAGCAATGACCAAAAGGGAAACTCTTCCTGTAAGAGAACTGATTTGGTTGCACCGTCCAAGATTCTCCTTTTTGAAAGCAAAATCCTTATGGCTTCATGGATCCTTTGTGTTACGACATACTTCATGGAATTCAATGATTACTTAATGATGTTGCCAAAAGCATCATCCGATTTTCTCGTTTGAATACTCTTTTTTACTTTGCCTCCCCACTTGTGCTTGTAAGTCCAAAAGTTTTCACAGATTTTCTATCACTGATTTGTTCTTCGTAATTTAAAGGATTCATGTAACTTACTATAGATTTTGGATTCAAATCATCGAATAATGGAAAGTGTAGTTCATTTTATACCAAGACATCATCCATATTTCCTTGATAAGTCATATAATTTAGCTATACTCAAAACATTTTATTTTAAATACATATATTTTTAGGTTTGAGCGCTGAAATGTAAAAGTTATTAGCATTGAGAAATGCGGATTCATCTCTTTCATTTACTCTCTGATTCATACGGTGTTCATCCATGCTCATATATGGAAATGGATCTTTCACAAAAAAATTTTCAAACGAACACGAACCATTAAATTACTACTGAATCTATGAATATTAACTTTCTTTAATCATTCATTAATAAATTAAAAACTCTTAACTTCTAATTATAACACCTATTCCTTTTAAAGTGCACTATGAATCAGTTTATCCTCGCGTTTGGTGCGAGTCTCTTACAAAGCATCTCTGTATCGTCTATATCGATTTTAATTCTCGCGCCGACGTCAACTGTTTTGCGCAGGAAATTATCTTTGCGGCGTTAACCGTCACTCACAATTCACTACCACAACACATTCCTTCACACGTTTACACATCTAAGCGTTCACATGAGATTATATATGAATATTCACTAGGAACCTCTTTAGATTATTCAGCGTCATTTGCGTGAAACATTTCATTTTCTTGAAGTTCAGTCAGATCCTTAATCATTCTTGATGACATTAGCAATGCTAAAGTCTTATATTCACCCCAACACAGGTGAAGCCTATCTCCACTATCTTCTTTACAACACTCGATAATAATAGTTAGTCACTATTTCTATACTCTATGTTACTGATTCACTATTTCAATTTAAAGGTTTCTATCACTACACACAGAGTTTATGGTAATGTTTTTTACGAGCGTTCATTTCCGTCACTCGGAACACCATTACTCACTATCTTCTAATCTTCATTATATTTCTTTAAGTCGTTATGAGAAAATAACCCTTTTATTTTGTTCGATCCCGGGTATGCTATGTCACGACCAACAATGGGGAGAAGTATGGGCTTGTGGAGGGTTCGATCAAACCCCATTTCAACATGCGATCTATTTCTTTTTGAACTTGAGCCTTTAACCTCCAGGGAACAGGATAGAAAGTTCTACAATATGTTTCATGTGGCTTAACGTAGAGATGGCATATGTATCCCTTAATAACTCCTGGCCTCTCATCAAACACGTTTTCATACGCTAATAATAATTCTTTGAGCTGCTGCTTCTGATCTTCAATAATGCAGTCGGATTCATTTAATTTCTCATACACTAATTGACCGAAATCCCCTTTGACTTGGACCTCATTATTTACGTGCTGTTTAGAATTCTGTGCAGTCCTGATTACTTGCACGCTGATCCCACTATTATATTTTCTGGTAAGGCTTTCCTTTTTCAACAAGTCCAACTCAATTTCTTGTTTATTTACATTTAACCAAATTTTTCCTGTTTTAAAATCTATTCTGCATCCGTATTGACGTAGGCTGTCGACTCCGATAATGCAGTCTACCACCAAATTTTTCACAACAAGGAATGTGCTTAATATTGCTACATTTCCTACTTCTACACTAAGTAGTGACTGCACTTTTACATTAGCCGATCTGGCCCCAACGGCGCCTATTATTCTACAATTTTGAACTGGAAAAATTGGTACTCGTCTTATATTTCTGATCTTGTTGAATAGAGCCTCCGAAATAACATTCGTGGTTGCAGCTGTGTCTAAAACCGCCGTTATAGGTACAGTCCCCAAAATGACTTGCACTTCGGCTACTGCCACCTGTTCCTTATCCTCATCTTTGGGTTCTAAGTCCTCGGTCAATTCATCTGCCAGTAATCGTCCATCATTGTACGTTAGCATTGGTACACATATCCTGTTGCCCCTCAACCTATTGTTGACCGCTCCTCCGGGGCACGAGTGGGTCCTTACTAGTTTGTTGGATTTTGATTCGCCTGGTGGTTGACATCATCCGTCACTTCGGTAATCACCGGTTGATTCGTAGATGTCCGTCCCCACTGATGTTGGTTATTTGAGTTTATTCCCCCGGTTGGTTCCACTTTCTATTACCGTTATTGTTCCATGCTTGCGGTCTGAAATTCCTTTCGTTCCCCCATACGGGATTGTATCGTTTCCCATTCCTGTTGTTCCTCGGATAGCCCCTCGCAAGACTATTGCCGGTATTATTGTTGATATTTTGAGGGGTTTCTCCACTATTTATCGATCTCTGTGCGTTCCCTTGCCTACCATTTGGCGGAGGTTCTATCTCCCTATATTGGAATCTATTGTTGCGGGCTTTCTGGTTGTTCTCTTCTATAATGTCTATATGATCTAACGTCGTGAGGAACGACTCCAAGTCTTTATCATTGCCATAAATTAATTGATTCCGTATACTAGTTGGTAGTCTTGCCTTAAGTATGTTTATTATATCTGGCAAAGGCATAGGTCTGTCCCAATATCTAGTTTTATTTATATATTTCTCAAAATACTTCCTAAGGCTTCCTTTCGAAAAAGAGAAAGGCTCTGGGTAGAGCACCTCCTGCCTTAGGCGTTCCTGTACCCCTTCTGACCAGAATTTTGCTAAAAACGCTTTCTCAAAATCGTCATAGGTCGAGCAAACAGACGTCATGTCCGAGGCCCAGATCGCCCCCGAACCTTGTATATACCCAGTAACGAAACTGATCTTCTGCCACTCCGACCAATTTCTGGGTAGCACTCCTCTAAAACTCCTGATAAAAACAATCGGATGGACCCCCCTTTTGTCAGTGTTAAAAATCTGAAATTGCCGATGCTTTATCATTTTTTCTTCGGCATGGCACAGGCTTTCGTAATCTCCGTCCGATAAAACTTCGCGCGAACAACTAGCTCGTGGCAATTTAATATTCGAGTTACTCACACAAGTCGGTATCGTGTGCGAATGTGCAGTAACTGGCTCTATAGTCGCTGGCAACTTCTGCTGCTGGCCGGTATTCATTTGTTCTGAGCCTTGTTGTGAAACGCGTATCGACTCTGCTATCGTTTGTTTCCATTGCTCAAAATCAGCACCTAACTGCTGTCGCACTTCCTCAAGTCCTTTCGCAAACAAATTCTCTTCCTGTTTGCCGCATAGACTCTGGAATGCTGCTTTAACATTTTGCTCAACGTTTTCACACATTAGCCTTTTGTTTTCTAATGTGATTTCGGATAGTTTACCTGTTAATACATTAATTTGGTGGTCTATAACGTCCTGACGTTCTGTCAGATGTTCCACACTTTCCTTTAAGTTCGTCTGCGTACGTGCCAATTCAGGAAGTTGCGCAATTGCACATGACATGACATCTTGCTTCTGTACTAATTGCGGAACCATTTCCACCTGTTCCCGTACGGTGTCTATCTTAATAGCCACATACTCCTTCATTTCTACACGTACGCGGTGAGTAGATTCCTCACATTGAGCTTTAACCAATTCTATTTGTGCAGTTAATTTTCGTTCCGTCTCTTCGGCCTGATCTTTAAGTTCCTTTGTCTTCGCCTCTATCCGCTGCTCTAATTCGGAAAAACTGTCGTGTAACTGCTGCTTAATCTCAGCTTTCAGATTTTCCTGCCCCTCATTAACTGAGGCGAACTTCGCGTTAATGTCGATTTTCAGATTTTCTTGCCCTTCAGTAACTGAGGCTAACTTCGAATTCAAATCATTTTGCCCCTCGGTAACTGAGGCTAACTTCGAATTCAAATCATTTTGCCCCTCGGTAACTGAGGCTAACTTCGCATTAATGTCAATTTTCATATTTTCTTGGCCTTCAGTAACTGAGGCTAATTTCGCGTTTATGTCGATTTTCATATTATTCATGCTCTCGGTTATCATCTGCATCTGTCTCATGATAATTACTAATGGATCTAATCCATGTTGCATACCTGCTGTTACCTCTCCAGCCGTGTCTACAGGGCGTTCTATTACGCTATCTGTAGCGATCGGTTCTACCACACTTCTTACTACATCACTATCATCCGTGCTCACAGCTGAAGGCTGTTGCGTGTTGCTCTGCTCTGTTTGACTCATCTTAAACATTGCCCTAGTTAAAACCATATAAATATTCTACAGTCAATATGAATATATCTCCTTTCACACAATAATACTTCTGTGTGGCTACTTTCTTATAGTACTTATTCAGGTAAATGCAACTAGGGCAGTTCAACCAATCTACATATAGCATGCACACAATTCGAAAATGTTCAAATCTACGTCTACTTCCTCAATACTAGCAAGCTTTATATACAAAATTATAGATCTGGCCTTATTTCTGCGCCCAGCGTGCTGCTTTTCTTTGAAGATCCAACTAATTCGCCTGCGAGTATCTCTTCTCTTTTCCAAGTTAAGTTGTCTCGTCGTAGTTCACATGAAACAGCGAACAAAATTATTTTAACAACGTCCAAAAACGTGTCCTGTCACGGATTGGCCATTATAATTGAATTCTCTAATTACTACTGTAAATGATGAAAGTCTATATGTGGTGAATGCAGCTTGCCGCTAACTCGGTGTAATATGTTGTCTGTACAGAAGTGTATCTGTCGCCTTTATCGCTCTTTCACTCTCACACAGAAATGTTCTTTATCTGTATACAGTTTAAACTATATTAATTACTTAAATCAGCCTAGTAGAATCTCTGGTGGAGCCTTTCGTCTTAATATTCAGCGGCTGGCTTGCTAGAAAAGATCTTTGCATTGGTTATTATTATTAAGCGCTGCATTCAGTTGGGAAAATCGATCGTTTGAACCATTCGTTCAGTTTACGACAGATCTAAAATTTCAGATGTGGACGAAGCCTTTTTGGACGATTTCTAAACTCAGAGATTGCAGGCTCTCTTCGTCACAGCTGAAACTTCCCAATTAATTACAGGGCCCAGACAATCATTAATGATTCAGACAGAGAACTCATTCATCATTCACACTAGAATAAAATGTTCACAAACCTTATTTCTGAGGCAAAATTATATTGGTTCATTTCCATACATGTCCTGTTTGGTGTTGGTTCCAAGTCTCTTTCAATTAGTTTGTGTACAGGTTTATCTTTCTCTTTACTATCGCGCTAGCGGCACAAACGATACTCTTTACTAGCTCGCTTTAGCGCGATGAAGGATAAATAAAACTCCTTTAGCAATCTGATAATCTTCAAACGAATACTTCCGAAGCTGTTCCTCTCTCTCTCTCTAACTATAATAACCATGGAGCATACATTTTCGTACCTCTGTTGTTCCAAGGAATAAACGTACTAGAAAAATACCTTGGCGTCGACGAGCTGTCGGCGCACATATTACTAGGAAATCTGATCAGATACTTTTCAAACGTAAATAAATGTGGATGATTTGATTGACCATTATTAATTATTGCGTGATAGAGGATAATTTTCCAGTGGGTAGATTACAATGGCTCTGCTTGACATTAGGCATAGAGATTTGGTCTTTAAGTGTAGAAGAAAAGCGATAAATCATTTGCATACTGGAGAGATTTAACATCTGGTGTAATGATGTTCTTCATATCTCGTGTGTGTATTAAAAACAGAGTAGTGCGCTGATCTGAGTGTTTAGGGAGTCCTCTTGAGTTTGTACGAGTAATTTTTTTTTTATTCTTACACACATGGTACTGCGCTTTGGAAAGATATGAACACAAAACAAAATAAGTCTTTCAAGAGCTCTTTTAGTAAACGCCGACAGGCCGACAACAGGATAGGTATGTAGGAAGTTGGACTTCCAGGCACCGATTTAGATTAGGGAACTGGAACCATTATTTGAACTGTTCAGGGAGGTAGCATTCAGATGTCGATAAGGTTCGTAGAAAAGTCGTGAAGGGACGATTTGTCACGAGAGAGAGCAGAGGACAGTGAGCATAACACATTCCAAGGACTGAATTCGTAGAAGACTTCCGTATATAATTTATCTCTTTCATCTGAAACGGGGGTCTTAGGAAATGATCATATGCGATGTCTGCTGGGGAGAATTTATCCAGTTGAGAGGTTTTCACAATTTTTAAAACATGTTAGTTCGAGCATTTACATCCCAGTTTCACGGGTAATCTTCCACAGATGAGATGATTTTAACCTTCTTATATTCTAGACGACGTTCGGCAGTCACTGGTGAGTATTCCGTATTCCACCGTACCACGGTGTTCTTAATATGTAATTAAGTTAAATGTCGCTTTTGATACTAGAATTCTTTCGCCTTTAATACTCTAAAGAATGTGTAGTAAGATACTTACATTGAGCCGGTCTCTGGTAAACTTACTTCAGCAACTGTATTATTACTTTTTGTTATTTATGCTCCAATGACTTTTAGGAAAGAATTCCACGTCTCTTGTTGTCGCTTCCATCGTCCAAATAACAGGAAAAGTTACCTTATCAAATATTCACTTTTGGTGGCAAGAAATACGTGAGGCACTATTGTGGCGAGAGACTCCAGGACAGGAGAGCCGTCGTTGAGGACTATGTGGTGGCTGCCTTCCATTACATTAGGTGAGCTCTGTCCTGGGTCTGTTGTACACAAATTTCCCTAAATAGAGGTGTGAGCGCTGAAATTCCCGTAGAGCACCAGCGGTTGCTCGAGTTGGAGTAACAGTGCTTTCCACTCTTACTTCACCTATCTCAGTTCTCGGGTATTAAAAACCGGCTAACGGGGTGGATAATACAGAACGTAATTTAATTCGTGCTACCGATATCTGCAGTCCTGCGGTAGGAGAACTAATGTGTATATCCGAGAAAGTAATTCCTGCCGCAGCAGGACAGCCGCACCCCCTTTAGAGTCGAGTCTGCCTGACCTAATAACAAAGTACCTTCTACAGGTGATATGCCTATCTAGTTTGGATCACGTTTCGGAAATCGAAGCAGCACACACATTTTTTAGATGGATTTCTTGTAGCAGGTTATCTCTGTTGTCTACGGCTGACCGAATATGCCACTGAAGGACCATGAAAATTATGATTGGAAGTTATGCTTAAAATTCTTTCGTCTCTCGTGTCTAACTCTGCTCGGATTAGGAAATACACCTAACTTGTTAATATGATACTCCAGATATTATCTGGGAGTTAACTGCAGCTGCCATTCGTCGTGGACGTCCTGAACACTGACACTGTGTTACGGTTTGGCAATATGGAATTCCAGTTCGCCTGTGATAAATGAAGCAGGAGGATACTGAGTGAGCCTCCATTGTATCTCATAACTGCTCACTTGATGAATGTAAAACTAATTCGAAAACACATGCATACCCGCACTGTTCGATATTGCACTTCACCACAGTCCCACTGAACGTGAAGCATTGATCGAAGTATACAGTTCATTTTTTCTCAACGCTTGGAATAAATACGTCTATTAACGCAGATTTTACAGTTTCAAGACATTATTCCAAGAGGCAAGGATCAAATCCTTGTCAGAGCAAGTGCACAAAAAAAACCTCAACTTTCTGATTGCTGTGTAGTCCACGTTTGAGGCGGCGTCATGGTTGTCTTAATGTATGGGCACTGGTTTACGCGTATAGTGATTTTGTTTTGGCTTCTTAGGTGCTACGCAGCATGTTGTACTGTTCGTGTCTTCCCTGCAGGAAGAAAACGTAGAAAACGAAGGAAGCTACACCTTATGTGGAGCGCTACACAAGTAGAAAAGAGTGGAAGAAAGACCTTGATGCTGGAATAATGGATCTGAACATGGTGAGCAACTCCAAGACGTATCAAAAACGGCACAGTGATGTTAAAGCATTACTGAAATTAGTAACAATGCTTACTCTAGTAGAATGCTCTGTTCTTTTAACTTCCCAGTTTTTTTTCAATATTCCAACTATTTGTTTTAGTTTTCTGGTTTATATTAAATCTTAAATCAGACCTTACAAACATACACTCATTTTCGGTGTCTACGTCTAATTCTGGAGAACTGTTGTTAGACTTTATTTGATATCTTGACGCTTTCAAAGTTAATATAAAATCTATGAGAAGGCTGACATTATCACATTGACTTTCCAAGTGCAGTGTTTTATTTTATGCACTTCACACTCAAGGAGACGCTCTCGTTTATCGATGGTGGTTCACTGTCCAAATCTCATTGCCCTCATCCATCCACGATCACTTCCCATGAAGAGTTTCAGATCTCACCTTAAGATAATTTTACGTCTTTATGAAGCAACTATATTTTCAAAGCTAATGAACATATATTTAAATGTGGAGCGTAGTATTATATAGTCGAAATATTTGTCTTATAACAGGACAAATACTAACAATTAAATAAATCCGTATAAATCAAATATTGGGTGTATTATTAATAACTGAAAATCATACAATGTCTGTTCTCTTTCATTATTATTTTATACAGCAGTATCATCATAAACATATGTTTTAAAAGGATTTTGTTTTGAATATATTTGGTTTCAGTTGCCCATGAACTTTGCTTCATATGGGCTTTACACATACACTGATCAGACAGAATATATGACCACCCACCTAATAGCCGATATGTCTACCTTTGTCACGGATAATAGCGCTGTCACGTCGTGGCAAGGAAGCTGTGACACCTTGATAGGTCGCTGGAGTAACTTGGCACCACATCTGCACACACGAGTCACCCAATTCCCGTAAATTCCGGGAAGGGGAGCGATAAGCTCTGAAGCCACGTTCGGTCACATCCCATGTGTGTTCGGTAGGGTACAGATCTGGCGGGTTGGGGTATCGTCAAACCACTCCACGACACTCCTGGTCTCGTGACTTGGTGCATTATCTTGCTGAAAATCCCACAGCTGTCAGGAAACGTAATCGTCATAATGGGATGTACTTGGTCTCCAAACAGTGTACCCCCTGCCGTTAAGGTGCCTTGCACAAGCTAGACTGGACCCACGGATGCTCACGTGAATGTTCTCCAGAGCATAATGGAGCCGCCGCCATCTTGTCTCCATCCCGCAGTACAGGTGTCAAGGCGCTGTTAACCTGGAAGACAATGGACTGGCGCCCTCCCATCGGCATTATGAAGAAGGTATTGGAATTCATCAGACCGTGAAATGCTCTGCCACTGTGCCGACTCCTGTGTCGATGGTCACGTGCCCATTTCAGTCGTAGTTGCCGACGTCAGGTGCTAACATTGGCACACGGATGAGTCGACGGTTGTGGAGGCCATTCGTTAGGAGTGTTCGGTGCTCTGTGTACTCAAATACACTTGTACTGTGCGCAGCCTTAAAGTCTGATCTTAGTTTCGTCACAGTTCGCCACCTGTCCCGGTTTTGCAGTCTGACTTCTGTAATGAGGTGTTGCCGCTCAACCTCACGACGTGAGGACATGGTTTTACCTTGGTTTCGCTGCATCTTGAAGTCATTCATCACAGCACTTCACGAAAACTCGGTAAGTCGTGCAGTTCCCGGCACGGTCATGCCGAGCCTCTGGGCCATCGCAATCTGACCTCAGCCCAATGTAGATAGACCGCGCGCCTTCCCCATTCTACAAAAGAAAAACCTTGTCACTGGTAGTACACGCCCAAGCGTGTGTCAGACTAGCAGTCATTTCTTGCCGTGTGACGCCGCTATTGCCTGGACGTGTTTATATGTACAGTAGGTCTGTGGTCATAATGTTCTGTCTGATCAGTGTATGTGACTTCTGCTGTGGTAAGAACTAAATATAAAACCGTCACATCCGCAATACCATAACTCCATGATATTTTTAGGTCATCAGACTCTCTACTTTTTCATATTGCTTCCTTCGGTAATATTCTAATGACTGTGAACCTGTTATACCCATCACAGGTTATTGTCCGCATATTTTATTGTATTCTTTACATACACCCACACTTGTCCACTTCATATGCCTTTTAAAGATTGAAGTACACAATTTTCTTTTGGCAAGAATGGAGTTTAACTCATCAAAATTTCTGGTCACACTGCACCACGTAAATCTATTATAATCTTTTCGTTCTATATCCACCCGTTTATCTACTTTCATTGATCTCTTAAAATTAACTTTTAAAGATCAACATATTTGACCTGTGCGAATTATTATTTGCTTACTTTAGTGCGATATTAGTTTAGAGAGCCAACTGCCGTTTCTTATATATTTATTGGCTGAGTACACGGAGGCGCCCGAGAATTTATTTCTCCCAGTTTACTATTAGAAAGGAAGAAATACACACGTTTTCTGTTTCCTGTCTTCCATCTGCTAACTCACACACTCTCCCTCTCCAATTGACCACTGCGTCACCATCTCCCTCATGCACACTTCCCAAACGCCCCTTCTCTCTGTCTGTCTACGTCTACCACTTCTCTCTGCCCATATCCTCTTTCCACCTCTCTCTGGCCATCTACTAGCCCGGTCTTGCTCCGTTCACTTCCTCCTCCCACACTATGTTCATGTACTCCTCCCCCTTTCTCTCTCTTCATCTTTTTCTCACAATATCTCCTGTCCAATGCGCCTGTCTCTCTTATCTCACTTCCATCTCTTCTTCCCTTCACTCTGTCCGTCCCCTCTGCCATGTCTCGATGTCCACCTCCGCCTTTCCCTCTCCGACTGTCTCTCTCCTCGTCACTCCTCTCTCATATACCGCCTGGGACACATTCTGGCACACACAGAAAAACAGCAGTGTAACCCATAACACGTGGATTAACCGTACTCCATGCTTTCAGTATTTGACCTGAGAATGAGAGCACTCAGTGTCTTTCAAATTTCTCTCGTTGGCAACTCCAGGAAATGAAGAAAGGAAATTAGTCTGCCGTTTCTACATTTTCGCTGTTCGAACAGCATCAAGTTTTAATTTTTACTTCTGTACTACTGTATATGAGACACCTCTTTGCAGGCTGTATTCACAATACCACAGAGTCTACCATCGTTGTACCACATATAACTGAGGAGACATGATATGAAACACAAAGAAGCGTGAAATACGGACACATCATGCATGACTTATTAATCTATTGGTTCTTTACTATGAACTGCATTCGCAACACTTGTCACAGACATATCCACAAATCCCGTAGAGCGTACTAAGAAAACTATTTATTTGTACGTCATATATAATTCAGGAGATCTGATGTCATAAATAGTGAGCTCTGTGGAAATGAATCTGCAGGACGAACTTCGTTAGAGATACAGGTAAAGTATATCTACAAATACACGTTAAATACGGAGTCCGCAAGAAAAATTTATACACGCTTTAAGGAACAAAAAGTATTTCTTACGTGTTATTTTATATTTAATAGTTATCACACATGTTTTACAACCTACAGTTT
The DNA here is from genome assembly GCF_023898315.1 of Schistocerca nitens. NCBI lineage: Eukaryota > Metazoa > Arthropoda > Insecta > Orthoptera > Acrididae > Schistocerca > Schistocerca nitens. The sequence continues at coordinate 1,153,556,091 of NC_064615.1, forward strand.
CGCACATTTTTACTTAAATTGTCCAAAATGTTACCGTTGGCGGCTATACACATAACAGAACGACGAGCGGTCGCCGCAACTACATCGCTGCACATGTCGCTGTAATGTCCTGACGAAGTTCCTCCAGCGAGCGTGGCTTACGTCGATAGACGTTATCTTTCACAGTTCCCCACAAGTAAAAGCCGATAGGTGTTAGACCTGGCGACCGTGTAGGGAACTCAACGGGCCCTCTTCGTCTAATCCAATGCCCCGGGAAATTATCATCCAGGAAAGCTCGTGTGCCTAGGTGGTAGGGTTGTGGCGCCCCGTCCTGTTGGTAGAAGACTTCTTCATCAGCACCATATAGAGCACATATACCTGCCAAAATTCATGCGTGTAAAATTTCCAGGTGCATTTCTCCAGTGACAGTAGCATCAAAGAAAGAGAGTTCTGCTAAGCCCCTGGTTGATAGTCCACACCACAAATGGACCCCTGGTAGATTGAGCGGTTTATCCACATAAAACATGCGCATTTTCCGCTTTCCAGCACACACTGTCATGCAGATTCTCAGTTCCATTAAGTTTAAATTGCGTCCCCTCACTCCACACTACCTTCGTCACAAATTGTTCGTCATCCGTTACCATTTGCTGATACAATTCGCAAAATTGCATTCGGCGATCAGGATCGTCATCGTAAATCGCGTTCAGTAATCGTGGAACGTAAACTTTCAACTTTGCAGCTTTCAGGATTCTTCGTACACTTGTACTGCTATCCCTTACTTCACGTGCACATTGCGTAGCAGACTTCTGAGTAGAATTCACAAAATAATTTCCAACACGAGTGTCGACGATGCAGGACTTGTAGCTGTACGCTGTCTTCCTGATCTTCCTTTATGAATATCACAAATCGTTCGATGCAATTCAAAATTGTTAATGATGCATTTAATTGTTAGGCGGGTGGGCGGTTCCCTCTTCGAACTCACGCCTGCACTGATGTTGCACTTCAACGGCATCATCAAACCTGAAAAATCACTTCACTATACATTTTCGTTGCTAGAATGTCAAGCGTGCTCCGGCCATCTTGTTTTCTCAATTCCAAGACCAAAGTACTAACAGCTGTTGAGCCAAAGATCCTACTACAACACACTCGTAACTCAAATCGAACGATATTATCGATATCTCGATAGGGCCTGACAAAGAGTGTATACATTTTTCTAGCGGACTCTGTATTTTAAGTATATGTGAAACATAGTTGCCATGTCCATACACTGTCAAAGACACTGCAAAAATCTCATCCCATATGTTTAACATATTTGGTACACATATTCGTTACGATCTGGGAAAAACATATTGTGAGATGAGAATCACAAGCCTCCTATACTTGTGGGAGTGATAACACGGACAGAAAAGGGGACAGGAGGATGTGGATATACAGTGAGGGAAATGGAGGAGATCGAAACAGATAGTGAGAGGAGGTGACAGACAAGTGGTGGAGGAGGAAATGGACAGAGAGAGAGGAGAGGAGAGGAGGAGATGGACAGCGAAAGGAAAGAGGAAGAGAATGACTATGACAGGGAGAGAAGAGAAGGGCGGAGAAAGGGGAGAAGAGGATGGACAGAGGGGGGGAGCCAGAAATGGATTGACAGGGGAAGAGGAGGAGACGGTCAAACAAAAGGGGGGAGGGAAGGATGGGATGAAGTAATAAGAGGGAGGGGGTACGAGGAAGTGGCAGTAGAGGGGGGAGCAGGAGAGCGCCATAAGGGAAAGGAGTGCATAGATAGAGGGGGAGCACAGAGAAAGGATGAGCAGATGGAAGGAGAGAATGGTTCAAATTGCTCTGAGCACTATGGGACTTCACATCTGAGGTCATCAGTCCCCTAGTACCTAGAACAACTTAAACCTAACTAGCCTAAGGACATCACACATATCCATGCCCGAGGCACGATTCGAACCCTGCGACCGCAGCAATCGCGCGGTTCCAGACTGAAGCGCCTAGAACCTCTCTGCCACAGCGGCCGGCGGAAGGAGAGACTAGTGAGTGGGAGACAGACAGAGTGAAGGGCACGAGGAGATGGACAGATACTTGCGAGTACACAACGCCCAACGAATAATGCGTCCAAGAAAGTGACAGCTAGACGAACGATGATCGTAAAAGGAAGGAGAATGCTTCTGCGATTCCATATGCTTGGTTACAAATCCCCTATATTCTTTCTCTCGAAACCGTTATGGAGGATAATTCCGATTACCTTAATAATAATAGCCCAAGTGACCCGTTGAGACAAGTGTGATCCTGTAAGCAGATTGTTTATTTGCACAGATTGTATGAAAACGTAGCGAACTGTATAGGAAAAATCGTGAAAAAAATTGCTGCGCTTCATTAGAGAGGACCAGAGGTGGTGAATGTTTCACAGTACATTTTATTGTCAAGATATTGTGGGGACCAAACGGCATCCTACACCTATTACGCGTAATCAGAAACTGAATCTAAGTAAAGGCACCATAATATGATCGCGTTAGTGTCGGATGGCAAACTGCAACCAGAATTGTGGAATTTTGTTTTTCGGCTCACGACAGCAGTAAGCTCCTTCGAGGGTGAATTCTTTAATGAACGAATGGGACATTGGATGAATTACTTTCTGTCTCAGGTTAAGCCAGACCTCATTGACGACCCTGAAATCTGCTGAAGGCGTTGCTTGCAGTAGTAGTTATTTTATCACTGTTTGAGCTCAGCTTAACGACCGAAGTGTGATTCAAGAATGGAGACAGACAGGAAATGTTTTAGACGATATGCTCTTTCCTAGCTACACGTATCACATAGTGTGTTGGAAATCTCGACCCACGACGTCTGAAGATAGCGAACCAGTACAATAAAAAGTTTGTCGGCTTATTCCCCTGATGAAAGCCTTACCTATGTCTCTGACAAGCATTCTGAGTTACCAGTTTCAACATCAAAAGCGTAAACCGTGCAAAAGAGTCACGTTTCGGAATTGTCATGCTCTACTCAAAGGCAATAGACATGATATTTTGTCACAAAAAGAACACTGACTTTGTCAGTCAATACGTATCCCCAAATAGTCTTGTGCTATAACCATAGTATCATCGTCAATGCGTCAGCATAAGTGCTGGTAAGGAGCCGTAGCACAAGTGACAGTTAAGATTGCTCCCTTAAAGAATACCATTGGTGCATGGTAGAACACTGATTATTGAAAACGCTGTGGAAATCGAAAGTATTACCGAATGATGACCCCTGGGTCCGATCTGATGGCTAAATGTTGGTCTGGTTTGCATTAGAACGCTCCTTGCATTTATTAGTAGGGAAAATTTAATTGAAAGCATTGCCGCTTACGAACACTTGCTTGGTTTTCCATTTGATAACACTGCTACATTATTCATTGGAGAAATACGGCCTTTGCTGCATCAAGGCGGAGGTTCTGGATCTATAAACATACAAGAACAATTGCCAATGAAACTTAGATATTACCAAAAAACTGGAAACCATTTAGGCCCTAGAGAGATATTCTGCAACGGTAGGTCAAGTATGTTTATTTAGGCATGTACCTAAACGAAACAATTGTACTATAATAAAACAATAATTAAAAAGATTAACGATGTGCATAGGGAGTGATATAATGGGTGTGAATCATTAAAGAAAAAAAGATATAATAACTTTAGAGCAACTATACAATTTCAGAAACTATTACACCGTGCGATGATTCTGAGTTATTATATGTGGCTAAATTTATTCCATCTAATAATTTATCAGGACACCTAATTTATGTGATATTAACAAGGTATTACATTAATTAATTTAATTCAGCAGATGATTTAGGGTAGTATTATTATCATAACTTTGTATTTTCGTTTCCAAATTTCATGTTTATATTTGCATGCAAAATTTACTATGTACTTAGAGTTCGAAACCATGCATACACATGTACTGCTGTAATTGGTAAACAAAACATCATTGTAGAAGTTATACCCACCCTGGGCCTAAGTTAATCAATTACGTTTAAGGAACATGAGTCTCTTGACTGGTTTCATTCTTCTTAATGGGCTAACCTTTTTATACCAGTATGTTTACCACACCGCATTGGCAAAATCTACTTAATGTCTTGTACAGTTAGCACCTACACAAAAATTTTGGTTTCAATTGGCCGTTAACTAGTTCAGGATTTCTTAGCAGCAGTCCCATTAACCTGCGTCCAATCCTGTTGAGCATGTTCCATTAAAGGCTTGCCTCACCCTTTAACTCTTGTACCTCTCATTTCCTAGTTTATTTGGTTTCTTAATATATAACCACTCCCTATAACACAAGCGGCAAGACGCAGTCAATACCTTCGCTGCGCAGTCCCGATGGTACTGTTACCGACGACTGTGCCGCTAAAGCAGAGTTATTGAACGCAGTTTTCCGAAATTCCTTGACCAGGGAAGATGAATGGAATATTCCAGAATTTGAAACACGAACAGCTGCTAGCATGTGTTTCTTAGAAGTAGATACCTTAGGGGTTGCGAAGCAACTCAAATCGCTTGATACGGGCAAGTCTTCAGGTCCAGATTGTATACCGATTAGGTTCTTTTCAGATTACGCTGATGCAATAGCTCCATACTTAGCACTCATATAAAAGCGCTCGCTCACCGATAGATCTGTACCTACAGACTGGAAAATTGCGCAGGTCGCACCAGTGTTTAAGAAGGGTAGTAGGAGTAATCCATCTAACTACAGACCTATATCATTGACGTCGGTTTGCAATAGGGTTTTGGAGAATATACTGTATTCAAACATTATGAATCACCTCGAAGGGAACGATATATTGATACGTAATCAGCGTGGTTTCAGAAAACATCGTTCTTGTGCAACGCAGCTAGCTCTTTAATCGCACGAAGTAATGGCCGCTCTCGAAAGGGGATCGCAAGTTGATTCCATATTTCTAGATTTCCGGAAAGCTTTTGACACCGTTCCTCACAAGCGACTTCTAATCAAGCTGCGGGCCTATGGGATATCGTCTCAGTTGTTCGACTGGACTCGTGATTTCCTGTCAGGAGGGTCGCAGTTCGTAGTAATAGACGGCAAATCATCAAGTAAAACTGAAGTGATATCAGGTGTTCCCCAGGGAAGCGTCCTGGGACCTCTGCTGTTCCTGATCTATATAAATGACCTAGGTGACTATCTGAGCAGTTCTCTTAGGTTGTTCGCAGATGATGCTGTAATTTACCGTCTAGTAAGGTCATCCGAAGACCAGTATCAGTTGCAAAGCGATTTAGAAAAGATTGCTGTATGGTGTGGCAGGTGGCAGTTGACGCTAAATAACGAAAAGTGTGAGGTGATCCACATGGGTTCCAAAAGAAATCCGTTGGAATTCGATTACTCGATAAATAGTACAATTCTCGAGGCTGTCAATTCAACTAAGTACCTGGGTGTTAAAATTACGAACAACTTCAGTTGGAAAGACCACATAGATAATATTGTGGGTAAGGGGAGCCGAAGGTTGCGTTTCATTGGCAGGACACTTAGAAGATGCAACAAGTCCACTAAAGAGACAGCTTACACTACACTCGTTCGTCCTCTGTTAGAATATTGCTGCGCGGTGTGGGATCCCTACCAGGTGGGATTGACGGAGGACATCGAAAGGGTGCAAAAAAGGGCAGCTCGTTTTGTATTATCACGTAGTAGGGGAGAGAGTGTGGCAGATATGATACGCGAATTGGGATGGAAGTCACTACAGCAAAGACGTTTTTCGTCGCGGCGAGATCTATTTACGAAATTTCAGTCACCAACTTTCGCTTCCGAATGCGAAAATATTTTGTTGAGCCCAACCTACATAAGTAGGAATGATCATCTAAATAAAATAAGAGAAATAAGAGCTCGAACAGAAAGGTTTAGGTATTCGTTTTTCCCGCGCGCTGTTCGGGAGTGGAATGGTAGAGAGATAGTATGATTGTGGTTCGATGAACCCTCTGCCAAGCACTTAAATGTGAATTGCAGAGTAGTCATGTAGATGTAGATGTAGATGTAACACATTCTCCAGACTTTACACTTACGAATTGCCTCTGTGATACAAAATCCATTCAAATGTGGTAAGTCGAATGTCCTAGAGTATTCCTATGTGTTAGATATATGCAATACTACATGAGTCAGTAATAGCAAAAACAAAAAACCCACAGTTTATGGAGTACGGACGCTTCAGAGAGAGAAGGGAGCCAGAATATCCGTCCATCTTCGAGATCTTTCCCTGTCAACCGACTCCCGGACCTGCCCCTCGCATCAAGAAAGAAGAGAATAGTAAGGACGATACTCGGAAGGACTGCCGTGCAGAGGTGAGCAAACATCTGTACTACTGGTTATACATCGCAGAATCAGTCACTCTCCCAGACAGCTCTCTCATTTTTACACGTGGGACTAGGTAAGGAATTCACTTTGTTATAATCCATTAATACAAACTAGCAGTGGTTACAATATCCTAAAATAAATGTGACATACAACGGAATGATACTGCTGTGGAAAGTAAACTTCCGTTGTAAAATTACAAGGACACGGAATATACCACTCGTCTGAAACACAAGCTAAAAACATATGTTAACAGTCGATTCAGTCTTACATGGTTTCCCATGTGCATTCGACATGCTACCTCAAGTGTCCAGTACACGATATACGATCATACGGAGTGTTAGCTTCAATACCTGTTCATGAAACTAAGTACTGGTATGAACTGCAGTGGTCATATGTTGTCGGTAATAAGAGGCACAAATCTGACTTCAACTTCTGTTCAGTAGCTGCAGGAGAAACAGACACGATACCAATGCGACGTAATATGGTTTACAGTTCCAGTGCTTGTGGCCCCCATCAGTGCGACATGCAGAATAAGGTTTTGAAGCATGAAGAGTAGTTAATAAGAATATAAGTAACCAGACCAAACCACACGAAGATATAACAGAGAGTTGTATAGTGTGAGGGGCTCTTAAACTAAAGGTAACGAAGTTGTCGTAATCTCTTTGTGTAGTCTTCCAGAATGTGAATTCGGGGTAGACTAGGCTGCCTCATAGAGCTTTACACGTATATTCAAATGACGATCAGAGGGTCAAGTGAGAGAAATTAAGGTGTTAACAGAGAGTGTTATAAAAATAAATATAGGTTCTCGCTATCAAATTTTCTTGTTTACAATTGCCTGCGTATTTTACTATGTTCTTGTCCGCCCCGGTAGCTGAGTGGTCAGCGTGACAGACTGTCAATCCTAAGGGCCCGGGTTCGATTCCCGGCTGGGTCGGAGATTTTCTCCGCTCAGGGACTGGGTGTTGTGTTGTCCTAATCATCATCATTTCATCCCCATCGACGCGCAGGTCACCGAAGGGGCGTCAAATCGAAAGACCTGCACCAGGCGAACGGTCTACCCGACGCGAGGCCCTAGCCACACGACATTTCCATTTCCACTATGTTCTTACTGTACGTATACTTCTGCTCTACTGTCGCCATTAGTGAACAAAGATGCATTACAAACGTTATACACAAAACTGAACAGACAATGTCTGTGTTTTTCGAGTCATATATCTATAGACATGTTTCAGTTTTCTTCATATGTTGCGCACTACACAGTGCGCGGACAACAATCTGGTGTTTATACACTTTGCACACCTTCACATTCTTCCCCTTTCAGGTGCGGGGTTCATTACTCCTAGATGCCATATCATTATTAATGTCAACCAACCTTTATTTTGTTAAATGTGCCCCTTTAAAACATTCTGTACCCTTTTCATTCGCGTGCCTCTCACTTCCCTATCTCTATTTGATATATTATTTTTTGACAAACGCTTATAACATCACATTTCACATTCGTTATTACACACAATTATGGTCTGCTAACTTAATATACCATGTGTTTAACAAAGCTAAGTCAGTTGTCTAAAGTTCCCTTCTGTTAGACATATGGCATCCTAGCTGAATAAGCGATAGTAAAACCAAACCATCTACAGGGCCATGCTGTTGGGCGCGTCAAGAAGAGAAAGGCAGCCGAAGAAACACCACCGTCTGATGACCGCGAGCGCAAACACACTGAACAGCGTCGCCGTCGTCGCAAGAGACGTGAGAATAAACTGGTCGCCGCGCCGCAGGAGGGCCCTGCCGGGGTAAGTCAGTGTCATTACTGCCATGGAGAGCAGGCAGGGAGAGACGGACAGACAAGTTGAGAGCTGAGAAACAACAGGTACTTCTTAAACTGCACTCATTGCAGAATCAGCCACTCTGCCATGTCATGTCTATCGAGAATTTCTGATGCTCCAGACATGCCTCCTCGACTATAAATTACGGAAGGATTGTTTAAGGGATTCACTTTATTGTGGTCAAATGATAGATTGGTTACAATATGATGATGTAAATATTGGGTCGTACGGATAGTTATTATTGTGGGACAGTAAGGCCCGGTGTAAATTATCCACGGGTTACGATTATAACACTTGTGTGAAACACAGCAGCTTCAAACAGCTTCATGTGCACAAATTATAGATCTGCAGCTGTGCAAGTCACAACTGGCCAATGACTACTGCCAGTCGGAGACACATCCGTCCATCAGTATCGCAGATTTGAGGTAATGGTGTAAGACTAGCGAACGGCATCCAGTGTCGACGAATTCATCATAGATGTAGTTCGGAGTGTGGAATGACGGGGAATAAACCGTTTGACTCATTTTAAACGCAGGTATGCCGATAACCGTTTTATGTAATTTATCTAAACACGGAGAACCGCAATCCGATTGGCCGACGTGAATTTAACTGAGCACAAATACTGGCGCCAGGACCTATCACATCAAAGAGAAATCTGCCATGTACGTATAGATACAGGTATAAGTGATATTAGCCCAGACTGTTAACGGAACTGAACACTTGAGTAGGATACCCTGGTACGAAACCACAAGCTGAATACCAGTACCGTCATTGGCACTTGTGAGACAGTAGGGAACCAATAAAGCACTCGGAATCAGTTACAACAGTTCGGCGATTTATGCCTGCAAGAAAGTGATGACTCATCTAACGTACATGGTATAAGCGAAGTGAATACCTTATCATAGCAGAAAACTTGGTAAGAATTAGTCGAAGTTAATCAAACTTCGAATAGATTTCAACTGTATTAATGGAATCCTCTGCGACTGACACAAATGGCAAACCGAGAACAACTTAAATTTCTTAAAACAGACCTGACACATGAAGAGCATCAGTGCAGTATTTTCTGGTTTATTATAATTACACTCCTGGAAATGGAAAAAAGAACACATTGACACCGGTGTGTCAGACCCACCATACTTGCTCCGGTCACTGCGAGAGGGCTGTACAAGCAATGATCACACGCACGGCACAGCGGACACACCAGGAACCGCGGTGTTGGCCGTCGAATGGCGCTAGCTGCGCAGCATTTGTGCACCGCCGCCGTCAGTGTCAGCCAGTTTGCCGTGGCATACGGAGCTCCTTCGCAGTCTTTAACACTGGTAGCATGCCGCGACAGCGTGGACGTGAACCGTATGTGCAGTTGACGGACTTTGAGCGAGGGCGTATAGTGGGCATGCGGGAGGCCGGGTGGACGTACCGCCGAATTGCTCAACACGTGGGGCGTGAGGTCTCCACGGTACATCGATGTTGTCGCCAGTGGTCGGCGGAAGGTGCACGTGCCCGTCGACCTGGGACCGGACCGCAGCGACGCACGGATGCACGCCAAGACCGTAGGATCCTACGCAGTGCCGTAGGGGACCGCACCGCCACTTCCCAGCAAATTAGGGACACTGTTGCTCCTGGGGTATCGGCGAGGACCATTCGCAACCGTCTCCATGAAGCTGGGCTACGGTCCCGCACACCGTTAGGCCGTCTTCCGCTCACGCCCCAACATCGTGCAGCTCGCCTCCAGTGGTGTCGCGACAGGCGTGAATGGAGGGACGGATGGAGACGTGTCGTCTTCAGCGATGAGAGTCGCTTCTGCCTTGGTGCCAATGATGGTCGCATGCGTGTTTGGCGCCGTGCAGGTGAGCGCCACAATCAGGACTGCATACGACCGAGGCACACAGGGCCAACACCCGGCATCATGGTGTGGGGAGCGATCTCCTACACTGGCCGTACACCACTGGTGATCGTCGAGGGGACACTGAATAGTGCACGGTACATCCAAACCGTCATCGAACCCATCGTTCTACCATTCCTAGACCGGCAAGGGAACTTGCTGTTCCAACAGGACAATGCACGTCCGCATGTATCCCGTGCCACCCAACGTGCTCTAGAAGGTGTAAGTCAACTACCCTGGCCAGCAAGATCTCCGGATCTGTACCCCATTGAGCATGTTTGGGACTGGATGAAGCGTCGTCTCACGCGGTCTACACGTCCAGCACGAACGCTGGTCCAACTGAGGCGCCAGGTGGAAATGGCATGGCAAGCCGTTCCACAGGACTACATCCAGCATCTCTACGATCGTCTCCATGGGAGAATAGCAGCCTGCATTGTTGCGAAAGGTGAATATACACTGTACTAGTGCCGACATTGTGCATGCTCTGTTGCCTGTGTCTATGTGCCTGTGGTTCTGTCAGTGTGATCATGTGATGTATCTGACCCCAGGAATGTGTCAATAAAGTTTCCCCTTCCTGGGACAATGAATTCACGGTGTTCTTATTTCAATTTCCAGGAGTGTACATCAACAATTGTTCACGTGATGAGATAAGCGTGAGTTTGCAACTACTTAACTTAGCCAGACTACTTGTGTGAAATAGTAGTAATAACAGCACACACGACGTCAATGGCACAACTCGCAAAAATGTGTTACTGCCTCTCACTGGAGCGTATCAGAGATGGCCCAGGAGCCTTGGTGCAGGTTCTGATAGAATTACTCCGAAGACGAAACCAGATGTCATCCCATCTGCATGCCTGCGATCAGCTTAATAACTGAAGTTTTAGCACGTAAAGAGAGTAATTAAGAGCAAGGACAATGTACACAAATATAAAGGGTTTTAATATGACAGGTGCTGATAAAATTGTGCTGTGTTAATAATCTTACAGGAGATATAGGGGCTCTGATACTATACAGGAACAGCGCGAAAATCCACTACGTGTCACTAAATACTGTCAGTATAACGAGTAATGTTTTATCAGGGCAACTGACATATTGGTAATTAATAACTCCACGTGATTCACTTTTAATTGAAAGAAACACTTTTCTTTGGCACAAGATTGTGCATAATAATGTAAAAATAAATTACGTTTTCGTTAGGAAGCTCCCTTTGTGAGGTTACGACGAAGCCATCGACATACCTCTCTGGGAGTCAGAAGTATCTGTACCGGGTGACCTTACCGATTAACAAATTGCTTCCTATAGGATAATAGGCGTTTAGTTAAAGGTATTGGGTAAGGCCAAAATTAATAAATTGAATTTATTTAACAAATTTTGGTCCCAGCGGCGTTATAAGAATATAAATAGGGGGTTTATGACACTACTGAATGGAACAGTGGTCACTATAGGGCTGTATGTATTACACTTCGCTACAGACGTCATGTTAAACATAAGCACACACGAACAGAAATCTATTATGTTCATTAAGTATACTACTGGCCATTAAAATTGCAACACCACGAAGATGACGTGCTACAGACGCGAGATTTAACCGACAGGAAGAAGATGCTGTGATATGCAAATGATTAGCTTTTCAGAGCATTCACACAAGGTTGACGCCGGTGGCGACACCTACAACGTGCTGACATGAGGAAAGTTTCCAACCGATTTCTCATACACAAACAGCAGTTGACCGGCGTTGCCTGGTGAAACGTTATTGTGATGCCTCGTGTAAGGAGGAGAAATGCGTACCATCACGTTTCCGATTTTGATAAAGATCGGATTGTAGTGTATCGCGATTGTGGTTTATCGTATCGCGATATTGCTATTCGCGTTAGTCGAGATCTAATGACTGTGAGCAGAATATGAAATCGGTGGGTTCAGAAGCGTAATACGGAACGGCGTGCTGGATCCCAACGGCCTCGTATCACTAGCAGTCGAGATGACAGGCATCTTACCCGCATGGCTGTAACGGATCGTGCAGCCACGTCTCGATCCCTGAGTCAACAGATGCGGACGTTTGCAAGACAACAACCGTCTGCACGAACAGTTCGACGACGTTTGCAGCAGCATGGACTATCAGCTCGGAGACCATGGCTGCGGTTACCCTTCACGGTGCATCACAGACAGGAGCGCCTGCGATGCACGAATGGCAAAACGCCATTTTTTTCGGATGAATCCAGGTTCTGTTTACAGCATCATGATGGTCACATAAATATGTGGCGACACTGCGGTGAACGCACATTGGAAGCGTGTATTCGTCATCGCCAATACTGGCGTATCACCAGGAGTGGTGGTATGGGGTGCCATTGGTTACACGTCTCGGTCACCTCTTGTTCGCATTGACGGCACTTTGAACAGTGGACATTACATTTCAGATGTGTTACGACCCGTAGCTCTACCCTTCATTCGATCCCTGCGATACCCTACATTTCAGCAGGATAATGCACGACCGCATGTTGTAGGTCCTGTACGGGCCTTTCTGCGTACAGAAAATGTCGACTGCTGCCCTGGCCAGCACATTCTCCAGATCTCTCACCAATTGAAATGTCTGGTCAATGGTGGCCGAGCAACTGGCTCGTCACAATACGCCAGTCACTACTCTTGATGAACTGTGGTATCGTGTTGAAGCTGCATGGTCATCTGTACCTGTACACGCCATTCAAGCTCTGTTTGACTCAATGCCCAGGCGTATCAAGGCCGTTATTAAGGCCAGAGGTGGTTGATCTGGGTATTGGTTTCTCAGGATCCATGCACCCAAATTGCGTGAAAATATAATCACATGTCAGTTCTAGTATAATATATTTGTCCAATGAATACCCGTTTATCATCTGCATTTCTTTTTGGTGTAGCAATGTTAATGGCCAGTAGTGTATTAACTTACTTTATACTGTAACTAAAATACCCATACCTTGGCAAAGATTGGTTAATTAGTTTGGGAAAACAACCACGTTCGCAATAGTTCCACAGTGCTTCCCGAATATTAGTCACATATGAAAGAAGTACAGAAATACTCGTGCCTGCACCCATTGTCTTGACTCAGTACATGCTGTGTTCGAGATTACCATGAAACTCAACTGAACGGTGGAAGTCGTAATGTCAGTCGGAAATCGTTACATACACCCTGCAGCTTAGTTAGCGAACGCCGCTGTCGCTCACCATACTTATCGTTACCCGTGGCCGCGAGAGGCTGCCGTAGTGGCTGCAGCACTCTCAGTCATCTGACCTGTACTGAAGACTGCTCTCCCTGAGAGCCGAAACTCTTATGTGCCTTTCTCAACTGATGTGTCCGCTGGTGAATCAATGATGAAAGTTTGTTCCACAGAGCGCTCCCAATAGGTACCAGAAATTTTATTTACTTTTCGTAGTGTGCGTGGTGTCGGATAATCAATGACTTACTCTCCTGAGCACAAGCCAATCAGATCCCTTGTAACAGTGCAAAAATCTCCCTTCCCTATTTAACATAATATACCAGTCATAGGTTCATTGTGCTGGAGCTGAGAAACAGGCAACTTCTGACTCCCACCATCTGTCCTATGTCACGTTCAGCCAATCAGGCGTTCTCCATGTAGACACATGTGAGTTCTGTTCTTCCATTCCAGAATTTATTTGCATTATCCTATGTCAGTGCTCGCTCGTTTCTTAGCAGAGTCAACAAAATTTCAGCTTCGCAGCAGCCTGTCACCTCAGGGAGCCGTGCTGTTAAGCACATAAGATCCAGGTGGTCTTTCGTCCCACTCCAGCCTTACCTTTTCACCGTTGTGGACCTAGCAGTTCCCATAACATGGGGACACAACCTGTAGCTGCTAACTCACAATATGCCCCTTTGCACCAGTGGTCACCCCAAGTTAAAACCTACACATCAGCTTTCCATCGTTTAGGATGCAGACACGGACAGTACCTCTGCCGTGGAGCTCACGCCACGTGCTCTGTACTGTGGCCTGACACCGACTCACGCTCCTTTCTTGTGGTGGCCTGAGTTCAACATTCAGTCTGTACGATTCCCGCTACTCATTTAAACAATCGCCCAGGTTCAGGAAATAATAGGGAAATCTAGTGTCAGATACGAAAATCGCTGACGTCAGTTTCACCAAAAACTCTTATTTCTTGCTGAGAATTGATTTAGATTCGTTGGGTTAGTGAAGTTAACGGAGTTTGACTATGACACCAGACAGGGCCTACGAAAACGTTTGCACAACACCCTGGTTTGAGATACATGCTTACTTTACTGTGTATTTGGCATTCATAAGTTTGTGCTGTATTCTGGTAAGTAGTAAAGAAAAAACCCTCTCGAACGTTACCTACAAAACAGGCCATGAAAAATGACTCATGTGGTTACATCTATTAGTTAAGAGGCTGGTTTCATTCTTCTGTGTGAGCTAAACTCAGTATGTGAAATGGTTCTAATGGCTCTGAGCACTATGAGACTTATCATCTGAAGTCATCAGTCCCCTAGAACTTAGAACTACTTAAACCTAACTAACCTAAGGACATCACGTCATCCATGCCCGAGGGAGGATTCGAACCTGCGACCGTAGCGGTCACGTGGCTCCAGACTGAAGCGCCTAGCCGGCCGAAGTAGCCGTGCGGTTAAAGGCGCTGCAGTCTGGAACCGCAAGACCGCTACGGTCGCAGGTTCGAATCCTGCCTCGGGCATGGATGTTTGTGATGTCCTTAGGTTAGTTAGGTTTAACTAGTTCTAAGTTCTAGGGGACTAATGACCTCAGCAGTTGAGTCCCATAGTGCTCAGAGCCATTTGAACCATTTGAAGCGCCTACAACCGCTCGACCACGGCGGCGGCCTCTTTATGTCTTTTCGCACATTATGCACTGCTTCGGTAATAAATTGTTTCTTATATTCCAATCCAGGCACATCGTCTCAGCTTTTTCTATCAAGTGCCTGCGTAACTATTCATGGATGAGATAGAAATAGTCGTGTCAACCTACCACTAATCATCGACCTTTCATTCTTGTATCACACAGTTCTCTAACTTATTTAATAACTTAGTTTTTAACTGACGTCTTCTTATAGCCTACATTTAAGGGCTGCTAATTTAACATATAATCTGTTTAAGAATGCTAAGTGAAGTATCCAAAGCTTTATCTATGATTGATATATGCCATCCTAGCTGAATAAATAACTATAAGATCAAACGACCCACAGGTCAACGTTATTGGGCGCTTCAAAGTGATTAAGATCGTAGAAGATAATCCACCGTTTAAGGATCAAGACAGCGACCTGACTTCTCAAACAGAGATTTGCCCCAAGGAACGAGATGTAATACTGGTCGATGCGCCGCAGGAGGGCCCCCCTGATGTAAGTCGACATTGTTACTAACATTAAGAGTAAGCGTGTGAGAGCGATGAGGAAACAGCTGTGTCTCTGATTGTGCACACTGCAGAATTAGCCACTTAGGCAGGTGATATCAGTCGAGATAATCTCATGGTTTGCACACATCTCCATGACTGTAAAATGCAGTTGTCCCTCAGTATTAACAGACTGATTCACGATATTAGAATCCAATAATATAGCAACCGTTGGTTGGAAGACCCAAATGTAAATATAAAGTACTACTCATGGAATGTAAGGTTCCGTTGTAAAACTGTCACGGGTTCGGCAAATGTTACTTGTGTTACGGTCGCTAGCCTACAACGATTGTGAGTCCGCCAACTGTAGAACTCCGTCATGATGCGTCTCAACGGTCCTATGGCTGCTACCAGTCGGAGAAACATCCGTTTACTGCACGTACCAGGCAATGCTGTAAGGTCAGCAGCTGAATTTCAGTTTGCGACAAAGTCGAAATCGAGTTAGTGCAACTTATGGGATTTTCTGTGGAATACCATTAACGATTGACTTGTCTCTTACAGAGATGTAAGACTTCGGAAAATATCCTACTGAATCATAGCTGAAAAATTATACGGTTGCTAGTGAGGGTACGAATGTCTGGCTACAGTGCGACTGCTGCCGTTGTCATTTACTATCAAGGATAGCGGAAGTTCTTTAGATGCTGCTGTGTAATGCAATGCTGTGTAAAGCAAATCTCGACCACAGTAGCATACACTCGTCTGGTCAGTCACACCTTCAACAGTTACATTAGCGCCAAGAAATATCACAATAAAAAGCAAAACTTCCTATGTACTTATATACAAATAAGTACAAGTAGGCAATCCTCTTAGTGAAGCAGAGCACTCCTGCGTGCTACGCAAGGGTCAGTGGATGTGAAACCAGCAAGTGGGAATAATTGACGCCAGGAATACCACCAAAGAACACGTGAAACGGTAGAAGACGGATAATTCAGTCACAACAGTTACAACACTTCAACGATTGTTGCCTTCAAGAAGGTTATTATATCCCATCTAACACGCATGTTTGAAATGGTATATTTACTACATCTAGTACGTTCGCTTCATAACGGTACTTTCGTATGATCTCTTGAAACAATTGAGTAGGATATATTAGGCCTCATAATCATTCCATCTGTGTAAATAAATGATCGTCTCACCTAAAGAATATAGTCATCTCTCTTCCAGCACTGCTCACACAATGAGAGCACAGTTCGACGCAATTTCGTGGGGTTTGCTCTGTTACGACACTTCTTCGAACACTGAAACGTACGTGATCTTTTAAAAGGATTGTCAGTCCATACTATCAATTTAACTTGATAAGAAGTGCAGTGGCCCAGGTTATGAGAAAGTATTACTGTCTCTCATTGAGCCGAATAATAGGTTTCTCACGTGTATCCATGCAGGTTCTGCTAGAGATACAATGCCCACACTACTTTTCAACACCATAATACTTAGGTTTTGGAACCAAAAAGATAAATAATAGGGTATTACCACATCCTTAATGGATGTTAGTCTATAAAGTGGAATTACTTTGTTTTCTACAGATATAGGCTGCTTTAGAATTACGCTGATTGAGTTACAGCTAGAACAATAGTTAGGATTATACTCTGTTCCAGACTGAGCAACAAGTTTGAGGTAAAGCGTACAAATTACGATTAGACGTATTAAAAAAAATTACTTTCACACAGCTGTCGCGGAGTGACAAAAAGTTTAATCATAGAATGAGGCTAACAGAGCAGCGTGTGCGAGATACACAATGTATCCCAACATCTGGCTGACATTGATGGCGCCCTCCATCGGTAATGTTGCGATTCAATGTGGTGGCTTGATGACAGCTTCCACTCTCGCAGGCATATGTTCAGTCAGGTGCTGGTAGGTTTCTTGGGGAATGGCAGCCCAATCTTAACCGAGTGTTGCACTGAGGAGAGGTATCGATGTCGTTGGGTGAGGGCTGACACGAACTCGGCGTTGCAAAACATCCCAAAGGTGTCCTATGGGATTCAGATCAGGACTCTGTGCAGGCTAGTCCATTACAGGGATGTTATTGTCGTGTAACCACACGGCGATAGGCTGTGCATTATGAACAGGTGCTTGATCGTGTTGACAGATGCAATCGCCATCCTCGAATTGCTCTTCAACAGTGGGAAGCAAGAAGGTGCTTAAAACATCAATGTAGGCCTGTGCTGTGATAGTGCCACGCAAAACAACAAGGAGTGCGAGCCGTCTCCATGAGAAAACCGACCACACCCTAACACCTCCGCCTACGAAAATTACGCTGGCAGATGACATTCACCGGGCATTCGCAATACCCACACCCTGCCTTCGGATGGCCACATTGTCTACCGCGATTCTTCTCTCCACACAAAGCTTTTCCACTGTTAAATCGTCCTTTGTTTACTATCCTTACACCAAGCGAGGCGTCGTTTGGCATTTACCGGCGTGATGTGTGGCTTATGAGCAGCCGCTCGACCATGAAATCCATCCATGCTTTCTCACCTCCCGCCTGTCATAGTAATGGATCCTGATGCAGTTTGGAATTCCTGTGTGAGGGTGTGGATAGTGTCAGCATATTACACATTACGACCCTCTTCAAGTGTCGGCGGTCTCTGTCAAACAGACCAGGCCAGCCTGTACCATTTTGTGCTGGAAGTGTCCCTTCACGTTTTCACTTCCCTGTGGCACCGGAAACAGTGGACCTAGGAATGTTTAGGAGCGTGTACAGACGTATATGTACCCGTGGTCTAGGGGTAGCGTCTTTGATTCATAATCAAAACGTCTTCGGTCCCGGGTTCGATCCCCGCCACTGCCTAAATTTGGATAAATAATCAGCATTGGCGGCCGAAGACTTCCGGCATAAGAAGTCAGCCTCATTCCGCCGACGGCCTTGTCAAAGAGGGCGGAGTAGCGAATAGAGGTTCAGGGCACTCTCTTGTCCTAGGGGTGGGAAATATCCCCTAAAGGCGGAAGAATCAGCAATGATCAACGACATGAGGATGCAGAAGGCAATGGAAACCACTGCATTAAAGACACATAACGTGTATCCACAGGACATGTGGCCTGTAATTGAAGAAGTGTCATGATGATCTCTCCATTGGCAAAAGATTCCGGAATAGTCCCCCATTCGGATCTCCGGGAGGGGACTGCCAACGGGGAGGTTACCATGAGAAAAAGATTGAATAATCAACGATAGGATAACGTTCTACGAGTCGGAGCGTGGAATGTCAGAAGCTTGAACGTGGTAGGGAAACTATAAAATCTGAAAAGGGAAATGCAAAGGCTCAATCTAGATATGGTAGGGGTCAGTGAAGTGAAGTGGAAGGAAGACAAGGATTTCTGGTCAGATGAGTATCGGGTAATATCAACAGCAGCAGAAAATGGTATAACAAAATGGCTCTGAGCACTATGGGACTCAACTGCTGATGTCATTAGTCCTCTAGAACTTAGAACTAGTTAAACCTAACTAACCTAAGGACATCACACACATCCATGCCCGACGCAGGATTCGAACCTGCGACCGTAGCGGTCTCGCGGTTCCAGACTGCAGCGACAGAACCGCGCGGCCACTTCGGCCGGCAAATGGTATAACAGGTGTAGGATTCGTTATGAATAGGAAGGTAGGGCAGAGGGTGTGTTACTGTGAACAGTTCAGTGACCGGGTTGTTCTAATCAGAATCGACAGCAGACCAACACCGACAACGATGCCGACGTCGCAAGCTGAAGATGAACAGATAGAGAAAGTGTATGAGGATATTGAAAGGGTAATGCAGTATGTAAAGGGGGACGAAAATCTAATAGTCATGATCGACTGGAATGCAGTTGTAGGGGAAGGAGTAGAAGAAAAGGTTACAGGAGAATATGGGATTGGGACAAGGAATGAAATAGGAGAAAGACTAATTGAGATCTGTAACAAGTTTCAGCTAGTAATAGCGAATACCCTTTTCAAGGATCACAAGAGGAGGAGGTATACTTGGAAAAAGCCGGGAGATACGGGAAGATTTCAATTAGATTACATCATGGTCAGACAGAGATTCCGAAATCAGATACTGGACTGTAAGGCGTACCCAGGAGCCGATATTGACTCAGATCACAATATAGTAGTGATTAAGAGTAGGCTGAAGTTCAATACCTTCGCCAGGAAGAATCAATACGCAAAGAAGTGGGATACGGAAGTACTAACAAGGGAACCTCCACATCGCACCCCCCTCAGATTTAGTTATAAGTTGGCACAGTGGATAGGCCTTGAAAAACTGAACACAGATCAATCCAGAAAACAGGAAGAAGTTTTGTCGAACTATGAAAAAAATAAGCAAAATATACAAATTGAGTACTCGATGTGTAACATAAGCCACATCAAGGACAATGTGATCTGAGGAGCGCCGTGGTTTCGTGGTTAGCGTAAGCAACTGCGGTGCGAGAGGACCTCAGTTCAAGTCTTCCCTCGAGTGAAAATTTTTACTTTTTTATTTCCTAGCAGTTGACGTGTGTCAATTATCAAAGTTCAGGCACTCACACAATCAACTTCGCTCTAGAAAATTCCAGAACATGTTCAGATTTGCTTGGACATAAGCAGGATTTGACGGTCTACACACGGAACAAATTGGAAAACGTTAAAAACATATGTTTTGACAGAGCACAGGGAAAACTGTGTGACTGTGAAACTTATGCATTCATTTGTTGCAGTTTATGTGACAAACTTTTATGTTTTCATCACTTTTTTGGGAGTTATTATCACATCCACAAGAAAACCTAAATCGGGCAAGGTAAAAGAATCTTTCTACCCATTCGCCAAGTGTACAAGTTAGGAGGGTCGACAACATATTCCTGTCGTGTGACGCACATGCCGTCACCAGTGTCTTATAGAATATATCAGACGTGTTTTCCTGTGGAGGAATCTGTTGACCTATGACCTTGCGATCAAATGTTTTCGGTTCCCATTGGAGAGAAACGTACTTTCGTCTACTAATCGCACGGTTTTGCGGTGCGGTGGCAAAACATAGACACTAAACTTATTACAGTGAAGAGAGACGTCAATGAACGGACTGACAGATCATAACTTTGCGAAAATACATAAAGTAAAATTTTCACGCGAGGGAAGACTTGAACCAAGGACCTCTCGTTCCGCAGTTGTTCACGCTAACCACGGGACCACGGCGCTCCTGAACTGACACTATGACTGATGTTGCTTATCTTGTACATGGACTACTCAGTTTGTATATTTTACTTATGTTCTCCATAGTTCCACACAACTTCTTCCTGTTTTCTCGATTGAGCTGTGTTCAGTTTTTCAAGGCCTGTCCACTGTGCCAACTTATAACTAAATCTGAGGGGGGTGCGATGGGGAGGTTCCCTTGTAAGGAATGACGAGATACGTTTGAAGTTCTCTAACGCAATAGATACAGCAATAAGGAATAGCGCAGCAGGAATACAGTTGAAGAGGAATGGACATCTCTAAAAAGGGCCATCACAGAAGTTGGGAAGGAAAACATAGGTACAAAGAAGGTAGCTGCGAAGAAACCATGGGTAACAGAAGAAATACTTCAGTTGATTGATGAAAGAAGGAAGTACAACCATGTTCCGGGAAAATCAGGAATACACAAATACAAGTCCCTGAGGAATGAAATAAATAGGAAGTGCAGGGAAGCTAAGACGAAATGGTTGCAGGAAAAATGTGAAGACATCGAAAAGTATACACTCCTGGAAATTGAAATAAGAACACCGTGAATTCATTGTCCCAGGAAGGGGAAACTTTATTGACACATTCCTGGGGTCAGATACATCACATGATCACACTGACAGAACCACAGGCACATAGACACAGGCAACAGAGCATGCACAATGTCGGTACTAGTACAGTGTATATCCACCGTTCGCAGCAATGCAGGCTGCTATTCTCCCATGGAGACGATCGTAGAGATGCTGGATGTAGTCCTGTGGAACGGCTTGCCATGCCATTTCCACCTGGCGCCTCAGTTGGACCAGCGTTCGTGCTGGACGTGCAGACCGCGTGAGACGACGCTTCATCCAGTCCCAAACATGCTCAATGGGGGACAGATCCGGAGATATTGCTGGTCAGAGTAGTTGACTTACACCTTCTAGAGCACGTTGGGTGGCACGGGATACATGCGGACGTGCATTGTCCTGTTGGAACAGCAAGTTCCCTTGCCGGTCTAGGAATGGTAGAACGATGGGTTCGATGACGGTTTGGATGTACCGTGCACTATTCAGTGTCCCCTCGACGATCACCAGTGGTGTACGGCCAGTGTAGGAGATCGCTCCCCACACCATGATGCCGGGTGTTGGCCCTGTGTGCCTCGGTCGTATGCAGTCCTGATTGTGGCGCTCACCTGCACGGCGCCAAACACGCATACGGCCATCATTGGCACCAAGGCAGAAGCGACTCTCATCGCTGAAGACGACACGTCTCCATTCGTCCCTCCATTCACGCCTGTCGCGACACCACTGGAGGCGAGCTGCACGATGTTGGGGCGTGAGCGGAAGACGGCCTAACGGTGTGCGGGACCGTAGCCCAGCTTCATGGAGACGATTGCGAATGGTCCTCGCCGATACCCCAGGAGCAACAGTGTCCCTAATTTGCTGGGAAGTGGCGGTGCGGTCCCCTACGGCACTGCGTAGGATCCTACGGTCTTGGCGTGCATCCGTGCGTCGCTGCGGTCCGATCCCCGGTCGACGGGCACGTGCACCTTCCGCCGACCACTGGCGACAACATCGATGTACTGTGGAGACCTCACGCCCCACGTGTTGAGCAATTCGGCGGTACGTCCACCCGGCCTCCCGCATGCCCACTATACGCCCTCGCTCAAAGTCCGTCAACTGCACATACGGTTCACGTCCATGCTGTCGCGGCATGCTATCAGTGTTAAAGACTGCGATGGAGCTCCGTATGCCACGGCAAACTGGTTGACACTGACGGCGGCGGTGCACAAAAGCTGCGCAGCTAGCGCCATTCGACGGCCAACACCGCGGTTCCTGGTGTGTCCGCTGTGCCGTGCGTGTGATCATTGCTTGTACAGCCCTCTCGCAGTGTCCGGAGCAAGTATGGTGGGTCTGACACACCGGTGTCAATGTGTTCTTTTTTCCATTTCCAGGAGTGTATGATTGTCGGAAGGACAGACTCAGCATACAGGAAAGTCAAAACAACCTTTGGTGACATTAAAAGCAACGGTGGTAACATTAAGAGTGCAACGGGAATTCCACTGTTAAATGCAGAGGAGAGAGCAGATAGGTGGAAAGAATACATTGAAAACCTCTATGAGCGTGAAGATTTGTCTGATGTGATAGAAGAAGAAACAGGAGTCGATTTAGTAGAGATAGGGGATCCAGTATTAGAATCGGAATTTAAAAGTGCTTTGGAGGACTTACGGTCAAATAAGGCGGAAGGGATAGATAACAATCCATCAGAATTTCTAAAATCATTGGGAGGAGTGGCAACAAAACGACTATTCACGTTGGTGTGTAGAATATACGAGTCTGGCGACATACCATCTGACTTTCGGAAAAGCATCATCCACACAATTCCGAAGACGGCAAGAGCTGACAAGTGCGAGAATTATCGCACAATCAGCTTAACAGCTCATGCATCGAAGCTGCTTACAAGAATAATATACAGAAGAATGGAAAAGAAAATTGAGAATGCGCTAGGTGACGATCAGTTTGGCTTTAGGAAAAGTAAAGGGACGAGAGAGGCAATTCTGACGTTACGTCTAATAATGGAAGAAAGGCTAAAGACAAATCAAAACACGTTCATAGGATTTGTCGACCTGGAAAAGGCGTTCGACAATATAAAATGGTGCAAGCTGTTCGAGGTTCTGAAAAAAGTAGGGGTAAGCTATAGGGAGAGACGGGTCATATACAATATGTACAACAACAAAGAGGGAATAATAAGAGTGGACGATCAAGAGCGAAGTGCTCGTATTAAGAAGGGTGCAAGACAAGGCTATAGCCTTTCGCCCCTACTCTTCAATCTGTACATGGAGGAAGCAATGATGGAAATAAAAGAAAGATTCAGGAGTCGAATTAAAATACAAGGTGAAAGGATATCAATGATAGGATTCGCTGATGACATTGCTATCCTGAGTGAAAGTGAAGAAGAATTAAATGATCTGCTGAACGCAATGAACAGTCTATTTTGAGAGTAAATCGAAAAAAAAGACGAAAGTAATCAGAAGTAGTAGGAATGAGAACAGTGAGAAACTTAGCATCAGGATTGATGGTCACGAAGTCAATGAAGTTAAGGAATTCTGCTACCTAGGCAGTAAAATAACCAATGACGGACGGAGCAAGGAGGACATCAAAAGCAGACTCGCTATGGTAAAAAAGGCATTTCTGGCCAAGAGAAGTCTACTATTATCAAATACCGGCCTTAATTTGATGAAGAAATTTCTGAGGATGTACGTCTGGAGTACAGCATTGTATGGTAGTGAAACATGGACTGTGGGAAAACCGGAACAGAAGAGAATCGAAGCATTTCAGATGTGGTGCTATAGACGAATGTTGAAAATTAGGTGGACTGATAAGGTAAGGAATGAGGAGGTTCTATGCAGAATCGGAGAGGGAAGGAATATGTGGAAAACACTGATAAGGAGAAGGGGCAGGATGATAGGACATCTGCTAAGACATGGGGGAATGACTTCCATGGCACTAGAGGGAGCTGTAGAGTGCAAAAACTGTAGAGGAAGACAGAGATTGGAATACATCAAGCAAATAATTGAGGACGTAGGTTGCAACTGCTACTCTGAGATGAAGAGGTTAGCACAGGAAAGGAATTCGTGGTGGGCCGCATCAAACCAGTCAGTAGACTGAAGACCAAAAAAAAAAAAAAAAAAAACAGACGTATGACACAAGTGATACCCAATCACCTGACCATGTTCGAAAACCTCGAGTTCTGCGGAGCGCCCCATTCTACTCTCTCACGATGTCTAATGACTACTGATGTCGTTGACATGGAGTACCTGTCAGTAGGTGGCAGCACAGTGCACCTAATATGGAAAACGTATGTTTCTGGGGGTGTCCGGATGCTTCTGACCACACAGTCTAGGAGCATTTCTCTCCTCACATTTAGCACAGGCTAATTACTCAAACATGTACCCATTTCCGAACATTTAAAGCGTCTTCCCATTAATTGTTCCACTTTCAAAACTTATCATGATCTCCTTCTTGCCGACCGAAGTGGCCGTGCGGTTCTGGGCGCTGCAGTCCGGAACCGCGAGACCCCTATGGTCGCATGTTCGTATCCTGCCTCGGGCATGGATGTGTGTGATGTCCTTAGGTTAGTTAGCTTTAACTAGTTCTAAGTTCTAGAGGACTAATGACCTCAGCAGTTGAGTCCCATAGTGCTCAGAGCCATTTTGTTATACCATTTTCTGCTGCTGTTGATATTACCCGATACTCACTCATCTGACCAGAAATCCTTGTCTTCCTTCCACTTCACTTCACTGACCCCTACCATATCTAGATTGAGCCTTTGCATTTCCCTTTTCAGATTTTCTAGTTTCCCTACCACGTTCAAGCTTCTGACATTCCACGCTCCCTTCCCATAGTGCTCAGAGCCATTTGAACCATTTGATCTCCTTCTTCTTCTTTGGTCTTTAACTATCAAGTTGACTATCAGCAGCTTACCAAGCATTTCCGTCTCCGGCCATTGTCTTAAGTGCAGTATAGGTGGTGGAACTTGTGTCGTCCATGATACCGTTGATGTATACTAGACTAGCTTTGTCTCTTGTGTTCTTTCTTTCTGCTGTCCTTTCAGCAGCAACTTTAATGACACCATAATATCTCAGCATATGGCTGACACATGTGGCGTTCTATAAGCTTTAGGAGACATAGCTGCACGTTATCTACCCCGCAGTGCTTCAGTTCACTTAATAAGTTCTTTTCACAGAAAATCTTGAGACTGCTACGATAGAACCACATCTCGAAGGCTATCAGTTTTTTTTTCCGCCTCCTCGATTGTCCGTATTTCACATATGTACAGCGGCACACTCCATACAAAATCTTCATGAGGTCTTTCCTCAGGTATTGGGCTATGAAAAGAGATGTGTAAGGTTCCTGATCTTGTTAAAAGCAGCTGTTGCCTGCTTTATTTGGCTTGCAATATCCTTCCTTGATCCGTCTGAGGGTGGTTTTACTCCATAGGAAGCAAAAGGATTCCACGGTCTCCAGTCCCTCATTGTTAAGTGAGCACTGGGCAACGGCATTTTGTCTACTTATCAAGATTTTTGTCTTAACTTTATTAATTTGCATCTTAGGAAGAAATGGGGCTTTCATCTGCATCTCGCTTCTATAGTTCCGCACATTCACTTAACACTGTAGTATCATCAGAAACTCTCAACATGTCTGTTATCTTACTTTCAATTTTAATTCCTACTACAAGTCCTAATGTGTCCCTAAATTCATCTAGAGTCCTCCGAATGTATCCGTTGAATAAGATAGCAGAAAGTGAACAGCCCGGTCGTACACCTTATTTAACAGTGGCTTGCCCTTGATGTTATCCGCTTCTTATCACAGCCATCTTTTCTTTGTAAAGTTACTGCAGTACTCCTCTGTTCTGATACATTACGGCAGTCCCTCTCTCAGCATCTCAAAAATCTGTCGCTAGACTACACCGTCTAATACTTTCTATTTGTCGACGTAGGCAATACACAGTGTCCTGTGAGGTATGATCAGTATTCAGAGATGCGACAGGAACGGTCATTCGAAGCAAAAGAGACTAGTAAACATGAACTCTACTAGTAGCTTAAGATCTGTAAGCACATGTTTTGTGGAAGAGATGTGTTTCACAACAGTGAAGCTGCACAAGTGCCCAAAGTCTGAAGGTGAGCACTTTACAATCCATATTTACAGGAAAGTTTTTTCGTAATTTGGGCCATACTTACGCCCCTCAAAATATAGAAGGCCAAGACGAGATTTTGTTACACTATCGAAGAAGAAGTGATCATTGCTGCATTTTAGAACCCATGTTTAGTAGACGGTTAAGCTTCGAATGATCGTTCCTGTCATACACCTGAATACTGACCATTCCTCCTACGACACTCTGCTGCATTCTTGGCTCTTGCTTAGTCTTGTCTCAGGTATTAGCCGTAACACGAGTACGGCTTCTCGTGTGCCTACAGCTCCTCTAAAGCCAAATTGATCTTCCGTATCTTGTACACCTATCCTTTCTTTAGTCCGCGTTACAATGATAGAGGTCAAGATCTGGGTGCCGTGTGTTATTAAATTGAGGGTGCAAGATTGTTCACATTTGTTTGCAGATACTTTCTTCTGTGTTGGCGCTGTAACTATTCTTCAAAGTGTGTTCGGTGTTCCCTGGCTTCGTATGTATGAAATGGAGCAGTTCTTCATGTAGCTGTTGTCTAGCAGCCTTGACGAGTTCTGCTGGTTTATCACCATCTTCAGCAGCTTTCCCATGTTTTAGCTGCTTGGCTACGAGATAAAATTTATCACGTGGGGAACAAACTCCCTCCTCTTCCGGATTGCTTGCCTCAGCGTTCTCCAGTTCCTTATCTTCTCTATTTCTTGCATACGGCTTTTCAAGGCACTAGTTCCACCATTCTAGTACATCTTTATGATCATAGAAGAAGAACCAGATGAGGGCGTAGCAGGTAGCTTGAAATATATTAAAGGGTTACGAAAATATAATCCACTTATTGAAACGGATATAACACGTTCACGTAGTGGCAGAGTGAAAATATCCCGATGTTACACCAAACATCGTGCGCAACATAAAACAAAAAATTACAATAGACCTATTATCAAATGTCATGACAATAACAGCCTAGAATAATCAGTTACAGAAGATTAGAAAAAGAAAGTGTGCTGAATGTTAGAAGGGTAATGAAGCTATTGAATGTGGAGTTACAGGAAGTGCTGTTTTATTACTTACAGTGAGTTAATCACTGGTACCAGAATGCACCACGACAGAAGTTTTTTCGCGTGAGGGTATATCCATGGAGTCTAGGCCCCTCTTCATCAATGAATAACATCAATACGGCCATTTCCCCTTGGTAAGTAAGGTCCAGGCAACTGTTAGAAAATCTTCACGTGGTGGTGTTATTGATGATGCGGTCTCCCGTTTGAAGTATGATGGGATGCAGGTTCCCACGGTAGTCTGTCCTGTGAGAGGCTCTTTGCTTCTCCATAAGTGCAGCAGCCGACATTCATTTCAATCTGCTTACTGTGTTCAAGTCATCCTCTACCTGTACAAATATTACAACCCTTTCACCTCCTCTCCCCACTCACCCTCTCGCATCACCCTGCTAACAACATAAGATCCTATGTATCCGCACGATGCATACTAGAAACTGATCCCAGCTATCAGCGAATTGTGTGATAAAAGACTTTTTCCTCGATTTTGATTCATTTCGTCCTCGCAAGTTACTCGCTGTATTTTACTCGCTGTATTTTATCCCTGTGACCCTCTGAAATGGAATTCCTACCGATTTACTTTTGCCTTGCAGCAATCTGTCTTCAGAGTCCTAAGGTGGGAAATGACTTACTCGTCCCCATACATCCGCGAAACCTCCGCTACCAATGTCTTCATTAATTCGTATTACAGTACTCTCCTGCAAAAATATATCAAAAGTATATATTCCATTCCTTCTGAATTGTCTATCTTCATGCGTTCCACTCATGTACATGGTTACACTATAGACAAATACCTCTAGAAGACTACCTAGAACTGAAATTTATGTTATAAGTTAACTAATTTCTGCTTTTCAGAAACGTCTTTCTTGCTATTGACGTCCTGATGTTTACATGTCCTCTACTTTGCTAATAATCTGTTACTTTTGCCCAAACAACAAAGCTCAGTTTACTTCTCTCAGTGTCATTTGTCAATATTTTTCCACCTTCAACTCCTAATTCAGTTCTACCGCTTTTTGCTGTCCTACTTATACTTTTGCTGGTATTCATTGATAATTTCATTTCAAGACATTACTCATTTTGTTCAACTGATAATCAAAGGAAATTGGTGTATCTTACAGAACTGTAATGTCATGAACTCAACTTAAAGTTTTATTTTTTCTCCCTGAGCTTCAATCCTCATACCTAATTTTTGTCTACTTTCCGTACTGCTTGCTGAATTGCTAGGTTACAAACGTACCTCACTCCCGTCCTAGCTGCTGTATGCCTGCAAGATCCTGAAACCTTTATAATTGCACTTTGTTTTATGCACTTTATTTTATTCACAAGTTTTGGACCACATCGCTCCCTGTATTTTATCCCTGTGACCCTCAGAAATGGAATTCCTACTGATTTACTTTTGCCTTGCAGCAATCTGTCTTCAGAGTCCTAAGGTGGGAAATGACTTACTCGTCCCCATACTTCCGCGAAATCTCCGCTACCAATGTCTTCATTAATTCGTATTACATTTTTCGTGACTATTCCGTTAACTTTGAAACTTGTGGGCATTTGGTCTGTCTGGGTATGGGATTACTGAATTTTTTTTAAAAAGTCTGAGTGTATTTCGCCTGCTTAGGATGTTTTACATATCACGTGGAACACCTTTTTCAGGTTTCCTACCAGTGATCTGAATAATTCTGAAACGCTGTAGTGTACGCCAAGAGTCTTTCTTCGAACTGGTTCTTTACTGCTGTGAGAAACTCTTTTTAGTGTACCATATTTCACTTCGAGTCTTCATCCACTTCCCTTTTTGTGTAGGTTTACTATGTAGGACTAACTCATACGTTAAATCCAGCTTCTATCCTCCGTCCGCTTGCCACCTAAGCGTTTGATATTTATGCATCTGAATCTCTCTCCTCTAACGGTTTCCATAATTTTCCCATATATGATATCTTATTTTCCAATTGTTTCACACGCTTCTACTGCTTCACATTTCTTCTGCATCCAGCCTTGTTTTCCCGTTTTCAGATTACTGCAAAACTTGTTTGTACGTGTATGTATTCACGTTTGAGGCTTCATTTCCTGTTTTTCTTTTTTAATTTTCTTCTTTAAACAGTTAAAAGCAGCAGTTGGTGAATTAGGCAAGAATTACAATGGAAATAATATTTTTGCCCATTTGTTTCTCTACTGCCCTCTCTATTTCATGTGTTCAAGTTTTCCATTTGTCTTGCAATGCAATGCTTCCCATTTCTCAGTGGGTTTTGGACTTACCTCAGACCATTTTTACAGATTTCTATCTTTCTGCAGCTTCTTCAATTTCAATTAGCCGTTTATATCCGACAAAGTATGGATATAGGCCATAACTGCTCCTGGAAAGAAAAACGAGTTTAAATTCTGGTTCTCAAATCTCTATATTGTTAATGCACAATCTGAGAGGCTTTGAAAAGATAGGGAATAAGAGCAAATGGGGAAATCTGCTTCATTTGCGAATCCCCAAACCACATAAGGCTTTTAACTGAGACAGTTCTTCGTCGGGTGGTAGTATCATTTTCTGAGTCTATACTAGCACTACTGAAGGCGAAAAGACCGACATACGTCAAATTTGTATCCCGTACTTCAGTTGACGTATACAGGTCAACTGAAGTACCGGATAGCGGTGCTAGCTAGACGGAAACAGCGACATGTGTAACATTGATGTGATTTACCCATACTGGTCAGCTGAAATACAGAATACACATGTTATAATTGTCGTTATTTCCCATTCGCTAATACTAATTAGTATCATATTCTTCAGTTGACCTATATAGCTCAACTGATGAATGGGATACAATTTTGACTGCTATTGGTTTTCTTGACGTCGATAGCAAAACTGTAATAAATTTCAGTCGATACTATTAGTATCGAAACCAAAAAAAATTGTATCCCATACTTCATTTAACCTACATCGGTCAACAGGTAGCCAATTTTCCGTACGTAGATTTCCCCGTTTTCATTAGTAGTAATATCTTTTTCTTCAGTTGACCTATATAGGTCAACTGAAGAATGGGATGCAAGTATCATGTATGCTTCGATAGTAATACTATCTACGTAAGAACATAATGTTAGTAGTAGCGGAGACGAAAGAAACAACACCTTTAAAATTTGTATCCCGTACTTCACTTGACCTATACAGTTCAACTGAAGAATAGGATACCAATGCTAACGAAAACAAGAAATCGACTTACGTTAAATTCGTATCCCATACTGCATTTAACCTATACATACCGACTGAATTTCGAGATACAACTCATATATATGTCAGCTGAGGTATTCTATGCTACCACTACTTCTATCCTTCTTTTCCCTTAATTTTAAGTACCAGGACTCAAACAAGCGATATCCTTAATATTATGGTCAAAATATTACTGGACGTTATATATGTCTACCACCTGTTTCTCTCTCCTGCATTCCTTAGTTTATGAACACTTGTCTCAGCTGTTAAATCTGTGTAGTATATCATCTCTGGAAATTTCTGACGTCATTGGTCAGAGCGGAAGGGTTGCATCCCGTTCTCCAGTTGGCCTGATACTTTTTAGTTACAGACATGCTGCCAGTATGAGAATCATAGCGCTACATTATTGTGAAGTCGGTGATAATGGAAGACCCTCTTTCCCATATCATACATAAGTCATCAGCTTCTAATGCCTGTGCAGTAATAATATTCCAATATCTTACTTACTACCTGTTAAACATTCTCACTACTATTAAAATTCTGAATTTCTTTTGACTCTGAAGTAAAACACTGATGCTCCATATAAACCTCTTGTTCACCGCAATTTCTGAAAACTCTTACCAATTACTATTATTTCATAATGTAAGTGCTAGTGTATAATGTAGTTTCTAGTTTAACCAAGCACCTAACACTATCTTGGTTGCCTAGGTGGACGGTGCCAAGATGGATCAAGAGGAGGAGAGAGTACCTGATTGTCTTGTGGATGCTGTCAAGATGGAACAAACATGTCAAGACTTAGAGGGGGAGGAACACGAGTGTCTCATGGGTGCTGCCAAGATGAGTGAAGCATGTGGAGGGATTGAGGAACGGGCAGATGATGGTCTCGTGGATACTGCTGAGACTGACCCAGTGTGTGGAGATGCGGAGGAAGGGGCAGCTGAGAGTCTCGTGAATGATGCCAGGATAGAAGAAGCCCATCAAGATTTACAGGAGGAGGCAGCTGAGAGTGTCATGGGTGCTGCCAAGATGTGTGAAGCATGTAGTGACACTGAGGAAGGGGCAAATGAGGGTGTCATGGACGTTTCTGATATTGACCCAGCATGTGGAGATGAGGAGGAAGGGGCAGCTGAGAGTGTAGTCAATGCTGCTAGGATGGAAGAAGCCCATCAGGATTTAGAGGAGGATGCAGCTGAAAGTCTCATGGGTGCTGCCAAGATGTGTGAAGCGTTTGGAGAGACTGAGGAAGGCGCAGATGAGGGTCTTGTGGATGCTGCTGAGATTGACCCAGCATGTAGAGATGAGGAGGAAGGGGCAGCTAAGGGCCTCGTGAATGCTGCCATGATGGAAAAAGCCTGTAAAGATTTAGAGGAGGAGGCAGCCGATAGTCTCATGGGTGCTGCCAAGATGTGTGAAGCGTTTGAAGAGACTGAGGAAGGCGCACATGAGCGTGCCGTGGACATTTCTGATATTGACCCAGCATGTGGAGGAAGGGGCAGCTGAGAGTGTAGTGAATGCTGCTAGGATGGAAGAAGCCCATCAAGACTTAGAGGAGGAGGCAGCTGCGAGTCTCATGGGTGCTGCCCAGATGGATGCAAACTGTGAAGATGAGGAGGAGGGGTCAGCTTAGACTCTCGTGAATGTTGCTAAGACGGAACAAGCCCCTAGAGATGTAGAGGAGGATGCAGCTGAGAGTCTCATGGGTGCTGCCAAGATGGATGAAGTCCATGTAGTGGTGTAGGGGGCAGCTGAGAGACCCTGTAACCAACCCTCGGGTGCCGCTTGCACCCACTGAAAAAATGTTCGTTTGTTCCTGTAAGTTCTTGTTTGTGTTCAGATTTTGTTCTGTTTGTTTTTGGTTTCGTTTGTCGTTCTGAGTTTAGTTTTTTTCTGTGTTTATTTAATGTTGTTTGTGTTTATTCATTTTTCAATTTTCATTACAAATCCTTGGTTTATTTAGAACAAAAAAATAAATTTTACGTATTTCACCTACTGTTCTCTTGTCTTTAGTGTACATCTGCAACAATAATAGTTGCCGAATTGAAAGTACGTTTCATTTTCAGTTTATTCTGTAGGTCACTCTCTCTCTCTGTCGTTTCAATGAAATCAACAGTAGACTAAACCCAGGGTTCAGGCTAAGGCATTTATGAAGCTCATTTCAGTGACACTGAAAGGTCTGTGATATATACATGGTAATAGTCATCAGTAAGTTCTACATTCACTTCTGTATTGTAAACACCACATAATGCCGATTTACGTAGTATGATTTTACAGTTGATAGAGAGGGTTAGGTAACCAGCCGTAATATCGTTGGTCCAATGTCTCTAATGACTGTGGGTAGGATCATGGCCTGGACAATTGTCCGCACTTGTGACCAATCTCTGTGAGTGTATTTCATGGCTGCAACACGTGTGGGAGAATACTGCACAGATTTCTGTAATCTATTCTCCCCTATGTAGCTAATTTCTTTTTCGTATAAGCGTATATCCTTCAATCTGAGAGTTGACAGATTTGCAACATTTTGTTTTTGATCCTCCCTACTTCTGAGTTTCTTTGTAGCTTGTTTAAAAATACTGTCATGACATGCCGGAATATACAAACTGTAGTCGAGCTGCCATAGTCTCATTATTTTCTTGTATGATTATGCGCTAATGACACATGCGCAATAAATTGGGTTGTTTCAGTTTTCCTCTCGTTTTAACTCGGGAAAATCCCTGGAGAGGAGAAATAGAGTAGGAGTGGTGCTGTGGGGACAAGTACAAATTAGAGCACGTGTCCTTCTCTGACCAGCTTCTCATCTGCGTAGCACTGTAATATGATACGCTATAACGTGAAAGAAGTCTATCGTATGCCACTCAGCTTAATAATGCCACTCATTCCTATCCTCAATGACTATTCTTGCACTATGTGCTAATCAGTAGTATGTCAAAGGACCCAATTATTTACGGCTAATGGGCTACGAAAGTACGTGTGTGAGCAACAGAAACTTTTTCCGTATGCTGCACCAACGTGTATTATTTGACAGCAAGTGTGTGGTGGGAAAACAAAGCATACAACTTTGTAAGTACATACAGTAGGTGCAGGCCGTGGTGTACCATCTCAGTATGCTAAACAGTCTCATTAATATTTAATTTAGTGCAATGGATATGGAAGGGAAGTGTTCTCGGTAACTAATTGGTCGGGTTTATAGCTGGGCCTGAATACAATCACTTTAAAAGTCTTAAGAAATCAATTGGGGCACCATACGCCTACCAGAAATTGTGGGCATTCAGAACGGAGACTGAATATTTAAAACGGTACACAGGGAGAGTGCACCTACCCACTGATTGTAGAAGTTAAGCAAGTAAGCGTAATAACAAAAAGAAGGTGAGATCATCGATATATCAGCGTAACAGAATGCACAACATCGCAGAGGCCAAGAAAGAAGAAACCTCATCGTCTATGTAGTTGTGATCACGTGCGAGCGTAGTAGAGATATTTCATATACCTTATTCACATCGTCTACGCATCGACTATAACGCACACAAAAGATTAATATCAAATTCACGTTAACACACGCACACTGCCTGATGTGAAAGCTATGCAAAAGGAGCGGTTGCCCATTGTCTGTACAGTCGTGCGCACATGGCTTTTTGAGACGATGGTATACACATTACGCACCATTTAATAGATCTTGATTCCGATAAAATTCACACAGTAATATTCTTCCTCAATGTATGTTTTCACACGCATGCTGCCTTCAATGAGAGCCATTTATGAACGATGAGAGCTCATTTTATGTGTAGCCATGGCCACGTCGTACATGGAGAACAGTGGCATACAGTTTACTGACTGTGTGACCTTTCTTCATTGGAAGAACGTTCACACGATAATACTTATATACAGTACACACGAAAACACGCTACTTATTCGGTATGAAATGTCCGAGTTACAGTGAAAGCTAATTGTCTGTGCGGCCACCAACGACAGCCCATGGAAGGCAATGACTGATGCGTTTCACACAAAGAAATCATTAGTTGATCCTATACAAATTGCTGGTAAAATAAGAAAGGATCACCTCTAATTAAATAATGATAACATCGGCAGTCCTAAAGCTAAAGGCTAAAGGCTAAAGGCTGATGATTCAATGCTTGCACGATCGAAATTCCATCAGACTTTTCTCTCCATATTGAATTTACCAGAAGTATAAAAATGAAAGTGCATTATAACACTTCGCTACTATTAACAGACTTACAAAAAAAGTGATTAATCAGTTACTTTTGTAAATAACTCATTCTCGTACCTGAAAGTGACGCTCTGACGGAGCGACCGTTCACTTAAAAAATGAAGATACGATGTCGAACGTGGCATACAGATGAGGCAGCATCGACTTTCTGTTCCACGGTAGAATAAATTGAATCATTTCCGTGACCAAACATGGCACAACACATTTCAGACTACTGTATATCTCCGTCATACCTATTTTATTCGCATTCTTTCCCAGAAACATAGGTAGTTAACAGGTTGACATTACACATCCATTTATGGATGCATCAGCAAACATTCATATTCTTCACTCACTCCACGCTATCTACATGGTAATAAAATGCGGGCACATAATGGAAAAAGGGGGTATGTGAACTAATTAATAACTAAACCTGTTGTCCACTATCTTCCTCAAGAGTCTACTGGTACATTAAATAGGTAAAGTTATTAAAAATATAGTAGTACTGATACAATTAAAAATGAAGTAGCACTTGTATAATGCCAGTAATACCAAAAGCCGCAGTAATGTAACGGTACATATGGTAGCCTGTCAGCGTTAATGTAATATTGTAACTATCATCTTATGCAGATCTCAAATGAGTGGGTTAATTAATGTTTTGGTTAAATGAACCTCCTCCTTCCATGATCATGGCCAAATGGTGATTTTTATCCACTGTATACAAACTCACTATTACCGAGATACGGAATTGAGTCGTAGTTCGATACAGACTGATGTATCGAGATATTATGGTTCTGCTAGATCTTATTTATTCGTTGAGTATACCAACTGTGCTGATCTCACCTTGCTAATCGTTTAAAATTAGAGTGAGGTTGGCTGCGTACGCCTCACCTGCACTCTTCATCAGTAGGAATGTAAGGGGTTTAAGGGTCAAGTGTGCACGCCATTCCTTCCTCCGAAGATGGTAGGTAGAGACTCCGACTGTGGCAGGTGGAGGTCATGTCCCTGCCTAAGCCGGGCCTATTTCTATCATTTCATAATGTCTCTGCGCTCCAGTCCCACGCAAGTAATTTACCAGCCATGAAAACTGAAACAGCCAGTGAGAGTACAGTATTAAACCTGCCTTTAAAACGAAACTGCCAGTCGCTCTCCTTGTACAAAGATCGAATGTTCATCACCTGACATATTGTTAAGCACTCTAATAGAGGGGGAGGGGATGGAAGTTTTACGCTTAAATGTAATCGATGTTACTGAACGCTAATACTGTTTGTATTACTTTAGACCTTTAACATACATGCGGTAACGTGTCTAACCGTCACCATTATATTTTTATGGTACTTAAGTACAGACGCTACCACAGCAATGATACTTTGTGACGAGATATCTAATGCCTTGTATCACTTGCACTACATATTATCTTACTATACAAAGGAAGTTTTATCATGTTCCCAATACAATATGCAAACACCCGACATGACCAAAGGATAAGATCGTGTAACTCCCACCTGAGGCCTAAAACCCTAAACGCGTATTCTCAAAGTAACTGAAACAGTAATAATACATCTACATATATAACTGTGATATAAAACGTGATGTACTAAAATAAATTGCTAAGCTCGCAGCTCATAGCTTTTGTTAGCTATACAAGAGACTGTGGGCTAAAATAAAGCTGATGAAGCATCATTTTAGGGGAGAAGATTACCGTCCCATGACAAGACTTTTAATGCACTTTATCGGTAAAACTACGTATTTGCGTAGTACCGAAGTGTAACTTTGCACTGCAGTATTATGACGTGTAAAGAAACGAAATTATGAAAGGAAATGCTGATGTGCTTGACGGATAAATAAAATTTTTAACGTGAACATTTTGATCACTGAAGCACTTTTACCAGGCACAATGGATCCTAAAATTCGATATTTCCACGTGTATTTGTCTGTATTCTTCACAGTACTTTTGGCTGATATGTTGGCATCAGTTATATACCATGCATGTTTATCAACGATTTCACGCCGGCTTTTGTACCACAGATTAAAGAAAGCAAGAGTTGTATATATTATTTATCAAAATACGTAGAACTGTTTCCTAGAAGAATACAAAGCACACATGGCACATGATCTGACTCAGAGGTTAAAGTGCATTGTGAGTGGGAATATGTTGATGTTTCTATGCAAGTAAACATTATATTCCCACAGCTAAATCGTGTGCATTACTTGCCAAAACTTATCATCTAAAACCAATATCAAAGTCACTTAAATGTGTTAGTAAGCCCCAAACAAAGGAATCAACTGTATCTCCCAATGGACAATTATAACAAATTGCCTCATGTATTACTACGTTCCAACAAATTTGTAATAGATTACCCCATGTCACAGCAAAACTGTAAGAAATTGTCCCTTACATCGCCTTATTTACAGCAAAGTTGTTACAAAGTGCTCCAAAAATTATGTCATTACAGCAAAATTGTAGGGTGTTACCTCAAAATCCGCTCTGCCACAGCAAAATTGTAAGAAAATTATGCAATATTACAACAAAATTGTAACAAATTGCCCAATGTATTGAAAGTTTATCGTCATACCTCCTTGCCTACGGACGCCAGATGAAAGTTGATGTCGACAAGCCCTGAATCAAAATTGCACAATGGATAACTGGTGGAAGAGCTTGAGAGCGCTACCTAGAGAGCGTGTCCTTTTTGTACGATACTAGACAAGGGGCTGGAGGGCTCACACGCTGATGTGTGGGTCCCTGCATTCTATAGCTTTTGTTTTAGATAAATTCCTTTAACTTGACTTCTTTGTGATTTTTAATGTATGTTAAAGATTGATGACAGTTGATTTCCTGTTTATTTTAAACATTATCACTCGACTTTACAGCGATAGCAGCAATTGTTTCAGTTTACAGATATTACAATTTTTCAACTTATAGCTCGGGTAATTTATATACTAATCTGCACGCACATTTCTACGGGTAAGACGGAATTGCGTTGGCCAAATGTATACCACCAAAGTCTCCCAATATTCTACATGGGACATTCACTATGTGAGGAGGATAACGGGCAAACTGGGGACCAGACACTTTTACACAGGGGGTCAGTTTTGTTAAATTAACGAGATCATTCATTTCCTTACACAATCCGAAGCTGGAAATAAAAGAATTAGCACAAATATTCAAATACCCCTCTTCCGTGCGTGAACATTGAGACAAACGCACTGAGGGCACGTCTGCTCACTTACCCGTCTTCTGCAACACTCCAGAGTATGGTGGGCACCCGGAGGTCTTCCTGGGCCCCGGTGGAGGGGGCGGTCGAACCAGTTGGCCGCGACCAACCTCTCCACCCCAAATATTGTGACACTGGAAAGTCTTTGACTTTTACCTGCCTGTGCTGTCTCTCTGATCCCCTAGCCAAGAGTAAGGTTGGCACTACTATACTACAGAACTACTTCCCAACAAAGATTTGGCCACGCTTTACCGAAAGGTGGGCGGGTGATTAGGAAAGTTCATGTGCAGGTTCACATCCACGTACAAGAAATGCATAGTACACGACACATATAAATACGTATTATGAAACCTGACACATTTATTTCCACCCGTCCACATGGGTTCTGTTGCACCCGTGGCCGGCCGCGACGTGTAATAAAATTGCCTGCGGAGCCGCCTCTGTTTCTATTTCCCGGTGCGAGCGAGCAGCGAAACCTGCTGTTTATAGAGCGGAAACTACTGTACCGTTTCAATATAGTAAAATACCTTATACTTCAACGTGTTATAACAAATCGTAACAAGCTACGCCAAAATGTAACTAACTGCTCTACAAATACACATACTCCACCTAAATAATAATAACTTGTGGCATACTTCAATGTGCTACTCGAAAACCATCGTAAAATACCCTGCACATCGCCATGTTGCATTTTGCTATTTATTGTACCATGAAGTCAACACGACTTACGATAGGTTTATGTAAAATGACGAAGTATTAGGTGAGAAATGTGTTGTAATCTCCACTGTGCGATGACATGTCAGCATTATCAGCAAAGGATGGCAAATGTTTTATACTGCAAGATAATATTGACTCCCCATCTTGGTGGTCACTATAACGAGTGGATGGCCATCATATTGAGATGAGACAAAGACCAGTTTTGACAAATAAAGAGTTTTGAAGTGGGGATAACGTTGTTTAGTTTAGTGCAAAAATCAAGAAAAGTCTAATACATACAACGTCCCCAGTGCTATATTAAGAAAAGACTTAAAAAACGGTATTTATAAAGAAGAGACATTTAAAAATTGAATAATATATATACATTTTTTATAATGTACCCGTAAGATAATAATTTCTCTGTGTAAGTTTCGAGTGCAAAGAAATGTAACAAAATTATCTAAAGAGACGACAAGATACGCTCTTTTGTTAATTTTTTTAGTCGTTTTCACTTCTTCTCTTGTCTTGGTTGTGTGTAGACGGACATCTTTCGTGTGCTGGCAAATGTAAGCATATTTGTAATAATTAAGCATATAATATATTCATTTAATGTTATTGTGCACTTTTAATTTGTAAGAGGTGATCCCTGATTTCATGTCCGCCTTCCTTGAATTAACCTGCATTCAAGTAATTTACAGTTCAACAATCGCAGTGGCCGATGCAGCCAACGGCGCCATTACGTGACGATATTAACTTATAAAAAATTAGCGGAAGCGAAAAACTCGCCCGCTATTAACATAATATTCATTTTTCTCCACAGCCGCACGAAGTTGCAGAAAATACGTAGCTTTAAGATTCTTATTTTCAGTACCATAGCCGAGAGCCAGAGCCAGGACCCTGACTACAATCCAGTGGTTAACGGAGGGAAGAAAAAATACTCTCGCGCGTGTGTGGGCCGTAATTGTAATTAATAACTAAAGATCTTTTGTTTTAAAGTGAGCTGACTAGCCGAGGAAATTAATATGAAAAGTTTATTACATTGTTCAGCTTATATTCTCATGTTTTAAGATTCAGCGAGTCTAACGTTCATTAACGTAACAAATAATTTAAGATTAATATTGTTAAAAAGGAGAACTCCACAAAAGCATTTAATCGTAAATCAAAATTGAATGAAATATAATTTTTTTTGAGGCCATCCACGTAAGTCGGCAACAATAAGAAAATAATAATAATATATTAAATTACGACGGCCGACGGACGCGAGATTGGCGCCCGACGTTGGGCCCGATCGAAGAAAAGGCGAAATTTATTAAGTCTGATTCTATTGTAATGAATGTAAATATGTATGTGCCTTATTGTTGTAAAATATTAATGCCGATATGAATTGTTTTACATGTACAACAACAAAACCACTCCCTGAGGAGATCTGGAGAAGAAAAAGTGTAGAAAGAAAAAGCATTTCGATAAAGAAAAATAACATCCGTAAGGCCTATTGTGCAAGCATCCCGTTTAGCTCTGTGCGGAATATCGAACCCATGTGCACAAGAGATACCTTCGGTGCAAAAATAGTAAGTAAAGTGCAATTTTAAATTGTATTTGTGTATTCATATGTTTATTTTTCGAGGGGATAATTATTCGTGTGTGTATCAGTGTTAAAGATTTGTCAGTGGCTTAAACTGAATTTATTATGGGTAAGATAGGACAAGCTAAAGCATCCGTACCAGACGAACAAAATTTTGTTAATATGGAAAGTGAGGATCATTTGCAAAACTTAAACGAACCCCAAGCAACCGCCTCGGATAACATAATTTCCGAGCGGGGGGCGAGGATCTGTGGACGGTGAATGACGCTCCACAGCAGAATGGGAATAGAATAACATGAACTCCACTGCCTGGGCAGGGGGGGGGGCAATCGAGTGCTACATTAAACGGGGCACCAGTATGCTCAACGATTGCGGATCAATTTGCAGAATTTCTGCGCAGGTTAGAAGAAAGAGATAGGGAGAGAGATCAGAAATTTGCTCAGATGCTCTTTGAGCAAGAGCAACTAAGAGAACAGAAAGAAAGGGAAAAACAAAGGACGTTAGAACAGAGGGAAAAAGAAAGAGACGAAAATCTGGCTCAGATGCTACGTGAGCAAGAGCAGCGCAGTGAAACGAAACTAGACAGTAGCCGAAGCGAACTTGCCGAGATGCGGGACGCTTGCAAAGAAATACCGGATCTTGTGTAAAGCTTAGCCGGCGAGATGCAAAAATTACAGATATTGCAGGCTAGGCTTCAACACAATGTCCAAACTTTAACCACCCGCGTGGATAATGTGGAGATAAATGCACGGAAAGGTATTGATACATATTTGGATGTGCAAGCTCAAAAAGCCGAAAAAGAATTTAATGAATAGCTAGAAGTAAAGGATCGCGAAATATCTGTGAAGATTGAAAGCGACGTAAAAACAGCTGTGGAGCAAGCGACTGCGGCCGCGAGTGTAAATACTGACGCTAGCGCTGCCGCACTACAAGCCGAATTAACACAGATCAAAGCCCGTGTGACAGCGGAGTTGCCGAATTGGCAACAGGAGGTCGCGTGGAGACTATCTGCGTTGGAAAGTAATGTAAACAGTGGCGGACAGATAATGAATCCGACTCCGCCTACTGGTTATTATAATAACGCTGACGGTATGCAGGGTGCGAGTGCGCAACCGCAACCTAATGGGAATTACGGGCACGAACAATATGCGATACCGTGCGGCGCACATCACGAAGTAATGAATGCCACAGAATGTAGCAATCAGATGTGCAAAAAGGAGGACAATGTGATAAAACACAGGACATTCCAATCCTTCAATAGCGAAAAACGAAATGTCCACCCCGTGGTATTTATTAAGAGCTTCAGGAATGTATTTCCCAGAACATGGACAGAAAGACAAAGAAGACAGTTCGTGGTCTCCTTTATTCAAGGTGACGCGGCACTGTGGGCCACCGACGTGTCCGAAAAATGTCTAACGATGCAACAGTTCGAAAGTTCTTTCTTCCAAAAATTCTGGTCCGATAGCGTCCAAGAAAGACTACGCAAGGAATTGTACAGTCCAGAAATGTACAATCCTAAGATGGGAACGTTATGCAAATATTTTGAAAAGTATATAAAGAAAACTAGGTACTCGGACGAGCCCATGTCCGATCGTGAGATAATCAGATTAATAAAAATGAAGTTACCCCTCGAAATTAAAAGATATTTTATCAATGTGCCGGAATATGATATAGAACAATTCATGGAAATAGTGGATTCTGTTGACTTATTGATCGAAGACATGAAAACCCAAAACAAGTGGAACCATGCAGGCTGTAATCAACAAAAATCCGATTACAATGGCAGCCACAGTAACGGTAGTAACTTAGTACCAAATGGTAACGGGAATAGGCAAGAGCACCGGCAACAGAATCGAGGCACAAACAATGGCAATGGTTATAACGGCAACGGTTATAATCGTCAAAATCGGAAGAGACATCATGATGGACGCATGACTAATGGATATAATGGTAACGGCAATCCGCAATGGCGGAACAACCGAAACCAGTGGCGTGGTTGTAATGAACCGACACCACAGTGGCAACAAAACACAGCGCCACAATGGAACGCCAACCCAGGTCCTTCACTGGAAGTTACAACCGACCACCGCCAAACCAGAGCCATACACAATATCAAGATACGCCATCGCGGAGGCAGGGCGGCCAACTCAACAGTAGCAACAACAACAACCAGAACCACAATGTGAGGTTAGTGGAAGTGACAGACAACTGTCAACCCACTAATGCTCATCCATTAAACTAAAAAAAAAAAAAAAAAAAGCCACAATACGCTCTTCGTTGTTGGCTCCAGGATGGTGTAGTGACGGCACATTCACGGATGACAGCCATAAACTTTGTATGCTGAGATACAATGAGGGAATAACAACAGAAGAGGAACTTGTAGGCATACCGCAAAATTGTAACCGAACCGACAAAAGTGTTGTACAGGCTATATTGCAAGAAGATATGTACGAAGCACCAATTCAGATAATAGTCGATTCCAGTGCGTCAACCACTGTCATGAGTGCAAATTTTTACAAGTACTTGAGTCAAAATAATAGAATACCAGTATTGCCAGTGGAGAATTGTTGTGTAACAGGTGCAATAGGTGCACAATCTCATATCATAAAGCACCAGGTGCAAGTCGAGTTTACGGTAGGAAATGAAGCAATGAAAAGCTCGTTCCTAGTAGTTAAGGGATTAGGTGTTGCTTGCATCCTGGGGATGGAATTTTTACGCCAGAAGGACGTAAAAATCGACCTCTAGTGCGGGGGAAGTAAGCCTTATGAATGAGGGTGGACGTGTAATTTTGCCATTGTTGAGGACACGGGAAGTGCACGGTAAATATTGCCGGAGCTTTCAGTCTAGATTCGAAGGAATACAGGTAATGAATTTATATTCTGACTTAAGTACAAGACACTACTACTACTACTACTACCTGATCAGGCCCAGTGGACCGCACGCATCTACAAGTTTCCTCCTCCATTGTATTCTGTCCATTGCTGCTATCCGCCATTCGTCCACATCTATTGGCATTTGTTTTAAATCTTCGCGGAGTCCATCCCTCCAACGCTTCTTGGGTCTCACTGGCGGTCTCTTTCCTGTAGGTGTGGAATCCAGGAGCTTCCGAGGCCATCTGTGATCCTCCATCCGGGCCACGTGGCCGGCCCACTGCATACGTTTGGCTTTGACAGTTCCTGCTATGTTGGGCTTCTGGTATAGTTCCTCAAGCTCTTGGTTGTATATGATCCTCCATTCCCCTATATCTGCATCCAGAACCGGACCGAAGATCTTCCGAAGCACTTTTCTCTCAAAAACAAGGATCTTATGGAAGTCCTGTTTCCGGATACAGCCATATAGAACAACAGGCTGGATCAGGGTTTTTTACAGTCGAATCTTGAACTGTCTGGAGAGAGATTTGGACCGAAGCAGTTGTGCTAGGCTGTGGTAAGATCGGTTTCCTGCTTGTATTGTGGCATGGATCTCTGCTTCACATGACGATTTCTCAGTGAAAAGTGCCCCTAGGTATTTGAATTCTTGCACTCTCTTGTAGGAATGATCCCCAACCTGCAGTGATTGTAGATGATCAGCAGTCTGACAATGACCACGCGTCACAACGAGGTACTCTGTCTTAGCTTCGTTTATGCTTAGCCCAAATTTGCTGGCAGCCTCCTGTAGTGCTTTGGTCATTTGCTCCAACTCTTCTTCCGACCTAGAGAGTAAACAGATGTTGTCTGCATAGGCTAAGTATGCCAGTCTCTTTCCTTCGATTTCAATCCCTTCGTTCTCTTGGAAGGTCTCAGGGGCAAAGTTGAACAGGATAGGGGACAACCCATCTCCATGCCTGAGTCCTGTAACAATTTCAAATTCCTCAGTTACGCGATTTCCCATCTTCACCTTTGCATGTGTCTCGTACAGACAGATCTTTATCAGATTGATGAGTTTCTCTGCTATGCCAAACTCCCTTAAACAGTTGAGCAGGCTCTTGCGATGTATGCAATCATAGGCCTTCTTACAATCAACGAATAAAATATGCAAATCTTTACCAT
This sequence comes from Schistocerca nitens, assembly GCF_023898315.1. Classification (NCBI taxonomy): domain Eukaryota; kingdom Metazoa; phylum Arthropoda; class Insecta; order Orthoptera; family Acrididae; genus Schistocerca; species Schistocerca nitens. The sequence continues at coordinate 1,153,600,272 of NC_064615.1, forward strand.
ATTCACCCAGTTTCTCAGTGAGCTGCCGGAGACTGAAGATCTGATCTACTGTTGACCGTCCTGGCCGGAAACCTCCCTGGTACTCCACAATCACCGATTCTGCCACTGGCTGAATTCTATGCATGAGGCAATTCGACAGGATCTTATAGCAGATGTTAAGCAGGGCGATTCCTCGATAGTTGTCACATTTCAGTTTGTCGCCCTTCTTATGTATCGGACAAATCAGAGCTATTTTCCATTCTCCTGGTAGTTCTTCTTTGGTCTATATTGCCTGTATCAGTCTTTTTTTTTCTGCAAGTTTCTCTCCTCCTGCCAGGATCATTTCAGCCTGTATTCCATCTTCACCTGGACTCTTATTCTGTTTAACGTGTTTGATTCTAGTTTTTATCTCATCCAGGGTAGGTGGGGGATAGTCTGCATCGTCTGTAATTGGGTAATGGAAATCACACCGCAGTTCGGGTTCATCACAATTTAGCAGCTGTCGACAGTACTCTTTCCATCTCTCAGCTTTGTCCCTATCGTTCGTCAGGATCTTATCGCGGGAATCTCTGACAAATTTTTGCTTGGCCTGGTGACCTTTGCAGAGGTACTTCACCCTCAGAAACATTTCCCTCCTCTTTTGTCCTCTGAAGTCTGTTTCTGCTTCAGTGATGATATTCCTTATGTATTTCCTCTTTGATCTTCTCAGAATTGCTTGTGTAGTCTTTCGGACCTCCTCAAACTGTGCTTAGGTCTGTGCCAGATTTTTCCCCTTCAGCCATTTGTTTCTGGCTTCCTTTCTCCTTTCCAGGGCATCTGCACATTCCTTTCCAAACCAGATCTTCTTGCCTACTGGGTTTCCTATGAGTGTTTCCTTTGCTGTATCCCTAACTGGGCTCTGGATGTTTGCCCACATTAGTTCGAGGTCCTGATTCGCGTCCACTAAGTACAAGACAAGCATATTATAAAGAGTTTATTACTGAAGACAGAGAGGAAAATGTGGTGTCAGTGCCAGACACCACACTTGCTAGGTGGTAGCCTTTAAATCAGCCGCGGTCCGTTAGTATACGTCGGACCCGCGTGTCGCCACTATCAGTGATTGCAGACCGAGCGCCGCCACACGGCAGGTCTAGAGAGATTTCCTAGCACTCGCCCCAGTTGTACAACCGACTTTGCTAGCGATGGTTCACTGACAAAATACGTTCTCATTTGCCGAGACGATAGTTAGCATAGCCTTCAGCTACGTCATTTTCTACGACCTAGCAAGGCGCCATTATCAGTTGCTATTGATATTGTAAAGAATGTACAGACAAAAGCCACGTTAAAGTATTCCACCAGTTACATCCTTTTTTTCTAGTCTAACTACCTTGTCCTGTTCCAGACCTCACGCCATCCTGCGTGAGCTTAAACGCGTGCCTTTCGGCTTCCTCCAAACCCCGTGGGTTGGCTCTTGCCAATCCACAACAGAAAAAAGGAAACTGATAGCCATGAAAGTCGTGGAGTCAGAACATTTGACTGAAGGACAACAAAACGAATTGACTCAGCTACTTACAGATTATGAGAATGCGTTTTCGGAAAAACCCGGTGTTATCGAGGGCTACACCTATAACATCGAAGTGGTACCTCACGATGCTTTCTGTCACGCAAACTACACCATCCCGTGGTCAAAGAAGGAGGCAGTTAGGAAGGAAATAAGAAAAATGCTTGATTGGGGGATAATTGAACCATCTCTGTCCCCGTACAGCAGTCCGCTCGTGGCAGGGGCGACAGCGGACGGCGGTATACGTCTTGTGCATGATGCGCGCGATATTAACAAAATAATTGTACCTGTCAGAACGCGACCAGAAAGCCTGGACGAACAGATACAGAAGTTTTACGGAGTTAAATATCTGACCTCTGTCGATATGCGTTCGTCATATTGGCAAATCTCACTAACTCAGTCATCAAGAAAGTACATTGCCTTTGTGTTTGCTGGCAGAAGTTACCAATTTAAAGTTCTACCATTTGGATTAAATGTTAGTGCAGGTGTCTTCATTGCAGCGCTCGATACAGTATTAGGACCAAATTTGTTGGACCGAGTAACGTTGTATGTCGATGACTTATTAACAGATACTCCCGATTGGGAAAGCCACATGGACACGCTGAGATGCGTACTAAAAAGATTTTCTGAGGTGAGCGTAACCGCAAACCTCGCAAAATCCAAATTTGGCAGGGAGAGAATAAAATTTCTTGGTCATGTAATATCACCTACAGGTATTGTGCCCGATCCGAAGAAACTGGCAGCAATTGAGAACTTCCCCCCTCCTAGAACCAAGAAACAGTTAAAGACATTTCTGGGTCTAGTGTCATTTTTCAGACGCTACATACCTGATCAGCTTTTAAATGATAATACCCTGTTAAACTTGTTGAGAAAGAATACTCCCTGGATATGGAATGAACTGTGCCAGCAGTCATTTGAGCAAATACGACAAGCCCTTCTAAATGATAATCTACTGTCACATCCTGACATGTCAAAGGAATTTTGCCTTGCTACAGACGCTTCCACTGTTGGACTAGGCGCTTGTTTATTCCAAATTGATGAGGAAGGTGGAAACAAGAACGTAAGAATAATCGGTTTCGCAAGTCGAGTGTTGTCAAGTTGTGAACGATCATATACAGTCACAGAACTCGAAACACTAGCAGTAATATGGGCCATGAAGAAGTTCAGATATTATGTGTACGGAAAAAATGTAAAAATTTTCTGTGATCATCAGGCCTTAAGTTTTTTGCTGACATGCAAGTTAATACACGACAGATTGACTTGGTGGGTGCTGGCTCTGCAGGAATATCAATCTCAAATAATATATATAAAAGATTGTGACAACGTAGTACCTGATGCTTTGTCACGGTTGCCGCAAGGTCTGCCTGAGCTAACAAAAATACTAGAACAGGCTACAGAGTAAAAAATTTTAGTCATGAAAGACACTACTTCTCGCAAAAAGTTCCTGCAGGCGTGCAAGCAATTGCCTAGGTTACAGGACGAAGATCCCGCCTTGGGAAAAGTCAAACAAGGACTCCTAGCTTCGGGTGGAAATCAGATAGGTAGCCATTATTCTGTGCAAAATGGGGTATTATATTACCGGAAGGATGTTAACAAGGACTTGTGGTGTATCTGTGTACCGGAAGTATGTATCAGTGATTTAATGTGGCACGAGCACCTTTCGTGGGGACACGTGGGCACTGAAAAATGTGGAGCACTTCTCGCAAGACAATGTCATTTTAAGAATATGAAAAGAATATTTCAGAATGTTGTAAGGACTTGTGTATTTTGTCAAAGGACGAAACCTACAAATCTGCCCACTGTAAGTGAATTGCACCCTGTTGTTCCTAGGTATTAAACACATTTTTGTAGCTCGATTTCACCCTGAGAGCAGTCTTGTAGAGCGTACCTTTAAAGACTTGAACAGCTTCATTAGAACTTACATTCCGGATCGCCACACCAAGTTGGCAAAATACGTTTCGACTTTTGAGGAACTCCACAATAGATTGCCACATTCAGCCACCGGTTATACTCCACTAGTAGTCATGTTGGGAAAGAAAGAAACCGACAGCTGGCTGTCACCATTACCGACTGTACCACGACAAGTTTTACCTCACTAACAGATTATAGCTGAGACTTTATATAATTTAACGAGGTGCGCGGAGCGCCGAAAGGAGAAGCATGTCAAGAAGGTAAAGAAGTTAACAGTGTATCAACCAGGTGACTTGGTGCTAATAAGGACTCATCCCAAGTCATCTCTGTTAGTGAAAAAGAATAAGAAATGGCAACCGGTGTATGCCGGTCCCTACAAAATCATAGACATACCACATGGGTATAGCTATTTGTTGGGTGACGTAGAATCGGAAGAGATCAGAGGACTCTATCCATACAAAGACTTAAAGAAGTTCGCTCAGTAGAGCAACGTTCACATATGTGAGTAGCAGGTTAAGTTTAGAGTGTATTTTTTTCTGTGTGTAAATGTTCAGATTTTAGCGTAAAATTTAAAGACAATGAGGCACAGAAGATTAGTGCGATTCAATTTTGTAGATGTTAAGGAATATCAGTATTTTTAAGTAATTGCATTTTAAAAGAAAAATGAACATAGAATACTTCACAAATTTCATTTTTAAAAATGCTTTAAAAATATTTAAAAAAAAAGAAATTCAACAGCGTGTAATGATGAAAGAATTTCTCATTAGTGTGTCATGAATATTTTTGAACTGTAGTAGTAATTCAATATTATAGTGTATATGTTGTGTCATGTATTTATGTCTATACCGATCCTGAAGTATGCTCAAGCATAATTTACTTAACAGTATGACTGCAGGTTGTACATCACCCAAGGTTCCTCATGTGTTGTGGACAAGGTAAAAAGCTAATCAGTAAACGCGACTACCGCTAAGCGCTGTTAAAATATATTGCCATCTGCTGAGTCAGAGATTTGCACGAATTTATCGTGTAAACAAAAGTCTCAAATGTAATACTAATCTAGGAACTGGCACGCTAGCCCTAGATTACAAAATGTGTAAAATAATGCGAGAGGCAAAGTTTTGTAAAGTCGAGCCTGGCTCTGGAGAGCAAGTACGCAATGAGTAGGCAGACATGACATGGGGACTTACCTCAGATGAGACGGAAATACAATTGTATAGTCAAAAGTCTGAAGGCAAGTACGACTCTGTAAGTGGAAAATGGAAAGAGGTAATTAGTGCCAGAGACTGGCAAAATCCAGCATGACCCAAAACCCAGTTCAGACTGAATGAAATAAATTAGTGTTCGTGAACTAATCGAAACAGTTAATTTAAGCAGAGTAAGAAACTGTGAAGGTGAAACTGTGATAAGGACAGTGAAGTTGAACGTTCAACAGCGGTGAAGACGCCAAACGCCAATATTACGCACGAAAAGCTATGTATTTAATAATAAATGTGAACTGTTAACGTGCAGTGAATCCACAGTCAACATTTTTTGGACAGACTGTAATTTCAGTGAGTACAATAATGGGAGATTGGAATGCGATGCGTAGACTGTTATAAACAGCGACCGCCGAAACGGCGATTGTTTGTGCTAAGCTCGTATTGGGACACTCACCAGTGCCAGCGAATGCGGCGAAAACATAAATAATCTTATCAAGACAAAAACTGACGTGTAATGGGAACAGTATCGCATCAGAGGTGCATTCACGGTAGAAGATCCATGTCATGTATTCTGCAGGACAAAACTGGCTTGACACTAGGAAACTGGCGAAAACTTAACAACAACTGCCGCACTAATAAATGCTTCTTTCCCACTAGCGTAACCATCTGCAGCGGGAGGGGAATATTACGTTTGTTGCGTGTGTTTCATGTACTAAGTTGGAGATGCGTAGCGGAGCTGACTCCTGCCACTCCGCCACGCCCGGCCGAGACAGAAGCGCATCGCCAACCGTGCAGCCGATCAGCTGATTCTGACGTTCCGCGACGGCGAAAGACACGCTGGCGTCGAGCGGGCGTTGACCTCTCCGCAGCCGCCGCGAACACCGAGCACCGAGCACACGAACCGGCGCCGTCGCGAGCTAAACGTCGCGGCGTAGATCATCAACGACACCGCAATCAATAACGACGATATATAAATTGTTATAACGACCTCATTTCTTTGCATAGTGCAACGTAAAATTGTTCTTAACGTATGCACATCCTGTACTCCAACGACATTCCAGAAACAATTAAGTGAAAGTAACCTAAGCAGTTAGTCTGTCGCTCCGCCGAGGTTTTCCCCAGGGTTTCCCTACGGCCGCGTCAAATGGGGAGCGAACAGTTGACACCCCTGGGACTGCTAAAATTACAGACTAACTCATGATTGTATACCTTTGAACACTGCAGAAGCTGCAACCCCAAAAAGAATCAGCCAAAATGAATGTACCAACATAACTGTCAAACTAATTGTATTCTATGTCCTTTTCTTTTGTACATGACTGTATATGTAACCAATTGTGTATTATATTGTTATGTGAATAACTTCATCTGTATTACTATGTGTGCAAGAAACATCATTAAGCACCATGACTAAAATATACGATGTGACACATGTAGACTGTGAAAGAAAAATCTGCGTGTGGACACTGTGCACATGAAATAGGAAATATTTATGTCATTTTTTATGACATAAACATTTCGGGGGGCAATACAGCGTCCCCAGTGCTATATTACGAAAAGACTTAAAAAACGGTATTTATAAAGAAGAGACATTTAAAAATTGAATAATATATATATATATGTATATATATATATATATATATATATATTGTACCCGTAAAATAATAATTTCTCTGTGTAAGTTTCGAGTGCAAAGAAATGTAACAAAATTATCTAAAGAGACGACAAGATACGCTCTTTTGTTAATTTTTTTAGTCGTTTTCACTTCTTCTATTGTCTTGGTTGTGTGTAGACGGACATCTTGCGTGTGCTGGCAAATGTAAGCATATTTGTAATAATTAAGCATATAATATATTTATTTAATATTATTGTGCACTTTTGATTTGTTAGAGGTGATCCCTGATTTCATGTCCGCCTTCCTTGAATTAACCTGCATTCAAGTAATCTACAGATCAACAATCGCAGTGGCCGATGCAGCCAACGGCGCCATTAAGTGGCGATATTAACTTATAAAGAATTAGCAGAAGCGAAAAACTCGCCCGCTATTAACGTAATATTCATTTTTCTCCACAGCCGCACGAAGTTGCAGAAAATACGTAGCTTTAAGATTCTTATTTTCAGTACCATAGCCGAGAGCCAGAGCCAGGACCCTGACTACAATCCAATGGTTAACGGAGGGAAGAAAAAATACTCTCGCGCGTGTGTGGGCCGTAATTGTAATTAATAACTAAAGATCTTTTGTTTTAAAGTGAGTTGACTAGCCGAGGAAATTAATATGAAAAGTTTATTACATTGTTCAGCTTATATTCTCATGTTTTAAGATTCAGCGAGTCTAACGTTCATTAACGTAACAAATAATTTAAGATTAATATTGTTGAAAAGAAGAACTCCACAAAAGCATTTAATCGTAAATCAAAATTGAATGAAATATAATTTTCATTGAGGCCCACCACGTAAGTCGGCAACAATCAATAATAATAGTAATAATAATATATTAAATTACGACGGACGTGAGATACACTAGTGCACTCTAACAGTAACTTAGATTAGTAGTTGTGTCATGTGTGTTTATGATACTATAGAACAATTTTCTACATACTTTGACAAATAATACAAACACTCCTTGACTTCTTCAATACATGGTACAAAGATCGAAGTAAGATCATTCGTTAACAAGTAACTCATATCAGCAGTGCCAAATGCAAGTCATGTATACGCCACAGCTGCCAGAAGCGCCTCGACTTGGTTGCCTCCTTCTCAGTACGGCTTCAGACACTGCTGTCCCACCTACACACGCGCAGTACCCTGCCAGCCCAGCAGTCAGTGGGTTTACTTCTGGGGACTGTGACGGAGGATGCCGTGGTTACTCGTGAGGCCAGCCTGTCGTATCTGGTGCGCCGCATTCTGCCTCTGTCTTTGTATCGTGCACTTGTTCACGTTTATTATTTCTAAGAACTGCGAAGTGGCAGATTCATTGGTTTTCATCACATCTGAAAGTATACCATTTATGAAACCTCCAATATGATTAGTGATGACTAAAGCTTGGGAGTTCGTTTTGCAGTGGAGGGCCGGCCACAGTGGCCGAGCGGTTCTAGGCGCTACAGTTTGGAGCCGCGCGACCACTACCGTCGCAGATTCGAATCCTGCCTCGGGCATGGATGTGTGTGATGTCCTTAGGTTACTTAGGTTTAAGTAGTTCTACGTTCTAGGGGACTGATGACCTCAGAAATTAAGTACCATAGTGCTCAGAGCCATTTGAACCATTTTTGAACCAAAGACACGTTTCGATCTTTCCTTACACTGAAACCTAAGACAAGAAACATAATTAATAATGGTCGGCATCTACCTCCTTAAAGTGTGAAAAACTGTTTGAATATAGCAAACGGTAAACGGACATGGGTCCCTGAAAGGTGTTAGAGGAACTTTACATGAAGATGTCAGGTACTAGTCCCTTCAAATATTAAACTAATTTCAGTTAAAGGAGATAAAACTGGCGCTATCCCCTTTTAATGACTAAAAACAATTAATACAGAAAAATCGGAAAATAGATGCAGGGGTCTAGCCCCTTCAAATATTAATGTAATTTCAATATGCGGAATGTAAAGTGGCAAATAGACTTTTCGGTGACAAAAAGAGTCTAATCAAGAAAAACCGGCAAGCTTGTGTCGGGAGCTAGACCTGTCAACTATTAAACAGATTACACTGTAGGAGAGATAAATTGGTCGCTAGCCGTCATTTGATCTGACGTGATTTGAAAACAATTAACGGGTCTAAAAGTATCACTGGTAATAAAACAGCCAGAGAGCCATTAGAAACTTATATCAGCTCACCTTACCAACACAGTGCCACAAGTGCCGGAATTACTCAGCGAGTTAACAGCCGTCCAAAACACAAGGGTGGTGCCTGGCATTGGAATGTCGCTACTGCCCACAGCAAAATAGTACAGAGATGAACAGCCCAAAGGAAAACAAGCTAAGTCAGATTAGGATCATTTTTTCAGGATAGCAATTTTAAAGTTTCAAGATTAGTAAAAATACACAAATTGTCAAATTTAATAATGGTAGGTATGTACAGTTGTGCTCAAAAGTATCCGAACGACCTGAATTGCATATCGCCTGATTAGCATGCAACCCGCATATCGCAGCTGTCTAGCAGGTCCTCTAATCGCTCCTCGGTATAGCCGTTGGACTATTGAAAATAGGGCCACTGGTGGCCGAGCGGTTCTGGCGCTACAGTCTGGAACCGCACGACCGCTACGTTCGCAGGTTCGAATCCTGCCTCGGGCATGGATGTGTGTGTTGTCCTTAGGTTAGTTAGGTTTAAGTAGTTCTAAGTTCTAGGGGACTTATGACCTCAGCAGTTGAGTCCCATAGTGCTCAGAGCCATTTGAACCATTTTTTATTGAAAATAGTTCCAACAAGTCACCACTAGAAAACACTGCTCTGTATCGCAATAACTCAAGATGTAAAGTAATACCACGATACTACAAATATCAGGGAACACCTTATCGCAGATAAGACTGTCCTTAAGGTTTGTAAGCTCAGATGCATTACAATAAATGACAGACCTGAAATGTTAACACTCTTCTTATTACGTCAGATAGGTAATGCACATAGTAAGTTCGTCGTAGTCATGATTTCTTCTTCATAGTAACATACCGTACTTATTACTTAACACAAAATGACATTAAAAATTTAAATTACTCACAGGCAGCTAGTTGGGAATATGTATGAACTTCAAATGACACGACGAACCGTCTCGTTCTGCATATGGATTCAAACTCAGATCATGCAGACTAAGCAAAGATTTCGTGACTGACGGAAACTAACAGTCATTCCTGACTGGCACACAGAGAGTGATATGCCTCGATTTTAGGTAGTATCAGTTAGGAAATATCAACTTTAAATTACAAAACGAAATCATTTTTAACGTACTCGAATTCCACCCATCAACTGTTGTTCGTGTAAACGAATTACGAGAGATGTTAAATATTGCTTCTTCACAAGTGACTTACTTAAAATGCCGTGAGGTAAAGCTTTGTGTTGGACAGGGGTTCGAACCCAGAACCTATTCGGATTGTAATCAAAGCATAATCAACTGTGACATATTGTTGTTGATTACACACAAAGAAACGTCAGCTACCGAATTTTTCTCCACCAGCAGCTCAGAATCAAATCCTTGAACTTACAGTGATCTCGCAAATAGTTCTGGGAGTCAAAAACGTCAGCTATCGTTAGTGTTGACAACGAATGAAAATACATTAAAAGTCAAAATTATTATCCAACAGCAGATAGATGTTCTCATTTTAGAGCTTGATTATACATAATGAAAACTTTATTGCTGGGCCAGGATTCAAACCCATTCATGCGCAATATGTGGAGATGCTGAAGAATTTACAGTTTTGAATAAACAACAAATTGTAGTCTAGCTGTATTGCCATGAAGGAGTCAAATTCCGCGTTGAGGGCGGTCTGAATTGCAGTCCCAGTTCAGAACCAATTTTATCGACGTACAGAAGCTAAAATAAAAGATGGAATAAGCGTCCTGTGACCCTGCATAGCGTTTGTTTCGTAACTAGAAACAAATAACTATTATAAGAAAGGTTACCGGTGATAAGAGTTTCTACTTGTTGCCACTCCTGGCTCTACTGTGGTTCAACCTAACGTCTACTTGGTAGAGAAGGAATATCATGTTTAATGTGTATTTCAGACCACAATGCCATTACACCTTCTTCACTTGGCGTTGGCAGAAGAGGATAGAATCTCTCCCTCCCTGTCAAAAATAATTGGCAGTAGTTGGAATCAAACCCAGACCCAAGTATATGAACCTGTCATCAATCCAACAGACCGCCAAATCGTCCTCTCAGTGACTCATTTTTCTATCGTAACGCCGTTGCGCCACACTGGATTAGAATTCTGACACACAGGTTCCCTGTAGTGGTTTACAGCATGTTCAGTACATTTATTTACTCGGTTGACCAAATCGCCATGAACCAGCTGCCTCGGCTACCCAGTACATACATTCGACTCTATCTTGTAATCGCCGAAGTATAATCATGTAACTGCCACCTGCACAGAACTGCCATCACTGTAGAATGGCCGGCCGCGGTGGTCTAGCGGTTAAGGCGCTCAGTCCGGAACCGCGCGACTGCTACGGTCGCAGGTTTGAATCCTGCCTCGGGCATGGATGTGTGTGATGTCCTTAGGTTAGGTAGGTTTAAGTAGCTCTAAGTTCTAGGGGACTGATGACCACAGATGTTAAGTTCCATAGTGCTCAGTGCCATTTGAACCATTTGAACTATAGAATGCAGAAATTTAAATGGGAAGTGTTCCTTTCTACTTGAGCTACTCTATTACGCTATATGTTTGTCGAAAACGTCGTGCAGTGCAAGAGGAAAGGTGTAACTGTCTGTCTCTCAGGAGTCTAGATCCGTCCATATGCATTATCTCACAGCACTGAGGAATGCAAGAGTTCTGGAGGAATTGTTGTTGACTTCTGCAACTGCTGTAGCTATGTGTCAGCTGGTAGCGTCATGGTAAGTGTCGCGAGTTCGAATACATTCACTGCTGCATTTCTTAAAACGCGATTCTGCTGTCTGCTGAGGTTATCACTCTAATGGAACTTTGAACATAATTCCCTTCACTTCTAAACACAAAATAGCAACGTTTGGATAAAGGGTTAAGTTCTGCGACATTTTGTTCTTTTCAGGTTTAATAGACGGCCAGGCAGCAGATGCAACTCCAAACCTTTGTATTAAGTATGGGGAGAGCGCATCGTGCCAAAATACGTCAGAAAAGTATTTCCTGCATTAGCTGTCGTGTGGTAGTAGAATTTTTATCTTCTTCAAACCTTGTTTGACAGCCTTAACTCAGAACAAGTTTTCTATACGCATGTAATCAATAAACTGCATGTGTATTGTCAGACAGTTATAGGTAACATCAGTGAATTCGCATATATCGTTGATGATTAATTTGTCTCTCAGGTTTACTATTGTTTTAACAACACTAAAAGAAACCTTACGAAAACTGCGCACTGTGGCATTTCATAAACAAAGATATGTAATCCTGGAAACCCAAAATTTGTTTCGCAGTAGTGAAATGAGGCGTTACCTGTTGTGCAGCATTGTATGTTTTTCACCATTGCACTATGAGCCGAAAGTATTTTCTTGCGATTTCCTTATCGATGTTTGATCTGACTGCTTGTAGATCTTTCACAGGAGGGATAAAAACTTCACAGTCAGTGTGACTAGAACCGGGAAGCATAACAGAGAGTTTTTCTCAGGTCAGTACATTACCACAGAACTAGCGAAGAAATATGTGCCTTCACTTCCTCTTACGAGGCGAATAGTGGCTAGAACTCGTAAACCGCTATTTAAAGGACGAGATTAGTTGCGATTTCAGAGTACTATGACTTTCGTGGACTGAAAACCATAAATTTACAATGTTTTGTTATACCTCAAATAATAATAACTCAGATTATTCAATGGAAATGACTGAAAAACTCAAGTGAACTTTGAGGCTTAATTCCGTGAACACCAGTAAGTAACTTGTCGATCACAGAGTTGCCAAACGTACCTTGCCTTGTTACCAAATCTCAGTTACAGTACCAACAAGAAGATGACGAACAGATGTGTGCTTACAGCGGGCTGGGAAGTGACCATAGCTGGCGTCTCAAAGATGCGGCTGCCACGGGCTGGAATACGTAATGCATCTGATTCGCATTTCTGTAACTAGTTTTAGAGACTTGAGTAGAATTACGAATAATACTCAGAACTGACTGAAAACTAAGCATCATAAATCAGTAACTCTCATAGTTGTTTTTATATTCCTTTCATAAGTCTACTCAGAACTAAGAAATTCATTCATGGTCATTTTCTTGCCAGGTCGATAGTCGAGCACAAAAAACAAATAAAATTTTAAAAAAAATGTGTGTATGTGTGTGCGTCTGTGTGACAAGAGAGAGAGAGACATTAACAGAAAAAAGATTGAGAGAGAGACAGTAAATAATAGTTGTAAAGAAATTGATCATTGTATGTAAAGAAACCTTTCATAAAAATGACACGTTCCACATCATTACGAAATGTCGTATTCATGATCTGTGGAACAAGTATTAATGTAATCAGATCTAATCTAATTTAATCATATCATATTGCTGACTAGCCATGAAGAGCCAGGAACTGCCGAAATTTTCGCCAATATCAGTAACCAAATCTAAGCTTGAAAATAAAAGACAACAGTTTTTGTAATAAACTGGGACTCCAATCAAGACTCTTTCGTCCCTGTTAACTAACCACGAAAGATGTCTAATATACTTCCATTCAGAAGTAACAAAGTGTGCATGCTTTTTAAGATGAAGTGCATGATGAGAAGTTCTGTGATGGAGATACGAACCCAACTCATAATCGGATTGTTAATTGAGTAAAATGAAATGTTACGTTTCGGTTTTTCTTACCAGCTGCTAGGGGTTTGAATCTAAAATAAGGATACAAATTTTAGTGCCTGAGCGACAATCGAACCGCATCTTTATCATCCAACAGTGAGAGGTGTACGTATTTAACCAGAAATAAAGACGCCTATAGCGACTGTTGACAACACATGAACAGACATTAGAAATGCACTTTTATTTTCACTAGCAGGCTGGTTTGCACGTGAAAATGAAATTATGAATATTTTTGTACTGGATCAGGATTCAGAGCCACTTATTTACTTTTGGAGGAGACCTAGGGAAGAGTGCCGTCTTGGGAAAAGGAACGAAATTATTGAACTATACTGTTCTGAGAGATTCAGATCCTCCCAAGAGGAGATGCGGAATTCGAATCACAGTCCAGTACCAAATTTTTCAACGTCTGTAGTTCAATCAAGTACAAATAAAATAAGAGCTCTGTTCCTTTAAATGGCTATCAGTTCATGAAACAAAATAAAATTTTCTAATGTAAGTAAGTTTACTGGCGACAGTATTTCTGTTTATCATGACATCCGCCTATGTCATTTCCCAACGTAAACACCCTCTGCCCAGTTGGTAATGAAGGAACGTGATGTTTAATACGGATTCTGGATTATAACGTCTTTCTCTTGAAGTTACCAGAGGTAAAGTAAATCTGTCTGTGCGTCTCAAAAGTAAAAGTCTGAACCCACGCGTTGCACCTGTGATAGTTCGTTCCACCAGACCATTGTGGCCACATATCCCAGCTCAAGGAGTGTGCTGTAAAGGAATATGTGCTTAGCTTAAAAAATGCGAGTCTATTAAATGGTTAAGTAGAAGCAAGCTTCTGACGCGGAGATTATGCTATTCTCATGTCAGCAGGATGTAAAGACTCTTTTAGGCATCATAGCCTCAATGTGAAGCCATTTTGAAATTTTCATTAATTTAGGAAATTTCTTAGTTCGCGAAAATCCAGTGTGAAGTGTGAAGTTACCGGAAAATTCGATTATTACCGTCACTGTTAGTATCATTTTCTTCATACCGCTGTTGGAACACATTTGCTTGAAGATCTTTTAATGTCTTTTGGTGAGTATAGATGTTGTGTCTAGACAAGACAGTCTAGACACAAGGCGAGGAAGCCGAAAGGGCACGCGTCAGCTCACGCAGGCTAGTTTAGGTCTGAAACAGGATACGTAATGAATGCTATAAAGAAAAGTACGTAGCTGCTAGATTACTTAACTTTATTCCATCATTTGTGTACAGCATTCTTGATGATACAAGTGAGACTCTATCTTGAAATGGTTAATGGCGCCTTGCTAGGTCGTAGCCATGACTTAGCTGAAGGCTATTCTAACTGTCTCTCGGCAAATGAGAGGAAGGCTTCGTCAGTGCAGTCGCCAGCAAAGTCGTCGTACAACTGGGGGGGAGTGCTAGTACGTCTCTCTAGACCTGCCGTGTGGTGGCGCTCGGTCTGCGATCACACAGTGGCGACACGCGGGTCCGACATGTACTAATGGACCGCGGCCAATTACTCGTAGATTACATTAAAACTAAAGTAACTGATGAAGACGTTACTTGATAACAAAGCGCGCTGCATTTCTTCATTTACTTGTGCCTAGAAATCGCTGTCGAATACTGCCAAACCAAAAGTGAAGGGATCTTACTGCCTTCCGATATACGTCGCTGTCAGTTTTTCCATATGATTTGGTAGACGTGACCTATTTCAAGTTGTGTATGACAGAGAATGTTTTAGATAGTCAATTGTTTTCCTTTGCAATAAACAGAAAGACTTACATTCTAAGCAATGCAAGTTCAAACTTTTCGCAATATTAGTTCAAATTTAATATTGGCTTCTATAATGTAGGAAAGTATTCCACAGTTTCAAAACCCGCATCCGACTCATTGACCTCACACTTAGTCGCTTACCGTTAGTTCTAGCTCAAAGTGACGCCAGTTTTAGTAACCTAATGTAGCGAAGACTGTTTGCCATTGCTCTTTTTCACCGGAAAATAGGCAGTTCACTCCTTGGGCTCCATAAGTACACTGTAACAGTATTCGTTTTACCTGATTTTGTAGTCATTTAAATAAAACAACATGACCTTCCAGTGGGAGACGTTTCGTCCCCTTTTTCCTTCTGTGAAATTTGTCAGTAATCTTTCTGCCTTCCAACCAGCGAAATGCGGCAGAGGATGGTCGGTGAACGATTCACAAACCACGATTTAGTGCCGTTAAGACGATTTCTTTAAACATTGTGGTAGCTGAAGGAATTTAGTTTCTTCTTAAGGATGCTGCATAACGATGCAGCAACGTTCACAGATACCTCAAATAGGAAAAGGCCTTTATGCAGATACGAAGGTTGTAAAAAAAACTTCCCACTGTTTCAGATAGATCTTTTCGTCTGATAGCACTGCGTAAGTATTTTGTCCAAGAGGTATCACAAGTAGTTTTCGTATAGCTGTGGGAATCATTGGTTGAAAACGGTTTTAACACCAATGGGTACAGTACTGCTAATTATTCAAAATGATGATCAACCTAAGTCTGAGTTCATCCACAAACTGAGACGTATTTATAATACTGAAGCTAGACTGTGTATCCTTGTCTTCCTTGAGTGGGCATTGGAAGGCGTTTACACACACGTATACAATACTATGAATACTTCGAACGCTATAATTAATATTGATCTCATAAACTGATTTTTTGTAAATTATTCTGGGTCTTGAGCGTGCAATATGTGTTGTAGATACAGTCTTAGACAAAAACATTGAGCGCCGAGTCGTTCACGTAAGGTGGACAATACAGTCGTGCTCTCCTCAGAACTCTATGTCCGGCAATATACTCGATCTGGCAACATTGTAGACTGAGGCACTTCCCGGAGGAAATCTTGACTGCAGTCTGAGTAGATAACCCTTAACTACGACCATAGTCTTGAGGTAAAACGTAGGAATAGCTAAGACGACGTCTGGCAACCGAAAGCACACGTCGACAAAATTTTTATTGCCCCTTTCCTCTCGGTGTTGAAGCTATGAGTGTAATTCAAGTATATTTCGCTTTCTCTCACCTTGGTAATAACGGTTTGGCTGAACAATATTTTAGCGAGAGATTTGTTGGCCGACCATCTGCCTCTAAACACCGCAAGCGTCTCAGTTCTCTGGGACCCATTTGCTGCCTACGGGCGGGGGCTGAGGCAATGCGCTGTCTCGCCTTCTCCGACTACGTCTGCTCCACTCCTCACTCTCGACGGTGTAATGTGGTGTCACCGCCAGACACCACACTTGCTAGGTGGTAGCTTAAATCGGCCGCGGTCCATTAGTACATGTCGGACCCGCGTGTCGCCACTGTCAGGATCGCAGACCGAGCACCACCACACGGCGGGTCTCGAGAGACTGACTAGCACTCGCCCCAGTTGTACGATGACTTTGCTAGCGACTACACTGACGAAGCCTTTCTCTCATTTGCCGAGAGACAGTTAGAATAGCCTTCAGCTAGGTCCATGGCTACGACTTAGCAAGGCGCCATTAACCATTTCAAGATAGTGTCTCACTTGTATCATCAAGAATGCTGTATACAAATGATGGATTAAAAGTTAAGTATTCTAGCAGCTACGTACTTTTCTTTATAGCATTTATTACGTATCCTGTTTCAGACTTCACGCCATCCTTCGTGCGCTTATAGCGTGCATTTCGGCCCCCTCAAACACCCTGTGTCGGCACCTCTTGTCGACACAACATGTAACATGCACTAATGTTGTTGAGTGGTGACCCATAAAGTCTGTCTACGATTTGTGTGTCACACTCGATGGCAACGGAAGCACAAAACCGTTTTTATTTGATGAGTATTTTGTTACACTAGTATGCAATACATCAATGTGGCACAGAATTAATTTCATTGTTCCTGATCCAGTGTGATATAATTAAAGCGCCACATCCTGTTATTTTTCCTTTCACAGGAGATTCTTCAAATAATTTATTTTTGTCTTGGATTCATATGTGTTAGTCAATGCACAGAGAGTAAATGCAGTGTAACGTGTTTGGTTTCTTTCTTTGATTCCCTATGGTAAATGGATGCGAAACATTGTCAATACGTTTCAGAACCTGTTCTATAGCTACTCAGGCAAATTGCTTGTTTTCAGGTTCATACATTAATTAATGGAGAAGTGAACGCTGTTCAAAAGTGTTCTTTAAAATATTCAGTTGGATTTAAGGCGACAAAATTGCACATATTTGAAGCTACTGAGAGAAAAAGTAAGTTGCTAGAGCCTCTGTTAGCAAATGTCTGCAGAGAGTTCCTAATTGCTACTGTGGAAATTTAGTACAGAGGCCCTATAGTACTCAAGACGTTAATTTCCTTCATACTTATCATCCTGGCATGTGAGTCCCAAGTGAAGAACAACAATGAAATTCGTATCGTTGATGGTCGATTCGAATTTCTTCAGAGACGCTTGTACTGTGAAGCAGCTTCGCAGTCATAAAGCCGAGATCTATGACCATTAACACAACTTACTGAGTCGAGCTACCAAGAGGACTTGATGTGTAAAGGTTTTCTTCCGATTTCGTTAAGGAATTTTTTCGGGGAATTCACGGCTCCATTAAATAAATCAGAAAAGAAAGCTCGCACATGCTGGCCCCTACCATGGTTAGAATTGACGACTAATTGAACCGATGTGACACGAGACACGGGCGATACCATGGGGCTACGGACACACTGCTGCCAGCACGCCACTCTCGTAATTATATTGGTCGCTCAGCCTAATAACGCATCGTGAAAGATAATAAAATTTGTCACTTACGTAAAGAATAGTATTTCTTTAGCCAAAAAATTTAATTTTCAATCTCAGCGTCTTAGTTTACGTGAGGATTATATAGCACGAATCATTCAAATGGAAAGGGAATATCAAGTGAATTTAGCAAGTCAGTTCAGTACCATACACGGAAGTGATTGCACTGTCACAGTGTTGCCAAATGTTTGTGACGATGTTGCCAATTCTCAGCTGTGCTAGGACCAGCCCATAGAGGCATTCGACTGAAACATAGCCATGACCAAGATTGTAACTGGGGTCGACAGCATCGTCGTCTACCACCTTGAAAACTCAAACGGTGACAGTGCTCGGACAGTTACTTACGTTTACTGGTATCAAAGCTACAGCGTGAAAACACAGAAATGTTAATAACCCAGAGATTATTAACTTTGGAACCCATAGTAAAGTAAAGCAGTCATCAGTCGGAAGATTGGTTTGAACACCACAGTGCTTTAATAGGCACGGTCTTGTTGGAGACCATATGCCATTGCTTTCCTCCGACGTTTGAGTTGTCTTACCTAGCCAGTTAATAGGGGAACCTACTGTTTATCGAGGCTTTCAGACCACAGTGCAGCTCGGCATTTTTCACATCAACAAACACTGCCCGAGGGGAAATATGTGTAAAATGGTACATAAAAATTTTGGTGGTTTGACCAGGGATCGAACCTGAGAACTTTATATTCCTAGTCTTGCTCTTTACCACTTTTTTAGTTTTTTCTTTTTTATTTATTTTTTGTTTTTTTTTTCAATGTCTACTTTATTTATCTATTTACTTTTAAGAAAAAGAAAAAGGATTTTGGAAGGTTTGTTTTTCTGCTTGATTTTTATTTTTATTTTATTTAATTTTTATACAAATAGATAAATGGAAAGCCGTTCCTCTTCGGCTACATAAACAGAATAATAGGAAGTCGTCCCGTTACGATAAAGGATGCTCCATACTTTAGCCCGCTGCGAATTTTTCGATGACTGTCGTCTCGTTGCTGTGTTGTTTCCGTTGTTTGTTCAATCTCATAAAAAAAGGAACTGGGAAGAGGTGCAATGGTTATCTTCTCATTTCATCAATAATCCAGTTGTGAGGCGGATTATGGAATGCGCTCCAAAGAAAATTAGAAAAGTATTGCCTAAATTTAGGGTTTTTGACGTTCGCAAAATGTCGTTCGTTAAGGTAATACCAAAAATCGGGTATTGTCTTTTCGCCATTACCGAACAGGTAGTGAACAGCGTGGCCGCTAATCCACGTCATAGAGTTCGTTTTTGCTCTCTGGAAATACATCTCATCGGGCAGAAGAAGTGATCGGGTAGTTATCCAGTCGGGAGTATAGCGTGTGAGAAAAGCCAATATCTGACGCACCAAATACCAAACGTACTTTGCCGACCCGCATTCCAAACGATGTTCATCCGTGTCAGTCACTTGGCATGTGGCGCACAAGGGTGAATCAGCGAGGTGGATGTGATGTAGGCGGGAGTGGCACAACTGTTTCGCATTAACAGTTACGTACCATGCAGACTGAACGTCACTACCGAGGGTGGAAGCATTCACTGCGTGCCACACAGCACGCCACTTTGTAGTGGGGTGTTTGCTTTCAATCACATTCGGCGTCCTGTTCATTTGCATGGCAGCATATATCGCCCTCGTCATCATCAAGCGTGTGGGTAGTAGTGCGGTGCGGATGCAGCTTAATTCAAGGAAGAATTGGCTAATGTAGAAGAAAGGTGCTGGGATGTCCGATATCATCACAGGGGGTGCCAGTGAGATTGGTCGTAAGGCCTCCAGTAAGAGACTTGTGAGTCGCGTCGGACTTCGTCGCCACAGTTGCAGGTGACACCTGACGAACAGGGCCTTCGCTCTGTCCTGAACATGACAAAGGCCTAAACCCCCTCTGCCCCTCGGGAAGGTTAGGGACTCGCAACGAATCTTAAATAACATGCCCGTATTAACAAAGGATCCCAAAACCGCCAACATGCGGTGAGCCAGGGTAGGTGGTATCGGGAGTACCTGTGCAAAATGGGGGATACGTGACGCCAAATAGATGTTAGCATATCGTGTTCATTGCAGGAGGTCTAGATGTCTCAGACGGTGGTCACTTATTCCTGCTCTCATATGATTCAATAAACGCCTGTAGTTAAGGGCTGTTGAACGCTTCATGTCAGATGTGAATTCAGTGCCAAGACAGCAGATTGTGTCACTGATTCGTAGCGGTGCGACGCTCTCGTCGGGTAGACCTCTGCCTATAGACAGGGCGTGCGATTTGTGGAGATTGAGATTGCTCCCCTATGCCGTGCCGTAGGTCGCCACCCACGCCAGTACTGCACAAACATCGTCATTACTGCGAAGAAGGAGTACCAGAGCATCCACATAGGCAGTGCAGCAAAAAGTGTGTCCACCAAGGGACATGCCATTCACGTGTTGCCGGAGGCCGCAGAGGACTGGTTCCAAGACGAGGGCGTACAATATCGCCGAAAGAGGGCAGCCTTGTCGCACCGATCGCTGGATCTGTATCGCCGGCGTGAGACGGCCACTATATAACACCTTGGACGTCGCGCCGCGTAGGAGACGCATCAGTACCTTTACTATGATGTCCGGATACCCAATGTGTCGCAGTACCTCCATCAAAAATGTGTGGTCGACTCTGTCAAAGGCCTGGCTAAAGTCGAGTGAGGCCAAAACTCCTGGCAGTTGGCGAGCTTTGGCTAGCGTGATCATATCTCGATATCGGCACAGTGCAGTGCGAATATTATGGTCACCACCTAACGATGCCTGGTCCTGCGCCACAACACATTGTACCGATCGCTTTAGGCGTTCTGCCAGAAGGCGGGTGAAAATCTTCAAGCCACTGTTGAATAAAGCCAAGGGGCGATACTCACTGATCCTGGATCCGCCTCGTGGTTTGTGTATGGACACAACCAGTCCTTCTAGGAAAGCCCCAGCTATCTGCGACGTGGGAGACATAAGATCGCGGCAAATATCAGTCCATGCTCGTGCCAGCAATTGTTGATATGTCCGGGGACTTATGAGCAGCCCCGCCTGTATTGCTTCAATGATTTCCTCTTCTGTTACATCTGCAGTCAAATCCGCTGCCACTATCGGAGAGATCGTGGCATAAGTGAGTTGAGAAAATTCAGCGATCACCTCTGGGGGATGTCGATGTTCCGAGTACAGCCTAGTGTAGTGAGCATGAAGGGCGTTTCCTATATCGCTCTGGGTATCAAGGCGTCGTCCGTCTTCCGTCGTGATAGCTTGGATCAGTGTCCTGCGTCGGCGCCGTCGTTCTGCAATGACGTGATACATGGACTATTCCTCCTGGGCCACTCTGTCTTGAGTGCACGCACTGACGATCGCACCCTTAAGGTGTCAACGTGTTAATCTGATGATCTGTGCCTTGGCACGGTTCACTGTCACCTGCCGTGCACGTGAGTACCGCAATGTTGTACATTCCATTAAGATGCTGTAGTAAAAGTCCATGGTATGTCTCTTCCATGCTGCAACATCTCGGCCGTAGCCTATCAAGATCTTCCGGAGGGCCGGTTTGGTGCAGAGTAACCACCACGACAGTGTAGACCGGTAGGTTCCACGCCGGCGGCTACAGGAATCCCACATGTTCTCTATAAGCGGCGGCATTCCTGAGAGGCTAGGTGAGTGACGTTCAACTTCAAAGGACGACAGTTGTGCCATACCTTCTGACGGCCGAGAGTAATGGCGCAGATGTAGGCCTCGTGGTCAGAAAACGCTGTGGGCCAAACTTCGGCAGCTCTCGTCCCCACAGCTATGGAGCGCGAGATGCAAATTCGGTCGATACGGCTGGAGGAATGGCTGGTGTAGTGAGTAAATCCGGACCAGTCGCCACAAACATGTTCTCACGAGTCCACCAACTGAATATTATTTATAATTGTCGCAAGTTCTGTGAATGGTTAATAATGTGGTAACTGATCTTGGCTACTGCTGAAGTCCCATCCGAATATCAAGGCATCCTGACGGGCCATAAAGAGGGGCGTGGTGTTATGAGCGAAAAAGGTGGATCGTTCGCGACGCCGACCAGATCCTGACGGTGCATAGATGTTAATAA
The DNA here is from genome assembly GCF_023898315.1 of Schistocerca nitens. Taxonomy (NCBI): domain Eukaryota; kingdom Metazoa; phylum Arthropoda; class Insecta; order Orthoptera; family Acrididae; genus Schistocerca; species Schistocerca nitens. Next base: position 1,153,622,177 of record NC_064615.1, read on the forward strand.
GTTTGACTGCTTGGATAGTAAGAGCCATGCCTCTGGCGTCAGGGAAATACTCGACATCTTCTGCGGATATACCTTCACGGAGGAGGATCGCCACACCACTGCCATTGTCCGATGCATGTGAGACTCAAGTCTTGTAGCTATAGGGTTCCTTGAAGTCTGCGACATACACCTATACACCTCTTGAAGGAGCGCAATGATGTCGATGTCTGCTGCGTTGAGCAGAACCTGTAGCATCGCTAGTTTATGTCGGGCACGTATGTTGTTGATGTTAATCGTTGCTAGACGATATGTCTGGTCAGCCAGGTCGGCAACTGGGTTATTTAGGAGGCCAGGTGTGGGCGGCAGCGGCGGCCCCACAGAGGCTGACGATACAGCCGTAGTCACTGTGGTTGGTCGGTGCTGGGTACAGCCGAGGGAGCATCTCTGCCCTCGGCATCCTCCTGGTGCTATGGCTAATCCTCGACATCATCCGCCCAAGAATCCGATGCAGCAATTGGTAACTGTTGATTAGTGCTGTCAGTAGAGCGCTCACGCGCATGTTCAGTAGCAGAAGTGGTGTTGTCAGACCGAGGCTCAGAAACTGTATTCGCCGTAGAATCGTGACGGGAAGAGTGAGCTGTGCTGGTAGAGTCCTGAGTGTCGTCCGACGCCGGATATTCGTCCGGGTCACACATCCGAAGCAGGCAATCATCGGATGGCGTATGGCGCCGTTTCTTGCGTTTTCGAGGGGTCCGTTGTTTTCGGACATGTTGTTCTGTGTCAGAGTGCGGGTGACAATCATCTGATGCGGTCTCCATTGGTAGGAAGGCAGGGGTCGGGACAATTTCCGTTTCTGCTTCCACCTTCTCTTTAGGCTCGTCTCGGTGGCACAATTGATCACCGTCTTGAGGCAGGTCTTCCGATGACGTCGTAGAGGGAGATATGCTGTCCGCCACACTGTCATCGACCACTGACTGCTATATAGTGTTAAGATCCTGGGCAGGAACAGCTGTTGCGGTTGCAGCCGCTGCATACGTGATGGGGAGTGAAGTAGGCGTCGCCGGGGATGGAACTTCACCAACCGGTGTCTGGGTCAGTCGGCGTTGAATGCAGGCCGAACGGACATGACCTTCCTGGCCACAGCCCGCGCAAGTACGCGATTGTCCGTCGTACATGACGATGGGTCTGCAGCCACCAATTACTAAATAGGATGGGACATGCTTCGTCAGTTCAATCTTAATTTGTCGCACTCCCTTTAAGACAGGGTACGTCTCAGACGTTTGCCATTTTTCAGCCAAGTGGCTTAGCACGTTGCCGTAGGGTTTGAAAGCTGTCATCACAACATCTGGCGGAACTTCCAATGGCAGCTCGAAGACCCTCAGAATGCGAAGGCCTAAACCAGCGTGGTCGATCGTGAGAGTTCCTATGTGGCCATGAGTGTGTCGGCGCACAACATCAGTGGACGCCTTTTCATTGATAACTTTGTGTTATGGAATAGTGGATCCCAATGATGCCTTGAGGTGCTGTTGAAGTTCTTCCCGGATGAAACGTTTAATGTCAAGTGCTCGATGTCTTGCGTAGTCCGCTTGAAATGTGATCTTAATTGTGGACTTGCGGTACGAGTGCGCCATGGCACTACCGAGACACGGACGCGTGACATTCGCCGCAGCGGAAGGTAAACAAGTAAACACGCGCGCGCGCGGTACGCTAACGAGGGGACACAGGCACGATGACCTTGCCCTAGAGATGGGCAAAACTGTTCTTTTCAGAGATCGGATCCGAACTGTTCACTCCCTGAAATGAACTAGGTCTTTTTCATGACTCACCACTCATTCACAATAGAAAATAAATGGAAGGCACATTGCCCTTTAAACTTGGTTTATTCCACTACTATACCTGTATTTTGATCTTATTTGATCCTATTTTGAAGTAACACAGATAATGAGTAAGAATTTTGTATTGTTTATTGAAATTTCCACGATATGACAAAGTTTTTGATTATCGATTTATTTTGCACTATCGTGGTTTTTTGGGTGATCGGAAAATGTTGTAACTTGAGATTTACATTAACAATGTATTTGGCTATAATGTATTAAAATTTCATTAACCTCGTACAAATACATCCCAAGCCATATATTTTTAAAGTGAACATTTCCTTCCGAAGACGCCCAAAATCGCAAAATCCGTACTACAATTAGAAAAAAAATATAAATTTGACTGTAAGACCAAAGTGCTGCATATAGCCTTATGCAGAATAAAACAAGGAAAATATTGGTGTATCACATTTTGCGATACGTTTATTGGTTCGCTCGTAATTAAAGTGTAAATTCGAGTGTCCATAATAAAAAATCCTATAGTAAGAGGAGTCGTCAGGAACCTCACCTGATCAGTTTAAACAAATAAAAATAAAATAAAAACAAATGATGTATACATAACATAATTATGTAATATACATATCGGTATTAGTACGAAAAACAATATCCAGAATAGACGAACTCCGATGCAGGGGCGCTGAGTCAAGCTGGTCGAGCCGCGAGCTGTATTGCTGCGCGAGCTAAGACCGCAGAGACCAGAGTGATACCTGAGTTGCTTTGCTCAACGCTCTGGCTAGAGTCGAGGATGGTGGGGTGAGCGTTGAGCGGGCGAGTTCCGAGGGTGGGGTGAGCGGTGAGCGGCCACCACTCACCCGCTCTGAGGCAAATCGTCCTCTTGCGAGCAGGTTGTTGCAAGTAGTTCTTATGTTCTCCGCTAGGAGGCTTTCTGTCCTGTTGCTCGCATCAACCGCCCAGAGGGCAGGACGTGCGACTGAAACGATCGCTGACGGAGTGCGATGCTAAGTAGGCTAGGCACAAATTGAGAAGCGTATAGCACGTGTGACATGACACTAGACTACAGCGCGACACGCACGTGCCGCACGGGTCGCGCGGGTCCAGCGCATATTGCGACGCGTAAACCATACTTTGCACGACCCGACTGGCGACGTTCTGCGCTGACTGAACCGAAGCGCGCGCAACCTCTTATCTTTCTCAAATGATTTTACAGAAACTATTCTCTGAAAATATATGATTTTTGCCTTACTTGTAGCGTTATATGTCAGCTTCGTGACGAAGTGCCCATCACCTCGCTAATGACCATTCTTATTATGATGTACACATTTTAGTGAGACACTACGCAAAACTCAAAAAGTTTGCAACGAAAATTAGGGGTCGCTATGATTTTGCGTTTGGTGCGTGTTACACCATATGTTGCTGCGTATGAAATTCAGCTAACATGCTGAATTTTTGTTCAGACTTGGGAGGAGATCTCTATCTGCCTCCGATCTCGAGAAAATGGATCCCATGTAGCGCGCTCACTTCCGATCTCACGACCGCGAGAATGAAATACTCGCAACATCTCTCGTATCTCCTAAACCGCTCGAGACATCGATACGAAAGTTTGGCGAATGATAGCACACAAGAAGGAGAGTGTTTTGCCAATTATTAAACACACGAAACTTTCTTATCTATGGCGATATATCACTACTTATACTTCTTTTTTTATTTATTTCACTCCAGTGACTGTATTTTTTTAAGAGTTATCGACAGCTAGCGAAACAAGAGCTTCCTAGTATGAAAATAAACATGAAATTTCTTCTTTTATGTTACTGCAAACCGATACTACGAGGTTTTTCGTAAGCTATTGAGCTCTGTGATTGCCAATTACTTGTTTAATGAGGCCCTCCGTTTCGGAATTAGGTTAGTTAGGTTTAAGTAGGCCTAAGTTCTAAGGGACTGATGATCTCAGAAGTTAAGTCTCATAGTGCTCAGAGCCATTTGAACCATTTGAACCAGTACCCGTCTTCATAAAGCGCAACGATACGACCATTATCAAACTCAGTGAGCTGTGACATGTCGCCTTGACAGAAGTAAGAACCTACTCACAAGGCAACAGGAAACGAAGTGCCACATAGGAAGCAGAGCACTCGCACCAGCACCGACGTCAAATTCATTCCCGATTTCAAGCTTTCAATACTGTGACACGCGGATTATATTCACGATTTCACTGGAACGTTTAGAGCAATATCATTAAATCAATGCTGTTGCAGATGATCCAGTTACAACAGATAGGTGTGTTTATTGGTGAAAAAAAAAATGGAATATCAGCCAAAATCACTAGTCTGAAATTGTTATGAGCTGTGTTAGATGACGATATATATCTGTCCAACAAAATTCAGGGTAAACAGAAATATGTTTTAGTCGTAACTATTATTTCGATGGAACGAACATGTTTTAGTGCGGATGACTAAAGTAAACTGTGGCGTTCAGTGTATTCGAGATATTGCATACATTGCTTTATGTCACTTGGAACGCTCGTTGTGGGGAGCAGGGGGAAACAGTCTCCAAAAACTTCCGATTTGCAAATAAGTTTCACAAGGAGAGGGTCTGACAAGTGCGCTACCGATTTTTGTCAAATATTGCATGGATGTTCTAGCTTTGTGCTATACACTCCCTAGCATCTGAAAAAATCGAGGACAAAGTTGAGGACGGACAATCGTATTTTGATTGTTGTACACCGAATTAGCGTCTACAAATAAAACATTTCATTATCACGTTAGAGCTTCCAGCCGTTACATGGTGGCGAAGTGGTAAAGAGCAAGACTAAGACTACAATGGTCTCGGGTGCAACCTTGATCAGTACCACGATTTTCATGTGCCACTGAACACTTATTTCACCTCGGGCAGTGTTTGATGATGTAAAAAATGTCGAGTAGCACTGTGGTCCGAAAGCCTCGTTAAACTGTAGGTTCCCTTATTAACTGGTTAGGTAAGTCAACTCAGAGGTCGAAGGATAACAACGGCATACCACCTCCAACAAGAAAGCACTGTGGCGTCCAAACCAATCTTCCGACTGATGACTGCTTTACTTTACTATGGGTTTCAAAGTTAATAATCTCTGGGTTATTAACATTTTTGTGTTTTCATGTTGTAGTTTTGATACCAGTAAAAAGTAACGGGCCGAGCACTGTTACCGTTCGATTTGTCAAGGTGGTAGACGACGATGCTGTCGACCCCAGTTACAATCTTGGTCATGGCTATGTTTCAGTCGAATGCCTCTATGTGCTGGTCCTAGCACAGCTGAGAATTGGCAACATCGTCACAAACATTTGGCAACACTGTGACAGTGCAATCACTTCCGTGTATGGTACTAAACTGACTTGCTACATTCACTTGATATTCCCTTTCAATTTTAATGATTCGTGCTATATAATCCTCACGTAAACTAAGACGCTGAGAATGAAAATTCAATTTTTTGGCTAAAGAAATGCTATTCTTCACGTAAGTGACAAATTTTATTATTTTTCACGATGCGTTATTAGGCTGAGCGACCAATATAATTACAAGAGTGGCATGCTGGCAGCAGTGTGTCCGTAGCCCCATGGTACCGCCCGTGTCTCGTGTCGCAACGGCTCACTTAGTCGTCAGTTATAACCGTCATAGGGGTCAGCATGTGCAAGCTCTTTTTCTGATTTATGTAATGGAGTTGCTAATTTATAGAAAAAATTCTGTTAGATTGATAATCATTTTGAATATTTAGCAGTACTGTACCCATCGGTGTTAAAACTCGTTTTCAACCTATGATTCCTACAGACAAAATACTAATGCAGTGCTATCAGACGAAAAGATCAACCTGACACAAACTGTGAGAGGTTTGTTTTACAACCTTCGTACCTGGATAAAGAGCTTTTCCTATTTGAGATGTCTGTGAACGTTGCTGCATAAGGCAAGTTAAGAAGAAATTAAATTCCTTCAGCTACGACAAAGTTTAAAGAAATCGTCTTAACGGCACTAAATCGTAGTTTGTGAATCGTTCACCAACCGTCCTCTGCCGCATTTCGCTGGTTGGAAGGCAAAAAGCTTACTGACAAATTTCACAGAAGGAAAACGGCGAGGAAACGACTCCCACTGGAAGGTCATGTTGTTTTATTTAAATGATTACAAGATCAGGTAAAACGAACTGTGAGGTTGTCAGTATAAGCACATTACTGTTGTCAGTATGATGTTGTACTGCCCGGGGCCTGTAATGAGAAATGGCCCATTTACATCAGGCATATTGTGGACTGACAAGACAGCCAGTCCACAATGAAGTAGCCGACAGGGCACGCGTCAACTCACGCCGTCTTGCGTTAAGTCTGAAACATGATACGTGGTAAAAGCTATAAAGAAAAGAACGGAGCTTCTCATATACTTAACTTTATTCTCTTCTTGTACATCTCTAGGGTGAATACAAATGAGACTCTCTCCACATATGGATAACTGCGCCTTGCTAGGTCGTAGCCATGGACTTAGCTGAAGGCTATTCTGTCTCTCGGCAAATGAGAGGAAGGCTTCGTACGTCTAGTCGCTAGCTATGTCGTCCGTACAACTGGGGCGAGTTCTAGTAAGTCTCTCGAGACCTGCCTTGTGGTGGCGCTCGGTCTGCGATCACACAGTGGCAACAAAAAATGGTTCAAATGGCTCTGAGCACTATGGGACTCAACTGCTGAGGTTATTAGTCCCCTAGAACTTAGAACTAGTTAAACCTAACTAACCTAAGGACATCACAAACATCCATGCCCGAGGCAGGATTCTAACCTGCGACCGTAGCGGTCTTGCGGTTCCAGACTGCAGCGCCTTTAACCGCACGGCCACTTCGGCCGGCCAGTGGCAACACGCGGGTCCGACATGTACTACAGGACCGCGGCTGATTTAAGCTACCACCTAGCAAGTGTGGTGTCTGGCGGTGACACCACATTCCTCCCCCGCAAATCGGCGAACGGTCGTGTTATAAGGCTTCCGTCCGCCGTGGGGAGGACCCCATGTTGACGTATGCGACGAGGTGGGGAGCCTAACAACAGGCGAGGCTGTGCCACCCGCACCCTGCCATTCAGTCCGAGGGGAGCTAGGAAACGCCTGAAAACCCAGTCCAGGGTGCCCGTCAACATGCGGTGTATGCGCCCGTAATGAGACAGGAGGGGCCTAAGGGTCGACCTCCATTGCGTCGGGGTATCCGACGCGCGATGACGACATCTGGTCCGGAACGGGCAAGAGTTCCATGGCGGAGGACATCTGGTCACGGGAAGCGATCAGCGGCGCGTGTCCCAGGGAGGCGCCATGCGGTTGCTGCGAAGCGTCCACTGCGGGCGGCGCCGGCGGGAGAATAGGCGGCGGCGGCGGCGGCGGCGGCGCGTCGCCATGAGGCAAAATGGAAGGCAGCGTCGGTAACACCTGGAGATGAGGCGAGCCAGTAGATGGGTCCCCAAGGCGCTGACCTGACGGCACCGTTGTTGAAAGCAGACGGCGAGCGGCAGAACCCAGGCGACGACAGAGGCGCAGCTGATTGAGATGCCGACGCACCTCACCAGAGGCCCCCAAAACCAAATACATCGCGCGGCCAAGGCAGCGAAGAATGCGCCCTGCGAGCCAACGCCGGGAACCGCGATAGTTGCGATAAAATACCACGTCGCCAGGAGCAAAAGCAGGAGTCTGCCGCTGCACAGGAACCTGATGCGGCGGATGCAGCAAAGATATCAAGGTTCGATAGAACGACCATGGAGCAACTCTGCCGGCGAGCGACCATCGCGGGGCTGAGAGCGAGACGAAGACGAAAAGAGCAACAATGCGTCCTCCCAAGAATGCGACTCTTTCAACTTCAACATCTGTGACTTGAAAGTCCGGACCAATCGTTCAGCGGCACCGTTTGACTGAGGCGAAAACGGCGTGGATGTCAGATGTTGAATACCATTGGCCTTGCAGAATGACTGAAATTCTGCGGACATGAATTGTGGGCCATTGTCGGAAACAATAGTCTGTGGAAGACCTTCAATGCAAAAGATAGCAGACAATGCTTGGATTGTGGCAGAAGACGTCGTGGAAGACATCCGGACCACAAAAGGAAAATCACTGAAAGCATCGCCTACAACCAACCATCGAGCATTCCAGAATGGACCAGCAAAATCGATATGTATGCGTTGCCAAGGGGAAGTGGCTTTCGGCCATGCAAAGAATTTCCGCGGCGGTGCGGATTGTTGTTCGGCACACGCCACGCAAGAGGAGCACATATTCGTAATCGCAGCATCGATTCCGATACAGGTACAGTGCTGACCAGCAAGTTGTTTCGTTCGCACTATACCCCAATGTCCTTGGTGAAGAAGCCGTAAGACAGAGGACTGTAACGAACGTGGGACCACGACTCTGGACTGATCATTATCGGAACGCAACAACAAAACACCACGTCGTACAAAAAGTCTCTCCTTCTGGGCAAAAAATCGGCGAACCAACGGATCCTCGATCCGTGACCTTGACAAGGGCCATTGCGGAGCTGAAATGGAAGAAGCGCGTGGCACAAACCTGGCATAGTAATTAATGTTTCCCAACACACTCTGTAGCTGTTTCAAGTTCTGCGGTGAAGGCCAGTCCTGTATGGCACGGAGGTGCTCTGGACTCGGATGTATTCCTTGGGCATTTATGACATTTCCCAGGTACGGTAAGTCCCGAGCAAAAAACACACATTTGTCCTTCCTCAAGCGAAGACCATTTTGTCGCAAGACCTGAAATAATGTTCGGAGATTTTGCAAATGTTCGGCTTCTGTCTTTCCGGAGATCACAATATCGTCCAGATAGTTCGCAGCAGTAGCGACCGACGCACAAATAGTTTGTAAATATTGCTGAAACAATGCAGGGGCGGATGCACACCCGAAGGGCAGTCTCTAGAAGCGGTACAAACCAAGATGCGTGTTAACCACCAAGACGCGCTGGGATTCTGCGTCCACAGGTATTTGCAAGTACGCATCTGCTAGGTCCAATTTCGAAAAATATTTTCCCGGGCACTCTTTGTCAAAAAGATCTTCCGGGCGGGGCAAAGGGAAAGTGGCAGTCACAAGTTGTGGCTTCACAGTTGCCTTGAAGTCCACACAAAGTCTCAATTTTCCGGAAGGTTTTGGCAAAATTACTAAGGGTGAGGCCCAGAGAGAAGCCTGCACACGTTCAATGACACCTGGAGATTCTAAATCGTGTAATGTACTTGCGACCTCATCACGCAATGCGTGGGGAACATTGCGCGCTCCGAAAAATTTCGGTTGCGCGTTTTCTTTCAGCTCCAAATGTGCTTCATAGTTCTTTGCGCAACCAAGGCCCAGTGCAAAAATGTCTGCAAATTCCTCACAAAGACTAGAAACACTGGCGGAAGGCACCGTCTGATTCACTGATAGGACCTGATTTACTATTGACAAGTTAAACAACTGAAATAAATCTAAACCAAACAAGTTCACTGCCGTAGAAGAACGAAGAACGTAAAATGACACAAGTTTTGTTTGTCCCTTGTATGTTGCAAGAAGGCTGCACTGTCCGAACACTGGGATCTGCTGTCCTGAGTAACTATTCAGCTGAACATTCACGGCACGCAACGGAGGTGCGCCCAGTTGCTTGTACGTGGCGTGATTGAGCAATGAAACTGCAGCTCCGGTATCGAGCTGGAACGGGATCACTTTGCCTTCAAAGTCCAAGTCTACAAAAAGTTTATTGTCCTGCTGACGACAAGAGCGACTTTCACGTGCAATTTGAACTGAGACAGGTACAGAAGCACTTGCGACTTTACGGGATTTCCGGCGACGTCGACGCACACTTTTTGTGGGACGAACATAGGCACTGTTAGATATAGTGTCACTGGACGGGGTGGAATGAACTACATGAATATCCATGGGCGAAGGTCCACGAGCCTGATTGTCCTTGGTTCGATTCCGGCGCGAAGCAAAGGGCCTGGAATTGTTGTGATTGTCTGATCTAAACTTTTTCTGGAAAACACTTTGAACATGTCCTTTCTTTTGACAGTAAAAGCAAATAGCTTGGCGTGACGGGCAATTTTCACGCGAATGTCTAGTGGCACACCGCGGGCATGATTTCACTGCATTTGCTTGCTTACGCGGCGCACGTGTGTGCGAGCGAGGCTGCCGCTGCGCTGACGGGCGCGAGGGCCGCTTAGCGTCCCATGCAGCGGGCCCGGCGGGCCGGTTAATGTGACACACTGCTGGCGAAGTTTCAAATGATTCCTGAGCAAAGTCAAGTGTGTCTTGCCTGTCCAATATGTCTATCACTTGTTGAAGGGAGGGATTAACTAGTTTCAAAATCTGTTCCCGTATGCGAACATCAGAAAGGTTCTGTGCTATTGCATCACGCACCATAGTATCTGCATAAGGGAGGCCACATTCACACTGAAATTCACAATCCCTAGTAAGGCCTTGCAATGTTGCAACCCACTCCCTATTAGTCTGACCGGCCGTACGTTTTGTACGAAAGAACGTATACCGTTTTGCAACGACATTAACTGTTTCTTTGAAATAGGCATCTAAAGCAGACAAAATTTCTTCGTAGGACAGAGTGGCTACGTCGCGTCGGGGAAACAATTTCACTATCACACGGTAGGTGGGCACACCGACACAAGAAAGCAAAAACGGCTGCCGCTCATTACCTTGAATTCTGTAGGCGGCGAGATGAAAGCTGAACTGTCGAGACCATTCTGGCTAGGTCTCGTGGGTTGAATCAAAATTACGGAAGGACGGTGCAATGGCGTGGTGTGGCTGCGGTAGCGATGAAGCGGCGGCTGCCGCATCGTGTTGCAGCGCACATTGACCCTGGACGAGCTGTCCAAGGGCATCCTATAATGCCTGCGTCTGCTGATTCTGCAAGCGAAAAAATTCGGACAGTACATCTGGAGATTGTGGCGAAGCCATGACACAAGCAATTCAGAGCAAAGCAAGGAAAAAAAAATAACACAATCCGTTACTCCGCGTCGCCAATGTTGTGGACTGACAAGAGCAGCCAGTCCACAATGAAGTAGCCGACAGGGCACGCGTCAACTCACGCCGTCTTGCGTTAAGTCTGAAACATGATACGTGGTAAAAGCTATAAAGAAAAGAACGGAGCTTCTCATATACTTAACTTTATTCTCTTCTTGTACATCTCTAGGGTGAATACAAATGAGACTCTCTCCACATATGGATAACTGCGCCTTGCTAGGTCGTAGCCATGGACTTAGCTGAAGGCTATTCTAGCTGTCTCTCGGCAAATGAGAGGAAGGCTTCGTACGTCTAGTCGCTAGCTATGTCGTCCGTACAACTGGGGCGAGTTCTAGTAAGTCTCTCGAGACCTGCCTTGTGGTGGCGCTCGGTCTTCGATCACACAGTGGCGACACGCGGGTCCGACATGTACTACAAGACCGCGGCCGATTTAAGCTACCACCTAGCAAGTATGGTGTCTGGCGGTGACACCACATATTGTATACAGAAGTGGAAGACAGAGCACCACTAAAGTCTACAATCCGTATGCATTCCATACACACAGAAATTACTATTACAGTGTACTTACGAAGCCCAAGGAGTGAACTGCCTATTTTCCGGTGAGAAGGAGCAATGGCAAACAGTCGTCGCTACATTAGGTTACTTAAACTGGCGTCACTCAGAGCTAGAATTTATGGTCAGCGACTAAGTGTAAGGTCAACGAGTCGGATGCGGGTTTTGCAACTGTGAAATACTTTGCTACATTATAGAAGCCAATATTAAATTTGAACTAATATTGCGAAAAGTTTGAACTTGCATTGCTTACAATGTAAATCTTTCTGTTTATTGCTAAGGAAAACAATTGATTTTCTAAAACATTCTCCGCCATACACAATTTGAATCAGGTCACGTCGAGCAAATCATATGGAAAAACCGACAGCGACGTATATCGGAAGGCAGTAAGATCCCTTGGCTTTTTGTTTGTCAGTATTCGACAGCCATTTCTAGGCGTAGGTAAATGAAGAAGGGCAGAGCGTTTTTGTTATCAAGCAAAGACTTCATCAATTACTTCAGTTTTAATGTAATCCACGAGTAATTGCTGATGTTTGATATTAACATGAAAAGGATTCCGTAGACAGGGAAAGAACCTGTTCTTGGGCAACTGCTTCTATAATCACCAAAAGGAATTAAATGATCTTCAAGCAAATGTGTTCCATCAGCGGTATGAAGAAAATGATAGTAATAATGACGGTAATAATCGAATTTTCCGGTAACTTCACACTTCACACTGGATTTTCGCGAACTAAGAAATTTCCTAAATTAATGAAAATTTCAAAATGGCTTCACATTGAGGCTATGGTGCCTAAAAGAGTCTTTACATCCTGCTGACATGAGAATAGCATAATCTCCGCGTCAGAAGCTTGCTTCTACTTAACCATTTAATAGATTCGCATTTTGTAAGCTAAGCACATATTCCTTTACAGCACACTCCTTGAGCTGGGATATGTGGCCACAATTGTCTGGTGGAACGAACTATCACAGGTACAACGCGTGGGTTCAGGCTTTTACTTTTGATACGCACAAACAGATTTACTTTACCTCTGGTAACCTCAAGAGCAAGACATTATAATCCAGAATCCGCATTAAACATCACGTTCCTTCATTACCAACTGGGCAGAGGCTGTTTACGTTGGGAAATGACATAGGCGGATGTCATGATAAACAGAAATACTGTCGCCAGTAAACTTACTTACATTAGAAAAATTTATTTTGTTTCATGTACTGATAGCCATTTAAAGGAACAGGGCTCTTATTTAATTTGTACTTGATTGAACATGAGACGTTGAAACATTTGGTGCTGGACTGTGATTCGAATTCGTATCTCCTCTTTTGAGGATCTGAGTATCTCGGAACAGTATAGTTCAATAATTTCGTTCCTTTTCCCAAGATTGCACTCTTCCCTAGGTCTCTTCCAAAGGTAAATAAGTGGCTCCGAATCCTGATCCAGTACAAAAATATTCATAATTTCATTTTCACGTGCAAACCAGCCTGCTAGTGAAAATTAAAATGCATTTTTAATGTCTGTTCATGTGTTGTCAACAATCGCTATAGGCATCGTTATTTATGGTCAAACACGCACACCTCTTACTGTTGATGACTAAGCAATTGATACTTAAGCTATATTCGTGGATGATAAAGAAGGACGGTAGGTGTGCGCTTCGATTGTCGCTCAGGCACAAATATTTGTATCCTGATTTTAGATTCAAAAACCTAGCAGCTGGTAAGAAAAACTGATACATAACATTTCATTTTACTTAATTAACAATCCGATTATGAGTTGGGTTCGTATCTGCATCACAGAACTTCTCATCATGCGTTTCATCTTAAAAAGCATGCACACTTTTTTATTCTGAATGGAAGTGTATTAGACAGCTTTCGTGGTTAGTTAACAGGGACGAAAGAGTCTTGATTGTAGTCCCGGTTTATTACAAAAACAGTTGTCTTTTACTTTCAGTCTTAGATTTGGTTACTGATATTGGCGAAAATTTCGGTAATTCCAGATTCTTCATGGCTAGTCAGCAATATGATATGATTAAATTAGATTAGATCTGATTACATTAATACTTGTTCCACAGATCATGAATACGACATTGCGTAATGATGTGGAATGTGTCGTTTTTATGAGACGTTTCTTTACCTACCATGTTTCAATTTCTTTACAAGTACTTTTTACTCTCTCTCTCTCATTCTTTTTTATATTTATGTCTCTCTCTCTCTCTATCTCTCTCTCTCTCTTGTCACACTCACACACACACACACACACACACACACACACACACACACAACACACACACACATTATTTTTATAATTTTATTTGTTTGTTGTGTTCGACTATCGGCCAGGCACGAAAATGACCATGAATGAATTTCTTAGTTTTGAGTACACTTATGAAAGGAATATAATAACAACTATGAGAGTTACTGATTTATGATGCTTAGTTTGCTGTCAGTTCTGAGTATTATTAGTAACTCTACTCCAGTCCCTAAAACTAGTTACAGAAATGCGAATCAGATGCATTACGTATCTTTGAGACGCCAGCTATGGTCACTTACCAGCCAGCTGTAGCCACACATCTGTTCGTCCTCTTTCTGTTGGTACTCTAACTGAGATTTGGCAACAAGGCAAGGTATGTTTGGCAACTCTGTGATCGACGAGTTACTTACTGGTGTGCACGGAATTAAGCCTCAAAGTTCACTTGAGTTTTCCGGTCATTTTCATTGAATAATCTGAGTTATTATTATTTGAGGTGAAAGAAAACATTGTAAATTTTCGGTTTTCAGTCCACGAAAGTCATAGTACTCTGAAATCGCAACTAATCTAGTCCTTTAAATAGCGGTTTACGAGTTCTAGCCACTATTCACTTCGTAAGAGGAAGTGAAGCCTTATATTTCTTTGCCAGATCTGTGGTAATGTACTGACCTGAGAAAAACTCTCTGTTATGCTTCCCGGTTCTAGTCACATTGACTGTGAAGTTTTTATCCCTCCTGTGAAAGATCTACAAGCAGTCAGATCAAACATCGATAAGGAAATCGTAAGAAAATACTTTCGGCTCATAGTGCAATGGTGAAAATCATACAATGCTGCACAACAGGTAACGCCTCATTCCGCTACTGCGAAGCAAATTTTGGGTTTCCCGGATTACATAACTTTGTTTATGAAATGCCACAGTGCGCATATTTCTTAAGGTTTCTTTTAGTGTTGTTAAAACAATAGTCAACCTGAGAGACAAATTAATCGTCAACGATATATGCGAATTCTCTGATGTTATCTATAACTGTCTGACAATACACATGCAGTTTATTGATTACATGCATATAGAAAACTTGTTCTGAGTTAAGGCTGTCAAGAATAAAATTCTACTACCACACGACAGCTAATGCAGGAAATACTTTTCTGGCGTATTTTGGCACGATGCGCTCTCCCCATACTTAATACAAAAGTTTGGAGTTGCATCTGCTGCCTGGCAATCTATTAAACCTGAAAAGAACAAAATGTCGCAGAAGTGAGCCCTTTATCCAAATGTTGCTATTTTGGGTTTAGAAGTGAAGGGAATTATGTTCAAAGTTCCATTAGATTGAAAACCTCAGCAGACAGCAGAATTGCGTTTTAAGAAATGCAGCAGTGAATGTATTCAAACTCGCGACACTTACCATGACGCTACCAGCTGACACATAGCTCCAGCAGCTCCAGAAGTCAACAACAATTCCTCCATAACTTCTACATTCCTCAGTGCTGTGGGATAATGCATATGGACGGATCTAGACTTCTGAGAGACAGACGGTTACACCTTTTCTGTTGCACTGCATGACGTTTTCGACAAACAAGTAGCGTAATAGAGTAGCTCAAGTGGAAAGGAACACTTCCCATTTCAATTTCTGCATAGTACAGTGTTGGCAGTTCTGTGCAGGTGGCAGTTACATGATTTTATTTCGGCGATTACACGATAGAGTCGAATGTATGCACTCGGTAGCCGAGGCAGCTAATTAATGGTGATTGGGTCAAGCAAGTAAATGAATGTACTGAACATGCTGCAAACCACTACAGGGAGCCGGTGTGTCAGAATTCTAATCCAGTGTCGCGCAACGGCGTTACAATAGAAAAATGAGTCACCGAGGATGGTCTGTTGGATTGCTAATAGATTCATGTACTCATGGTCCAGGTTGGATTCCAGCTTCTGCTGATGAATTTTGTCAGGGAGAGAGAGATTCTATCCTCTTCTGGCTACGCCAAGTGAAGAAGGTATAATGGCATTGTGGTCTGAAATTCACATGAAACATGATATTCCTTCTCTACCAAGTAGACGTTAGGTTGAACCACAATAGAGCCAGGAGTGGCGACATGTAGAAACTCTTATCACCAGTAACCTTACTTATAATAGTTATTTTTTTCTAGTTACGAAACAAACGCTATGTAGGGTCACAGGACGATTATTCCATCTTTTATTTGAGCTTCTGTATGTCGATAAAATTGGTTCTGAACTGGGGATACAACTCAGACCGCCTTTAACGCGGAATTTGACTTCTTCGTGACAATACAGCTCGACTACAATTTGTTGTTTGTTCAAAACTGTAGATTCTTCAGCATCTTCACAAATTGCGCGTGAATGGGTTTGAATCCTGGCCCGGCACTAAAGTTTTCATTATGTATTATCAAGCTCTAAAATGAGAACACTTATCTGCTGGTGGACAATAATTCTGATTTTTAACATATTTTCATTCGTTGTCAACACTAACGATATCTGACGTTTTTGACTCCCAGTGAGACACAGAACTATTTGCGAGATCACTGTAAGTTCAAGGATGTGATTCTGAGCTGCTGGTGGAGAAAAATTGGTAGCTACGTCTCTTTGTGTGTAGTCAACAACGATATGTGTGGGGTTCGATTAGTAGTAAGCTCAGAACTCTTCGTCATATTATTTCTAGTTCAAACATGCTCACGTGTCATTGCTGGCGTAACAAACCCGTTTTTAACGTTCGTTTTCTCTAGAATATAACAGCGATAGGTGTCGGGTTAGTGTCCTGGGAAGGAAAAATTAATGTTTAATCTCGTCGTTTCAGTTAAAACATCTCGCTACTGCCGAGAAAATCCGATATGTCACAGTTGATTGTGCTTCGATAACAATCCGAATAGGTTCTGGGTTCGAATCACTGTCCAACACAAAGCTTTACTTCACGGCATTTCAAGTAAGTCAAGAAGTAATATTTATTATCTCTCGTAATTCGTTAACAGTGACAACAGTTGCTGGGTGGAATTCATGTACGTTAAAAATGTTTACATTTTTTAATTTGAAGTTGATATTTGCTAACTGATATTATCTAAAATTGACGTATATCACTCTCTGTATGCCCATTCAGGAATGACTGTTAGTTTCCGTCAGTCACGAAAACTTTGCTTAGTCTTCTTGATCTGGGTTTGAATCCATATGCACAACTAGACGATCCGTCGTGTCATTTGAAGTTCATACCTATTCTCAATTAGCTGGTCGTGAATAACTTAAATTTTTAATGTCATTTTGTGTTAAGTAATAAGTACGGTATGTTACTTTGAAGAGGAAATCATGAATACGACGAACTTACTATCTGACGTAATAATGAGAGTGGTAACATTTCAGGTATGTCATTTATTGTAATAAATGTGAGATTACAAGCCTTAAGGACAGTCTTATCTGTGATAAGGTGTTCCCTGATATTTGCAGTATCGTAGTATTACTTTACATCTTGAGTTATTGTGATACAGGGCTGTGTTTTCTAGTGGTGACTTGTTGGAACGATTTTCAATTGTCCAATGACTATACCGAGGAACGATTAGGGGACCTGCTAGACAGCTGCGTTATGCGGGTTGCATGCGATTCAGGCGATATGCAATTCAGGTCGTTCGGATACTTTTGAACACGACTGTACATGTATCACAACTGGAACAACCGAAATGAAATATTCAAACGTACCTACGTTCTGTATTTTAATTTAAAAAACCTACCTGTTACCAATTGTTCGCCTAAAATTGTGAGCCATATGTTTGTGACTATTACAGCGCCGTCTATCACAAATCGAATATAGTGGTCCAACTAAAACATTCATATTTCTTTGCGTACTAGACGAATATGTAATAAAAAATGGGGGTTCCCATTTTAAAAAACGCAGTTGATATTCGTTTGACCTATGGCAGAACCATCTAGCGGACCAACCATAGCGCCATCTGGTTTCCCCCTTCAAGCAAGACAAATTCCGTTCTTTGCAGTTTTTTCGTTTGACGCTTATTTCATGAGATATTTGGCTCGGTCACAATCAATGGACCACGCTGTATATTGCATTAGAGCCACACAACACGTGTCAGTATTTGTGGTTGTTATTCTTGATGACGTTTCACTTTATTACTTTCACCGTTGACATGACACTTGAGTATCCTTGGTACAATTATTTACTGACATTTCACTCGTTATTCACAGTGTACAATTACTCGTAAGTTACATAAGATGAACACACATACCGTCTAGGAATAGAATGTCTTAGCTCGTGTAATGAAAATGATTTCTAGGTACGCTGCACATGTGGGCAATTGAACGGACAATAGGTGGACATAGGAAGTTGTACGCTCGAATGGAAAACATTAATTAAACCGACGAATTGGAGGGCTGATGTTTAGCGGGTAGATGGACGTGCATTCGAGAAATGTAATTTTAGAAAATTTTTGTTTAATTCGAGGATATTTGCGTGCATCGGAGGTGGTCTTTTGTTTTGTACAGTGCGAAACAGTCTATTTCTCTTTTAATTTATAACGAAATAAAATGAAACTTACGTACCCATTCCACTATTGTTTTCATCTTTCTGTACATTCAGTTATTTTCAAAGGTTTTATCCACCTTTTATTTACTACAGCATGTGTTCTCAGCCAGTAAAAGTCACTGCTTCGGCTATTCACCCACTAGAAACCAGTGTCTCGTAATTTCATCATTTCATCGAATAAACCAAATAATTTGTAAGTACTGTTGATTCGCTGACTCTGCGCTAGCTTTGTTTTGCTCTTAGACGCGCAAAGACTAATCTGTGAGTGACATTCTCCGAACAAAGAATGTTATATTTTACGCACGCGCGTTTATTTCACAGAGCAGAGTGCTTTAAGAATCTTGCAGGCGACTCACGTCGAGAGTGGCTAAAAGGTTGACTGCCGAAATATCGTTACAGCAGGCAATAAATTCCGAGGTGGACTCCCGAAAACTTACGGAACATTCGAACCACCGGGAAAACTTTAAGAAACATATGTAAATGTTGCGTGTTACTGTTGCACTTTTGTGTGACAGGTGGAAACGGCAGCAGAGTGCATTAGTGTCTTTCGTGTTTGCCGCAATTACTGGGCGTGGTAGGGTATACGAAAGGCCTGAGCAGGGTCCGAAGGGGGGGGGGGGGGAGGGGGAATCTCTGTGAGGGACACAGAGGCGGCGCACGCTTTTGGGACAGCGTTATCAGCACCTGACAAACTATGAAGGGATCCTCACGGCGCGTCTCCATTTCACGCAACATCCTGATTTGTGTGGCAGCTGGATGTGACAGTGGCCCTGTGTTGGACTGGAGGGTAGACGTACTCGTCGTCACGGTTCCAGTCGACCACATCACGCCACAAGAATGGAGTGTTGTACACTAAGCACAGAGTAACCGCTTCACATTAGGGTCTGCCACCCGAGAGCAAGTAATGGACTCCCAGAAGTTCTCTGTGTCATACCGCACCACTGATAGGAGACTGACAGCAGCCAGACCGGGGAATTACCGTCACCTCCACTGGCTGCTGCCGGCACCAAAGCACGAACGGCTGCATTCGGCACGCGCCCTGACCATCAGACGAACGGCGTCGCACTGTGTTCAGAGACGAAACGCGAGTCTACATTACCCGGGATCACCATCGTCGACGAGCATGGCGGCGGCCTGGGGAGAAGTCCCATTCATTCAGTAGGGGCACAGTGGTGTCACTCCTGGCTTCGTGATGTGGGGATCCGTCGGGTCAGGCTTCAATCACAGCTGGTAGTGATGCAGGGAACTCTGTCGGCTTAACAATACGTCACGGACATCCTGCGTCCTGACGTGTAACGTCTGTCGCGCAGTGGTTGTGGCACCGTTTTCCAACAGGGCAATGTTCATCCATAAGTGGCATGTGGCTCCATAAACTGAGTGACGTTGAGGCACACCCGTGGTGATCGAGATCCCACGATCGGCGCGCAATAGAGCACGTGATGGACCAGGTCGGACGCAAATCCGTCCCAGTGCCGTTTCCTGGGTATCACTGGCCAGTTGCTACAGTTGTGGGCCAGCTAGTCTCAGGAGAGGGCAGGAGGGGCTTTTGACACCCGACCCCACGGACTCAGTTCGTGCATCCAGGCTAGAGGTGATGCAACGTCATAATTATAAGCTGGCTCGTACTGGCAACTTCTTCGTAAATTTGATTCGGTTCTGTAATCGTCAAAATAACAAAACACACCTTCTCAACCTGCGACTTTTCGTTTCGCTTCCATCTCCCCTCCTGGGCCCTTCACTTTCTTCGTCGGGCATCGTATTCTCGGAGGTGAAGAATATGGGACAGAATGCACTCCTCGCCATCTGAGTTACCAATTGGTCTGTTGGCTCATGCTTTTGACCGCTCTTCCAGTTGAATCTCTGACCAGCCTTTTGCAGTTTTAAATGTGGTCAAACTTCTACTGGTTTTATGCTCTCCACCATCTCTTCTCATATTGTCCTATATTTTGCATTTATACCTATCTACTACACTCGACGTCCTCCTCTACTGCTTCCTTAGCGCCACGATATGTTCTGATGGACGCCATGGCAGTTGTCTCCCAAGGAACCCACTGGCTGCGAGGTCGCAAGTTCAGTCTTTAGTAAAACTCTTTTCAAAGTGTTGTGTTAACAATTGTGACAGGAAAAATATTAGCTGGTGATGGCTTACCATATACATCAGGACGGAGACAGGAAATCAGTGTCCCAGAGATGTAGAAATCAACGTTCTATGGGACGTATGTATTACACTTTACCAAATGGACGTCATAAACATTCAAGAAACGTTCAAAACAAACAATTAACTTGCATCATGGATACAGAATGAAACATGGCGCACCACAGTGATGACAATGGTTTGCACCATCAAGATCGATGGCGAGCTCTTTGGAGTTAAAAGCCGTGCGGAACGTTCAGCTAGGACCCACTCCTGTTTTACATCACGGAAAAAGCAAACATACAGAGTCTGAATTTTTCCAATGGTTCCAGGTGGTAGAACTCCAATGTAGTACATTTTTCAGGAGCGATATTACGCTTTAAAGGAGGATGATTTTTATAAGCAAAGCAGAAATCAATAAACAACAAGTTATTTTGACCAGCCCTTGGCCAAAAGCAATGTTCATACCATAGCTGGTTCTCTTACACCCATTTCTCCGCCGTCGCTTGCTGTAACGTAAATATTCCCTATTGCTCTTGCAAGCATACGCACACGAGAAAGAACCGTAGCGAGCAGAGCACCTGCAACTTCTCGCAGCGCAACAAAAAACTTTCCAGACAATCTACTATCCAGATTAACTGTCGGCATAATTGTATATAAATGTGTTAAGGAGTCGATGTTAGTTGAGCTGGATAAAACTCGCTCGGTGGCTCTAATTTACAGTGTTCCTTTCATATGTATTTCTTGTTCAATTTCCGTTTGGTCTGAGCTGAATAAAGTTTTCTACAAATTTTCGTGCTGATTCCGCAGTTTGCTCTGCATCGTCAAGCTGACGCTTAGTTTGAAATTTTGTTCACTTACGTCTTCCAGTTCTATAGCACTGTTTGAAGTTATGCAGCCATCTACTGCTTCTCCTGAAATCACTGTAATCAATGTCGTGCGCAATTTGACGTGCAAAACGCAGTAGGCCACTGCCATGCACATCCTGTAAATAGTATCTCACATCCTTGAACAGCGCGAAGGCCCGCTTTTGTACCAAGTGTGCCTTGTCCTCTCTTTAATATCGGTGGTTTTTCTTATGCACTACATTGTCATACCGCTGCGAACTTACTGGAGATCGGTTGATAAATGTTTATTTTTTTTTTTTTTCATTGCTGCGGGTTATCTTCCACGTACGTAATTATGTTTAGTACCCGCCTTTTGGACAACGATTGCCCCTTACTATGTTTCACTGGAGACGGGATTTGTCGCTCCCTGTCCCTCATGGATGATGAAGCACATGGCCCAAAACGTGTTTCACTTTTTAAGCACTTATCGTCATCATTGTACTTATCATGTGCACGGTCCCCACACTCGAGCATATACGACAGCACGCGTTTTACGACTCATCTTGCAGAAACGCTAATATTTCATCTGCCACTTCTTTCTCACTCTGCGAAATTCCATGGGTTCCTTTGTGACTAAAGTCAACTTCAGTAAATGTTGGTGTAGATATAATGCAATGTTTGCTTCGCTACACGTTGCCATTGCTCCGCTTTGCATCACCACCGTTAACACTGCAGCGCTGTTGTGATTTACTCTTCGACTAAGCAGTTCAACTACGCTCCGTGGCCTGGTGCTGTGCTCACCATTGGATACCCCCCCCCCCCTCTCCATTTCCGCCCTCTATTGCCATTAGATGCCGATATTGTGGCTGCATGGTAGACTACATGTGGAGCGTCGAATGCCGTAAACATCATAGGCCATTTGCGACCTCGTACTCAAGGTTTCCTTGTCAGTAAACTGTCTCATCTTCAAGGTCTTCCACAGAATGTTTTACTCACATGTCTCTATTTCGTATTCTTCGGTACGTATTTTATCTACGCAATAAGTTTGAACAATTTTTCGATTCCGTTACCTTCCAAATTCTTGCAATTTCTTTTCGTCCATACTCACGATGTTCCATTCTCCATACTTCGTGCAAGCTGACGATTGTAGCTGATAAGCAGCTAACTTGCTTTCCACCCTTCTTAACTAGACCTCTCCTTCTTTATCTTTCACTTTTAACATTGTCTGTTACATTTTATGGGTGGTTTATAATTTTCTTCTCCCTCTGTAGTTATGACTCAGTCTTCTAAGAGTTAAGGACATGTTCCTCTATGGAACATTGTGGAAGACATCTTGTTGTTCAAAAAATGCAAGGAAGATATTATTTTCTTCAGTTTGCCTCCCAGTATTCGGCACAACTTCAGAATCGCTTCTCTGGAAGTTTCCTTTTCGACGTTATCTTCTTGTCGATCTTCAATATTTGTATTCTTCGATATATTATTTCGATCTACAATTCACCAACATAACCTGCCAAGTTAACTGCCCGGCAGTTTTTAAAGATATCAGCAGATGATCGACGTCATCCGTATCTACATTTACATCCATATTATGCAAACCACTGTGAAGAGCATGGCAGAGAGTCCTTCCCACCGCATCAGTTATAACGACCTCTTCGCATTCCCTTGACGTGTGGAGAGCTGGAACTGTAATTGTTTTAGAGCTCTTTGCGGGCGCTATACTTATAGCAGTATTGTCCTCGGGGCCTCCACAAGAGCAACATGTACTGGAGTGTTGTATTTTAGCGAATACATTGCCTTAAGTCTATCAGCGGCCTACGTGATCCTTCCATGTCACATCTCAACAAATAGCTGCATCTAGGTATTTGTATGCTTCGACCGATTTCAGTTGAGAATCGTTGATACTATAGTTACAGAATGTTAACCTTTTCTTATTGTGTGGTAGGTTGTTGTACAGTTCTGGATGTTTAAAGGGGGTTGCCAATCTTTGCAGTCCTTTAAAATCTTATCAAGATCCGAATGATTATTTGGCCGATTTTTTCTGACAGTAATTCGTTATTATTGTGTCCTGCCTACTCGTCGAATATGGGGTGCCTAGGAGACATGCATTGTCAGATCGCTAGACAACAATTCAAACAAATCGTATTAAGGAATTGTTATTACAGTAAGATAAATGACAATACTTAATTTTGATAATCGGCAGTGATGGGTCGCAAACAAATGGCAACAGACAAATAAGAAGTATCTTCGGTGTATACAATTCGTTATACAAGATAAGTTACACACTTCCTAAATCTGTGCTGTAGAGCTCGCAGAACGGCTGGTCTTCAACTGGCGGTGTTGCCAGGCGGCGCGGCGCTTATGTTCTCTTCTCCTGGAGGCCGCTGCTGTTTCGATGTCGTCCTGTAGAGAGGTCGGTCACCAACTATTGGCTCACGCCTTCTTCACGCCCTCTCAACTCTAGCATTCTTGACCGGCGTGCCGGCGCTCGACGATACGCCAGAGCAGGTACAGATGAATGCATCGTGTACATAAAGTCTGAAGTTACTTACAAGACTGTCTATAAAACATTAATATTCAAGAGGAACAGCAAGGCTTCCAACACACTTCCCTGAAACACACGTGAAGTTGAATATATGTCTTCAGAGGCTTCTCAAACCAAAGTAACAAGCTTGTTATCTTCCTATCGAGAAATTCTCAATTCAGTCACAACTTTAGCTCGATGCTACGTACGACCGAATTTCCTGTATTACGCATAAGCTTCTACTGAGTCACATGTTTTTTAGAGAGACTTGCAGGATGCCATGTAAGGGACTTGAGAGTTGTGTTTTACGTGATCAATGTTTCCGGAATCAATGCTGCTTGGCATTCCGTTCGAGCTACGTCCTTACTTCTGAGCTCAGAAAATGTTCTAAGATTGCACAACTGATGGATATGACAGATTGAAAGCGTCGTGGCAGCAGGCCTCATCACTTTTCATTCTGCAATAGGTCATTATGCGTACTAGTCACATATTTATATGCAAATGAGAGTCAGTCTGATAAGGAAATCAATTACATTTCAAATTAAGTCAAGTACAAATCGAAGATACTGTGGAAACGCAACCTTATTTTCAATTTCTATTGAACAATAATGTTTGCGTATATGATTTATCGCTTTTTCTTCCATCTCGACGCTTGTAGGTATTCCATTACATGTGCTGGATGTGGGGTAAGACGATTTCTGGGTACTGTGGCGGCCATAGAGCAAGAAGGGCAGTTCAGCAGAAGCAACGCCCTAAGAACTGCTGGCTCAGCAGGCAGGGGAAGCACCTGCCCCTGTGGCGGGGGCGGGGGGGGGGGCGCAGCAGGCAGGGTAGGGGAAGGACGGATGCTGGAGGCACAAGTTCATTGTGCTCCATTGCTTCGTGACAGATTTTGTTAGCGATGCGCACTCTGTAACATTTTTTGCTAGGGACAATCTGAAAAACGTTTCTCTAGCGGAAAGAGGATTTCGTAAATAACAGGGGCAGTTTTTTGAACCATTTTTTGAGAGAAAGCTTTGTAGGGGAGGTAGTGATCTCGTAAATTTTCTGAAAGACACAATCAGTCGCTACCTGTTCGGCTCTAGCCCAATATTTTTATCATTTTTTTTTCTTTTTATGTTCCCACACTAGAAAACAGCGCAAAAATGCCCCAAATTTAAGACACGTAAATTGGCTGGAGCACCGTCGTGATAGTACAGCGACATCTGCTTTATATTTTTGTTGACAGAACAAAAGTATTGCTTTCTGATTGTCAACTGCTGCTCGAGACGAGAGAAGTATCTGCAGAACTGTTGCGCTCTTAACTTTGTCCCAGTCCGCAGTGGCTAGCTGTGCTGCCTCTGGATCACGGGGTGTCGAGTCCGATTCCCGACTGGGTCACGGATTTTCTTTGCCCGGTGTCTCGGTTTTTGTGTTGTCCTCCTCATTTCATCGTCATTGAGGAAATGGCGTGACTGGACAGTGAAAAGATTGGGAATTTGTAAGGGCCCTGGAAACCGCGCAATTGAGCGCCCCACAAACCAAGCATCATCATCATCATCATCATCATAATGAACTTTGCTACGGATTCTCCGGTGAGTAGAGCGACTTGTGGCTCTGCTGACAGAGAGGACACCTGTGACTCTGTCTGCACCAGATACTCTCCACGTCTGGCACCTGGTACAGACACACAGCTGGGACAGTCTTCGGTCAGGACGCTCCAGACGCAGGAGGCTCGGCCCAGGCGGCTTCTCGACGATGCAGCAGCAGCAACACACACAGGCGCGGTTAGCGAGCTATCGGCACTACCCACAGCTAGCAAAAACCAATCAGAAATTAAGTACTCTATTTATTTCTGTTGTCTCTAAGAAACGTTATACAAAAACCAATTCCCACTGACCTTCTTTAGTTAAGCTCATGCATTTACGTGACAGAGCATTTCTGTTCATAGAACATGACACTTCTGTGTCCAGGAAGTGACACGTGCATACTTAAATGAAGACAGATCTGAAAAAGGCAGAACAAATTAAAATTCTTTTGTGTTTTCGCCTTAAAGTATTTTTCTTTATAATCTGATAAGTATTCCAACTGATAGCTTCATTCGGCTTGTTTTTCTGCGACACACAGTTCTCCACAGGTTGATTCCAAAGATTTTCCAGCGGCATGAATGACTGTCAATGATGCCTCCTGTGGCATACCTGCCGTTCCCAACTGCGCTATTGTCACAGGCAAATGTGCAAAATTTGAGTTGATGTAAATCAGTAAAAATTATTTTATTCAGTGCGTGTGACTTTGATCTTAGCTGCATCAGTGGTTTTAGTTGAGTATTCGGCCTAAATCCGAGAAGAAAAATCAAAAAGTGGTCAAAAACGTTAAGTTTTGAATAGAATCAGGTAAACAGACGTTAATTTCAACAAATTTGGTGGGAATTTACAGTCTCTTTCGACTTACCTACATCATAATTACCACAGTAAAGATGACACCATTTATTCAGGTACTCTGTCTGGTTGAAATAGGTATCAGAGACGAAGCTAAATCTGACAGTATGAGCCCAAATTAGGCAAAGTGGGCAGGTGTGTTCAAGAATATGTTTAACGGAAAAAAATCAGCATATGATATGTTTAGTGCTAGCAAAAGTATCAAACGTTTGTGTTTTTGCGTGTATTTACTTTCTTTGTAGACTTTATTAGGGTACTCACAATGTCATATTTTGGACGTACTGTTTCAGTTGCACGATGTAGCACATGGGATAAACATGGAATGACCTTTATATTACTGTAAATATTTTAATTGCTTTTTCAGCCTTCATCATATACAGGGCAAGATCACTGAACAACAATAGCGCTTTTTTGTTTAAGCTCATTAGCCACAACATACCTAAACAGAAGCATCATATTACTGCTGCATTTTAATACACAACATTTTAGCAAACACAACTTCCTTACTTATTGGTTACAGGGGTAGGAGCACAATGACTTTTGAAAGATGGGGGAGAGACTGCGCAGGGAGAATCACATTCCATCACTTTGTGCAGTACTGACAATATTAGCTTTGTGCCGATGATCCGCATTAGCACAGAAATGTCACACTGAACTCGGAACTAACAAGCTGAAGTGCAAGCTCATACTAAAAGTAGCCCACTCTCAAATAATGTACTCTTTGAAATAAACAACTATTACTACCTAACAAAGACATGTAGGAGCCACAAAGTCCACCGACTTCTACCGATCGAAACAATACCTCAGATTACGAAAACGTTGATAGACTACACAATTTTTTTCTGTTTACAATTACTCACACACATCCACCCGTGAACTAAATATGCTTTGTACAGTGGTTTGCTGTTTGCTAAATTTTGCAGCGCACCAGATGAGCTTGTCGCGATCTGTCGTCACTTAATTTTCCAGCTATTAAATTTGCAATATATCAACCCATGCAGTCAGTAGTTTCGCCTAGAGACACACCTATCCTCGAGGCTTTTGTTTTGTACGACTTTGTACACATAAGGAGAGGTGGGCTGCTGAGTGGTGCTGCAAGTGTCGTCGTAGGAAAGCTGGACTGGACCGGAAATGATTAGCGAACTAGTTAACTCAATAAGCACAAAATTGACTTAACTTGTGTTTTTCCAAACGTATGAAGCTCTACAGTTAGTGCAGTAAGAAAAAGAGTCCAGCTATTACAGTGTCAACTAGCACGAGGATCGCAACACTACAGCACGAAATACGGTGTCGAGGTGAGGTGGCTCCGAGTCGCTGCCGCCGGCCGTACTGCACTGCAGCTCCAGAGGGCGCTCCTGGTGCTGAGCTGCTGAGGGTGTGGCGCAGCGGGCGCGCTCCATTGCCTCCACCAGATGCCGCGAGCCTGCGATCGGTTCTGCTACCAACTGTGGAAAGCCCGTGTGGTGATATCGATGATTGCTCCTCTTCAAGTATCACAATAGAAGGATTTTGCATTTGCTTAGTCGGTATTTCGCTAACAATTGATTGAACACATTGCATTATTGCCTCTTTCTTTAGTTGAGTCTGCCGGCCGGCCGAGCGGCTCTAGGCGCTACAGTCTGGAACCGCGCGATCGCTACGGTCGCAGGTTCAAATCCTGCCTCGGGCATGGATGTGTGTGATGTCCTTAGGTTAGTTAGGTTTAAGTAGTTCTAAGTTCTAGGGGACTGATGACCTCAGAAGTTAAGTCCCATAGCGCTTAGGGCCATTTGAACATTTTGTAGTTGAGTCTGTGCTGTGTGACAGCTGTATGACATGCTGATCTACTTGGAACATTTTAGAGTATTTTGTCTACAAACGAAATAAACACTACATAAACACTATTTCCTCACGCGCACGTTATCTGAGCTTAGTAAGGATTAAACAATGTGGCTTTGTATGTCCTGAATGAGGGAGTGAAAAATGATGTATGAAATACAGTACTGTCTAGTAATGATGAGGTAAATAGACAACTACTTTCTAATGTACTCTCCAGGTCGTTATGACCCGTCCTTATCACTTGTCACGCATGGAGATATTTGGCAGAACTAAAGTACGTGTGAACCCAGGCCCTGCAAGGTACAGAGATCCCGGATGAAGTCTCGATTAGACATCGTAATAGCAGCCGTCATATCCTAAAATATTTCAGTGCGTAAGGCGTAGACTCTACTCTAAAACACACAAACCTGTACGAACTATTACATGTACGAACTCTTTTTATTACAGAATCACCATACATATTGGGTTCAAGTGTGTAGTTGGTAACGTTGCAAAATCCTCTACGATTACGAAGATCCTGGCAATGTAATCACAAACTAAATGAAATTAATCTTGACAAACATGAGAAAAGAACCCCCAGCGTAACTTACAATAACAAGATCACGAAACAATTTACCGTCCAAAATATCACATTCACAACACTTCAATAAGACTTCTTGTCTAGGATATTTTAGCTGAACAATAACGTATATTTACTAGTAGTTTTCCCTAGTTTTATCCTCTATCAACACACACGCGACACGTGGCTAGCATTAATACGAGGGAATGAGAAGCAGATACGTAACGCAATTCTAATATCCAACAGAACTGAAGAGCACACACATGTTAGTGACTCCCTTACTGAGCGCCTGAGCAGACGCGATATTTAATGTGCTTTGTCGGCGGCTGCTGTGGTCAGCAGTGGCGTATGATGAAGGCAGTGCGTGCGCACCTGTAAACCTCAATACTGTTCTGGCCTTGACTGAATCAGCAGTCGGAAACTGCTCAGAGTTTTCGTGAGACGAAAAACTATGCTTTTCCCTAGCTAAATTATTGGCAATGTCCACTCCCTTTGTCTTAGCGACGTGTACAGTTCTGCCCTCTTTAAATTGTTCCGCAGAAGGTAACTAACTCGGTTCGAAATCCCTGATGTCCACTCCGGAGATGTTGCGAAATTTTCAAAACCTGTGAACGCAAGTGCTCACTAAAAAGCTGTTCTAGGCCGACAGAACTGGAAGTGATCTGTCTACACATGGCCCTGGTCTGAAGACACCTTTCCCCCTTCTACACACGGACACGGTCTGTATATCTTTCTTGTTCCCCTCAGTGCATCTTGTGTTCATCCCCTACCACAAGTTGTAGCGGTCAATGTTGATTGTTGTACTACTTGCTTCGTTTCTTGGCCCAACAAAGCTTGACAAGCGTATTGTGGTGGAAACTATTTCCTCCTGGCCTATGCATTCATGTTTCGCTCCTATACTCTGAGACTCCGCCCCTACACGAGCTGTCCATGTGAAACTTCAGGTTCTGCATGCTCTTATCACGTGATACGCGAGTATTTGTTAACAATAGCGGTTCTTTCCAATATAGCCTGTTGTCTGTTTCGAAAAAAAAAGAAACATAGCGACAATATTTTTTATTCTTTTCAAAGACCTTCCATTGTGATTCTGAAAGTATACTTTTCCTAGAAGGTTTCCCAGGTATCAGGTACGGTCTTTCTACATGTTTTCTGTCCAGTCATCTCCGGCCAATAGTTAACTTTATTTTTTGTTATCACCTCTTTTCGTAAATGCGAATTTGTCTTCTAAGAGCATATAACAGTAATTTGCTGTGAGTACTGGGACAAAGAAGGTACAAGGCCACTGTGCATTGTTGTCAGATGGGTCAAAGATGGTGGCGATGACGTCATCCAAGATGGCGACGTATAGACTTAGCATCAACGCATGACTTCATCTAAGATGGTGGCCATGGCGTCATTCAAGAAGCTGCTTTTGGCGAGAATTTTGAATTTTGACGGAAAAGTGCCATGCACCTTTCCCCCAGAAAAATGGCGGCAGGTTCAAATTCCAGCAGGATAATACATCACACTGCGGTCATCTCTACTAAGCTAAGAAAATCGCAGGAACATAGCTCACTTGGCCTAACTCCACTAACCTAAGTCACCCAACTGCCACTTCTTCCTACGAACTGGAGCTAAGTTTGAATTTTGGTGGTAAACAAAGGTCAATTCGCTAAGAAAATGGCCTTAAAGAAAGGGCACATGGACTAACCTTATTCATCCCACTGCCACCTCCTCCTAAGGATTCATCGGAAAAGGACTTGGACATGTCTTTATTTAATCATTTTCATGCAGTAGGGCCATCTGGTGTGTTGACAACGAGGTCAAGACTCCAACTGACTTAGTACACATCGCCACCAACAGAGGGCGCTCTCATCTGTGACATAATCCAAGATGGCGGCAGACAGTGTGTTCGCCATGTTATCTAGGACATAGCCAGAGCACGATCCCATTATGTAATCCACGATCATTGTTCGCAGTATGTGAGACACATGACACACCTGTAGTCAGGTGCTGAGAAAGAGAGATGCAGCAATGCTTTCTCTTTCAGGTGTTTATACCTGGGCATGCGCCACACGTATAGCCCACTAGCGTGTGAATGCTGGCATCATAGCCTCTAGCCCGCACGTTCATACTGGCGCCATAGATCATCTTGGAGAAATATGCAAACCGTATCAACTGAACACATGTGGCGCATCTATCATATGAATTAACTAAGTACTTTATTCCAATCGAATTTTAATGATATTCGATAACTGAATGTACCACTTGGAAATTCAATGATCAAATGGGGAATCTGAGGTTTTCCCACCAGGAGCGCACCGATCATTCATTCATGACGTAGCAACCTCCAGCCCTAGAATGCTGCACTCATATTGGCTACTGCATTAGTGACGTGATTCGACGTCATAGAAACTATATAAGCCAGAGCACAACCGAACTCACCCTCAGTCTGCCTCTGTTCTTCGTTGAGTGTTCAATCACTGTACTTTCGTGTGCATCAAGGAGCGTACGGGCAGCACCAGCAGCAGCGACAGCGGCAGCAGCAGTGACAAGTGCCTCTGAGGAGATGAAGATCAATTACCTGGTAAGTACTTTTTCAGTGTTCAAAAATCGGTTTGAGCCACATTCCACAGACTGCTGAATCCTTTAACGGATTGTATGTGTGTTACGTCTGTTTTGGACCGCTCTCTACACAGACTGCTGCATCATTTAACGCATTCTACGCTTGTTATATCTGTTTTGGACCGCTCTCAGCATAGATTGCTGCATCCTTTAACGGAATGTATGTGTGCTACATCTGTTTTGGACCGCACTCTGCACAGATTTCTGCATCCTTTAATTGATTGTATGTGTGTTATATCTGTTTGGGACTGCACTCTGCATAGATTGCCGCGTCCTTTAACGGGTTGTATGTGTGTTATATCTGTTTTAGACCGCACTCTGTACAGATAGCTACATCCTTTAACAGACTGTATGTGGACTCAATTATAACTTTCTTGAGCGACTGTGATGACTGTGATATGGCTGATTATGAATGATCATTAATAAAATACTAGTAACTAACTTTCCTCCTCACCAGAAACCAGTATATACACAATATTCATTAAAATTATGGCACCAACATCTTCCTGATGCGAAACTAATCCATCAGACATACTACTAAACTAGCAAGAACACAGACTACATAGCTACATGCTGTAAGAATTATTTTCCACGTCGAATTGAAGACAGAAGTAAATACGCTAGATAAGATAAAACTGTAAGAAGCCGTCCGTTTCGTCGGTCCGCAAGCGTTTGAAGACACAAGAAAAAGTGCGGTAGTCATATGCTTTTGTAAGTCTTTCATCTATTAAAGTAGAATGCCATTCTTGAGTAACTCAACGAATAACAAGCGCTTCTGAGACTTCGTAATGTTTAACTAACCGCAGTAACAAAATAAAAGAACAAATATCAGAAGAAAGAAGTCTCTATCCCACGGTAAATATTAATGTCCTACTTCATACAAAAACCCAATAGCAGCAGTATATCATGAAACTGTCTTACAGTGAACTGTGCTTCAGCAACCAACTGAAGAAAAGGTGCCTACAATTAGCCGTAATATCCGAACCAAAACAAAACTTTCTGTTCTGAATCATAATAAAACTGAGATAAACGTATTATGTTCAGACAGCCACGCAAAGAGAATGACACAATTTTACAAACATTACAAGCAAATCCTGGTTGTTGTATGCGCGGAATTTTAATGAGACGTAACGCATCAAAAAATCAGTAGATTCCAATACTTGGTGATGCGTATGATGTTTACAGGAACAAACTGAAAGTTTCACTTGAAACTCTGATAGTGAATGTGAGTATTGTAAGGTAGCAAACAGTTATCGTGGCAGACGTCCATTACAGATTTTGTGGCGGCGTTCGTAGCGACAACAATTCGCTGTGGAAACGGCTTACGTAGTCACCGCCACACTTTTAATAGCGGGCCGACCGGTCTGCTGGAACAGTGAACAGAAAGATGAAAACCCAAACACTCTGATTAAATAAAAGACGGTACTTATCTTTATTAACGAAGATACAGAAACACAGTAGTGAACTCCGTGTCTACAGAAATCTGTCTAGTTCGAGTCGGAGCGGCTAGGTCAGCGCCGGCTGACGACAAACAACAACTCTGCTGCGACGGACACACAACTGACTAGCAAGTACACAATTCGGTGGCGAGTATACAACTGAGCGGCGAATACAGAACTGTCCTAGCGCTCGCGACTCCAGCGCTTAAGAAACCAGAAGCCAGCGGTGGCGCGCGCAGACTTGCGGCGATTTCCTGTCTCGCTGGCGCTGCTTATGCGGACGGCGTCCGGACTTTGATGCTGCCAACCATTTGGCAGCGGGCTCGGGTGGCATTACTGGCTAGGATATAACACTCCTCCCCCCCCCCCCAAATCGCCGCACCGTCGTTGAATAATGACGTGGCGAGCGTCGACGGCGGGGGAGGGGTCTGGCCGCAGGCGTAGCAGAAGAGACCGGGGCGGAGACTGTTGTCGGTGGCAGTCCCCGGTCCGTACCCCAGCATTGGCTGCGCGGGGCCTCGGGAAACACCGACTGAAAACCGAGGTCAGGGCGCACGCCTGTGACCACAGGCGCAGCTTCTGGTACTGGACGCGACGGGGCGTCGGGACCCACGAAGATAGGCAGCGTCTCCTGACGCTGCGTCGACGGCTGCTGAGTGGGCGCCGGACAAGGCGCTGCGGTGTCAGACTCCTTGGGGGTGCCCAAGGAAAGCGGCTGCAGGACAGAGTGCACAGCCACCGCTTGGGAAGGCGGCCCGGCTGATGGGTCGACGTCCATCAGCTCCGAAGGCGGTGGCGACTGAAGAGGGACCACAGGCGCCGGAGCGACCACCTGGGGCGCTCCCGGATGAAGCTGCGCGGGAGGCATCAACGGGACGGGCTGTCGGCGTGGTAGCGGCGACGGCTGCTGCTGCCCTGGGGGCGGCAGCGAAGTCGGAAGGCGCGGCTGGAACCTGCCGCGGACCAAATCTGTGGACAAAGAACGAGCGGCAGAATCCGGGCGGCCAGCGCGGCGCAACTGGTTCTGATGCCTCCTGTGCACCCCAGTAGCACCTTGAACAGTATAAAAACCGCGACCCTGGACACTTATCACGGTACTACGTTCCCAACGACGGCGACCGTGATAAACTCTGAAAAAAACGGCGTCGTTGCGCAGAAAACGCGTGCGATGCTCAGAAGCGGCGGGTCGATCCGGGGGGTGCAACAACCGTAGTAGGGTGCGATGACGACGGCCGTGGAGAAGCTCCGCAGGCGAAGGGCCGTCGCGTGGCGTGGTCCGGTACGACGACAGGAACTCGATGAGGGCCTGCTGACGGGAGTGCGTAGCACGAAGGCGGTCCATATGATCCTTGAATGTGCGTACAAAACGTTCCGCTGCACCATTCGATTGAGGGTGGAACGGCGGAGTAAGAACATGGCGAATGCCATTGGCAGAACAAATACTTTCAAATTCAGCAGAGGTAAATTGTGGACCATTGTCAGACACTAAAACTTCTGGAAGACCCTCAATACAAAAAATTGAAGTCAACGCCTGTATAGTTTGTGCAGACGTTGTAGACTGCATGGGCACAACAAACGGAAAATTACTAAATGCATCGATCACGATGAGCCAACGAGAATTCCAATATGGACCAGCGAAATCAATATGTACTCGCTGCCAGGGACCGGCCGGGCGTGCCCACTCAAAATAGCGTTGAGGCGGAGCAGCTTGGTGTTCGGCACACGTCGAACAATCTGTAGACATCTGCGCAATCTGCTTATCAATGCCGATCCATGTACAATGACGGCGGGCAAGCTGCTTGGTGCGGACCACTCCCCAATGACCTTGATGCAACAAGTCGAGGACCTTGGATTGGAGCACTTGGGGAACCACTACACGAAGCTGGTCATTCTCGGTGCGTAACAGCAAAACTCCGTGCGAAACAGACAACAGATGACGTTGCGGATAATAGCGACGAACCACAGGATCCGATATGTCCTTTGCCTTGGACGGCCAACCACGTTGAACAAAACGTAATAGTAAACTCAGATGAGGATCCGTAGCTGTCTCACGTGCCACCTGACGATAATCAATCGGAAAATCCCGGAGGGATTGATGCTCATCGGCGTCAATCTGATGGCAAGAGTCGTCAGAGGAATCGAAGACATCATCCGCAGCAATCGGCAATCTAGAAAGCGCGTCAGCGTTTGCATGCTGAGCTGTAGGGCGATACAGTATCTCATACTGGTATTGTGATAACAAAAGAGCCCAACGTTGTAGTCTCTGAGCTGTCCGCTGAGGAACTGGTTTAGACGGATGAAACAGTGGCGTCAGGGGCTTGTGATCTGTTACTAAATAGAATGGTCTACCATAGAGGTAGCGATGGAATTTTGTGACACCGAACACAATAGCCAACGCTTCCTTGTCCAATTGGCTATAATTACACTGAGCTTTGTTTAGCAATTTAGATGCGAACGCAATAGGACGTTCGGTGTTACCGACTCGGTGAGATAACACAGCACCGAGGCCGAAAGAAGAGGCATCACAAGTTAACACCAGAGGCTTGTTAGGGTCGTAATGGACCAGACAACGATCATTCAATAAAGCCTCTTTAAGCTGCTGAAAGGCTGATTGGCAATCAGCTGACCACACCAACGGAACATTCTTACGGCGGAGACGATGCAACGGTGCAGCAATCTGTAATGCATTAGGTATAAACCTAATATAATATGTCAATTTGCCAAGAACTGCTTGCAATTCATGCACACTGCGAGGGGCAGGCAAATCACGAATAGCTGCTAAATGTGACTGGGAGGGATGAATGCCTTGAGCATTAATAACATGTGCCAGATACTCCATCTCCGTAAGGAAAAATGAACATTTATCAATGTTGCAACGTAGGCCTGCCTGAGACAACACTGTAAACAAACACTCGAAATTACGGAAATGTTCAGCAGGCGTCCGACCGGACACAACAATATCGTCTAAATAGTTGCAACACGATGGCACATTAGCCAGAAGTTGTGACAAAAAACGCTGAAAAACAGCTGAAGCTGACGCACAACCAAAAGGCAAACGCAGAAAACGGAACAACCCCAACGACGTGTTTATGACAAAATACTGTTGTGATTGCTCGTCGAGGGGCAATTGCAAATATGCTTCACGGAGATCAATTTTGGAAAAGAAACGAGCTTCCCCTAACTTATCCATCAGCTCGTCCGGTCTAGGCAAAGGAAAAGAATCAATGACAGTCTGAGGATTAACTGTCGACTTAAAATCAGCACACAAACGTAACTTGCCAGACGGTTTCTTTATAATAACTAAGGGAGAAGCCCACTGGCTCGCTGAAACGGGTTGAATAACACCGTCGTTTTGCCAACGGCGAAGTTCATCTGCTACAGGTGCCCGGAGGGCATGAGGCACTGGACGAGCACGAAAAAATCGAGGCTGAGCATTATCTTTTAACGTAATATGAGCGGCAAAGTTCGCAGCACAACCTAGTTCGTCTTTAAATATGTCACTGTATCGTTTACACAAATCGGTTATGCTGTCTTGAGGAACAACAACAGAATTAATTTGCAACACATTGTCTTGGATAGACAGGCCAAACAAGTCAAAACAGTCTAATCCGAAAATGTTTACACTGTCTGTAGCGCGGAGCACTGTGAATGAAACTGTTTTTGTATTGCCACGGAATGTGGCTGGCACGCTACATACACCTAACACAGGAATTTGTTCTCCACTATAAGTAGCCAAAGAATGTTTTGCCGCTGAAAGTTTAGGGCGGCCGATAGCCGCATACGTAGCACCATTTATGAGAGTCACAGACGCACCAGTGTCTAATTGAAAATTGAAGGTCTTATCCTGGATGCGTAGTTTCACAAATAGTTTATTACACTGTCTCTGAATCGGTGCAGTGGAGACGGAAGACACAAAATCAGCGCGTTTAGCGCGTGTTCGCTGCTTACGACAACTCGTGGGTTGGGCGGGTGGAACAACAACTCCCGCTTCACTTGCAGTCTGTACATTACTTTTTACAGCGTTTGAATTACGCTTGGGCCGCATAGCAGAGGGCTGGGTGGGTGGCTTGTTGCGAACAAGTTTATTACCCACACGAACCGTGGAAGAGTCTTTAAACGCGACCTTCTGGGCGGGCTGGCTTTGAAGAACATGAATATCCATGGGCTGGGCAGCACTAGAATTGTTCTTGCGTTTACGCAAACAAACAGTCTGGATGTGTCCTTTCCTTTGACAAAAGTGACAAACCGCGTTTCTTAACGGGCAACGTCCACGAGGATGAGCAAGAACACACTTAGGGCAAGACTGAACTCTATCATTTTGCACACGCGGCTGACGAATGTGTTTAACATGACGCGGCCGGCTAGTGTTTACAGTCTCACTCTGCCGGTGGGGCCGCGGGCGTGACATAACTTGCTTAGCACAGGCAATTTGAGAAATACATGGCTGATCTAACTCACACTCAGCATAGTCAAAAGTATCTTGGGCTTCAATGATGTTCATCACAGTCTCTAATGACGGGTCAGGCAACTTTAGGATAGCAGCACGAATACGAGAATCTGCAATGTTTTGAGTAATAGCGTCTCGTAACATGACATCACTGTAGGAAGCTCCACACACACAATTAAATCGGCACTGACGGGTGAGGCCCCGTAAATCTGTTAACCACTGTTTATTAGATTGATGTGGCAGTTTCTTTAATCGGAAGAACTTGAATCTGGCTGCTGCCACATGAACTCGCGACTCGAAATACTCAGGAAGCTTGTTAACAACAACGTCATAGTCTAAAGCTTCTGGCTTGGATTCCGGGAACAACTTACAAAGTAGTCGATAGACTTCCACGCCTGCAGTGGAAATTAAATAAAGCTGCCGCTCAGTACCCGTGATTTTGTAGACTGTCATGTGCGCCTGCAACTGCGCGAAATATTCTCGCCATTCTTCTCTTGATGCATCAAAAGCACGGAAAGGTGGTGCTGCCTGTGCTTGTTCCTGTTGTGTTGGAGGATTAGCCGCTTGTTTGGCGATTGCTTCCACCAGACTTTGTATTTGATGACTCTGTAACAAGATCAACTGTTGTAATTCGGCAGACATAGTGAACACAAATTAAACCAGCCCCCAAAATTTTATCGCTATAATTAGTATAACCAGAAACAAGTTGAACCAGCCCTGCACACTTGGTGATGCGTATGATGTTTACAGGAACAAACTGAAAGTTTCACTTGAAACTCTGATAGTGAATGTGAGTATTGTAAGGTAGCAAACAGTTATCGTGGCAGACGTCCATTACAGATTTTGTGGCGGCGTTCGTAGCGACAACAATTCGCTGTGGAAACGGCTTACGAAGTCACCGCCACACTTTTAATAGCGGGCCGACCGGTCCGCTGGAACAGTGAACAGAAAGATGAAAACCCAAACACTCTGATTAAATAAAAGACGGTACTTATCTTTATTAACGAAGATACAGAAACACAGTAGTGAACTCCGTGTCTACAGAAATCTGTCAAGTTCGAGTCGGAGCGGCTAGGTCAGCGTCGGCTGACGACAAACAACAACTCTGCTGCGACGGACACACAACTGACTAGCAAGTACACAATTCGGTGGCGAGTATACAACTGAGCGGCGAATACAGAACTGTCCTAGCGCTCGCGACTCCAGCGCTTAAGAAACCAGAAGCCAACGGTGGCGTGCGCAGACTTGCGGCGATTTCCTGTCTCGCTGGCGCTGCTTATGCGGACGGCGTCCGGACTTGGATGCTGCCAACCATTTGGCAGCGGGCTCGGGTGGCATTACTGGCTAGGATATAACAACAGAAATCATCAATTCTGCAAAAGACAATCAAGAAGCAAGTCAGTGCGTAAAGAAATATTTGCCCGTCAATTGGGAATGTATTTTTTCTGTTTGCTTTATCCCTCCTCTGTTAACTGCAAATGCCCGCTGATTGCTTCTTTCCTTATTCCGTGGTGATACTGTAATGGACACTTTCTCCTGCATTTTCAGTGATTGATTAAATATGTAATGATAATGTGATATAAGTTTTACCACTAGTTTTTGTTATTTTGTATTTAAGTGTAAATGAGAGATGAAATACACTCCTGGAAATGGAAAAAAGAACACATTGACACCGGTGTGTCAGACCCACCATACTTGCTCCGGACACTGCGAGAGGGCTGTACAAGCAATGATCACACGCACGGCACAGCGGACACACCAGGAACCGCGGTGTTGGCCGTCGAATGGCGCTAGCTGCGCAGCATTTGTGCACCGCCGCCGTCAGTGTAAGCCAGTTTGCCGTGGCATACGGAGCTCCATCGCAGTCTTTAACATTGGTAGCATGCCGCGACAGCGTGGACGTGAACCGTATGTGCAGTTGACGGACTTTGAGCGAGGGCGTATAGTGGGCATGCGGGAGGCCGGGTGGACGTACCGCCGAATTGCTCAACACGTGGGGCGTGAGGTCTCCACAGTACATCGATGTTGTCGCCAGTGGTCGGCGGAAGGTGCACGTGCCCGTCGACCTGGGACCGGACCGCAGCGACGCACGGATGCACGCCAAGACCGTAGGATCCTACGCAGTGCCGTAGGGGACCGCACCGCCACTTCCCAGCAAATTAGGGACACTGTTGCTCCTGGGGTATCGGCGAGGACCATTCGCAACCGTCTCCATGAAGCTGGGCTACGGTCCCGCACACCGTTAGGCCGTCTTCCGCTCACGCCCCAACATCGTGCAGCCCGCCTCCAGTGGTGTCGCGACAGGCGTGAATGGAGGGACGAATGGAGACGTGTCGTCTTCAGCGATGAGAGTCGCTTCTGCCTTGGTGCCAATGATGGCCGTATGCGTGTTTGGCGCCGTGCAGGTGAGCGCCACAATCAGGACTGCATACGACCGAGGCACACAGGGCCAACACCCGGCATCATGGTGTGGGGAGCGATCTCCTACACTGACCGTACACCACTGGTGATCGTCGAGGGGACACTGAATAGTGCACGGTACATCCAAACCGTCATCGAACCCATCGTTCTACCATTCCTAGACCGGCAAGGGAACTTGCTGTTCCAACAGGACAATGCACGTCCGCATGTATCCCGTGCCACCCAACGTGCTCTAGAAGGTGTAAGTCAACTACCCTGGCCAGCAAGATCTCCGGATCTGTCCCCCATTGAGCATGTTTGGGACTGGATGAAGCGTCGTCTCACGCGGTCTGCACGTCCAGCACGAACGCTGGTCCAACTGAGGCGCCAGGTGGAAATGGCATGGCAAGCCGTTCCACAGGACTACATCCAGCATCTCTACGATCGTCATGGGAGAATAGCAGCCTGCATTGCTGCGAAAGGTGGATATACACTGTACTAGTGCCGACATTGTGCATGCTCTGTTGCCTGTGTCTATGCGCCTGTGGTTCTGTCAGTGTGATCATGTGATGTATCTGACCCCAGGAATGTGTCAATAAAGTTTCCCCTTCCTGGGACAATGAATTCACGGTGTTCTTATTTCAATTTCCAGGAGTGTATTTTAGGTATTCTAATGTTCCAAGCACTTTGGATTGTATGCCGTTTATACGTATAGAGGTTGCTTTCGCGTAGCAGGAAAACTTTTATCTGTGCAATATTTTGTTAAGGAGGAATCGGCAAATGATAGGAGTCAATCGATGATGGGGCTCGATAACCTAATGACGAACAGACAGGGCAAGTCGTTTAATTGAAAGAGTGATAATTTCGGGGAAAGTTAGGGAGTTTCTTTGTGACGAAAGTCACAAGATTTTACGTAGAGCTTGGAATCATCATAACGTGTAGAATAATACAATTTGACCATGCAGAGAAAAGCAGAGTTTTAAGTATAGACACAGATCTTCATGTTATCATCGAAGAAGAAGCGATGCAAGACAAGAAGATTTCAAGCAAAAAGATAGCAAGAAAAAATAGCAAAAAAGATGGTTCAAGACTGCAAATTTGACAGTGAATCAGTGCAGGAGAAAAGAAAGATCAGGACATCAGGAGTATGAGAAGAAATATCAGTCATCACAAAACGCTAGCGTACAGTGAATCTGCTGAGGTTGAGTACAATGAGTACTTATCGGCTTTATTTTGATTGAGGAAAGACTATGAACGTCAACAGTAATGCGGATGGTGTTGTGAAAAGTTACTGTTTAGCGGCCCACCACGGATATAGAATTTGGTCTGAGAATTGATTGTCTATTGAAAAATTACCTGTAATGAGGACCAAGACACACTTTATTTGAGGAGTGTTCTCAACACATATTTTGTTCAGACGTTAATTATAATTAGAGACATTTAAAATGAAGATTAATGAATGATATCCAGAACAATGTTAGGGCTGATATATTTTTATATTCAATGAAACAAAGATTTGTTTTGCAATTAAATGTTGTTCAAATGGTTCAAATGGCTCTGAGCACTATGAGACGATTTGTTTTGCAATTAAATGTTGTTCAAATGGTTCAAATGGCTCTGAGCACTATGAGACTTAACATCGGAGGTCATCAATTCCCTAGAAGGTAGAACTACTTAAACCTAACTAATCTAAGGTCATCACACACATCCATGCCCGAGGCAGGATTCGAACCTGCGACCGTAGCACTCGCGCGGATCCTGACTGAAGCGCCTAGAACCGCTCGGCCACCACGGCCAGCTTAAATGTTGTTTTCAAGCTATTAGAGAGTGTATGATCTCCGTATAGTCAATATTTTTCTTGTACTTTAAAAGGGAACAGTTGGTGGTGGTTAAGTCCTGCATAAAGTTTGCCTTCCCTGCGAAAATGGATAATTCTCAGTTGTTATAATGTAGTCGGGCTACTGCCAGTGACGATTCTCAGACCCTGACACTAAAAAAGTGCAATGGACTTTCAATTTGATGTTTGAAATAGTCCGTTTGTCAGAAAAGCTTCAGGACAGGGTATTTTAAAGAATCGAAAACTGTACTTACCAAGTCATGATCGTAGCCCCGATCCACGGTTGCAAACCTACAAACAGTTGCCAACGTTGTTGCTGGAGGTCTTAAGAACAAGCAAGCAGGGAAATTTTCAAATGTGGTGCTCGTAAGTTTATTTCTCACAGCCTATTGGATACCTGCGATATCTTGATGCAACTCTCCATTCAGTCACCTCTTCACTCGCTGAAACAAGGAAAAAATCGGAAAGCGAGAGATCGGGCGAATATGATGGACGTGGGACGTCAATAATAGAATGTCTGACCAGATACTCGATAACAGGTAAAGCAGTAAGGGGTCTTGCATTGTCCTGCGGTAAGAAGCAGTCTTGTGAATGCTGCAAATTTGGGCGGTGATGTCGAATTGCTTGTCGCAAAATTTTCAAGACTTCGATGTAAGCAGTTAGGTTCGCTGTTTGACCTGGAGAAACATATTTGTGGCGAACTAATCCTTTAGCATCAAAGAATGAGTTCAACATTGTCTTTGTTCTCGAAGATTGTCGTTTGACTATTTTGGAGGCTCATGATCCAGAACTCCTCCATCCAGCACTTGACGCTTCATGTGAGGATGTTAACGGTAGCACCAACATTAATCACTAACAATAATCTTTGACAGAAATGTGGAATGACTCTATCCAGTACTTCAGCAGAAACTCTTCGTCTTTCCTCTTTCTGTTCGCATGTTAGTGTGTGAGTGACAACCATTGCAGTAATTTTCCGTTTGCCTATATCTTCGCATAAAATCGTAAAACACACATCAAGATTCAAATTGAGTTCTTTTGATATCACACGAACAGTTGCCAGTCGCTTGCAATAAAAGCGTCACACGCTCCACGTTTGCATCGGTGTGTGCTGTAGACGGGCGACCATGTCATGTTCGTCTTGGTCCGAATCTCTGTCTTCACGAAGCCCTTTGTGTTCTTGAAAGTGCCTCGCTTGCATTTATTGCCCAAGTTTCACTAGAGGTTTTCCCGAACTTAATACAGAGCTTTATATTCACTTTTTGTTGACGATCAGCATCCATTGTGTCAGCTTAAGTAATGTGCCAAGTGTGTTGCTAAGCACACCACTGTCACATCGTTAGTTTGCACGGAAACATGGCCGAGGTCATTTCTAGAATGCAGACATACCGGGTAACATAAAACAACATTTGTTCCTTTTTCGTATTCCAAACTCAGAAACAAAAAACCTTGTCCTGGAACTTTTCTGACAACTGAAGCAATTAAAAATATTTACCGCTAGTTGACTTTCCTTTTACTGAAATCAGTTTGAATGTTCCTAGGATCTAGCTTTCCTCTGATTAGTAAGATATGGGTAGTAGTTGTGCATTAATACAGAATATGATCTTCTCTCAGTGGCGATCTTGTAATACCACAAAATGTGTAATTATATTAATGGAGCAGCCCTCTCAAAATAAGTAGCTTAATAACACAAAAGTATCGTATTTCATTATTCATCATGGGCAACTAATTCTGAATGAAATGTAAATTGAATTGGCCACGAGAGTATGTAACTTGTTACCTCCAATAAATGCTTCGAAAAATGTTTAGTAACTAACGGATATTAACTCACAAAAACTGTGCTTCCTTTAACTGAATCCGTCATTGGTATGGATTTGAAATAAAACATAAAGGATTTATTACTTTGGTTATTATTGTGCCTCATATACAAAAAATCCCCATAAGGATATCGACTAAAGTAAGACGAATCACATGTTGTCCTTAGCACAGACCTTCAAAAATCAGTTTTTCAACGGATATTAGGAGGTCGTGCCAAGTACAGCTTACTCGGTGAATGAAATACCGACTTGCTAAAGCCGACAGCAAGACAAAGCCATTTCATAAACAGAACGCAAGCTGTTTCAAAGAATCGTATTCATAAGGGTGACTCTAGCCTGAGCTAGACAGATTCGCACTAGCCAACATGGCTCTCCCACTGCCAGCTTTTCGTAGTGCATAACTGTTAGATTTGCCCAGATTCATGGCACAAGGGGAGCTTTGTTCTCAATAAAGTGTCTGACACCTACAAAGTATTGCTGATTCTCTCTCTCTCTCTCTCTCTCTCTCTCACACACACACACACACACACACACACACAGACACACACAAGCGCGCGCGCGCGTACACGCACACGTGTGTGTGTGTGAATAGAG
Source organism: Schistocerca nitens (assembly GCF_023898315.1). Taxonomy (NCBI): domain Eukaryota; kingdom Metazoa; phylum Arthropoda; class Insecta; order Orthoptera; family Acrididae; genus Schistocerca; species Schistocerca nitens. The sequence goes on from NC_064615.1 coordinate 1,153,665,700, forward strand.
GTACACACCTGTTTATGTGTGCATGTAAAAGCAGCAATATTCCTCAGCACGTGTAAATGCAGGCACTTTCAACAACACATTATTTCACGCTATGAGACGAACATCTTATCCATACCATACTCATGGACACATGAATAAGAAGCCTTCATTACTGCTCTGCTTTAATATGGCCAATGATTTTGGTGCTAATAACTTGGTTGGCTGGGGCACTATTGCGCTTATTAACCTTATCATGTACACTATCACATCAGGCCACGTAACGAAAGTCAGTCAGTGGGTTCAAAGGTGAGAGAAAAAGTCCCTAGCAGATAACTGAGATGAAACAAACGGAATCTATACAATTTGTCAAATATGCAAATATAATCAGCAACTTTCATCAGACTCTCTTAAAACTGGAGAGCAGTAAACAGAAGAACACATTCCAAGCTGATAACTTTTCACAACCTCTACTATTAGGAAGTCGTACTTATTCAGAAAGTTTAATCAGAATTAAAAATTTCGGTATCCATTAAATATTAGAAAATTTCTTTGCTAAATAGTCTCGATAAATTTTAACATGTTTCTCCTGAAATTATCACAATGTCTGTGAGAGTAATAATTGTATTCTACGCTCTTGAGTAATAACATTAGTAATAATTTTACACATGTAACACTAATCTAGTAATATGTGAGAAGTTTCTAGGAATAATACTTGAAGGCTGTTACCCATATCGAAGACATGACTTAAATATGATTTAAACTATTTACAATTAATAGTAGAAGTTGTACAAACTCCTTATATTGTGAAAGCTCTTGCATAAGAGACAAATGTAAATCTTCACAAAAATGAAAGTGTACACGATTTAGCCAAAGCTATGGCCTCACTGCGGTCGTGATGTAAGAGAACATCAACAACTAATACGTGCAAGTAATTCAAATTACAAAAATAATACAAAAATATGATATTAAACGGTGTAAAATGTTAACTCAAAATATAGCCTCGCTGTGGATATGATGTAAATGAAACATTCATAGTTATTAGAGTTATTCTAAAAAGCTCAAGCTTAAGGTTACTCTCAATAACTAACTTACAGGTATGTAATTTGCGTTTACTACCCTAACTATTTTGTAAATCTGGACACACATCTCATTCATGCTCTTCTTTGGCGTAGAATTGTACGTACCAAAAAACAGAAGATTACTGTTTCTGCAACTTCATCATGGTCGCATGAAGGACACATTACATGCGTAAAGTCACTATGTCGATGGAGACCATCTAGATACAAAAGATAGAACAAATCGTAATACTCGAGACGCGATTATCTATCACACCAGCGACATTATTGCAAAAGATAGTGAAGTGGCTTCCAGTATGTCCTAGTCATACACAAAAGATTGTCGCAAGTAGCATGTGCAATTACTTAGCTAATGCCGTAAGAAAATATTGTTCATAGGTTAATATTTAGAGAATTATAAGATTAATTACAAAGTCTCAGTATGTGAGACCATTAATGAATCAAGATTGTCCACACTGACACATAATGGCTCAAATGGCTCTGAGCACTATGGGACTTAACATCTGAGGTCATCAGTCCCCTAGAACTTAGAACTACTTAAACCTGACTAACCTAAGGACATCACACACATCCATGCCCGAGGCAGGATTCGAACCTGCGACCGTAGCGGTCGCGCGGTTCCAGACTGAAGCGCCTAGAAGCGCTCTGCCACACCGGACGCTAATCGTTACCTTTGTGCATCAATTATACAAAAAGTATTTAAGTACATACTACAATGACAATATGTTGTTTCATTACTCTCAGAGTTGTTCGCTTCTACTTAACTTACAATATTTGTATTTAATTTAATTCATAAAAGGTGAGAATCAGAAATAACGATTTGAGAATTACGTTGACGTTTATAATTATTGTTGTATCTCGGGAAGACAAATTTTTTACGTTGGAAGGAAGCAGTAACTTTGTTATGTTCTGGAGAATATCTTATTTCTGCTTGCGGTTTCTTGTATTTTTTTATCATGTCAGGGACAAAGTTCACAGTGGGAACGGATCTGAACTTTATTCTCATTTTAATTACGCTCGGTATTCAACATATTACGTACCTTTACCCACCTTTCCTAAACGTGTATGATTGCTAGATTGTGTGTATGTCTGTGTAAATACGAACGCACGCACATCGATAAATTTAGATGGTCCTCTTCGGTTCCACCTTTGGGTCTTGGAATGGCCGTTGGGAATTTTTCAGAGGCTGCCTTGTGGTGGCAGTCTAGCGGATGGGAGCAGAGGGGAGGAGCTCTATTTGCTTGTTCATTCTTAAAGAGTGACTTCGCAATTGGTTCCTTGAAGATCGTTGCACAATAAAAACGACTGTTTCAATTTTTGACGCTTAGGAAATACTGAAAAGAGAAACCATGTGCTGTGTCTGCTGTGTCCTGACTGGAGGAGACGCTCGGTGCCACTGCAGAGTCGTTTTGTCGACTGGTCAGTTCGCCACCTCCCAGGTTTTGTCTGTCTCTGTCCTCGGAGTTGCTACAGACTGAAACTTGTTCAAAGTCAGCAAACGCTTTTCGGGGTCTGTTGAATGTGACTGCCACTGCCGTGCTCACTTGAAATGAGATTTTAGTTGTGAGATAGTAAGTGTTTCCGTGTTAGGAAGTACCTACGATTGTTAATTCATTTGTCGGAAGCATTTTTTGAGCACTTCGCTAGTGATAAATATCTGGTCGTTTAACAAAATTCAGTTAGGGAACGCCTTGTTCCTCATCCAGTCATGATTTACTTCTTGCATCGCGATCCTTATTACATTTCTTGATGTCTTTCCATTGTCGGCTGCATGTCAGTTTTCGCAGCTCGTCTGCCCTAGAGTTGGTTACTTTGTCTTCTGCTCTCTTTAAGTGTCTGCATTTTTGTATCACTTGAGTGTCCATTTTGAATTTTTGACTTAACGTAATCCTTACGGAATACTGTCGACTAAAATTGTTAAAGCAAACACCCCTCAAGGATCCGTAGTGAAAGGACTTTGTACATTATAAGTGTTTACAGGAGTTGAGTATTTCATTCCATTTCGTGAATAAATATAGCTGGGAATCAACTAGTAAGCCAAACTTCACCCTAACGTACATTCCAGCACACAATCCAATATTCCTGTGCTCATTAACACCAACTGCCTTGTAATTAAAATGTATGAGAAATGTATGTTTAAATTGTATCCCGTCATCGGCCGTTCTGAAGTTTGAGTTAGAATTCCCATTGCACACTTTAATAAAAAAATAAATTAGGACCAAATTCAATATCGTGTGACTTCAGCCAGTTTGGCGCTGTGGGTGTCAGAGAACGAAAGACGTGGGATTCCGTCCACTGGCCTCGCATAGGGTGCCTAAAGGATGCTGCGTTTTCGGAATGCTATGCAACAATTCAAGCAAAATCGCATTAATGGTTTTTATTACAAATAAGAAGAATGACGAAACCTAACTCGCATTTACAATAAGTGGTCGGAAGCGATGGGCAAAATGCAAATGAGTGTCCCTTGCTATATACAGTGTTAATGAAAGCAATTGATGTGGATCACACGTCACTGCTACCGTGGCACTCTCTGCTGGGCCGTGCTGATGCTGTCCGAATGCTGAGCGGCCGAGGCTGCTGCTGCTGTGAAACACTGGTGACATCTGCCAGGTGTGGGGCCAGTGTAGGCAGCACAGTGTGCTGTTCGTGCGCTGACCTCAGCGTTGAACTGAGTTGACTATCTTTGTGAGCTACCCTCTGACTATGGAGCGTCATCGACACCGCGGGAGTTTGGTTACTCCCTCAGGAGGTCGGGCCAACGTGTTGTCGGCCTGCGGTGGACCTGGCGGCCCAGCCCACGAATGAGGCGACTGCAAGAGTGTTCTGCAGTGTTGTAGAACATTCTGTCGATGTGCCGGAAGCGATCCCGCAGTAGCGGGGCGACTGCTTCCTTGTGAAGCAGCCTCGTTGGGTAGCGAGGCGGCTTGTGAAGGGCAAGGCGCAGCGCCCAGTTTTGGACGCGCCGGAGCGTCGCGATGTGCGTGTTGGCAGCGTTGCCCCACACCACGGCAGCGTACTCTAGTATCGGCCGAACAAGGGCCAGGTACAGAGTGAGGCCGTGTCGTGGAGGGAGTGTGGAGGAAGGGTTGAGCAGTGGGTACAGCGCACGAAGGCGCTTCACTGTTCGCCCCCTGACGTTAAGGACGTGAGGCAGCGACGTCAGGTGCCGCCGAGCGCCACCCCGAGGTATCTGTCAGTCCGCAACCGTGGGATGGGGCCTCCCACGATCGTGACCGCCTGTAGGTGCGGAGGCAGCCTCTTTCTGCTGAAGACAATGGCCTGGCTCGTCGCAACGTTAAATTTTAAATGCCATTTAGTGGACCAGGCACCCTGGAAGTCACATCCGAGCTGGAGACGGCGGCGCATCTCGTCCGCGTTCATGCTACGGGTGAACAACGCAGTGTCGTCAGCATAAAGCGCTAACTCCAAGCGTGCCACCCGCGGTGCGTCGGCGGTGTAGAGGGAGTAAAACCGGGGGCCGAGAACCGACACCTGTGGTACTCCCGCGTGAATCTGCCGGTCGGTGGAGATGCCTCCGTCTGCTCGCACGTGGATTGTTCGTACTGAGAGATAGGAGCGCAGCAGTACCGCGTGTGACGTCGGTACTCCGTGTACAAAGAGTTTATACACGAGGCCGTCGTGCCACCCGCAGTCGAAGGCCTCGGAGACGTCGAGAAGCACTGCCCATAGGTACTCCCGCGTCTCCAGCGCTCGCATCGCCTGCTCCACTAGGCGCTACAGCTGCTGGCTGGTCGAATGGCCGCTCCGGAACCCGAACTGCTGCTCAGGGATGACCTGCTGGTCCGTGCGTCTGATGCAGTGGAGGCGGCGGGGGCCGCTGAGGCGGCCTCCGTCACAGGGGCGGCTGACTGGGGCCGCTCTGGAGGTGTCGACTGCCGTGGAGCGACAGTTCCCGGCCGCAACTGCGCTGCAGCGCGAGCTGCTTGCCGCTGCCGCGGGGGAGTGTGGGTGACAGTCTGTTGCGCAGCGGCGACGCCTGCGCGGGCGGGCAACCCGCGCGTCATACGCGGCCGCTGGGGTAGCCGAAATCTCGGGCGAAGCCGTGGACGACGCGGTCGGCTGCTATCTCTCTCCGGCGTGTTGGTCAGAGCGCTGGGAGGGGGCAGGTAACCAGCTCTCGGTGGCGGCAGCGAAGCTGGTGGAAGAGTGCACCTAACGAGAAGGCCTCGCTGCTGGATCCGGCCCGTCTTGAAAGCCGAACAGCCTCTACAACAGGCAACATGCGGTTCGCCGCGGTTACAGGAAATCGGCTTGCCCTCGCGGTAAAGGCCGCAAGATTTGCTCTCGTGCTGCCCCGCGCACTTGACGCAGCGGGGAGGCACGTAGCAGTGTCTAGAGACGTGGTCCAGCCGATGGCAGGAGAAACACTGGGCCCTTTTGCATTTGGCCCGGAGTGGTTCGACCTCAACCTTGACGCGGCAGACCCGCTGCACCTGGAAAATCGTCCGATTTTCCAGGTTATCGACGAGGACAACCTGGTACAGCGGCATATCGCGGTGGGTACGGGGAGAGTTCATCGCGCCCGTGGACCTAACGCCGAAGCCCATATCCTCCAGTTCCTCACGCAGGTAGTCCGCGGCAACTTGAGGGGAAGGTGGCGGAACACCACCTTCAGAAGTTTGAGCGGCTCGGAGGGGTGGGTGTAGCAGTGGAGGCCGTCCTTGCAGATGGCGTCCATCACCGCCCGGTACTTCTCGTGTGTCGCGGCCGTGACCTTGTAGAGGACGAGGACGTGACCACCCTGTCGAGCTTCTGTTGCAGGTCGACCAACGCGAGCAGCAATGTCGCGATACGATAAGCCCCAATCACGATAGACTACAATCCGATCTTTATCAAAGTCGGAAACGTGATGGTACGCATTTCTCCTACTTACACGAGGCATCACAACAACGTTTCACCAGGCAACGCCGGTCAACTGCTATTTGTGTTGAGAAATCGGTTGGAAACTTTCCTCATGTCAGTACGTTGTAGGTGTCGCCCCCGGTGTCAACCTTGCGTGAATGCTCTGAAAAGCTAATCATTTGCATATCACAGCATCTTCTTCCTGTCGGTTAAATTTCGCATCTGTAGCACGTCATATTCGTGGTGTAGCTATTTTAATGGCCAGTAGTGTTTACAGTAGTGTCACGGATACAGACAAGATTCAAGAATTAGTACATGTTATTTGATTGCTGTGAACTTCATATTGGATATAATTGAAGTTCAGTATTCAGTTTGTTCCTGTAATAAAGAGTATTTTAACCACGTGTGCATTTTGTATTGTAGTGAGAGGTAACTGGCCACACTGAGGGTATTGACTTAATTAATTAGTGAATCAATGTGATAGAGTGTAGGGCGTATTTCCAAGACATATAGAGCCCAGTATTTTCGGAAGGCCTGAGAGTTTCCCTAGCACCGACTACATTGGCCAGGACAAAAGAGAGTTTAATGTGGCACGCAATAGTTGATACGTGCACTAGGTTCACTTAAGAGAGAGAGAGAGACAGGCAGACAGAGAGGGAGAGATTTGGAATTTCCCAGCGGTGGTGTGTAACGGAAATTGAGTCTCATATCAGAGGGTTTCCGGCGCCTGATGCTTTTGTCCAGGGAGCTAGCGTGGCTTCTGGTCTGTGCGGCCCAGTAAATAGGTCTGGCAGTGAGGCACCAACACTGGTTTTGATGTGCAGCCCCTGACGGCGGTTTCGATGTCCACGGATGCCTCACGGTCCAGATGTTGATGCGGCTACTACCAAGGGACTCATGACGCTTCCTGTCTAACGCTGCAGCTGTGGAGAAAGCGTTGTTTTTTTTTCAGAAGAAAGTCACTACAATGTAATTAGGTTGGTGTGAAATGGAAAACCACTTAACAGTACAATAAGTTAATGAGTATTATAAATTTGGTAACCGTTGAGAGTAGGAAGAATACTGAACAATACCTTAAGGGAGGGGGAGCTGTGACACGGAAAACCACTTCGCAGAACAATAGGTTAAGTGGGGTTGTGAATATGGCAACCACGGTGAGTGGTGTGCTGTTCCCATTCCTTCTTGAATTAAACTGGCTAGGATTCAGGGTGGACTGGTGCCCCAATTTCATCTCGAACAAATTTGGTAACATTGCATACTGGTTTGATATCGCCATTACCTTACTACTTATACAGTGTCTTTCGCTCCTCTGCACGTTCTGAAACGCATCTGGCACGCTATTGGGGCGAGCTTTAGCGCAGACATTGAGACACCGCTGTCGTTCTTCCCAGTACTGACCCGAGCTGCAGCAGTTGTTTTGTGTAGCTTCGGGACACGTCGGCAATGGACCCCCCGGAGGGAGAACAGTACCACGACGGCCTTCCGGTACGAGACGCGCCTGCAGGTCTGCGCCCACACTCTGTCCGGCCCGCTCGCACCTGCGCTGTGCCTGCCTGGCCTCATCCTGGACAGAGATGGCCGCGTCAGCAGGGCCGCTGCCTGGACCGCGGGCGCCGTCTCGGCCCTGGCGCGGCCATTCGCCTCCCGTTGTACCGCGAGCTGATGTCCTCGGTGTCTACAGGCTGAGTGCAGCGGTGAGGCGCGGCCCGGAACACAACGACAGACACGTTTTATCCCTGCGAGCAAAGCCTCTGTATTTGCACACACACACACAATTCGCAGTATCTGTGGTAGACTTCTCTTTCAAGACTGAATATCTGGCTTGTGGAAGAGCGTAAACGAGAAACACGTCCGAGTCAGGACCTCCATCTTCTTGTCAACTGGAGAAACACGAGGAATTCGAGTACCTGTACCGGGGTCATGCCACACGCGCACATTCCTGCATTTTTGTGAGAATGAGTTACGAAGAGTGTCGGTGCACTTTAGGTGTCACCTTAAGATGTTCATTTTGAACGAAACCAGTTCTGACGCTATAAAAGTACATGAAGCACAGCTGTGGTAGTGTTTATTAAAATTTATATTATTGAATTCTGGAATGGGAAATTATTAAGAAATGTCAATGCCTTTTCTTTCAGCTTACAAGGTAGGTTGGTCTCAGACCGAGATTTCTTTTTTAGGGTTGCGCTCACAGAGCTATCGCTGCACTCTTTTTTTTTTTTTTTTTTCAGGGACGCAGAACGACTTAGCTTTCAGTAATACAAGATGCAGAGTATTCAAATAGATTTCGGGCTTGCAGCTGGTCGTCGTTAGCTTCCGTCCACGACATTTCGACTGGACGACTGCCAGCCATCCTCAGGTGGGCCATCGAAGACTGACGAAGACGCCCTGCGTTCCGTAATATATAGCGTGCAGCGAGTATTCCGCGCATGCGTCAAAATCATATTGACAGACGAACCACACCGCCCGCCAGCAGCGGCCTCGCTGGTGAAACTGCAGAACTTTTGGGACTCCGTCATAAAAGAATCAGTGGAAATTCGCATGACAGACAATCTTATGAACCGTGACAATGGCTACGAGCTAGGTAATGCGTGGACCCCCGCCATCTCTAAGATCTGCTCCAGACGAAGACGTCAGAGTACTGCGAGGACCGCGGCAATTGACAACGACTAAGACAGCTGAGTTCTGCAGCTCCACCAGCGAGGGCGCTGCTGGCGGGTGGTGTGGTTCGTCTGCCCATACGATTTTGACGCATGTGCGGGATACTGGCTGCACGCAATATATTTCGGAACGGAGAGCATCTTTGTCAGTCTTCGATGGCTCACCTGAGGATGGCTGGCAGTTGTCCAGTCGAAATATCGTGGATGGAATCTAACGATGACCGGCTGCAAGCACGAAACCTTTTTGAATATTTAGTTCGCCGGGAAAATTTTAAATTTCACAAGATACAGAGTGTTACTTATTCACTATGCAATTTAATTCGTGTATCACTTATCACAGTTCAGGGTTTCATTCAATTAATTTATGGATAGCTTTCAAATATGATAACAGCGTTTCATGTGTAAACCTTGACAAAACGATAATAAGATGAAACATTTGCAAACCACTGCCCCACAGTACAAGAGGCGGTTTGCGAACCTCTGTCCCACAGTACAAGAGACAAGCACATAACTCCTCATCTGCACGATTACCCTGCAAATCACACTTAACTGCCAGAGTAAACATATGACCACTTTCAGACTATTTCTTACCGTTCCACTCTCAAATAGCACGTGGGAAAAATGAGCACCTAAATCTGTCCTTGCAACCTCTGATTTCCCTTGTTTTGTTGCTATCGTTATATCACCCCGTGCAGATGGGAGTCAACAAAATATTTTGGCACTGAGACGAGAGTGTAAGCGATAGCAACATTGAGAAAATATCTGGCCACAACCAGGAACGCTTTTGTTTCTATTACTGCCACCCCATCTCGCTTAACATATCCGTAAAACATTATATCCTACTTCGTCATACTAGAAATGGAGGCCCGTTTCTTTCAACTGTTCTGATGTTTTTTGTCAGTCCTATTACACTGGTGTATAAACCGCGAGGACGAAATAACTTTTGCATAATGTGTCACTGCGAAGAAACATACCTCCATGAAACTTGGACCATAAGTAGAGGAGGGCATCGTGGAGGGTAAAAATCGTAGGGGGAGACCAAGAGATGAATACACTAAGCAGATTCAGAAGGATGTAGGTTGCAGTAGGTACTGGGAGATGAAGAAGCTTGCACCAAATAGAGTAGCACGGAGAGCTGCATCAAACCAGTCTCAGGACTGAAGACCACAACAACAACAAGTAGATATTACTGCTACAGTATAGTGATTAAGGCAACTGAAATAAATACCCAATAAGACAAACAGAAACGTCACTTTCCGATGGAATGTTAAATATCCCTTTCGCCTTATTTGACCTCACTTCCAGAGACATTTCAAATCCTGACTGTGATGCTGGACCCTCTATGTCTCTTCACAGAGACCTTCAATGTGCTCTTTCCTTATGTATAGGTACATGTCTAATGATAAGTGTATGTGATTAGTACATTTTTAATTCTGTTCTTTATTTTACATTTAAGTGTAAATGAAATTTAATGTATTCTCTACGTGTTGTAATGTTTTACATCACATCGTTTCTACACAGTTCATATGTAAAGAATGCCTTTCGCTCGGAGGAAAAGATTTCCCTGTGGATAGGTTTAGTAAGGCGAAAGTGACAAATGAACACTAGTCAGTCGATACTGCACGTACGGGACGTATCATTTTAGTAGCAAAAGAAGTGGAATAGCTAGAATATAATTTGATTCCTGATTTCTCCCGGCGTATTTGATAATCAAAATATCCACGAGTGTATTGCCGGTCTACAGTGTCCAACTGGCACAATATTTCGGCGATCATACATGTCGCCATCATCAGGTGAACTGACGGACTGAGCTCCTGTGAACATTCCGGCACGGAGATCCGAGCGCTATGGCTGATCTGGAGGAACTGGTTTCGGTCGCGGCGGCGGCCGATTTAAATACCTTCCGTCCACGGCGTGCTCCCTCCGCCGTCCGCGCCCCGCGCCACGGTCGCGCGGTGGAACAGATTGCGACGGCGTCTGAGGTGACGTCGGTGTGATGGCTCTGTCCGCCGTGGTCGTCACAGCTATACGTTTTCTCGATTTACTCTTGATTAACCCAATCGCTGGTTCCCAAGCCTTGCTAAGATTATAGTCACAGTCACGGTTTATGAGGTCGTCATTGGTGCGAATTTCGATGGCCTCTCTAACAACGCTGTCCCAGTATCTCGACGTCTGTACCAGAATCCTCGTGCGTTCATACTCCATAGCGTGATTTTCCGACCAACAAAGTTCAGCGACCGCCGACTTGCTCGGATACAACAGTCGAGTGTGCCTCTGGTGTTCACGGCATCGATCCTCGACGGTTCGCATCGTCTGACCAATATACGACTTGCCACATTGACACGGAATCTGGTACACGCCGGCCTTCCTCAAACCGAGGTCATCTTTGGCGCTCCCCACCAGTGCACGAGTTTTATTCGGAGGGCAAAACACAGTTCCGACCCGGTGTTTCTTCAAAATGCTGGCGATTTTCCCCGAGCGTGCGCCTGTATATGGAATACGTCGTTTCCTTGTTCACGAGGGTTCAAAAATGGCTCTGAGCACTATGGGACTTAACATCTTAGGTCATCATTCCCCTAGAACTTAGAACGACTTAAACCTAACTAACCTAAGGACACCACACGCATCCATGCCGGAGGCAGGATTCGAATCTCCGACCGTAGCAGTCTCGCGGTTCCGGACTGTAGCGCCTAGAACCGCACGGCCACCGCGGCCGGCGTTCACGAGGGTACCCCTAAGAGTCACTTGAACTGATTAGTCAGAACTTTGACGAGAAGACCACTGAAGTTTTTAGGCATGTCTTCCACGTATTTTCTTTTTAATGGAGAATACTACGAACAAACGGAGGGAGTCGCCATGGGTAGTCCACTCTCGCCGGTGGTAGCGAATTTGTACATGGAGAACTTCGAGGAGGGAGCCCTGTCGTCATCCGAATGAAAACCTACTTGCTTTTTCCGTTACGTGGACGACACGTTCGTCATCTGGCCACAAGGTATGGATAAACTCCTTGACTTCCTTACACATCTAAACTCCATACACCCCAACATCAAATTCACTATGGAGACTGAAACGGAGGGTAAATTACCTTTCCTTGACGTCTTGGTCAAGAGAAGGGCAGACGGCACCCTAGGTCATGGGGTGTATCAGACGACAACGCACACTGATCTGTATATGCACGCAGACAGCTGCCACCACCCTTCACAGAGGAATGGGGTCTTAAAACTCTAGTACATAGGGCGCGCCCTATCTCTGACGCAGAGAGTCTACCCCAGGAATTGGAACATCTGAGAACTGTATTTCGAAAAAATGGGCACTCGGAGTAGCAGATTCAACGTGCTCTCCGCCCAACCACTACAGCACAACCTGCGGAAATGGATGAAATCACGAGGGAGGAGGTAGGCACTGCGTTTATTCCATATACAGGCGCAGTCTCGGGGAAAATCGCACGCATTTTGAAGAAACACCGGGTCGAAACTGTGTTTTGTCCTCCGAATAAAACTCGTGCACTGGTGGGGAGCGCCAGAAATGACCTCGGTTTGAGGAAGGCCGGCGTGTACCAGATTCCGTGTCAATGTGGCAAGTCGTATATTGGTCAGACGATGCGTACCGCCGAGAATCGATGCCGTGAACACCAGAGGCACACTCGACTGATGTATCCGAGCAAGTCGGCGGTCGCTGAACATTGTTTGTTGGATAATCACGCTATGGAGTATGAACGCACGAGGATTCTGGTACAGACTTCGAGATACTGGGACAGCGTTGTTAGAGAGGCCATCGAAATTCGCACCAATGACGACCTCATAAACCGTTACTGTGACTATAATCTTAGCAAGGCTTGGGAACCAGCGGTTGGGTTAATCAAGAGTAAATCGAGAAAACGTATAGTTGTGACGACCACGGCGGACAGAGCCATCACACCGACGTCATCTCAGACGCCGTCGCAATCTGTTCCACCGCGTGACCGTGGCGCGGGGCGCGGACGGCGGAGTGAGCACGCCGCAGGCGGAGGGTATTTAAATCGGCCGCCGCCGTGACCGAAACCAGTTCCCTCTGAGCAACCATTGCGCACGGATCTCCGTGCCGGCACGTTCACAGGAGCTCAGTCCGTCAGTTCACCTGATGATGGCGACATGTGTGATCGCCGAAATATTGTGCCCGTTGGATACTGTAGACCGCCAGTACACCCGTGGATATTTTGATTAGCTAGAATATAAGTTACAAATCTCATAAATTATTTTGAAAATAATGATCGAAGAAATTGTAAACTTGCTCAGTTGTTGATGCAAAAACATGTAACGTCACCCATGGCTTTGACGGTCTACAGAATGTAAACATACACTCCTGGAAATGGAAAAAAGAACACATTGACACCGGTGTGTCAGACCCACCATACTTGCTCCGGACACTGCGAGAGGGCTGTACAAGCAATGATCACACGCACGGCACAGCGGACACACCAGGAACCGCGGTGTTGGCCGTCGAATGGCGCTAGCTGCGCAGCATTTGTGCACCGCCGCCGTCAGTGTCAGCCAGTTTGCCGTGGCATACGGAGCTCCATCGCAGTCTTTAACACTGGTAGCATGCCGCGACAGCGTGGACGTGAACCGTATGTGCAGTTGACGGACTTTGAGCGAGGGCGTATAGTGGGCATGCGGGAGGCCGGGTGGACGTACCGCCGAATTGCTCAACACGTGGGGCGTGAGGTCTCCACAGTACATCGATGTTGTCGCCAGCGGTCGGCGGAAGGTGCACGTGCCCGTCGACCTGGGACCGGACCGCAGCGACGCACGGATGCACGCCAAGACCGTAGGATCCTACGCAGTGCCGTAGGGGACCGCACCGCCACTTCCCAGCAAATTAGGGACACTGTTGCTCCTGGGGTATCGGCGAGGACCATTCGCAACCGTCTCCATGAAGCTGGGCTACGGTCCCGCACACCGTTAGGCCGTCTTCCGCTCACGCCCCAACATCGTGCAGCCCGCCTCCAGTGGTGTCGCGACAGGCGTGAATATAGGGACGAATGGAGACGTGTCGTCTTCAGCGATGAGAGTCGCTTCTGCCTTGGTGCCAATGATGGTCGTATGCGTGTTTGGCGCCGTGCAGGTGAGCGCCACAATCAGGACTGCATACGACCGAGGCACACAGGGCCAACACCCGGCATCATGGTGTGGGGAGCGATCTCCTACACTGGCCGTACACCACTGGTGATCGTCGAGGGGACACTGAATAGTGCACGGTACATCCAAACGGTCATCGAACCCATCGTTCTACCATTCCTAGACCGGCAAGGGAACTTTGCTGTTCCAACAGGACAATGCACGTCCGCATGTATCCCGTGCCACCTAACGTGCTCTAGAAGGTGTAAGTTAACTACCCTGGCCAGCAAGATCTCCGGATCTGTCCCCCATTGAGCATGTTTGGGACTGGATGAAGCGTCGTCTCACGCGGTCTGCACGTCCAGCACGAACGCTGGTCCAACTGAGGCGCCAGGTGGAAATGGCATGGCAAGCCGTTCCACAGGACTACATCCAGCATCTCTACGATCGTCTCCATGGGAGAATAGCAGCCTGCATTGCTGCGAAAGGTGGATATACACTGTACTAGTGCCGACATTGTGCATGCTCTGTTGCCTGTGTCTATGTGCCTGTGGTTCTGTCAGTGTGATCATGTGATGTATCTGACCCCAGGAATGTGTCAATAAAGTTTCCCCTTGCTGGTACAATGAATTCACGGTGTTCTTATTTCAATTTCCAGGAGTGTAGTTGGTGTAGTTAGACAGCTATCGAACTTAAAGTTTGTGCGTTGCACCAATAGCGAGCGAGTAGCCTTGCTTCTATTGGTCAGAACTCGCTAGCTAACGATTGAGGCCATATTTTACCACATACCACAATCAAATACGTAAATCTGTTTAATGGAACCGCTGAGCACATATAAGTAAACACACCCCTCCAAAAGGTACGTAAAAAACAAATGCAATAACAACTGTAACAAAATAGAAGAGAAATCTAAAGCTGGTAAATGACAATGACTAGCATTAATTTGGTATCAGAAATGTCACCACTGATTCCAAACAATCTTAACCGAAACTACGCGTATTTAAAGAATGAGCAAAGGTTGCGAAAATTCATTACAAGAATACAAAATTACAATTTGATAGCATGGAGAGACACAGCGATTTCTGTACGAGGTCGGTGACTTGCTGCATCAAGGACAACTCGTTGGCTGTCGCGGTGTAGATAAACAACACCGACTCAAAGGAAGGCCTCGGCGCTTGTTGGTGACGTCACGTCAGCTAGGCACGGCGAACGCCAGGTCTGTTGCAGGCAGAAACGCCTGGGCGTGCTTATCACTATAAATCGCTTATTTTTGGACAAAATGTTTGGTATTGTTTTGGATTCTGCAGTTTTATTTAGATGAAAGATTTTCTTACTATCGTGAAGCTACAAATGAAGATCATAGTTCTGTATTACTGAATCCTGTCGAAACAAACGTAGATCAATATGAGAAGATGGGTTGCCCCATTGCAAGCTTCGGAAATTTTACATTCAAGTAACTGTATTTACTTGATCCATTTTGTTATCGAAACTTACCACAACCCCCTTACAATGAACTCGTTTCTTTTATGTATTTATTTATTTTCGTTTGACATCGTCACTGGAAATGTGAACTAATTTACATGTGTAAATGTCCAACTGTTGCCAGTCTTTAGATTACAGTCGTTTTCATCGAAAGGAATTCTAAACAGGAAACAAAATAGCTTCATACATCGAAAATACTGCTGAGCTTAAACTTTTTTAAACATGCACATTAGAAAAGATAAAAAAAATTATTTGATAAAACAGGTATCTCTCTTTTGCCTCTTCTTCTGTCCCCCATCCCCTCCCCCAACGTGTACAATCGCAAGATATTTCATTAAAATTCAGTGCTCCTCACCCCATAGTCAACCAAGATACCTAAAGAAGAGCACCAATATGCTCACAGTTTCTTGTAAAAGCAACCCAGTACAAATGTAACTTCCTCAGATTTACAAATAAGGTAAAGAATCTGGACCATGAAGTTGTTTTTGTATGTCAATCCTTAAAACAGGTGGAAATTTAAGTTCAGGAGGACACTATTTGTTAAGAAGTGTAACGAATTGCACAATTAATTGATTGCAGAAATCTCTCAGAACAAAGTGTGTTAGTCGCCGGCCAGAGTGGCCGTGCGGTTCTAGGCGCTACAGTATGGAGCCGAGCGACCGCTACGGTCACAGGTTCGAATCCTGCCTCGGGCATGGATGTGTGTGATGTCCTTAGGCTAGTTAGGTTTAATTAGTTCTAAGTTCTAGGCGACTGATGACCTCAGAAGTTAAGTCAGTGCTCAGAGCCATTTTTTTGAAAGTGTGTTACTCAACTTCCGCCTGTAGTTTTACATTTTCCTGTGTCAGGGAGGGAGACACCACCATCATGCTTGCAACAGACCTGGCGTCAGCCGTGCCTAGCTGACGTGACGTCACGAACAAGCGCTGAGGCCTTCCTTTGAGTCGGTGTTGAGTTAAAGCACTTCCACCAGTTGTGTACTGCAGTGGTTGCATCCTCTTGGTTATCATGTGGCTCTCCTGACAGTATTGTTATCCTCTGCCGTATTCCTCTGTTTACAGTCTTCCAGGACTAATTGTTGCTGCATAGATCCACGATCGAATGTGTGCGACCATAACGTTCATTACACACATGATCCTAGTTTTATTATTGTTCTGTACACAGTTTTGATGTGGTGTAAAATTCACTTTAACTCACCGTTTCCTAAGTTTCAGTCCGTCTGTTTTTAGCATGCATACCATATTTGTAAGTTCACAATTTAACGAGCCAGTTTCACATATATGAAACACTTCAAATGTTTCCAAAAAGACCGTTAAGGTTTTAACATGAGCAGGACTTCGTTAAATTGTAAATATAACAGAAATTTTTGTGTAACTCTATTAGAAGTAAACGATTTGGTTCCAATGGCGATGACCTCTGTCCACTCGTGTATGCGTAGTCACTGCTGTTTATAGCACCCCACGAGGAGGAGGAGGAGATTAGTGTTTAACGTCCCATCGGCAACGAGGTCATTAGAGACGGAGCGCAAGCTCGGGTGAGGGAAGGATGGGGAAGGAAATCGGCCGTGCCCTTTTAAAGGAACAATCCCGGCATTTGCCTGTAGCGATTTAGGGAAATCACGGAAAACCTAAATCAGGATGGCCGGAGACGGGATTAGCCGTCGTCCTCCCGAATGCGAGTCCAGTGTGCTAACCACTGCACCACCTCGCTCGGTGCACCCCACGAAGCTCGCAGTAGTCAAACAGTTTAACATCTTCTTTCATAATGTTCACATTAATGTCCAACCGAAATGTGTGTGAAACACAAGAACTCATTCATAAGTTTTGCGTGTGCTTCTACCTGAAGCGGTACTATCACGATACGCAGCACACCCGTGTGTACACGTCATAGAACACACACATTGACTCTATCTGCTTGATAACTGCTATCGATATTTCTCATGCATAACAGTTCGTATACCAGCTCTGCGTATTGTTTTTAGTTTTACATGCTGCATATAACAGAAGCGTTACAAATAAGATCGGAAAGAAGTTCAAATGTTTTCATTCTCGATTAATAATTGATTTGTGTAGCAAAATAAATAAAGCAAAACACGGTTACATTTCATACTACAGAACAAAAAAAGAATTATAAACCATCAAAGATGTATTACATACAGCGTTACAAGAAGAGAATGAAAAGAAAGAAAAAAAAATTATTATTTGCAATTAGAAAAATCTTGAGCCGAGGTGCTAAACATTCGCTACACACCGACTACGTTGCAGGTATTGAAAGAACCGTACTCGTGTCTGTAAGGTAAGGGGTCGCAGAGATCCAGGAAACGACGCGACCAAGAGTTTCAGACGTAGCTTCAATGTCTATCGAAGAATGAAGTTGAAACAATTAAGAAAGATTATTATTTGTTTTTGGTGACCGAATTTAGCAGCATAACAATCTTCAGACTAAACTGTCGTCGGTAAAGTGGCAGTGTTGGTAGCATTGGTGAAATAATACTGTATGCTAGGTATCAGTCAGTTGTCTAAAGTAAACAAGGTTGGACTAAGGACTGCTCATCACTCAGGACCTCGAAGTTTAATTTACCACCCAACTCCATGCAGTGACACAAATGGTGTAATTAAAAGTTAATTTTCCTCCAAGACAAACAAATTTGAAAGTTAGTGGACGGTCTTCAAATATTCTCGTTTTATTCAAAATTAAAAAATGTTTTTGTCTGCAACTAGCTGCTAAGCGTATTCGTGGATAAGCCAGGCTGACATAAAATTCTCGAAGGGGGGTAGCAGTACTTTTCAGTAGTTATGTAGACAAAACTACGAAAAACTGACTGATCCCGCCTTATTTCATTTTAAAACTCGCCTGCTACACCGGTACTGCGAAGAGCTGAAAGCAGTGGTAAACTGCAGGCGATTTACTTCTCAGTGCCTCGCAACTCTCCTGCACCGCACAGTTACGGTATCCTGCTGAGTGGATTGTTGTCCCCAATAAGAAAGTCAGGCCAGGAACTGATCAGAGCGATGTTGACATATGAAGCTACAAATCTGACGCTCTACGGTGTGGAGCGTAGACAGTTAGTTGCCTCAATCGTGAAGGTAGCTTAGAGAACTAGGAAAGAGAAACTACGAGGGCTATTCGGAAAGTAAGGTCCGATAGGTCGCGACATGGAAACCACGGTAAAAATCAAAAATGTTTTATTTGCAACAGTTTGATACACCTTGCAGCTACTTATCTCCATAGTCGCCGATCCGACTTAGACGTGTATCGTAGCGTTGTACCAACTTTCCAATACCCTCGCTATAGAAGGCAGCCGCCAGTGCTCTCCGCCAATTCTCTACGCTGGCCTACGGCTCGTTGTCTTGTGCCGAAATGTTGTCTTCATAATCAGCGGTTCATGTGACCAGAGATGAAACTCAGGGGGAGACAATTGCGGACTGTATTGTGGGTAATCTAACATTTCCATTTGAAAACGATGCAGGAGCATCTTCATTGCCCCTGCAGAATGCGGCTGAGAATTGTCTTGAAGACGAAACAGCACGACAGTTATGTAATGTTAGCTGCATAGCTTCAGGCGAAATTTCTCACCAGGCCCTCGTACTTGGCGGCAGACACTATTTTTTAGACATCTTTACGCACTCACTGCGACCTCAGAAATGAGAAGAGCGACGTGATGCTAACTGGGGTTATACTAGAGACACTACCCAACACATCTGTGCAAAGCTTTATCGGATTTTCATAGTCGTTTCCATTTCGCGACCGATCAGACCTTACTTTCCGAATAGCCCTCGTATATGAGTGAGTCTGGATGGCAGGAAGAACGGGATTCTTTGTCTAGTGTTATTAACACACAACCATTAGGGATTATGAAGGAGAATATGTAACAATGAATAAGAAACTAGAAACGAGTGTGGATTATTACCAACAGCACAGTGAACGCATTATGGTAGCCAAGATAGACCCAAAGCCACCACTCACCACGGCAAAACAGAAATACTACTCCAGTTGCTCCGTAGACTGAGGAACCAAAATATTCAGTATCTAGTGTGAGACTTTATTTCGATAGTAGGAAACGAAAGGGAAGGACAAAATAATAGGGAAACATGGACTAGGGCGAAAGGAAACGAGAGGAATCTGGTGGAATTTGGCACTGAGATCAATTTAATCATCACGAAATAAGACTTTGCATGTGTAAAGTACCACGAGGCACCGAATCTATTGGTAGCTCACAATATTTTACGATAGATTTTAAGAAACTAGATTTTAAACTGCAAAATATTTCAGTTAACAAATTTAGTCTTCAACCACAGTTTATTAGTCATCAAATATACAATAAAGTTGAAGAAATTAAAATTAATTAGAAAATACAAGAGGTGGAGAACTTCAAACAACCATTAGTTGTGAGTTCCAAAGGAGCATTATGAAGTAATAAAATGAAATAGTGGAGAGTGTTGTGTTCTGCCCTCGTCGGATACAGGGTGCCTAGGAAGCCTGCCTTCTCGGATCGCTGCACAACAATTCAAGCAAATCGTATTAGTGAAGTTTATTACAGTAAGATAAATGACAATACTTAGCTTTGATAAATGTTCAATGAGACGTCGCAAGCAAAGAGCGGCATGAAACTTAAGCACTCTCTTCAGTAGATACAATTCGTAGCACAAGAGAAGGAATACTGTTTTAAGTCACTGCTGCAGAAGTCGTAGGCCACCTGGACTCCGACTCGGGGCGCCGCGCGTGTATCCCCCTCGTGCAGATGGCGCCACTCTCTCGCTGTCGTCCTACAGAGGGGTCGGTCAGCGTCCTGTTGGTTGACGTCGCCCCGCATCCCTCTCTGCTGTAACGTTCCAGGCCGACGTGTCGGCGCTTGGCGTTACGCCGGAACAGAAACGTCTATAATAGGTGAAGAACCGGTACTTTCAAAGGTGAATTAGTGAAGGTTGCAAGGAAAAAAATTTGGCAAAAAGACAAGTCCTGTCAAAAATCCTTTTAACACAGTTGCCAAATAGAATGATGGAAGAAGACGGTAAAAAAACTTGAACTTAGAAAAAGAGAGTAAAGTGCAAGTGCCTAAAAGCACCGAAAAATTAAAGCTGCTATGGCTAGCGGGCAACAGGAAACAGAGTGGCCGCTTAGGGGAAATTATAGAAACCATTGAAGAAAAGACAAGCAGCTACATACTGATCTAGCAGTGAGATGACAAGGCAGTAAAAACAAAAGAAACGATGGCTGAAGGGTGAAAGGGATACGTAGAACGGTTTTATAAAGGACATATAACTAAGTTACGAAACGAGAAAAGTGAGAAGATGAAATTGGGATTTTCGGCGCAATACCGCTAAAAGAATTTAAACAAATGTGTGTGAAATCTTATGGGACTTAACTGCTAAGGTCATCGTTCTCTAAGCATACACACTACTTAAATTACCCTAAGGACAAACACACACACGCATGCCCGAGGGATGACTCGAACCTCCGCCGGGACCAGCTGCTCAGTCCATGACTGTAGCGTCTAAGACAGCTCGGCTAATCCCGCGCGGCAGAAGAATTTAAGCAAGAACTTAAGGGGCTCCGGAACGCCCTATACTTGCAATGTTAAAATAACGCTTATAAATTACATCTTTCCTCACAAAGTATTTGAGGTAGGAAGTTGAACATTTTACAGATTATTTATTGGAATATGGGCTACAACTTAACACAGGGATTTTACAAAATTTTAGTTCAGTTATTAAAGATGATTTTTTTTTTCAATTGTAATGAAAATTCACAACATTTTCTTGCAATTTTTTATTAATATTTTCAAAAATATACAGTTTTTTGGAAAAAGGCTGTGTTAAATTATGCAGAAGGTACTGTGTAACATTTACTGAAAGTTTGAAACAAATATGTTTGGAAGATCCTTTGAAAACATGTAATTAGTATGAGAAAATAAAAGTTTTGGGAATCGAGCGACAAAGATTGGATTAACTTTTTAGTGCATTCCAGGTCCATAGGATGGATTATCTTCATCCTCTGCAAACTCCTCCTCCAGCTTCCTCTTGTTCCTCCTCCTGTTTACTCTTGCTTGTATTTCTAGACTCTTTACAGCCCTGTCTGCAGCCCGAAGGCGTTCCTTGTCTAAAGCGAGCATCGCTCATTGTTGTGTTCATACATTTTGCTACCATTTTCTTCAGTTGCAGTTACTGCAACACTGTCCCAAAAGGTGGTCATGTATGAACACTTATCACATTTCAGTTGTATTTCACTAGCAAGTCCTACGTGCTTTATTATGGAGAGTTCCAGACCAACTTCACTACAATGAATACATCTAACACAGTTTGAAAAAATTCCTTTGAGAACCGACATATTAAATATTTCATTCACATCCGATTCGCCCATAAAACATTCATAGTTTTCACTCATTGAACCAAGCTTCTTCTGTGAAGTATTTTCTTTCCCACTTTGACTGCTATGGGCAGGTGTACTTGAGAGGTTAGGTTCACTCACTTGTTTATCGTCTTCATTGTTTACAGTAATAACACATACCTTTGGCTTTCCAACATTTCTCCTTTTCTTAAAAGCCTTCAGTGGATTTCTAATAACTTTACTTTTACTCATTATTATACTTGAACAAAACAGAGACTCAAGAAACAGAATTAATTACGAATATTTTCGAGATAACGACAGAGTAAATAAACATGAAACAATCGACAATCACACCAGCGATATATAATGAACCATCACAGGTTAGCCACAACACATACTTTATCTCACATCACTAAAATGTACCTGATGAACACGGACGTTAATAATAACATCATTTGACAGCAGTTTAACAGCGCCACAGTGGGTCACGCCCATGTAGAACACATTTCAAAAAAAATTTAAAAATAGTTGTAACCTTCGGAATTGAATAAATTATATATATATTAAAAGGTAATAGTCTGCAGATTCAGAAAACGCAAAAAAGTAAAAATTGAACTTTTCATGATTTTGAGCCTTTCCGGAGCCCCTTAAGTACATAAGTCTAAACCCCGCAGCTGGAATAAACGAAATTCCTCAGAATTATTAAGCTCCCCCCCCCCCCCCATGAACCATGGACGTTGCCGTTGGTGGGGAGGCTTGCGTACCTCAACGATACATATAGCCGTACCGGTAGGTGCAACCACAACGGAGGGGTGCCTGTTGAGAGGCCAGATAAACGTGTGATTCCTGAAGAGGGGCAGCAGCCTTTTCAGTAGTTGCAGGGGCAACAGTCTGGATGACTGACTGATCTAGCCTTGTAACACTAACCAATATGTCCTTGCTGTTCCGGTACTGCGAAATGCTGAAAGCAATGGAAAACTGCAGCCCTAATTTTTCCCGAAGGCATGCAGCCTTACTGTATGATTAAATGACGATGGCGTCCTCTTGGGTAAAATATTCCGGATGTAAAATTGTCCTCCATTTGGATCTCCGAAGAGGACGTCGTTATCAGTAGAAAGAAAACTGACATTCTACGGACTGGAGCGTGGAATGTCAGATCCCTAAATCGGGCAGGTAGGTTAGAAAATTTAAAAAGGGAAATGGATAGCTTAAAGTTTGATATAGTGGGAATTAGTGAAGTTCGGTGGCAGGAAGAGCAAGACTTCTGGTCAGGTGAATACAGGGTTATAAATACAAAATCAAATAGGGGTAATGCAGGAGTAGGTTTAATAATGAATAAAAATATAGGAGTGCGGGTAAGCTACTACAAACAGCATAGTGAACGCATTATTGTGGCCAAGATAGACATGAAGCCCACGCCTACTACGGTAGTACAAGTTTATATGCCAACTAGCTATGCAGATGACGAAGAAATTGATGAAATTTATGATGAGATAAAATAAATAATTCAGGTAGTGAAGGCAGACGAAAATTTAATAGTCATGGGTGACTGGAATTCGAGAGTAGGAAAAGGAAGAGAAGGAAACGTAGTAGGTGAATATGGATTGGGGCTAAGAAATGAAAGAGGAAGTCGCCTGGTAGAATTTTACACAGAGCATAACTTAATCATAGCTAACACTTGGTTCAAGAATCATGAAAGAAGGTTGTATACATGGAAGAACCCTGGAGATACTAGAAGGTTTCAGATAGATTATATAATGGTAAGACAGAGATTTAGGAACCAGGTTTTAAATTGTAAGACATTTCCTGGGGTAGATGTGGACTCTGACCACAATCTATTGGTTATGAACTGTAGATTAAAACTGAAGAAACTGCAAAAAGGTGGGAATTTAAGGAGATGGGACCTGGATAAACTGAAAGAACCAGAGGTTGTAGAGAGTTTCAGGGAGTGCGTAAGGGAACAATTGACAGGAATGGGGGAAAGAAATACAGTAGAAGAAGAATGGGTAGCTTTGAGGGATGAAATAGTGAAGGCAACAGAGGATCAAATAGGTAAAAAGGCGAGGGCTGGTAGAAACCCTTGGGTAACAGAAGAAATATTGAATTTAATTGATGAAAGGAGAGAACATAAAAAATGCAGTAAACGAAGCAGGCCAATAGGAAAATAAACGTCTCAAAAATGATATTGACAGGAAGTGCAAAATGGCTAAGCAAGGATGGCTAGAGGACAAATGTAAGGATGTAGAGGCTTATCTCACTGGGGGTAAGATAGATACTGAGTACAGGAAAATTAAAGATACCTTTGGAGAAAGTAGAACCACTTGCATGAATATCAAGAGCTTTGATGGAAATCCAGTTCTAAGCAAAGAAGGGGAAGCAGAAAGGTAGAAGGAGTATATAGAGGGTCTATAGAAGGGCGATGTACTTTAGGACAATATTATGGATATGGAAGAGCATGTAGATGAAGATGAAACGGGAGATATGATACTGCATGAAGAGTTTGACTGATTCGAAACAAGGCCCCCGGAGTAGACAACATTCCATTAGAACTACTGACGGCCTTGGGAGAGCCAGTCCTGACAAAACTCTACCATCTAGTGAGCAAGATGTATGAGACGGGCGAAATTCCCTCAGACTTCAAGAAGAATATAATAATTCCTATCCCAAAGAAAGCAGGTGTTCACAGAAGTGAAAATTACCGAACTATCAGTTTAATAAGTCACAGCTGAAAAATACTAACGCGAATTCTTTACAGACGAATGGAAAGACTGATAGAAGCAGACCTTGGGTCAGTTTGGATTCCGTAGAAATGTTGGAACACGTCAGGCAATACCGACCCTACGACTTATCTTAGAAGAAACATTAAGGAAAGGCAAACCTACGTTTCTAGCATTTGTAGGTTTAGAGAAAGCTTTTGACAATGATGATTGGAATACTCTCTTTCAAATTCAGAATGTGGCAGAGATAACATACAGGGAGCGAAAGGCTAATTTGTAGAGAAAGAAAATGGCAGTTATAAGTGTTGTGGACTGACAAGGCAGCCAGTCCACAGTGAAGTAGCCGAAAGGGCACGCGTCAACTCACGCCGTCTTGCGTTAAGTCTGAAACAGGATACGTGATAAAAGCTATAAAGAAAAGAACGGAGCTTCTCATATACTTAACTTTAATGTCTTCTTGTACATTGCTCGTGATAATACAAGTGAGACTCTCTCCAGATATGGATAACTGCGCCTTGCTAGGTCGTAGCCATGGACTTGGCTGAAGGCTATTCTAACTGTCTCTCGGCAAATGAGAGAAAAAGGCTTCGTACGTGTAGTCGCTAGCAACGTCGTCCGTACAACTGGGGCGAGTTCTAGTCAGTCTCTCGAGACCTGCCTTGTGGTGGCGCTCGGTCTGCGATCACACAGTGGCGACACGCGGGTCCGACATGTACTACTGGACCGCGGCCGATTTAAGCTACCACCTAGCAAGTGTGGTGTCTGGCGGTGACACCACAATAAGAGTCGAGGGTTATGAAAGGGAAGCAGTGGTTGGGAAGGGAGTGAGACAGGGTTGTAGCCTATCCCCGATGTTATTCAATCTGTATATTGAGCAAGCAATAAAGGAAACAAAAGAAAAGTTCGCAGTAGGTATTAAAACCCATGGAGAAGAAATGTATCTGTACCCGTGGTCTAGGGGTAGCGTCTTAGATTCATAATCAAAAACGTCTTCGGTCCCGGGTTCGATCCCCGCCACTGCCTAAATTTTGAGAAATAATCAGCATTGGCGGCCGAAGACTTCCGGCATAAGAAGTCAACCTCGTTCTGCCAACGGCCTTGTCAAAGAGGGCGGAGGAGCGGATAGAGGTTCAGGACACTCTCTTGTCCTAGGGGTGGGAAATTGCCCTTAAGGGCGGAAGAATCAGCAATGATCAACGACATGAGGATGCAGAAGGCAATGGAAACCACTGCATTAAAGACACGTAACGTGTATCCACAGGACATGTGGCCTGTAATTGAAGAAGTGTCATGATGATCTCTCCATTGGCAAAAGATTCCGGAATAGTCCCCCATTCGGATCTCCGGGAGGGGACTGCCAAGGGGGAGGTTACCATGAGAAAAAGATTGAATAATCAACAGAAGGATAACGTTCTACGAATCAGGGCGTGGAATGTCAAAAGCTTGAACGTGGTACGGAAACTAGAAAATCTGAAAAGGGAAATGCAAAGGTTCAATCTAGATATAGTAGGGGTCAGTGAAGTGAAGTGGAAAGAAGACAAGGATTTCTGGTCAGAGGAGTATCGGATAATATCAAAAGCAGCAGAAAATGGTATAACAGGTGTAGGATTCGTTATGAATAGGAAGGTAGGGCAGAGGGTGTGTTACTGTGAACAGTTCAGTGACCGGGTTGTTCTAATCAGAATCGACAGCAGACCAACACCGACAACGATAGTTCAGGTATACATGCCGACGTCGTAAGCTGAAGATGAACAGATAGAGAAAGTATATGAGGATATCGAAAGGGTAATGCAGTATGTAAAGGGGGACGAAAATCTAATAGTCATGATCGACTGGAAAGCAGTTGTAGGGGAAGGAGTAGAAGAAAAGGTTACAGGAGAATATGGGCTTGGGACAAGGAATGAAAGAGGAGAAAGACTAATTGAGTTCTGTAACAAGTTTCAGCTAGTAATAGCGAATACCCTGTTCAAGAATCACAAGAGGAAGAGGTATACTTGGAAAAGGCCGGGAGATACGGGAAGATTTCAATTAGATTACATCATGGTTAGACAGAGATTCGGAAATCAGATACTGGACAGTAAGGCGTACCCAGGAGCAGATACAGACTCAGATCACAATATAGTAGTGATGATGAGTAGGCTGAAGTTCAAGACATTAGTCAGGAAGAATCAATACGCAAAGAAGTGGGATACGGAAGTACTAAGGAATGACGAGATACGTTTGAAGTTCTCTAACGCTATAGATACAGCAATAAGGAATAGCGCAGTAGGAAGTACAGTTGAACAGGAATGGACATCTCTAAAAAGGGCCATCACAGAAGTTGGGAAGGAAAACATAGGTACAAAGAAGGTAGCTGCGAAGAAACCATGGGTAACAGAAGAAATACTTCAGTTGATTGATGATAGGAGGAAGTACAAACATGTTCCGGGAAAATCAGGAATACACAAATACAAGTCGCTGAGGAATGAAATAAATAGGAAGTGCAGGGAAGCTAAGACGAAATGGCTGCAGGAAAAATGTGAAGACATCGAAAAAGACATGATTGTCGGAAGAACAGACTCAGCATACAGGAAAGTCAAAACAACCTTTGGTGACATTAAAAGCAACGGTGGTAACATTAACAGTGCTACGGGAATTCCACTGTTAAATGCAGAGGAGAGAGCAGATAGGTGGAAAGAATACATTGAAAGCCTCTATGAGGGTAAAGATTTGTCTGATGAGCTAGGAAAAGAGACAGGAGTCGATTTAGAAGAGATAGAAGACCCAGTATTAGAATCGGAATTTAAAAGAGCTTTGGAGGACTTACGGTCAAATAAGGCGGAAGGGATAGATAACATTCCATCAGAATTTCTAAAATCATTGGGGGAAGTGGCAACAAAACGACTATTAACGTTGGTGTGTAGAATATATGAGTTTGGCGACATACCATCTGACTTTCGGAAAAGCATCATCCACACAATTCCGAAGACGGTAAGACCTGACAAGTGCGAGAATTATCGCACAATCAGCTTAACAGCTCATGCATCGAAGCTGCTTACAACAATAATATACAGAAAATGGAAAGGAAAATTGAGAATGCGCTAGGTGACGATCAGTTTGGCTTTAGGAAAAGTAAAGGGACGAGAGAGGCAATTCTGACGTTACGGCTAATAATGGAAGCACGGCTAAAGAAAAATCAAGACACTTTGATAAGATTTGTCAACCTGGAAAGTGCGTTCGACAATATAAAATGGTGCAAGCTGTTCGAGATTCTGAAAAAAGTAGGGGTAAGCTATAGAGAGAGACGGGTCATATACAATATGTACAACAACCAAGAGGGAATAATAAGAGTGGACGATCAAGAACGAAGTGCTCGTATTAAGAAGGGTGCAAGACAAGGCTGTAGCCTTTCACCCCTACTCTTCAATCTGTACATGGAGGAAGCAATGATGGAAATAAAAGAAAGGTTCAGGAGTGGAATTAAAATACAAGGTGAAAGGATATCATCAATGATACGATTCGCTGATGACATTGCTATCCTGAGTGAAAGTGAAGAAGAATTAAATGATCTGCTGAACGGAATGAACAGTCTAATGAGTACACAGTATGGTTTGAGAGTAAATCGGAGAAAGACGAAGGTAATGAGAAGTAGTAGAAATGAGAACAGCGAGAAACTTAACATCAGGATTGATGGTCACGAAGTCAATGAAGTTAAGGAATTCTGCTACTTAGGCTGTAAAATAACCAATGACGGACGGAGCAAGGAGGACATCAAAGGCAGACTCGCTATGGCAAAAAAGGCATTTCTGGCCAAGAGAAGTCTACTAATATCAAATACCGGCCTTAAATTGAGGAAGAAATTTCTGAGGATGTACGTCTGGAGTACGGCATTGTATGATAGTGAAACATGGACTGTGGGAAAACCGGAACAGAAGAGAATCGAAGCATTTGAGATGTGGTGCTATAGACGAATGTTGAAAATTAGGTGGACTGATAAGGTAAGGAATGAGGAGGTTCTACGCAGAATCGGAGAGGAAAGGAATATGTGGAAAACACTGATAAGGGGAAGGGACAGGATGGTAGGACATCTGCTAAGACATGAGGGAATGACTTCCATGGTACTAGCGGGAGCTGTAGAGTGCAAAAAATGTAGAGCAAGACAGAGATTGGAAGACGTTAAGCAAATAATTGAGGACGTAGGTTGCAAGTGCTACTCTGAGATGAAGAGGTTAGCACAGGAAAGGAATTCGTGGCGGGCCGCATCAAACCCGTCAGTAGACTGATGACCTAAAAAGAAACAAAAGAGAAGAAATAAAAACTTTGAGGTTCGCCGATGACATTGTAATTCTGTCAGAGACAGCAATGGACTTGGAAGAGCAGTTGAACGGAATGGACAGTGTCTTGAAAGGAAGATGTAACATGAACATCAACAAAAGCAAAACGAGGATAATGGATTGTAGTTGAATTAAATCGGGTGAAGCTGAAGGAATTAGATTTGGAAATGAGACACTTAAAGTAGTAAAGGAGTTTTGCTATTTTGTGGGCAAAATAATTAATGATGGTCGAAATAGAGAGGATATAAAATGTAGACTGGCAATGGCAAGGAAAGCCTTTCTGAAGAAGAGAAATTTGTTAACATCGAGTATAGATTGAAATGTCACGAAGTCGTTTCTGAAAGTATTTGTATGGAGTGTAGCCATGTATGGAAGTGTAACGTGGACGATAAATAGTTTGGTCAAGAAGAGAATAGAAGCTTTCGAAATGTGGTGCTACAGAAGAATGCTGAAGATTAGATGGGTAGATCACATAAGAAATGAGGAGGTATTCAATAGAATTGGGGAGAAGAGGAGCTTGTGGCACAACTTGACTAGACGAGGGGATCGGATGGTAGGAAATGTTCTGAGACATGGAGGGATCGCCAATCTAGTATTGGAGGGCAGCGTGGAGGGTAAATATTGTAGAGGAAGACCAAGAGATGAATACGCTAAGCAGATTCAGAAGGATGTAGGCTACAGTAGGTACTGGGAGATGAAGAAGCTTGCACAGGATAGAGTAGCATGGAGAGCTGCATCAAACCAGTCTCAGGACTGAAGACCACAACAACAACATATTAAGCTCCTTCGGAGATCAAAACACAAGAGAAATGTCCAGCATGATTTACAAGACCTGTAAGACAGGAGGGATATTCTCAGAATTCTAGTTGCATGTAAGAACTCCAATTTCAAAGAACGCAGGTGCTGCGTAGAGCTGTATACACTGCCGTTTCAGTATCTTGATCACTGAACAGGCGTCTCCTTTTTCAGGAAACAGGATACTCGCTGCAGTATTCCACTGATGATGGAAGTGTACAGAAACAATTAGTGTATTCTACCTCTGTTTCTGCTTCCCAATTGACAAACTGAAGAATCAAATTTTCTGCTGTTACAGTTGTAAGAACACAGTCTCATTGAATTTTTTTAAATAATATCATATTCAATGTATTGTTTATATCATTTTCCACGATTGCAATTTCCATCTGATATTCATTTTCAAGTAGATAAAGGTGCTGAAAACACAGCAGTAGCCAGCATTAATAAAACGAGGGAAAAGCTGTGAATCTTTAAGACCTTGTACTACGTGAGCGACAGAAGCGGACGCGACGGCAGCTATGAATTGCTTAACATCCGATTTTAGGAAAACTATTCCGTGAAAAAATTTGATTCCTCCACAACCTATAGCTTCATATCTTTAAACGATTAAGGTCTGAATTATTTTCGTTATTCGTCGTAGTTACTGTGCTGCACGAAATTGAGTACGTGGATGCACGAAACTGTTAAGAATTTCTAAATCACGTTGTGTCGACTTTTCGTATTGTTCATTTAAGTGCATACATTATTGCGTATGAAATGTAACCAATATAACTAAATTGTATTTAAAGTTGAGACCGGAATGACCTCTCTTTTAATTCTTGAGATATTGGTTGTTATATCCGCGGACTTCCTATAACTTACACCATGAGGTTTTGTCCAAATTTTCATAGCCAAACAAAGGAGGGACACAGGTAAACGGGGTATCAATGCGACCAGCATGAGGTCTAGTTTTGCACGAAAATATTTAACTGCTTGAAAGTAATCAAGGTAATTAACGGAAACTTAATTAAGACGCTGAGAAAAAATTGGAATATTCGACGGCAAGCTGGTGTAAATAAAGTGTCAAAATTTTCATCTGTTCAAGACCAACCTATTTTGCACTTAAAAAGATACGTTGGTGCGGTATTTCAATGTCAAAAAGGCTTCCTTCGAATCAAATACGTTAGGAAGGCAAACGAGTAGTCAGTAAGATCATGCTTACAGAATAAAACTTGAAATTAAAAAATGAAAGAAACCAGTCAAATACTTTATGAAATGATTTGTGTAAAAAAATAAGATGATCAGAGAAACGGTCTATGTGCCTTCAAAGGCTCTAAATCATGAACAGAAAATGAGGTCCACCAAACGTTTCCCTAATATTTTTTATTTAATACTTTTAGACAAATCGTTACAAAAAACGTTTGACTTTCTTTTCAAAAATTTTCTAAGCTTTACTTTTACAAACCATTTACAGTAATCGAAATGCTTGGCCTTCACATTAACTGCTGATGAATTACGTTCGCAACATCAAATATCAGTAACATTTCATGGTTAATTGTAATTTATTAGCAATTAAATGTGCGTGGTATACTGGGATAGGTGTGAAGGTGAATTTCTTTTGCAAGACCTTAAAAGTATACTTAGTGATGCAGTGTAAACACTATACATACAACTTGGTATACAGAATTGTAACTGAGTCAGCAAAAATATGAGAACGCCTCGAAATCGAACCCGGGACCTGTGGCTGATACTTAATCATCAACTGCATACGCTACTCCTACACCATAGCTAGCTTTTGCCCAGAGGTCTCAATCTGTGTAGTTATGGTTGTATTTAGCACTGTTAGCGATGTAGTAGTCATGCCTCCGCATTTATTGGCTGTTAAAAGTTGTTGATCATCTAAAAAACATTCGTATTTCATTTATTAATGAGTTAGTCGAATGCTCCTCTGTTCATTCATGTGTATTCGAAGAATTTGTCTGGTGATCTTCGTAGTTGACGATATTTATGAAATTCTCCATGGAGATTCCTCCCTTTGTAAATTTCATGCACTTGGCTCAAAGCAGCCACCTTGTAGCACGACATGGTCGTTCGCACGCAGGACGTGCAAGCTTTTCGCCCGATGCTGCTACATGTCGCTGGAGTGTCGCGTATCCAGAAGTCGCTAGCTGTCGCTCGCTTCTGTCGCTCATGTAGGACACGACCTAAGCCTCATGTCATCATTTGTCGCAGACACCGTCGGTATGTAACGGATGGGATTCAGTCTCTTGAAACTAGATTTGAGCTTGCTGCACATGTCACTGGCGAAGAGTTTTGATCCCACCCATTATGTGCTGTAGAACAGTGTACATTATTGCCATGTGCAGTTAGCTTTAACCTGGTTTCAAGAGTTTAAATCGCGTCCGTTACTTACCATAGATCGGCTTTTGATACCAACATCTGTAGTAAGCACGATTCTGGTTTCAAGAGTTTCAGCCCCATCCATTTCTTACGGTAGCATTGTGTTTGTGGATATGAAATATAGGCTGCCAGTAGCGATAAAAATTTCCCGAAGAAAAAGAGAAGTATTTTAACATCGAATATAAATTTAATCTTACATGGTGTTACAATGTGGACGATAAACATTGGTTGGTTGGTTTAAGGATTAAAGGGACCAAACTGCAGAGGCCATCGGTCCCTGATAAACATTACAAACAGGGAATAGACAAGAGTAAAACTGTAAAGCATGACTGTCTGGGAGAACCGAGGGGTAGGCTGAGCAGCCTAATTGGGAAGTCTTTGCTTCCTTCACATGCATTGGCAACTTTCCTTGTGTATTAAGTGTGTCTCTCGAATATAGGTGGTGTGGTTTTAAAATATGTGATTATGTAGCATTGGGTCATATTTGTGTTGTATGACGACATGAGAAAGGCTACCATACATGCCGCACCTATGTCCCGATAACGTGCGGAGGTTCCACGCGGTTTGAGGCGGCATGTCACGGATTGTGCAGCACCTCCTACTGGAGGTTTGAGTCATCCGTCGGGCATAGGTGTGTGTGTTGATCTTAGTATAAGTTTATTTAAGTAGTGTGTAAGTAGGGGGACCGATGACCTCAGCAGTTTGGTCCCTTAGGAATTCACACACTCACAATGTCCCATGAGACACACAGATCCCCATGAAGAGTGTCAATTGCCCTTACTTCATGAGACACTGGAAAGAGGTTTGGAATTTAATTCACAAACCTGGCGAAAAACCTGGTGCTCAAGAACTGTACGACAACACCAGTCCTCTCTGTGCCATTGAAAACTCCTTCCACCTAAATTTTGTATATAATGGTGCTAGAAAAAGAATGTTTGTAGATCTCCTAAATTCATATGATCCGATGCAGACTGTGTTTTTTCCAGTTGGGGTGCAGGGGAACATTAGCACAGCCATAGACAATATTTTTATTCATTCTTCATTACTAGATGGGCAAAAAAAAAATGGTTCAAATGGCTCTGAGCACTATGGGACTTAACATTGTGGTCATCAGTCCCCTGGAACTTAGAACTACTTAAATCTAACTAACCTAAGGACATCACACACATCCATGCCCGAGGCAGGATTCGAACATGCCTTTCAGACTATGATGCACAAATTTTAACAATAAAAGGCTTTTGTACTCAAAACAATGTCATATTTAATTACAAACTATGCAGGAAAGTTAATCCAACAGCAATAGACAATTTTTTAAACCTTGTCAAGGAACAAGAGTGGCAGGATGTTTACAGTGCCGATACATAGAGGGTAAATACAATGCTTTCCTTAACACATTTCTCATGCTTTTTGAGAGTTGCATTCCGTTAGAACGTTCTAAATGGGGTAGTAGCAGTAATAGGAAGCCTAGGTGGCTAACTAGTAGGATAAGGATATCTTGTAGAACAAAGCAATAATTTCTCAAAATGTTAGAAATAGTCACAATCAAGTTACAGTAGCCCATTACAAACAGTATTGTAAGGTGCTGAAAAATGTTATTAGGAAGGTAAAGAGTATGTGGCATGCAAATAGAACAGCTAATTCAATGGATAAAATTAAAAATTTATGGTCAGTTGTGAAGGAAGTGTCTGGTCAGTAGCACAAGGTCGACGATATAAAGTCAGTTCACAGTAAAAATATTTCTGTTACTGGTAAATCAGATATTTGTACAGTATTTAACAATCATTTTCCGAGCATTGCTGGTGAATTAAATAAAAGTTTAGTTTCTACAGTAAATCATATAACTTTCTTGGCAAATGCCTTTCCTAGAGGTCTGAAATACTCCTCTGTGATACAATCCTCTGTGATACACACAAGAGGGAGATTGAGTCAATAATTAAATCACTGCACAATATGGACTCTCATGGTTATGATGAGGTGTCGAGCATAATATTAAAGTACTGTGCTCCACATGTTAGCCCTTTTTTTAGCCATATTTGTAATTTTTTCCTTTAGGAAGGATCAATTTCCTTTGTGATTTAAATACTCAGTAGTAAAGCTGCTTCATAAAAAGGGAGAAAGGGATAATGTAGATAATTTTAGACCTATTTCTATGCCATAAGTGTTTGCAAAATTTATTGAAAAGGCTGTGTATGTAAGGATAATTGATCATTTTAGATCACACGATTTGCTATCAAATGTACAGTTCGGCTTCAGTAGTCGTTTAACAACTGAAAATTTTATATTCTCTTTTCACTGTGAGGTACTGGATGGGCTAAACAAAAGGTTTCGAATGCTTGGCGTATTTTTTTATTTAACTAAGGCATTTGATTGTGTTATCACAAAATATTGCTCCAAAAGTTGGACCATTATGGAATACGGGGAGTAGCTCACAATTGGCTCACGTCTTACTGTAGCAACAGGCAGCAAAAGGTCATTATTCACAATGTTGATAACAGCTGTGATGTGGGGTCTGAGTGGGATACTGTCAACTGGGGGTTGCCCCAGGGATCAGTGTTGGATCCACTCCTGTTCCTTATTTATATAAATGACATGCCCTCTAGTATTGCAGGTAACTCTAAAATATTTCTGTTTCCTGATGACACCAGCTTGGTAGTACAGGATATTGTGTGCAACATTGGCTCGGTTTCAAATAGTGCAGTACATGACCTAAGTTCATGGCTTGTAGAAAATAAACTAACGCTAAGTCACAGTAAGACTTAGTTTTTACAATTTCTGACACAAAATTTAACAAAACCTAACGTTTTCATTTCACAGAACGGGCATGTGATTAGTGAAACTGAACAGTTCAAATTTCTAGGTGTTCAGATAGATGGTAGGCTGTCGTGGAAAGCACACATTCACGATCTTGTGCAAAGACTTAATACTGCCCTTTTTACTATTCGAATGGTATCAGAAATGAGTGATCGTTCGACACGGAAATTAGTCTATGTTGCTTATTTCCTTTTCCTTATGTCGTATGGTATTATATTTTGGGATAGCTCTTCCCATTCTAAAACGATATTTTGGGGTCAGAAGGATATTTTGCAGTTCGGGCAATAAGTGGTGTTACTTGTCGAACCTCTTGTCGAGCCTTTCGTTAGTCTGGGTATTTTGGCATTGGCCTCTCAATATATATATTCCTTACTGTCATTTCTTGTTAATGAAATTAGCTTATTCCCAAGAATATGCAGCTTTTACTCGGTTAATACTCGGCAGAAATAAAACCTGCATTTGGATCGGACTTCCTTAACTCTTGTGCAAAAAGGTGTGCAGAATACTGTTGCATCCATTTTCAATTAGCTACCACTAGAATTCAAAAATCTTAGCAGTAATCCACGCACTTTCAAATCGAAACTGAAGAGTTTCCTCATGGGTCACTCCTTCTATTCTGTCGAGGAGTTTCTTGAAAAATTTAGCTGATCCTTATTGTATTGCTTATTGCGTTTACTTAAATTTATTGACTGACTTTTTTGCGTTCATAAACATCTATTTTTATCTGTTATTACTTTTATGTTGTATTTTCATGTACTGACACGTTTTATGACCTTGGAGATTTGCTCCTCTATTTGGTCCTACGGAACTTGACGTGTAAATAAATAAATAAATAAATAAATGGTTACCATACAAGGTTGAACACAACCGCACACGAGTGTATAAGCGACTCAATCCACATAGGCGAGCTGGGAGAACAGATGATGCTGTAACATGCTGGTACAGATTATAGAAGTTTAGAGGAGTTAGTTATTAAGGTGTTTATGAATCGAATTGTGATGACAAGGCTACACCATCAGATCTGTGACATCGGGTAAACAGTTAATCTGGTAATGGAACATAGAGAAGTAGGTTAGAAATAGTAGGCCAACACCGCAAATTGAGTACAGTAAATTTGTTAAAATTAATGTTGAAGTAGATAAGAAATGAACTGCAGAACGTAGACTATGTTACAGTGTAATGTCAAAGCAGTCGCGGGACAGCTGCTTACAAAAACAATGGTTTAGTTAGTTTTACTGTATACCTATAAAATAAAGATTTTTTAAAGGGTAGAACTCCCATGTACAAAACACCATCAACGTTTTTAATTACTTTACAAGTGAGTTGATGTGCTCATTATTAGACTTTAAGCATATAAGCGAGAGAAAGTTTAGAAAATCTTTTGAATTAAGTTTAAAGCTGGTTGGGTGTTGCTAAGTGCTCCCATTATCAGACACTGCATGAGTACAGTCTGGGCAATTTGCGCTCCATTTGAAGGATCAACCAGTTTCTGTCACATCTCAGTGTTTGTCGCTTGATTTCTCATGAGCTGTGCGCCGTACAGTGATATAATTATGGAGCTACATTCAGTCGTATATGTGGATACTGTCTGCGAATAGAGTTTGTAGTAAATACGTAATGAACTAAAACGTCATGCCTGATACGTCAGTCTTACTATATGAACAGCAAAAGTGCAATGAGTGATAAATTTTTCTCCTAACGTTATTTTTGGTGGGCTCAGCCAAAAAGAATTTTGTAAATGTTTGAAGTGCTGTGGTAATTGTATTGGAACGTACCAAGTGCGTTCATGTTCATATACTGAATGAATCTATTCTTGGTATTTGCTCGCAATCTGTTATGCCATCCCAACACGAATACACAGTTTCTAACCGTAATACACTCATGTTCATAAATTAAGGATAATGCTGATACATGGTGAAACAACACTCTGGTAGGCAGTTTGCGGGTTTAAATCACCTCGCAGAATGACCATGCGGTGGATTTGACCTGCGGTCTGCGGGGCGGTGGGTGGAAATTTCTCTGTTGTTGCCGTTCACAGCGTAGGCTCTCTAACTACAATGTTGGCAACCAGAAAATTGATTAGCAAAAACGTGATGCCTATAATTAAATTTCACTGTGCCCACTCTGTTGGAGAGATAGAGTTATTTGATCACTGAAGCGCATTACGCTGAGGATTGAGAATGATGTCTGGGATTCATAGAAAATGCAGTTTACTATAAGAATTTTCACTATATTCTGTAAACGATAAAGCATAAAGTTCCAGACAAAAGTTCACCCAAGCAACGCTACTGTCAGCTCTTATAGTATCAGAGCTGTTCAGAGTCTATTGCGCTGATCCTATTATTCCTATATAATGAAACTGTTCAATAATCGTTATCAATGTAAATGTTCAAAGTGAATGCCTACCAAAATTTGATGTTAATACTCATCAAACGCCATGCTAGTAATGGTACAAGGTATGTCCTGCGGCGACACGTGAAAATACGACATACGCAAACTGAGAATAAATCACTGAGGTCGTTCCACAATCAACACTTTACCACAATGCGAACTCATTGTTACGTGCATACCGAGTTTCGTAATACAGCATCCAAGGCTGTTCCTTGCAACTGCACAGACGCGACGTGGCTTCCAGCATGGAGTGCGCGTTGGTACGAATCTAGAAGAGATCTGGGGCCTGACTCGGGCTCGCAGCGCTCTTATTTATACAGCCACGGTGCGGACCGCGGAAGGTGTAGCCGACAAAATTTGTCTTCCTGACCAGCCGCCGGGGCTAGTAGAGCACCACTTCAAGTTACTAAATAATTAATTGCCTCATTCGCTGAAGGCCGATGAAGCTCTCAATTTAATTGAGCAATCAGCACACAGACGCGTATCTATAATAAAATTATGATGTGGCTAGATTAAATACTTTTGGCGAGAGAATTATTTTAGTTGTTCTGCATGCAATAGATGAGCTTTGAACTTGCTCTTTGGAGAGACGCTACAGCTATAATTTTATAGCTACCTTTTGGAAACTTGTCACATCGTTGT
Organism: Schistocerca nitens; assembly: GCF_023898315.1. Lineage (NCBI taxonomy): Eukaryota > Metazoa > Arthropoda > Insecta > Orthoptera > Acrididae > Schistocerca > Schistocerca nitens. The sequence goes on from NC_064615.1 coordinate 1,153,703,228, forward strand.
TATTATAGCGTACTTACATTCAACCTAAATCTAAACATCCTAGCTTTGTCTAATCACTTACTTAATCTATCTTGCTTCCGTACTTTTAGGACACAAAAACAGAAAATCAGGAATTTCTACCAAAATATTATTTTGTGAGAACCAGCATTGTGTTTCCATTAATTTACAATGAAAAAGGAATCCCAATATAAATTTCGAAGTTTCTAGCTCCTTCCTGTGGCACTGATGTTTTCTAGGTAAAACATCCAAATTTCGAAATCTGTTATAGTTACTAAACTGAAACTTAACACATTATCATTTTAGCATCACTTCTGACATGCTATTAACTCTTCAGATTATTTACTTTGCTTTAAGGTATTGCACAACATTTTTGCCATCATAGCTAGTTACAGCGGACTAGGCTGGCGCACAATGGAAAGCATATGAGTTCTATATGGCATTGGTAGACTGATTCCCTACAGGTCGTCGCACAGTCGCACAGTGGCACTGGCAGGAGTCCACATACGCTGAGGTGTGCTGCTGCATGTCAGAGTACGGGGCAGCGAGTAAGTGTACAGAAGTTTTCAGACATGCTCATGGTGACTGTGTGTTGAAAATGGCTCAAAAAACAGATACTGATGACGTTATGAGGGGTGGAATACTAGGGCGACTGGAGGCTGGTCAAACACAGCAGGTCATAGCACGGGCCCTCTGTGTGCCACAAAGTGTGATCTCAAGATTATGGCAACGATTCCAGCAGACAGGAAACGGTTCCAGGCGCTACAGTACAGGATGTCCACAGTGTACAACAGCACAAGAAGACTGATATCTCACCACCAGTGCTCGCAGACGGCGACCGAGTACTGCAGGTAGCCTTGCTAGGGACCTTACTGCAGGCGCTGGAACAGTTGTCTACAGACACACAGTCTACAGACTACTGAACAGACACCTGGAGACCTATAAGGTGCATTCCACTGACCCCTGGTCTCAGTAGAGCCCGTAAAGCCTGGTGTCAAGAACACAATGACATGGTCACTGGAACAGTGGTCCCAGGTTATGTTCATGGACGAGTCCCGATATAGTCTGAAAAGTGATTCTCGCCAGGTTTCCATCTGGTGTGAACCAGGAACCAGATACCAACCCCTTAAGGGGCTCCGGAACGCCCTATACTTGCAATGTTAAAATAACGCTTATAAATTACATCTTTCCTCACAAAGTATTTGAGGTAGGAAGTTGAACTTTTTACATATTATTAATTGGAATATGGGCTACAACTTAACACAGGGATTTTACAAAATTTTAGTTCAGTTATTAATGATGACTTTTTTTAAATTGTAATGAAAATTCACAACATTTTTTTGCAATTTTTTATTTATGTATTCAAAAATATACAGTTTTTTGGAAAAAGGCTGTGTTAAATTATGCAGAAGGTACTGTGTAACATTTACTGAAAGTTTGAAACAAATATGTTTGGAAGATCCTTTGAAAACATGTAATTAGTATGAGAAAATAAAAGTTTTGGGAATCGAGCGACAAAGATTGGATTAACTTTTTAGTGCATTCCAGGTCCATAGGATGGATTATCTTCATCCTCTGCAAACTCCTCCTCCAGCTTCCTCTAGTTCCTCCTCCTGTTTACTCTTGCTTGTATTTCTAGACTCTTTACAGCCCTGTCTGCAGCCCGAAGGCGTTCCTTGTCTAAGGCAAGCATCGCTCGTTGTTGTGTTCATACATTTTGCTACCATTTTCTTCAGTTGCAGTTACTGCAACACTGTTCCAAAAGGTGGTCATGTAAGAACACTTATCACATTTCAGTTGTATTTCACTAGCAAGTCCTACGTGATTTATTATGGAGAGTTGCAGACCAACTTCACTACAATGAATACATCTTACACAGTTTGAAAAAATTCCTTTGAGAACCGACATATCAAATATTTCATACACATCCGATTCGCCCATAACACATTCATAGTTTTCACTCATTGAACCAAGCTTCTTCTGTGAAGTATTTTCTTTCCCACTTTGACTGCTATGGGCAGGTGTACTTGAGAGGTTAGGTTCACTCACTTGGTTATCGTCTTTATTGTTTACAGTAATAACACATACCTTTGGCTTTCCAACATTTCTCCTTTTCTTAAAAGCCTTCAGAGGATTTCTAATAACTTTACTTTTGCTCATTATTATACTTCAACAAAACAGAGACTCAAGAAACAGAATTAATTACGAATATTTTCGAGATAACGACAGAGTAAATAAACATGAAACAATCGACAATCACACCAGCGATATATATTGAACCATCACAGGTTAGCCACAACACATACTTTATCTCACATCACTAAAATGTACCTGATGAACACGGACGTTAATAATAACACTATTTGACAGCAGTTTAACAGCACCGCAGTGGGTCACGCCCATGTAGAACACATTTCAAAAAACATTTAAAAAGAGTTGTAGTCTTCGGAATTGAATAAATTGTATATCTATTAAAAGGTAATAGTCTGTAGATTCAGAAAACGCAAAAAAGTAAAAATTGAACTTTTCATGATTTTGAGCCTTGAAAGGGACCTGTATGGAGGTGGTGGTTTGATGGTGTGGGGTGGGATTACGATTGGTGCACGTACACCCCTGTATGTCTTTGACAGAGGAACTGTAGCAGGTCAGGTGTATCTGGACGTCATTTTGCACCTGTATGTCTGCCTTTTCAGGGATACAGTGGGTCCCACCTTCCTCCTGATGGATGATAACGCACGACCCCACCCAGCTGCCATCGTGGAGGAGTACCTTGAAACAAAAGGTTTCAGACAAATGGAGTGGCCTGCCTGTTCAAAAATGTTCATGTATGTGAAATCTTATGGGACTTAACTGCTAAGGTCATCAATCCCTAAGCTTACACACTACTTAGCCTAAATTATCCTAAACACAAACACACACACCCATGCCCCAGGGAGGACTCGAACCTCTGCCGGGTCCAGCCGCACAGTGCATGACTGCAGTGCCTGAGACCGCTCGGCTAATCCAGCGCGGCTGGTCAGCGTGTTCTCCGGACCTAAACCCCATCGAGTACGTCTAGGATACTCCAGGTCGATGTATCGCTGCACGTCTTCAAACCCCTACGACACTTGAGGAGCTCCGACAGGCACTGGTGCAAGAATGGGAGGCTATAACCCAGCAGCTCCTCGATCACCTGATCGAAAGTATGGCAACCAGTTGTGCGGCCTGTGTACGTGTGCATGGTGATCATATCCCATACAGATGTCGGGGTACATGCGCAGGAAACAGCCGCGCTTTGTAGCACATGTGTTCCAGGACGGTTTTCTCAACTTATCACCAATATTGTAGACTTAAAAATCTGTGTCGAATGTGTTGCCTATATGCCTATGCTATTAGCGCCAGGTTTTTGGAGTGCAACGTTGTGTGGCACCACATTCTGCAATTATCCTTAATTTATGAGCATGAGTGTACTTGTCTTACTGTGTTTGACCTGCAACGTAAGATTATACGTCTCAACGACAAATTGTAACAACATTTAAAATTTTTAAATTCCGTCAATATTTGTATGGAACATTGAAAATTAAATTTTTTTTGGCCGTGGAAACCGTTAAATAGGATGCTTGTAACTGGGGCCGGTTTACCGTGCCCCGTGTTTGTCGATTGGTATTATACAGTACAACCGATTTAAAGGAGAGGAAGACGGTTTGGCTAACAGTTTCTTTGGTTAGCCCATGAACCTCTAAGATGTACTGCAGTACTTTGTATTGTAATTAAAGTAAGTACTTTTAAAAAGTTTTGAAGATCAAACGAATTCAAAAATATCTTTGTATGCTATACTTATGTTCTTTATGAAAGTAAGAATTACCTTTTTAGGATTACATTGCATTCGTATACAATACGCCGTACGTAATACAGTAGTCTGTTGCATGCGAATTACTCATTCAAAAATGTCGGTAATTTTTGTTTGTTTCTTGTGTCTCTGCCACGCTTTCGAGCAGCAATGTCCCACCATCGTTTCATCAGAATGACAACAGCTGCCGTTGACACAATGCATTGTTCAACAAATCTTGGAGAAACCTGCTATAAAAACAGAACGCCTACCGTGATTTCTGTGTTATACTATACCAAGTATGTTTTTGAGACATAATTTATTAACACAGACATACCACCAGTACTCGAAAGCCATCGCCGATGTCACTCTGTCTTTCACATTATCTACTTCGCCTCTTCGATCGCGTCTGTTGTTTCACTGGAACACTGTTTCCACAATTCCTTGGTCCGCTATTTCTTGTGAATCGTCCGCCACTACCTATTCATCTACATCGCAAGTATCCATGTCTCCTTACCCGCGAATTCTCCTTACAATATCTGTCAAGTTCTCAAAATTTTACGAATCATACAACTTTCTACAGCACCTATGAAGAATTTCAGCGTCGACATTATCAGGCCTGCATTCACCAATAAATTGTGTATTTCATATTTACTTCCCTCATCGCATCATTCGCATTGTTGTTTTGCATCTCACTATTTTGCAGGATCGTTCTCACAAACAGCTCCAGGTAGTGCCATTTAAATGCTGTTATGTCTTGAGCCAGCGACAGATACGGACGTAACGCTTGCGGGAAGAAAATACACAACAGTATCGCAATTTTTTAACTCGTAAGGACATGTAGGCGCATTGAGAATTCATGCGATGTCTTTGTTAAGCAGACCTTTTTAGTTCTAACTTTTCAACTTTCGCTACGAACTGATCACTAAACCATCTGGCAATGAGTTCACAAGTTATCCAAAAATACCGTTGATCGAGAATACCTTCCCGAAACACATTAGGGGCAGTCTATGTGTACCAGAAGCGTTTCTTTTTTCATTTTGTATCCTGAAGCAGACGTTTCATTTGAGGGAGCTGAAAGGTTTTGGAGACAACATCTTGAAATGAACTCCCGTTTCAGGCCATTGTAAAATCTAAAATGGATGCTTAGTGTAGCCTTGGGCGTAATCTCCAATTTCTGTTTTGAAAACATATCGCGTCCGGTTCTGCAAATAACTTTAGTCCACACACATTCCATTGCAAAATGCCATATCTGCTTCTAAACCCGATTAACCACCCTCTGCTTGAAGAAAAATCTTTTCTTTCCTCGCCTAGCAACAGCCAATATTTTAGCTTCTTTCTGCAGTTTCATGCAGGAAAAGGCATCTCTTTTTCTCGGAAGTGTCCACTGTTTTTCCTATTGGATTTTTCACAGATTACTCTACAAGTTTAGATCACGACTTGACCCATTATGAATCGACAGAAGCACCAAGTCTGTAATTAGCTGCAACGTTTTCAGTAAAATTCCTTTCTCAGCTTCATGGGTAGTAGCTAGCTGGTCAGCAAAAGTAATCACAACATGCTCCCGTTTAGTCGCCATAGCACAAAATGGAAAGAAACAGCCATTCGAATGCACTAATTTAGGCATTGTAGCTTAGACAGGCGAGTCTGTGGGTGGGAAGACAACTCCATGTCAGCGTTCACCTGTACCCGCTAACCGCGGCGGCCCAGCACACCCTCGCCTCGAACCTCCGTCCAGTATATGTTCCTTCTACCTTATTATTTGAAATTTTTCGGTAGTTTGTAGAGGTTTCGGTTGACTAAGATTTTACGATAAATGGCCCGTCTAGACTCGCTTTTCCTTCACGTGATCTGCTCGCAGCCCATAGTCGATGTTGATTTGCTTTCAGAAGTCTGACGACAAGGAATGGATAACCGAACGACCAGTACTGTCGCTCAGTTCTATGCCGGCTAAAGTAACCACTACAGTACACGTGACAGCAGAGCAGGTTTGCTAAACTATGTCTGCAGTGGCAGTTTGTAGCTAAAAATAGTGAGGGAGCTGCTCCAGAAATTTTTTACCTCAATTAGATATGATGTAAACAGAAACGAACGTGTATAAAAACAGAATTTTCAGAAACTTGATAGAATCCTAAAAGAACAAAATCAAACATTTTTACTCACTTGAACCTAAATCGCTACAGTTCTAGTCTGATCTAACCATCTAAAAATTAAATTCTTTCTTCTTTTTCTAAATTATGCGAAAATATGAAAAATATGTTCCTTATTCTCTGGTTGATGACAGCTGACAACATTTTTCTCCATTGAAAGCGCTTTAAGCGCATTTAGCCTTTTCGAATTCATAGCCATTTTTCGTAAACTTACTATTTTTCCAGCGTTGAAAATCAGCATTCTGCCTTTCATGTTGTCATGGGAACTGTTAACAACACTTTGTATAAGTTTCGTAAATTCACAAACAACATTTGCCAGATTGTTTTTCGAGGTAAATATCAGCAGCTCAGTTAATCTGCAATATTTGTGAATATCAGACCCATAATAGAATACGTTTTGCTCAATTTCAAGATTTTTTTGTCGTTCTACAGATAAGCTGCAGTGGTCAGTGCTACGTCTTCTGTACGTTGTTCACTCTTGAATCTGATGCATTCCGCGTTGAACAATTTAGCAGCTACTGTGTGCTTATTGGAAGAGTGTTTCTTCATTGTCACACACTTTCCTTGCTTTTGGCATGCGTGTATTTGAAGGATTCTCACAGAACTTCGACTTCATTAATCCTCAAATGAAACTAAACTCCGCCCGAGGAGGCCATGAAGGTCCAACCATTCCGACCAGTCGTCGTGTCATCCTCAGCCCACAGGCGTCACTGGATGCGGATATGGAGGGGCATGTGGTCCGCACACCGCTCTCCCGGGCATATGTCACTTTACGAGACGGGAGCCGCTACTTCTCAATCAAGTAGCTCCTCAGGGCTGAGTGCACCCCGCTTGCCAACAGCGTCAGGCAGACCGGATGGTCACCCATCCAAGTGCTAGCCCAGCCCGACAGCGCGTAACTTCGGTGATGTGACAGGAACCGGCGTTACCAGTGTGGCAAGGCAGTCGGCAAATCCTAAAAACAAACACTTATGAAATTTGTTGTATGTGCTTTACCTTTAAATACACTAATTTGTTGAGAGTGCATTTGGTTGCAAGTTATTTCAGCATGAGGTATAATTTCATTAGAATAACCAAAACTTGAAATTAACATCATTCAGGTATTTTAAATTACTGTTGCCTCTGCAGTGGTTTGATCTGAATTTGTTATTGACTGAATGACTTTTTAAAGGTTACAAATTTTGATGAACCCTGTGGTTTATAGTCATAGACTTTATTTCATGGGGATACAGGGCCATGGTTAAAGTTTTCTTTCTCGCAAAAGAATTGAAAGAAATGTAATCGGAAAGAACAGCTGGAAACAGAGCTATAATGTCATTCTACAATTTATCACATTCAATAAAATGAAACACCCTTTTTAAGCACAACACATCTGCATTAAAAAAGAGGACTGTCCGTCTCCCAGCAGCAGTCGCCTCGCCAGATTCGGCACTGCAGAAGAGACAGTGTTGTGTCTCCCTCTCCCTCGCGGCACCCACTCTGACAGCTTCCTGTGCGCGCATGCGCTCAACAACCGAAAACCATGCTGCTGGAAGTGTAAAGCGGAATTTTTTTGTATCTTTTTCATAAATTGTTGGATTTATTCTGACATTAAGCATAATGATTACACTCTGAAGCAGAAAATATCGCAACACCAAAAACTAATTAATGTAGAGAAATGAAATTTCGGGAATGTTTTTGTCTAGGGAAGATATTTAAGTGATCGACATTGCAAGATCACAGATTAATGTAATTTTGAAATGTTGGTACAGTAATGAACGGTGTAACCCCCACAATGTCGAATGCAAGCATGCAAACGTGCATGCACTGTGTTGTACAGGTGCCGGATATCAGTTTGTGGGTTGGAGTTGCATGCATGTTGCTCTCGGTCGGTCAGTACAGGAGCGGTTAATACTGTTTGTGGATGACGCTGGAGTTGTCGTCCGATGATGTCCCACGTGTGCTGGATTGGAGACAGATCTGGTGAGCGATAAGGTCAAAGCAACGTGTCGAGACTCTGTAGAGCATGTTGGGTTACAGCGGCGGTTGTGGGCTAGCGTTATCCTGTTGGAAACCACCACTGGAATGCTGTACATGAATGGCAGTACAACAACGACTCGTTGTCACAATATTGACATATGAATTTGCAGTGAGGGTGCGTGGGATAACCACAAGAATGCTCCTGCTGTCATACGAAACCACAACCCAGACCACAGCTCCAGGTGTAGGTCCAGTGTGTCTAGCACGCAAACAGGTTGGCTACAGGCCAACAACTGGCTTCCCTCTAACCTATAGTTGGCCGACAGTGGTTCCGAGAGAGAACCAGCTTTCATCAGAAATCACAACAGACCTCCAGCTGCATTCCAGTGAGATTTCGCTTGAGACCACAAGTCGGAAATTGCGGTGGTCTGGGGTCAGCTGCTGCAGACGCAGTTCAACGATCCAGAACGATACGCCGGAAACGACGGTCTCCCCTCTCGGTACTGCCACGTGGTCGTCCGGAGTCCGGTCTTGTTGCGCCCGTACATTCTCGTGACCACCGCTGCCAGCAGTAGTCTTCAGTGGCTGCAGTCCTTGTGCAATATTGTAGGAGGAACATCGTGCTTCTCGTAGCCGTATTACAGGACCTCGTTCAAACTCAGTTCCTTTGTCGCCTTAAAGGCGTTCTTGACCACCATGAGCTCACCACGTCCAGTCTGAGAGATAGTTATCGCTCACCGCCGTTACAGCGTGTATTTAAAGCAAAACTGATTTGCATCCTCACAGAGGCGCTACTAGCTACACTCTTCTGCGACCGCCGCGACATCAGAACGGACACAATCTTCCAGATGCAAGAACACGCCTACCAACTTTCGTTTACATCGGACAACTCCATCTTGCTGTTGCGATTTTTGCTGTCTGTGTACATTGTACAAGTATAAATAAAGATTTCATTCTATTAGACACTATTGATAATATGAAGTGGAAGGAAATAGCGGGTGCTACATTTCCACAGTGTCTACACGCAAGCCGCCAGTGAATGCCTGCAGAGTTACTGTTGACTATGTGACAAACTGATATTCTCCCAGTTTGTAAGTACATCATAATTCTTAGAGAAAGAAGCGCAGTGAACGAAATACGAAGCAGACAGTGCATGATAAGTTCACCTCATATCGTTGCTGATGGCTTGATGTGAATTGCCATTATGTAATTATTTAATACGGTTATGCTATCACTTACCGCAGAAATTTTTTATTTGCGTTTTAAGTTTGGGTATTCTCAATGAGAACAATTAAAAATCACAAATACCCTTTTTTTCATTTTCACAATTTCCTTCCAATTCGGGGCGAGCTGGCTACACTGATGTATCTGTTCTTCATTCGTATAGGTAATGACTACAACAATCTTAAAGAAAAAGGATGATAAAAAGTGCAAGTTCGATGAACTGGAACTAGATACGTTGGTGTGACGATGTATGAATGTGATGCTGAGGGTAATTTAGAGGCGTGATGCTGATGATGCTACTGACACTGAAGCTGCTGTAGCTCGACTGGAGGTCAACGACAAGCTCGGGCTACGAAATTCCGATGGAAAGGGAATGAGATGTAGGAAAAGATCGTGTACAAGTTGTATTCCTCTCAGAGGCGCTCAGCTGGACTGGGAGCGTGGGCTGAAGAAGTAGATCTTTCAGTCACGTACTGCGAGAACTGTGCTTGTGATGGGTTGTGACCACACAACGATAGCCGATATCGTGTAGGTTGGGGTGGGGCTGCAATTAGACCAGGGAATATGCCAGGTTTGTTTGTAAATGAGATAGTCGAATGTAATATCACAAACAAACAAATTACCTGTATAAATATTTTACTGATTTCACATTTCTATCCTACAAATAACGAATACAAGTAGCACTTGTAGCTGGAGAGGTGATAGTTCGAAGTAATTAGGAAATTCATCAACTAAAACAGAAGATGATGATAACCGTCTAGTAACGTCACCAGAAATTCAAATCTAATTGTAAAACTATTCGGACAGGGTATCTGTATTATGCTAAAGTTAGCAATTTCATCTGAATAATACAAAGTGTGAGGTCATCCACGTGCGTACTAAAAAGAGTTCGTTAAATTTCGGTTACTTGATAAACCACACAAACCTAGGAACTGTCAGTGCAACTAAATACCTAGGATTATAGCTACGAACAACTTAACTTGGAACGATCAAGTAGCAAATGTTGTGCGGAAGACGAACGAATAATTGCTATGTATTAGCAAAACACATGGAAAGTACAACATATCTATTAAAGAAACAGCCTAACAACACTTCTCAGTCTTCTTCTACCTATTATGGCCACACATAATACCATTGCTGATGACGGACATCACCTCCAAACGGAGTGAAATTTTAATCATTCAATGGCCGTTATGTGACGAACATCCCCACAAAGTGTGATTCATATTGACTGTTGCTTAATGGAGCTAGACCTTCCATTTTCGTCAGCGTGTTTGGGGCGTAGTTCAGCGGTTATCTATGTACAAGACAGGAAACATGACGAGTTATACACATCCAGTGCTGGACTCATTCCGGGCAGCAGCTTTGCAGCGGCTGCCGTTCCGTGTCGCCGCCAGCGTGCGCTCGCTGCAGGTGGCTGTTACTGATGGCTTATCGCGTTTAACGGAAATCGGGCGGCAAAATGACGTTCGCTTAACGACGGATGGCGACTGTCGACGAGAGAGCGGGATTTATCGTCACGCTGACCCGCGAGCGTCGGACAAGCCGGCCGCACACCTCCTTGCGGATTCGCTTGTTACGTCAGGCGCATGCGTAGAAACAATTGTGCAGTGAGTGCGCTTCTACGAACTGCCCGTCGGCAACCCTCTCGTACAAAATTGTTGTGTAAATATCTCATGCTTGCTTTGCTGTGTAGCCTTGGGTGGCCGTATTTTTACGAGGATCGCTCCGAAAGGGTTGCATAATGTATTTTTTGGTCATGCATTTTACTTTCCATACTTTTAAAACTTTTACATGTCATGACACACTCCTTACAGACAAAATGTAATTTTGTGACATAATCTCCGTCCGTTTCAGTCACCTTATACCACTATGAAACTAAGGCATGTGTAACTGCAAGACTGAAGACAGGACCAGCGTCTTTTACCCACTGTTTAGCAGTTTACTGAAGAGGTTGTAACCATAGGGTGCCAGATCAGGCCTTAGGGTGGCTGTTTCACAGTCACTCACCCAAGGATGAGTGACACTTCTGAAGGGTAATCGAAACAACATTGGCGACCTGTGGTCGGGCATTATTCTGCAATAGAATTACGTCATGCGTCAACATTCCTCGGCTTTTGGACTTGATGGAACGCTTCAATTTTTTCGAAGCATCTACACATCCATTGGCATTAATTGTGGCGTCGTGTTCCACAAACTCAGTGAGCAGTGGGCCCTGCTGTCAAAGGAAAATGTCATCGTGGGTTTCCCGCAGCTAGCGTGCCTGCTGTTTCGACTACGATGCAGAAGCTTCGCAGGGAAGCCCTAACACGTCCGTGACACATTGTCTGTGTCTCCCCATATATTTGGAGAGATAGCCCAACTGACCTATTTTCCCGCCAAAATTTGAACTTCCCGCAGTGACATCATCGCGACGTTGCCATATCTGCCATATCTACCTTGGACCCGTCATCTTGAACACATCTGGTAACAATGCAGAGTGGGGTGACTCCTTCTTGCCCTACTACTCTTGTCTTGCAATTGTCTCGATAGTCTACGTTCAGCCTGTGAGCCCACACACTTGCGGCAAAGCGTGCGATGGAGTCAAATATCGCAATGTGGTAGGTCCTTACCGGCTTAACAGGTAATGTGTACTGAGTTGTGGTGAGTCTTGCTAGTTTGTGGATGATTTTGGAGGCTTTGTCAATTGTAACTTTGATATGATAGTTGAAACTCTGTTTTAGCCAATTGGCAGCCCTAGATAACGTGTGGCTTGCTTCCTCTTTATGCTTGTATTGCCTAATTTTAGAATTGGATTCCTCTGTAATGTCCCTCTGAGCAATAAATATACAGTTTTTATGGGAGCGACTTTTAATTTATTTTCTTTGCACCAAGTGTTAATTTTCTGAAGCAGTTGCGTGGCTGTTGTCTGTATTGCTACTCTCGACTTGGCTGACACCACTACGAGCAGGTCATCGGCATGTGCCACCACACCTCTTACCCTATCGTCACCATCCAGCATGTTCAGCAAGAGCTCGATTACAGTATCCTAGAATGCAGATCGAGCCCTGTGGACATCCCTTCGTTATTCTCTTGACAACCTTGTGTGTACCAGCCCTCCACTCCGCCACTCTGCCTCTGCAGTGGTCGAGGAGGCTATTGACGAGGGAAGCTGATAGCCACATTTCCCTTAACCTGGCGAAGAGGGACGGCCACCACAGGTTGTCAAAGCCCTTGGCTATGTCTATTTTTATGGCGGCCACGTATTTGTCACTGATGCTATTTGTAACTGTCAGTGCTCGGTAGACGGCGTCTTCTATTGATGTAGCTTCCTTGAAGCCGAATTGATGGGCCGTTAGCCCGAGGAGGTTTCTGTGCAGTTGTAAGCGGTCAGGCAGGAGCCTTCTCGGTTCCTTGGAGAGAGTGTTTAAGAGGCAGATCGGTCGGTACTTTTTGGAGTGTTTTGCTCTTTGTTTTGTGATTTCCCGATCATTACTACATTAGCAGTTTCCCAAAAGTTGGGAGTTCTGCCTGTTAGTAGTGCCTCGTTAGTAAGAAAAGGTGTGATTTGTGTTACCGTTTGTTTTAATGTTTCTGAAAGTATTTTGTCTGGGCCGGTTGCTTTTCGGTTTTTTAAGCCTGCTTGCTTCATGCTCTCTCTTAGGACAGCGTGGTGTCGCTAGTCTTGTGTGGGGTCGACATGTGGGAGTAGCCTCTTCAGAAGATATTCTGCTGTGCTTCTCCGTCCTCTCATCATTGTGACGTCAGCTTGTTTTAGTGTTGACAGAACTGTCAGTGTCTTAACTCGTTCTGTTTCTATCTTGAAAGGTTGTCCCCGAATGTCGTTCTGTTGCTGGGTTTTGACGAAATTCGTCCCGTAGTCTTGCCTTGTTGTTTTAGTTGTTTCTGGTATTTCTCTTTAGCGTCACAATACAGGTCAAGTCTTATCTGTCTTTCAGGAGCTGTCTTTGCTTGTTGGTAGTACTTTCTTTCGTCCCGTGAATCCTTCCTTAATCTTGCCAGTTCTGTCGACCACGGTTTTTTCTGTCCCCACACAGTTTTTTCCCGTGGTATAGCTGCTTCCTTTGCTCTTTGTTGGCCCTCTGTCAGTATATGCGTATTGTAGTCTATACTGCCATGAACTGTGTGTAGTGACGACGCCTCAACAATATCTCTAACTTTTTGCCAGTCGGCTATTCCTATAAGTAAATGCTGCTGTTCGTGGTCCATGTTATGTATAATGACATATCTGTGCTTACGGTGATTGCGTTGTGGTTGCTGTGTATGGATCTAACCCATACCCTCCATGTGTTGACTAGTGGAAGAGATTTTGCGTTCCCTAGAGAAAGGTCTACGTTACTTACACCACTGGCGTCTCCGCAGTAGGTAGGCGGCTGACCCTCCCTACTCAGTATGAAGTGGTTGCATTCATTTACCACGTCAACCACTATTTATCCTCCGTTATCAGTTCTGAGTTCCATAAGGGGGATTTCGCGTTGATATCGGTTAGAATGAGCAGCCTTTTTCTTTCTGAGTGCCGTGAAATGTCTTTTATTTTGTCTAATAAAGATTCTATATCATACGAGTACTGAGCGTAAATGGACGACATGAGGCATACATCCTGTGGCGATGAGTTCAGAGCAAAAGTTGGTGATCTGTGTTACTATGAGGTTTTTATTAACTACTATTATCGCGGCTTTCGAGTTCGGTGTACCTACTATTGTGCTGTAATGTAAGGGGAGCCCTGAAATATTCCCGCTTCCCAGAAAGGGTTCCTGAACCCAGGCGATGTCTGCTTTTGTTTCTTCCAAGAGCCTACCTAGTTACATGTTTACTAGGGTACTGCCCTGGCAGTTTAGTTGTATTACCTTCATAAGGGGTGTCTAGTCAAGGAAAAACACTTAGACGTGGTTTCTTTAAAATCCAGAAAGACACGTCCACGTGCTCTCACGAAGTCCTTGTATACTTTCCCTGCGTTTAGGCCCTCTCCTCTTCGCGCAGATGCCTCCCATAAAAATTTACGTAGTTCTTTGGGTTCATTGGCAGATTTTCAACTCTTAGGATCATCCTGTAGTTTGTCTTGTAGTTGGGAAGCAGATTGTATCCCTGTTTTCATGATTGATTCGTATTACATAGCGAAGAGCTGTTTGAGATGTATCCTTGTTTTCTAGTCCGCTAAGCCGTAGGTTAAAGTTTTCGTAGTTTATGTGGTAAACGCTATTCAGCTTGGGGTTCGTGGTTGTGTCTGGTTGGTGTTCTCGACTGTTTGTTTGTTGCTGCGGTTTCGAGTAATTTTACAGTGCTTACCTGCTTTATGGTTTCTAGTAGTGTGGAATTTGATGTCTTTTTCCTGAGCATTTGTCCCGATAGTGACTGGTTGTTTTTTATCTCTTCCGGGGACTTGTTTGCGAAAGCTGACCCTTGTATGTCCATTTCTGGAGTGGTTGTGTCTCGTGTTGTGGTGGTGAAGGATGTGTCTTTCTGTTCAGCTACCTCACTATTTTATTTTTCGTAGTGAGTGTGTGTGCTACACCCATAGGCAAAACGAACAAGTGTAATATAGGGTTTACATTTGGTTGTATTGCACTCTCCTTGTTGTGCGGGTAGTGTGTTTGCCTGTGTTGTGGGATTTATTGTGAACTCCGTGACATCTTCATCCTAAGGATGTTCAAGGACGTCGATACATTTCTCTGAACTATCTCGTGTGCATTTCGTCTTCCAGTTCGTCAACTCGCAAAAGGAGGCCGGCCTGGAAGACGGCCCAATCAAACATGTGATGTTTCAGGTGCCTGGCAACTTCATATTCAATTGCACCCTACATGCACAGATCTCCTATATAGTCGGTAATGCTGAAGTACCTAAATTGTATTCTCTCCCAGAACTGAGGTTCTACATCATTATTAGTATTGGCATTTGGGGGTTGTGGAAAACCAATGTTTTGCCGCAAGGCAACGGCCCGCCGCCAGCCTCTCATTCTAGTTGACGGCGATTTGTACCTTTGCCCGTTTATGTTACTAGTTACGTGTGTCCCTGCGAGTGTTAGAGGGGTGGGTTGCTAACAGTTATGGTGGCACTCCTCATTAATGGACGTTGTCCAGAACATCGTACTCGGGGCGCTCTATTTGTCTTTCGTTCGGCTGTTTATATGTTGGACAGTCCCGCCCCTGCCTTATCGCATGTTCTATTTCTGGGTTTGATAGGTATACAGCTTACAGGATTCTCCTGCCTGCATTCTGACACTCTGAGTCCCGGTTTTGCACATCTCCCGCATACTGGGTGCTTGTCGCAACGCTTCGATCGGTGACCGAGCAGTCATCCAACAGTTCAAATATTTTTGTACAGCAACAAAGTCATTCATGAGGAAAGATTCAAATTGAATGAAAACCCTTTCATTTTGAAGCAGCAGTAACCGTATTCTTGGCGACAGTTCTAAAATATTGTTTACTGCCCCTTTGCCCTTTGGTCCTGTTTTAAATTTTCTTTTAACCTCGCTATCGAACTCGTCTTTAGTAATGTGTTCACTCAGGTTTATTTCGTAGAGCTCTTCTAAGAATTTCTGGTCAGTTAAATATGTTGAGACATGGTGCGCTGGCAGCAGGGGTCTGAACTTCTTGGATTATTCACACCTAATGTCCTTAAGCTGTAATGTTTTTTCTATTATCTTTCTCTCGTCTACAGATTGTATGCTCCAGTGTCCGCGTATACTCGCGGACGTGGAGCTTACCTTAGTCAGAAGGCGACGTCCCAAATGCTTCAAAAAAGTGAGGCAAATCGAGCACGCACCTGACGAAATTTTCAGTACGGCAGTCGCTTCACAAATTATGGATCCGTTGCGCATGTAGTTCGTCTCTAAACCGAGTGCGACCAGTTCCGTGAAGCGCAGTACGCTGTGTAATTTGCACCGCAGTCCGCCGCGCTGTTACTCGGTGGCGTCAGGAAACAGGAGCCACAGGCCAATTGACGATACCTGCAGCCAGCTTTCCGTAGGCGGCGTTGAATGAGTCGGCCGCTGCTGTCCGGGACTCCTGACTCAGCGGACAGCTGTGGCTCTCGCAGTCCGCACTCCGCGCCGTCGGCAGAAAGCGTAACGAGCCGCGGCCGACAGGGAAGACAATGGCCTGACGCTCCGCCAACGAAACTCGCCACACGGCACGCAAGAATACGTTCACTGTCACGAAAAAAAGACCTCTCAGGGCCAAACTACAGTCTCAGAACTACTCTTTAATGCTTAACGTGACTAAATACACCTTTAGTTATCCACGCGGAAACTTGCACTGCACTCCGACAACTTCTTCTCACCACAAACGCCAAACACGGCCGCACGCCACGCAACACACTGCGAGCTCAGAGACGCAGGGGGCCACGACGCCGGCCCCAACCACAAGCAGCAGGCCGCCGTCGCATTCCTGCACGTCCGTGGGACGTGGCCGCCATGCCAGCTACCGCCTGCGACGATCTACGTTAGCCGTTCTCTAAATGTCAGTTACCCTAGGAAACTGGATGAACTGGAATTATAATAATATATTTTCTGATGGGAAATATCTCCACAATTATTATTGGACGTTAATACGGGAGTGTGTGTATCCCTCTTTATAACGAATTGAACTCCGCTGGGAACACTTTCAGTCTGGTATGTGAATTTCGGAAGAAATGACAATCCATTCTTCCGCAAGAGCCACAGTCAGAGATGGTATACTGTGATATTAACAAGAATAAAATTGATGTAAACATTACACCACGGATTCTTCCGCGTTTACTGGAATCTCACTAGATTTCATTTCACATGGAGTGGTAGTAGACATGTCTCGAGTACAGTCGAGTACAATAATAGTAAAAAGTTT
Organism: Schistocerca nitens; assembly: GCF_023898315.1. Classification (NCBI taxonomy): domain Eukaryota; kingdom Metazoa; phylum Arthropoda; class Insecta; order Orthoptera; family Acrididae; genus Schistocerca; species Schistocerca nitens. The sequence goes on from NC_064615.1 coordinate 1,153,720,186, forward strand.
ATTCTGTACGTTACGCGCACATCGGCAGGAATCATACGTTCAAACAGCTGTACCGGCGCATTTAACTTGGACAGCACTGGCCAGATAGCTGTTATACGGCAACAAGGCAGTAAACGGTTAGGATTTTTAAAGCCCCAGACCGAAGCCATCTCGCTTGCATTACGGCGGAGTCGACACGAGGCAGGCGCGTAGAATAACATTTCACCACCGAGAGCGGGTCGGGGGAAAACACGGCACCAGCGCTTCTGGATGGCCAGACAGCGGACCTCAGCAGAAATTTAGTGCGGCAAAGCCGCAGGACGGGAACACGTCACATACTAGAAAAAAACCCAGCACGGCACAGTGAGATCCGCTGGTGCCTTCGTAACAGCGACACCTATGTGGTGTGTCGTCAGGTAAACATTGGCCATCACTTCGCTCCATAAGTACCCCAGCACTGTAGCTCCTAAGGCAGGCGGTCAGACGGATCGATGACGTACATGAAGTTCGCACTCGATTGCCTGTTTACAGTAAAGCGACGTCTGGCACACGCTACTGAGGAACAGCAGCCGTTACTGGGAGAGACGGCTACCTCACCGTAATTACCAGTCTCGGAGTGTAACACCACAACCTGCCACTGTTGCACATGGGTGGATCCAGAAGTCTTCACTATAGTCCAGGGACAGCGCACAGGCGTTGCTGATTCTTCGTCGGACTGACCGGGGTAGGGTGACCAAAAGTCCCATATTTTATGTGATAATCCCTTACTTAGCTGCACTGTCCCTATGCACCGACAACATACTGGTGGGAATAACATCGCCAGCCAAAAACCAATATACGCAGTCAATCAGATGAATATCTGTCAAGGCTACAGTTAGAAGTAGTAGTAAAATAAGTAAATTTGACGAGTCAGATATTCACAGGTCTAATCGTCTTCCAGTTTCAAGAAATGAACTAAATCTTGCAATTTCCGACAGAATTGACGACAGGGGAACTGATCCACAAGACTCAACATACAGTTAAAATCAGCACGTAGCGAAATATGCTGCGGAGTTTTCCACAACAGGTAACGCAACCCCTTTTTATAAAAGCGGGAACGTTCCAAAGTCCGTCGGGAACTGGACGGTGCACAGATAGAATCAAGGTCTGGCGCAGAAAAAAGGTATGCCCCATTTCTCTATCATTACCAAAGACTTCGACCCCTTCAATGGGAAGCTCCTCCATAACAAAAACAGGCAGTGCCGTTGAACATCCGGGAGCCACGTTAAATGCAGAGCAAAAAGGAGGGAGAGGAGAAACAGTGAACTGAAGTCCTTGTAAGAATACGACATGCACACAGGAATCATACATAAAATGACGCAACGAGCAACATTGAAAGACAGTACTGTTAAGCCTGTGCGCTTTACCAACAAGAAACAAAAGCCGCCCGGAGTGGCCGCTCGGTTTGAGGCGCCATGTCACGGATTGCGCGGCCGGCCGGAGGTTCGAGTCCTCTCTCGGGCATGGGTGTGTGTGTTGTCCTTAGCCTTAAGTTAGTTTAAGTAGTGTGTAAGTCTAGGGGCCGATGGTCTCAGCAGTTTGGTCCCTTAGGAATTCACACACACTTGAAGAAGAAACAAAACTCGACGTGCTGACCTACTTAATTACGCCATGAATAAATAAAATAAACACGTAGCACAAACTACAGACCTACGTAAGTGCTTTAGGAAGATTTGCAATCTTCCAATTCTTAAGAGAAGTGTTAACCATTAAAAAAAAATGAGCTTTCAACCGACCTTCCCAAATTTGTGTAATTTGCTTTGAAAATGTTAGTCTCTGTGCGTTACGATAATAAAATCTTACAATTACTTTCCGTAAAATTCTTAAGCCATCAACCATTCCAGGAGAAAAACAGAAAAAACAACCATTTGAGACCCCCCCCCCAAAATGTGCTTTCGACGCAGCTTTGGAAATGCGTATAAACTGCTTTACGTAACTGTTGATTCAGAGCCGTTTGCAGAACTGTCGTCCGTCGGTTGTCACAGGTCCGAGCGTCCTTCCACCCCACCAGGCCGGCGTCGTCTTCCGCAAGGCGAGGCCCTCACGCTGCCAAACTACAACTCACCAAGACATGTGTTAACGGTCGGTTCCATACCACTTGTCCAGAAATAGTTTTAATAAATACACACGGGAAGGGAATACAAGTCCAGAACAAAATAGAACAGAGCCTTTGTGAAACCAGAGTCAATATGGAAGCACTGAGCGAACAGGGCTGCAAAATGCAATACACAGAAATGAAGGCCGGCAACGCCACGTGGCCCCCCATTGAACGAAATCGCAAGAGAGACTTTACAGACACCCAGAACAAGTCAAAGAGGTGGCTAACAGACGGAAGGTTAAACCAAACAGACGCCCAACTTAGGTCAACTCCGTAGAAGACAGCAACTTGCACTATTTAAGGGTGGGGCTTAAGCACACACATACACACACTGCATCGAAGATGTCAGGAAATATCTACAACAGACCACTGGGTGGGCCATTAGATTAATAGAATAAAAATGAATAAACTGCCGCCAAGGCGCACTACTCAGGCTCATTCTTTCGAAATTTCACGTAAGCGAACAGCCAAGCCATTAGTCAGAGTTTTATAACGAGGCTCAAAATTCGTGTCCAGGATCACATGGTCAACGGGCCTGAGAGAGCATAGTGCCATCTCTTGGACATCCCTGCATGGTGCAGTCCAGCGAATAGATTAGCATATAGGCGCACAATGCCTTGCAGTCAGTGCGAATAACTTTTAACAGTGTAATTACTTATGGTGAGTTATGTTGATGGTATCCCTCGTGTGATTGAAAAAAAACGAGCTATTCAATTACGTCTTTACGATTTATTTTACAAGACCTGCATCTTCCAATACGGCAGAGAATAATGAGCAACAGAAATACAACCCATCAAAATTGAATTTTATAAATAAATGGTAGATCCTCTGCTTTGTAATTGAATTTCTTGCTTTGAGATCCTTCCTCCTCAGCATGGACTCGTCAATTTCCAGGTGTGGGAGGGTAGGGGCCAGGGGGATTTGGAAGAGAAGGAGAGGTTAATTAATTTATTTATTTAATTAATTAGCCACTCTGACTAATGGAGTGGGAGGGGGGCTTTTCGAAAAATTCAGGCCTGTAACTGTGCTTGTATTGGCGAGGGGGAGGGGGGAGGGTCGAAGGTTTTCAGAGAGGTGAGGGAGGGTAGGGGGATGATGGGTCAGAGGGGAGGGCTGGAGATTTCCCAGTAGGGGAAGGGGTTAATTAATACATCGATTTAATTAACTAGTCAATTATTTTGATATCAAAAGAGTACTTGTATCAGCGAGGGGTTTCCCAGAGCGGCAGGAGAGGAGGAGGTGGAGGGATGAGGGGGCTTTGTCAGAAGGACGTATTGTCCCCAGGTGGTCATACATCAATTAACAGAACAGTGTGTTAAGGTCAAGGTCATAAATCAATCAAGTTTTTCCCTGAATGTTTGCAACCTGCACTAAGAAATTGTCTCAGAACACGTTTTACCTCTAATTAAACTCAGTCCTATAAGACTGTGGCTACTAGAACTTCCGCACTATGTGACAGACGGAGTAATTATGTTCTTAGTTTTTCCTGTCACTTCAGAAGTGCAAGTTTCTCCTTACATTTTTCACCACCAGAGCATTCCTGAAGCATATTATTTTGTAAATTTTGCTTAATATCATACTAAGAGACACTAGAACACATTGGTTACTGAGCTCAATCTTTGTACAAAGGGAAAGTAACCAGTGTGAAAATGGCATACCTATAGGTAAAAGCATTCATGTTCTTAAAATGATGCACCGGGCATTGATTTGCTTAAAGTTCTGAGTTGTAACGAAAATCTGTTCAGTGGCAGGATGGATGAAAACTAAAATTGTCGAACTTTATTGTATGTTTTCTGTTTGACTTTTATTATGTCTCTAAAATTAAGTACCAGTGTACTCTAATAACACCAAATACTTTTTATATGCACCTTTATACACTTTCCTGTTTCTTTCTTGTAGTAGGCTCTGAGTCATAAAACGTCCCACTTACCCCTCGCAAGACCAAGGGGGGAGCGGAGGAAGTACTTCATGCCCCCCTTGCGAAAAAGCTGTAATTTAGTCAGTTAATATTTTATTTTAAAATTCTGAAAAATGTTTGTTGTTTCTTATGAATTCTTTTAAAATTTCCTGTTAAACACTACCCACAAATTTAAATCTCCATAACAGTTTTCACTTTCCCCAATAAGTGTGTTATTCAGTGGTTCGTGGTTCAGGGCCGTATTTACACACCAGTATTTCTTAAAAAGTATGTTGAAAATAAAAGTCAACAACAATGAACGAAGTTTACATTTTTCCGGTTTTTTTTGCGGTCTTGAAGTCAGTAGTATACACTATTGAGAGTGTGTTGATATTGCAAAGAACGTGATAAAACGTGGTTTGAGCCTCTAGACCGGTCTTACAAATCAACATCTCTTTAAAAAGTGTGTTGTTGATACAATTCAACAACAATTAACGAATTTTGTTTCTTTTAATTTTTTTTTCGGGTGGGCACAAAGTGCGTTATGAAAAATCCTCTTGGTGTCAGCATACAGATGGAGCATTACATAAGGTAAATGTTGAACGAAAATCAAAATTAAAGCTATCGCTTTTAACAAAGAAATCTGAAAAAACCATTAGAAAGAACTATTTCAGCGGTTACTTGTGTCATGCTATTGTGGCACCAAACATCCCGTTTCGAAATCTAGAAAATCCTAATTTCAAAGGTTTTCTTGAAAAGTACTGCAATCAGTCTGTTCCGGCAAAGTTGCGTAAAAATTATGTGGATTCAGTTTCCACTGACGCACTGCATAGAATCTGAGAGAATATGTTGGTCAAAATACTGACAGTCTTGTCCGGTACACTGTAAATCTGATTGTTGGCACGTCGGACTCAGATGCCACTTCTGGGACTTACCTGATTTGTTCAGAACAGCTCCCAAAGAGCAACTAGCAAACAATTGCACAATTTGAATGTGCTGTATAGAAAAGGCCTGGATAGAAACGAGGTGCTTCTGCCTTCCAGAAGCCGCTGCATATATGATTGTAGGGTTTCAATTGCTTCAAATTTTCCACCCTTTGAAACTACATGTACATGGTATCAACCGTATAGCAGAGCAAGTATGGCTAGCATTCCCTAACGTAACTAAATTAATCTCTATACTAAAATTTTTCCCCAGCCACATGAACATGTTGTTAATCGCTGGAGCAGGTGGTTAGCAGCAGTGGACTACAATAAGCACCTCCCAGCACCGCAGAAGGTAACTGGAAATCTACTGTGCAATGCCGCCTCTGTAACTTTAGCAAAGCACGTACTCCAAAATTCTTCAATCCACAGGGACTTGGCATATATTAGAGCCCACTACACATTTATAGCGAGGACCATTTCCGAATTAGAAGGCTCAGGAGACGGACATACGATAGCATATCCTTACTGAAGGAAGTGGAAAAGAAAGTTATTGAATCGCCGAGTTAAGTGAGTATGAGCAAAAACGGCTGAATTACTATACAACAGCATACATAAGTAACGGAAAATCCTCGTCCCTTCATTTCAGCATTCGTGTCCAACATGAGACGAAAGTAAAACTCACCCCTGTCACGTCTGTGGAGGAGGAACTTCTTTTCCGGCCTATAAATAAATACTGACTGACAAGCGCCTTAGTTTTACTCTGGAAAACGTAAATAAGGTTTTAGTTATCTAGCGCGAGGCCAGCTATGGTATGAATGTTTGAGACCACTGGTTTATCAGCAGTTAATTACATTACATATTACACTATTTCAACGTATGGCTGTATGTGTTTTATACGATATTTTTATCTTAGGAAAACTGAAGAGGTTTGAGATCGGTTTGAGCATGAAAGTAGGATAGCGTCTGCTGTGTTGAGCAGTTGTGCATATTTATATTCCCCTTTTTTTTAATGAGTAACAATATGTTCATATGTCAACAATGTTTATTTTACATTTTAGTTAGTTCTACTACATAATACTTGTTAGGTCCTATTTCAGGTTTTATATAGCCGAAATGAAGATCTAAAAGAGCATGTTTTAGGTGCCAAAAATGCTCTTTTTACGACCTAAAAAATGCGTGTTCTAGTAATAACCAGTTGCACAAACGCGTATACATAACAACATGTAGTATGCCTTTTGATTTATCATCTTGTAAGAAGCTTTGTCGTCGTTTATAATGTGTGCCTTCAGTGACATATTATGATAAAAAGTGGTACATAATAACTCATTTTTAACGAAATGAAGCCTAAGACGGACAACCAGCTACGTCCATGAAAGAAATGCTAATGTAGACCAATTATCTACTAGAAGATAAACAAAATAAAGGTGACTGATACGGTTAACAGTTATGATTTTTCTTTTATATCATAAATGGTTTCAATTTACACATCAAAATCCAACATGGAAGAAGTAACGTAACTACAGGCTAGAGTCGTGGACCTGAAATGCGATCTGACATTTTAAAGAAGAGAAAGACAGGGAGTTGTAAGAGCTTTTTATTTTCTTATCAGTTAGTATCTACTGCCAAATAACAAGTAACCAAGAGATGAACAAGATCATATTAGACAGGCCTTACATACTGCAAAAATCACGATATGCTGAAAAGATAACTTGCAGAAACTATAAATTATCGAGGAACGGCTGAATTACAGTCAAATTACAGCAATATGTCAACAATAATCAGAAATGCCGAAATGTACGGATCTAAAGCAACCATGTTGGGCAAAGGAGTCTGCATACATGTGGCGAATAAGGGTCTGAAAATTTGAAGAGACATTTGGCGAACGGAAAAACAGGGTGAATTTTGGATACATTGATCAAGAAGAAGGTGTTTTTAAGCATGTTACGGAAGAGAAGATTGAGATTTTCGAGCTCATCATGATTGTGAACGACAAGAATTTGACTCAAAAGATGTGGAACGAAAGACACTTGACCGGGAAGAACTGAGTGAAAGAAGTCGGAAAGGAAGCAACTGCGGTATTGGAAAAAAATTGATGCACGGAAACACAAGATAGGTTCTGACACAGTATATCCTAGCTGGACCAGTACCGGGTTCAAAAACAAGATGAAAATAGGGAGAAATAAGAGGAACGAGAGGTATTGTTTAGAAGGATGAAGTGATGAACAACTCATTCGAGAATCCAAACGATCGATACGAACCAAAGAAGTAAGTAAACTGCCACTGATAGACAGTTTATAGCAAAAAATATCTTATTTCATTCGGTAACTTTTTTTAAAATTTGTGTAAACTACTTGAATTTTTTTTTAATTATTTACTTTTGCCTTGCTTTGCAGAAGATCCCTTGGTATTTCGCTTAAGCCTGGAACAATGAAATTAGATCCAGAACAAAAGAAATTAAAAACACAAAGAAAGAAATGAGACATAGCGATCATACACGTTTTTCCTCCAATCCCTTAACTGCATCACGTTCTATAGAGCGTGCACCACATGAATTGCGTACGTAAACGTGGAAAGATAACCTGTCGAGACTGTGATGTAATGATATCAATAAAAACACGTTGCGTATCATTCCTAGCGCTAACGAGTTGATGAAGGAACACAATATCAAAGAAAGGATAGTGAAGCTTGAGTTACAAAATTTTATTCAAGATGCAATAAAAATTGTTAGCCCTATAAGTTCACCATTAAGTGCTTAACATGCAGGGTATTCCCAAATTACCGTTACAGATTTCTAGGGCTTGTAGAGTGGAGTGAACACATAATAATTGGTTTAGAAACCCATTTCCGGAAACGTCTGCCAACGACGCTGCAGGCCGTCAAAGTCATATGCGCCGGTGTGTGTAAATGTATGTATATGGAGGATGATTCCGTGATGATGTTACAACTTTCTAGGACGATGGAGAAGGACAAATGTATCAATTTGGAGTGAGGTCCTTATACGGCAACGAACGGTCGAATGTTATAAGCGAAAACCGTTTTGATACCTCTGACAGTGGAATACATGTATGGGTTCAGTTGTTGCTAAAGTTTTAGGGCAAGCAACTTCCGGATGTGCTGGTAGGGACCAAAACGAGAAAAAACGTTCCGTAAACATGGGCTCTAAAACACATACCTGAGGCACTACGAGCACTTGTTTATCGATGCTGCTGTGAAACATCTCTTCTCCTGAACAAGTACTCATAGCTCATAAGGTATGCATTTTAGAGCCTACTTTTGCTAAATGCTTTTTCTTATTTTGGGTGCATACTTCTACCTCTGAAAGTTGCCCACCCTACAATTTTAGCAACAACAGTAGCGGTACATGTATTCCGCTACCAGAGATATAAGAACGATTTTCTCTTGCAACCTTCGAGTCGTTCGTTTCCGGACCAGGGACCCTTACCTCAAATTGATACATTTAATCCTTCTGCTTTCATCCTAGAAAGTCTGTAACATCATTACGGAATCATATGCATCGGCGCCTGTAAATGTATGTGTGTACAGTATAACTTTGAGTCTCTGTAGCGTCGTTGGATGACGTTTCTAGGCATGGGTTGCTGCTCAAAGTATTATGTACTCACTCTTCTCTACAAGTCATAGAAGTTTGTAACGGGAATTTACGAACACCCTGTATGTAGCGTCATTGTTTCTACGTAGCAGTTTAGAACCTGCTCTTTCAGTAGAGGTTGTATAAGGCTGAAGCAGAGATCATTTACGTTTAGTAGCAGATTTCTTCACATTACAGTTTCCTTGCTAATGACCACATTTCAGTTATCTACGTTATAAGAAACTAGTAGGAACTTTCGATCGAGCGTCTACCAATGTAACGAGAAACAGGTTTCTACGCAACAGACAATCCTGAAAGACACTATATACGAATACATCATTATGTAAGTATAGCCGCACATTTGAGAGCTATGTGCGTGATCTACCAAATAACTTCAGAGCGTTCGCCAACAATGCCAGAAACCAAGCCAACGAGCTTCGCCTTGGAGACCTGGGCTCTGTGTTAAAGGCACTCAGTACGTGTCAGCCATGTCATTGGCAGCTGCATTAATGTGAGACTGTCACCGTTCCGGAGGCTGGTCTGAATTCCCACCATGCGTTGATCCTACAGAATGTGGTACGCCCTTGTCTTCCTCCGACCCTTGAACTTACCCACACAACCAACTTTAAGGGGACCAACAGGTCAATAGGAACCAGAATCACGATGCAGCAAGACATTTTTACATTAAAAAATCAATGTCGGGGATGAAACAAGAAACTTATCGAGAAACCCTGTAATAATAACTGGAGAGCATCAGCAGAAAGGCTTCGAACTTCCGCAGTTAAGTGTTGTGCTCCGGTGTGCTTGGACAGCCCGCACGTAAATAGGGCAGACACTCAGCTCAATAAAACCACAAGGATCATCTCTGGGTGGACGATAACTGCTCCCAATTACCGGCTTCCAATACTCAGCCATATAGTCCCTCCTATGGTAAGAAGACAAGAAGCACTGTTGAAAGAATATTCCAAAATGATGAATAGTCTTCAAGTTCCCACCATGAAGATATTCCTGGGTTGACAACAAACCGAGTTGGTTACAGATTCCCATCCCTGCGACTGGTGAAACGACTTGCTGATAGCAGCTTCACCATTAACACTAACGGCGTGAACCCAGGACTATGAGTGACCCACCCAAAGTGCGGCATATTCATTACCCTCTACAGAAACGAAGGGTTTTGAACTCCCACAGCATTAGTTGACGTATATGAATCGCATCCGAACAAGACTCTGAGTGTGCGCATAGAACAGGCACATGTGGGGTAAGCTGTCCACCCCAACCTGGTTGTGGAGCTTCGAACCGGCACATAGTCGAGGAGTGTAGACTGAGAGGCTACCTGTGTGATCGAAACGTCTTTTTCGTGGCTGCACCACCAAGCCTCGAATGGGTAAGAAGAATGGACATTAGCACGTAATAACTGATTGTTGCTTAAATGTGCCGTTTGTGTTTTTTCTCCAGTTTCTCTCGGTATATCATGTACAGTGTTATACACCAAATAAATAAACTGTTAAAACTACTGCAAAGTTTATTACATGTGATATACTATTTATTACATAGAACCATAGTGAGGAGATAATCTAGGATGTAGAATGTCAAGAAAGAAGAATACGTAATGAAGACAGAAAGACCTAGGCCGCTGTCGCTTTCTTAGATCCTAGGTGAACGCTTCTCTGCCCGCTACCTTACTTAAGTGGAATATCGAGCTGCTTAAATTTCCTTCGTAGGTTAAATGAAACTATTTTCCGCGACGCAACGATTAAAAACATGCCGTATACCTCAGTCTTAAATTAATACGTTGTTAAGGACCGGTAACCAAGACTCTTCCTATTAAAATACACATCCGATATCGACAATCGTTCCTGGGAAGTCTGTCGTGAGGTTTCGCTTCTGATTTGTACATTACGAGCATTGTGTGATATCGAGAAGTGATGCTTGTCGATTCCTCGTATGGAGGGCGCTACAGTCGGCATCGTGTTATCTCAGTATCTGTGCACACTGTTACACCCCATTCACTTCACTAGCGTTGAGTGCCGTAGTTTGTGGCGTCCGTTGTGCGGCTTTCGCTCGTCGTGGAAACCTCATCTTACGGTGGTGAGGAGGTTGCCTTTATTACGCGAGCAGTGTGTCCTGGACGTCACCTGACTGCAGTTTACTGTTCGTCGCTGCAGTCCTTGGTGAGTACGGAACATGTGCTGTGCAGTGTAGTTGTTAGAAAATATTGAGGGTTTATGCACAGACTACGTATAAGCTAAGTCGTGATGCCGATATATGCTTTGTATACGGGGCTTTGGATAACTTTAATTACTCCCTGAAACCATTTTTACTTACGTATTCGGAAGAAAGTTGAAACGTTACTTGTCGGTATACTTAGTAGTAAAAAACGAAAAACAAACAAAAATTCTCAGTACCAACGCTAATTCCTAATTTCTGACTGTAGCTGCTGAGGAAACTTGAGCATAGTAGCTATGCTCTGTAGTCAAATGTAGAATTTTTCATGCGCGGAAGACTCACTTAGCAAATGAATCGCAGTTAGCAACATGGTTGTAAGCTGGGAGCATTGGGCGTACCGCAATGGATTATAGACTGAGAGATTTTTCTTGAAACATTATTTTTAAAATTATGGAATATGATTATTTACTGTGTGTGTGTGTGGGGGGGGGGGGGGGGGCTCGTGGTGCATCCTAAGTGCTACTCACAAATCTTCCTCAGATAAAGTGGACTATCCACAGGGAGAGTAGACACTATTTTCGCGTTCTTCCCCTCCACTAATCCTCTCCATTACGGCACTTGCTTGACTTGCACACCGCAGCCCCCATTAAAACCAAACACAGTAAATGTGTGCACTATACTTATTGTTCGTAAATCACTTGATTGCTGCACTACTCCTTCCTGAACTGCCAGATATTGGAATACTTAAAGCTGTTAATACTTTGTCTGACCACTTTAATAGTAATCGAATGCTGTCTACAGCGCACTGTAGTACCTCTTACGTAGTTGCTGCTGTATCGTGTTGTTCATTAATTCATTTGCTTCGAAGCAAGTAATGAGGCAATTTCTGGACTACTGCAGATACTATCTAATACTTGAAGACATTTGTTTGAGATATTTAGTGTCTGTTACATACCTCGCTTTTATTATTAGTAATGTGCGGGACGAACAACATACCTGTGTAGTGGGTGGATTGAGAAACCTGTAACCTCCATCGCATTAATGCTATTGAGAAAAAGTATTTATTGGTAGCTTACATCAGAATGTCTTACAAAATTGAGGATAGTAATGACCTTTTGAAATTGTTTCGTGACCAAAACAGAATTGAATGACTTAGTTTTTATCCCTCATAAAATGTAATTTTACCACCAGGCTTGGAAAGACTGGTTTACACTATGACTGTAGGAATAACTGTTTGGTGGCCACTAGAACTAGTAACAGTTCAAAGACCCCTACACACGTTTCAGCATTTGGGCCGACCGCCCTATTTCGTGGCAGCCTTCAGGCACGTCTCAACAGACTGCACTCGGCGAATACAGCGCCGGTGTGTAGTGATTTGCTAACATTAACTTCATTGAGTTTGACCTGAAAGTTGCTCCTTGGTTTTGCACAGAAACAAGGAGGGTTTTCCTTGGCTGTTATAGACGTAGCAAAGCCAAAAAATCAGAAAGCTGTGGGCAAAATAGCGACTAATGCAAGGAAGGAAATTCACCCAAGTTCCGCTACTTACGCAACTGGGAGCCGATGGTTTTCGTAATTAAGTAGGAATGGATGAATCGTGTGTTTCGGACCTGCTGAAATCAAATCATTCTTAACGAAAACAGATGGTCATCAGAGAGGCTGTTGCCTACATTGATTTCTGCCCCATAGCAGAAGTTAGATGATCTCAAATTCAGTGCTGTTGTATCCACACAATTATTACTTACAATGATTCGCGAAACATGCAGCGTGATTTATAGTTTGCTACAGCAATACATCATGGTAATGCTAAATTTGATTTGACACAAACTGACAAGTAAGTTTAAAAAACTCTAAATTCGAAAGTAGTCTAAACATGGCGGTTGCGCACACTGCGCAATAAATGCCACAGGTACATAAGAAATGAACCATTTAGCAACTGTTAGAACAGTAAAAAAATCAGTCTTCACTTTTCTCATGCAAAATCTGGGCAGGTGCTATGGCATGGAAGGTAACTGAAGAGCCGAATATGATCTTCGCGCTGAATTTATGAAGTTTCAATGACATAAGCTGCTGACAGTGAGCGCTTGGATTTTTCTTGCAACTAAGAAATTTGTGGAAAATTGTCACCTTACGTGCCGTTATGTTAGATCACTTGAAATTCTAAAATTTAAACATTTCTTTCTGGACGTGTCTTTCATGTACTGCTTGGGCGTTAGCTTATCAGAATAAAGAGAACGTCAATGTTACTGAGTCTTAAATACTGTGGTATTTAATTTCGGTGCGAATGTTTACCTCACACTCAAATAGTTTAAATATGGTTCGTAGCTAGGTGCTGTGATTTTACGGTCTAGGATCAGTTGCTTAACATGACTTGCGTGGCGGCAACATTTCCACAATCACCGTTTCCAGGCTGTTACCATTAGAATTTGCTCTAAGCGCAAAGCCATTGGAATCGGGTTTTTTGTTCCAGTGGTGGAGATTAAGCTTCACAGCTACGTATTTACCATTACAGTACAGTTTGTCACTATCGCGACTTCGAAAAAGTTACTGTAGCGCAGGTGAGATGATTTGCCTTTAGTCTCGCATTGTGTGTATTAACGGAAGCGCCAATCAAATCTGTAGCATGTACAAACTAAACCCTTAATTTGATAGGTTAGCCCCTGAAGTTTGAGAAATTTTAACTGATAGCTTACGAAGAATTATTCTAATCAACCGAAATGTTTCAGACAACAGCCAGAAAACTTCACGCATGCTAGAGAATAGATTTACTCGGAAATCGAACGAGTAGGTGCTGTTGGTGCTTCGTATCTTATAGTAGCGGAAAAAGTGCAGTGTTTTGCCAAAGGAGGAAATGCGTTAGTATACGTCTTACGACTTTGACGTTACTTACCTCCCATGTTCACTAACGTGCCGTACAGCGTGAACTGACAGTTGGTCACGTCTAGTGGTGAGAGGAAATGGAGCCACCAACTCGTTTCTCTCGTTAACATAAACTCGTTTGGAGTGAAACATAATACCAAATTTTAGATGGGATGTAGGTCTGTAGGGTAGGCATGCACTACACGTATAGAGGTTGTGAGAAACAATCCTAATAGATTGTAAGGGGTGTGCCACGGTAGGTTGTGTTGAAAAGACAAGGAAAAAATAACATACCTTGCACTATTTAATAGTTAATTAACATTGAAGTTGCCAGGCTGTTGCGTGCGCAAATTAGTGTCCTCCACATATGACTGTCAGTTCTCATAGCGTAGATGATGGCGCACCAGGTTGCTCAGTGTTTGGCTCGGGTTCGATTCCTACTACCGCCACACTCCAAAATTTTTATTCTCTTGTTTGATTGAAAGAAAAACCGAAGGACACGTTTGGTGACAGTCTCTTTCCGACGCTTGAATTTCCGCGCGGATCGAACTGATAGGCTAACGTTAATGCTAATTAAGTCGGAAAATCCGTAACGTATCGAATTGTTTCCTTACAGTTAATTGTCAGTACAACTTACCGTGAAACACCCTTAAAAGCCTTTCACACTGTTTTTAATCACCCTGTACATCAGTCTAACAAAGTAAATGACATAGATGTACTTTGTATGAAAATTTTCAACATACTCTTTGATTTCGCTATACGATTTGTTTCCCACGGAAACACAGGGTTTTTATATAACTGTCTTAGAGGTAATGAGGCCAAAAAGCTGACATCTATGGATTAAAGTGACCAATGCGAGCAAAGAAATTCACCCATGTTCCTTTACTTAAGCAGCTGCGCCCCCATAGTTTCCATTATTACCTGATAAGGGGCGAATTATTCATTTCAGAGTTGCTGAACATCAAACCATTCTTAGCGAAAATGAATGAAGAGGCTATCAACTTCATGATTTCTAGCGACTGGCAGAAGTCAGGAGTACCTCAAATTCAGTGCTATTGTATCCCACGGTTATCGGTTAATACTGTATAATTCGTGAAACGCGCTACCTGATTTATAGTTACTAGGTAATCATGCTAAAGCAAAAAAGACGGTTTACATAAACATCATGTGCGTAGCATAAAAGGACTTCAAAGTTTAAGAAAATTATTTTAAATCCGAACACGAAAGACTACACGTGGTGATGGTATACATAATCTAATAAATACTACAGATGCATCAGAAATGAAGTACTCGGCAACTGTAAGACCTGTAAAAAAATTCTATCCTTCGCTCTTCGTAGCAGAAGTATGGATATAGGCTGGACTTTGAACGTTTATAACCATGAAGAAAGTTTAGGGCTATTCAAAAAGAAGGAAAAGACTTCAACCCAACTCCAGTGTTCCTGGAAAGAGAGAAATTCAAATTTCTATGCGTTAAAGGATAACACTATGTGTTGAACTACAAATCCCAGAATGGCAGCTCATTTCCTGCCACACACGAAGCAGCAGGTGTCATTATCGAACTCACAGCTTGAACAAAGCGATGTCTGACACTTCAAAGCTTCAGGCATGGGTGCCGGGGGGGGGGGGGGGGGGGGGCTATGGAGATAAAGACGTGACCCCACAGGTAAGTCGCAAGATAGTCTGGAGACTTGGCAGGAGCTTTATCGCCAGTGGCCTTCCAGGTCTGTCACATATTGTGACTTACTTGTGGGGTCATGTAAAAAACGGTATTTTCATCTCTAGCCCTCCCCTCCACCATGTCTCACTCATCGTATTGTTCAACCTGTGAGTTACACCAGAACGGTGGATAACTTCGTGCCAGACACGAAGTAGCTAGTGTGTCGTCGTCTTTGTTCTGTAACACACGGGGCTCACGTTGAATACATAAAAATTTTAACTGTTCCCTTCTCAGGAACGTTCGAATGTTTAAAATCTGTTCCATCTTGAAGAGCGCTGTATATCTTACGAATTAACGACCGATATACGTCGATATTCCAGTTTTTATATTAAATTTCCCATAAGTACTGAAAACAAGACGAAACAGAAATTCGCCGGACATTTACTGAGCCACGCGAAAATCTTACGGATTAGTTAAAAATAGTGCGTTTCGTGCATATATATTTCTATATCTGCATATGTGTCCTTAAGGTTTCGATCGCCTCGCACGCTGTCATGTGTGTTTAATCCCGCGCACAGTGACAAGGCCAACTTTCCTCGGAAGGTTAGCACGACAGCGCTACACACGGCATAGTTTGTTGGGCGATGTGCGGCCTACTCGCCCGACATCCGAACAAGGAGTGTTTGTCGGTCGGTCAAAACGTCTACATACGTACAATTTGTCGGTCCGTAAGCCGATAGCTCGATTGGGTAGGGCCCTTAAAACGTGCAACACACTGAAGCCAACTGCGGACAGTGTGTAATTGTGTACAAACTAAGAATACTTCCGTCAGACAATTGACAATGTCAAAGGTCTTGAACTTCCGTCAGGAGTTTCGTTCGTATGGTAGCGAGTGAAATAGTATCATTGATGAAACCATTTCTTGGGCTACGGTTGCAGTGGCATTCTTAAGTGTCCACTGGTGTTTTTTCGTACTGAATCACTGACATTGCCATGATGGCTCTGCTGAGCCTGTCAAACTGCAATTAATAGGTTCTGTTTCCTAGTGGAAGAGTGGGAAAGCTCATTGTAATGGGTTCGCTGGTGGAGGGAGTGGTGATATGCTGCAGTCTATAATTGGTAATCATCGGTGAATAGTGCCGAGCATTTTGGTGGATTCTCTGATCTTGCATTTCGCCGTCATAGGTGTCACAGCATTGAATTGCACTGCCGCAGTATTTGTGGCGTCCTGCCTCTGTAGGTCTGTTGTACTGCCCATTGCGCATGTAACGCTCGTGCTCCCGTATGCCCATTTGCTACTGGCGAACCGCTTTCGACAATCTAGACGTCTACACACTGACAACTGGTATACGCCGCCAGTGTGCAGAGCATGTATCTCATCCTTGGTGCAGCGTAGCACATCCATCTTCAGGGTGCTGTAGAAGACGGACTGCATACCAACGAGGCTCTCCACACGAGGTAAGCGCGTTGCTGGCTACAGTTCGTCCCTGTGCTGCCTACCTTCGGTTCTTTCATCCGTTACCATGGCTGTGCAGATGTTTGGGGGGTTGTAACCATCGGAGAACATCCTTCGCGCCTTTGAAAACTGATTAGCTGTGAGAAACACTGCGGTGCAGCACGCGGATAGTCAGAGCCCGTGTCAGTTATGGGCAGCAATAAGTACACCCAGGAGGCGGCCACTAAAACCGTGGCTGAAACGTTGGTTTCATGAGCGGAAGTAATTTGGAATATGACGCGGTACTACACCCATAAAGCTTTCATAACGTACTGGCTGTGGAGCTCTGGGCGATTGTGACTTGACTACCTTTACCAAAAATAAATTTAGATACAAATACCGAAATGCTGCCACACAATTGCCGTTTTTAAATCAAGAAGTTCTAAATTTTTCTGCTGTCTCTGTACTGGTACCATACTTTCAAATTAATAAACAATTTTTGTTCAGCCTGACAGTTACCATTTTCACTTTTCTCTGGTGTGAGTGGACATATAATTTTCCGAATGAAAATGTTACATTGTTTCGTGGCTTCTCATGACACAATAGGTTACTCGGCTCTAATAGTTTTGCAGACACTGTACGAAGCTACGTGATTATTCAATGGAATTCTTCTGAAAACACGACTCACCGATTCTATAGAAAGTGGTACGAAAATTCCGAGCTCGTTGCTGTGGAACCACCAGCTTGGCCTTCCCTGCCGTGTCACAGCACAGGTGAGCTGTGCACGCGTCACTCACTGCGGCTGGAACTGCGCTGACGTCTGCTTGGCGACAGTGAACGCGTGCGGAGTAAACGATGGTTGCATCTGAAGCAGTCAAAAAGGGAACTGTTTCAAGCGATAGTTTGGTTGAGTAGGGCCATACTTGGTGAACTACAGCTACCGGCTAGCAGTTAAATTATCAGATTACGTAGCAGGCAATCTGTGCAACACTTGTCTAGGTCACAGATCGGCGCTGACAGGTTTCGGTTGGACCCACTTAGGGTTATATGTAACCAAAACGTAGCACAGTATGAAAAACTCAACGTGATTAAATACATGAACCACTAATAATGTTGGAACCCTTTGAAGACCATAGCTGAAACTGGGAAACTAAGCAAGAGCGTGATGACTCGAACTAAAAGTAATACATGTGTGTAGCTTCTCATATTTCCTGCTACTGTAAATAATTCACCTTCATTGTACTGGAACAAAGATAAATGAGCGCACTGAATGTGTAGACAGACCCTCTACTGTGTTTAATCTGTGGTTGAATTGTTAGTTGCTCAGCTTTGAGAAATTGAGGCATAGTAGTGTGCAGTCTTTTCCTTAAAGAATGAGATCTATTTTCCGTGTATGTGGGAGAAGCTTTCTAGAATACATAATGGAGACAAAAAACTAGGGAAGGTATGTTTCTAATGAGAATTTTGATTGTTAGCCTTCTTATGTTCTGCTGTCCTTTTCTGTCAGATTCCTCAGTAACGATTGCCTGTAAAGTAAAACCCACATACGATTCATAGTAAAGCTCTGAATTTTGTAGTATGTCGTATGCACCTTACGCCGCACGAAGCAAGTTTTTCTGGCAATAAGAATTTAGATTAAATCATTTATCTTTAGCTTTTGCATCTCGATTTGTATTTGATTTGGAGAGCGTGAGTGCTGCAGACAAAAAACAGCTTGCTGAGCGAGAGGTAAGTCAATTTTATTTCAAGGTGGACAATACATTGCGTCCTTGCGCGAACAGTGTGTAGTCAGGAGTGAGGTGTCTCGCTTGTCAGCAAGCGAACTTTCAGTAAACACTTTTGTAATTTCTAATATTTTCTTGAGTAGAGCAGTAATTTGGTTCTGTGGACTTTCTTAGTCTAACACGCATCGTTCATATCGTTCATATTGTGCTTTGGTACTGAATATTAGTTTTCATTGAGTATGCATTTCATTTGGCTTTTAATGGGTTCAATTTCCTGTCAAATTTTGCGTTTGAGATCTAAAAGTTTATTTCAGAACACGGTTCACATGCTCAGCATAAGGCCAACAACCAGTCAGTTCGGCTCAGCAGTTGAATGTTACCTAATCTAAATGTTACATGATAGCAACGTTTTCGAAATCAGTGAAAAGTTTTCTGTTTCATAGAAAGCTTACCCACCGCTAAAACGTGTGCTAGTTGAGCGTCTGTGGTTGCCTCCGGTTACCACAGGAAACTGACAATTTATTCGTCCTTGCTGCTGCTGTTTCATTCTAGTACTGGTTATTATCACATTTTCGGTAGGAGTGTAATATGATGCCAGTACATAACATTGTTTGCACATTTGTCATTAAAGCAACCTTAAAATAAGTAATATTTATAACATGACTTCTACCTGAATCGTAATTTGACAAAGCAGTTGCGGAATAGAAAAAGTCGTTAGTGGGCAATGTTTATATACACATACTCCTCAGCAACCGTGTAGCACCAAACTTACAGAAGGACTAACTGGTGTTCAGATGCGTGTGGTGCACACACACAAAGCGGATTTCGTTGTTTAACACCTTTATTCAAATAACTTGTCAAATAAGCAAAATCCATTATCAAAAGTAGAAAATCTTTGATAGTTATGTGCTCATCTTCCGTTGGCAATATATTCCTAGTTGGATTCGCATAGCAGGAGAGCTTCAGCGTGCATGTGAGAGTAGTTAGTATGGCAGCATTAACGTCAAAATCTCTCAGCTGTACGAGCAGCTGACCATTTAGTTCGACATTGGCTTCCAGTATTCAGTCTTGTTAACCTGTTCAGTGGTTTAAACCGCTGAGGCAGTTCTGATCCATTGAAAGCTGGAGCTGGTTGACAGGTGAGGCAGTGGGGACCAGACGAACCAATCCCTTTACTTCAGGGGGATCTGATTACCACCTCCCACTCAATGAAATAGGCGGGATTTTTTCACGACTCACCATTCACTTAATAAAGTAAATGAAAGGCGTCGCCTTGAGCTTTTAATTCGAGCTAATTGTAACTGTTAGTTGACGTATTTTAACATCTACTAAAAATCAAAATTAGGGCTTCCCGTAATGGAATTCGCAATTTTACAACCGGAGTCCATTTCCTCTGTCTTCCCGACCAGTGTTCGGTTTATACTGCGGAGCTTTACGCTGTTCTCCAGGCTGTCCACTACATCCGCCGCCATCAGCGGATACAGTACGTTATCTGCTCAGATTCTCTCAGCTCTCTCCTCAGTATCCAAGCTCTTTACCCTGTGCACCCTCTGGTCCACCGGATTCAGGACTGTCTGCGCTTGCTCCACCTGGGGGGCGTCTCTGTGGCGTTCCTCTGGCTCCCGGGACACGCTGGTATCTGTGGGAATGAGGCGGCCGATATAGCGGCCAAGCTGCAGTCTCTCTTCCTCGGCCACCTATTCAGTCGATTCCCTTCACCGATCTACGGAGCGTTTTATGTCGCAGAGTTGTTCGTTTATGGCACGCGCATTGTTAGACACTTCCCCATAAGAAATTGCGGGATGTGAAAGCTCTTCCTTGTGCTTGGGCCTCTTCGTCTCGAACGCGTCGTCGGGAGGAGGTAATTTTAACTAGACTGCGGATAGGGCACTGTCTTTTAGCCATCGACATCTTTTAAGCGGCGATCCTCCCCCACTCTGTCCCCACTGCTCTCAGCTGTGGACGGTAAGACACCTTTTAATTGAGTGCCCCTATTTTAATCCGTTACGCTCCCGTCTACAGCTATCGCCTGATATATCGTCGATTTTAGCAGATGACACGCGCTCAGCCGATCGCGTTCTCGAATTTATTAGTGCCTTGAAGCTATTTTTGGGGACAACCAACCCCTTTCTGTAGTGGATTTTTAAGCCTTCCTTCTGCTTTTATTTTCTCAAATTTTATGACTTTCGTTCCCATTGCTGCTGGTTTCCATTTCCGGTTTTTTGTTTCCTAAGTCACGGACGGGGCGCTAATGACCATAGCAGTTCTGCGCCCTAAAACCAAACAAAAAAAAAAGAAAAAGACCTCGGGGCTCCAGGATAGGAACGTGGAGGCTCTCTTGGCACAGGACATTTGCCTTCTTAACACTGGTGCTCCCACATATTTTAGCTTGACTCATGGCACATACTCGGCCATTGACCTCTTAGTAGCCCAGGTCTTCTTCCATACCTCAGTTGGAGGGTCCATGACGACCTCTGGTAGCGACCACATTCCTATCCTGGTTTCTCTTCAGTCCCAACCCTTGACCAGCTGCCACGATGGTCTCTTCATAGAGCTGATTGGGCAGCCTACACCTCAGCTACAGTGGCCATTGCTCTGCTTCCTGGTGACTTTGATTTGGCAGTGGACGAGGTCACTATGGCCATTGTTACTGCTGTCAAGGTAACTGTCACCTGTTCAAGTACCCTAAGGTGTAAGTCATTCCCTTGGTGGACACCAGAGATTGCAGAAGCTATCTGGGACCGCCGGCGAGCTCTGCAACGACACCGGCGTCATCCTTCCCTACAGAATCTGGTTGCCTTTAAACGGCTGAGGGCCTGGGCTTGGCAGTTAATCCAGTGGAGCAAACAGGACTGCTGGGAACGATATGTTGTCACCATAGGTTCTCTTACCTCCCCATCTCAGGTGTGATCGCGGGTTAGACGCATTTTTGGCTTTTGCCATCATGTCTTGCCTTTCTCTTCGGGGTACACTTTTTACTGACCCAATCGCCATCGCCGAACATCTGGCGGAGTACTTCGCTCGTATTTCCGCGACAGCAGGCGAGTGCAGAATTCCGAGCAAGCTGAGGGTACTCAGTTGTTTCGCACGCACCGTTGGGAACGATACAACACTCCGTTTAGTGAATGGGAGTTCCAGATTGCCCTTACAGCTTGCCCCGATACCTCTCCAGGTCCAGACCGAATTCACAACCAGTTTCTTAGCGATCTCTCAGCGCACTGTCAGGGTGAATTACTCGCCCTGTTTAACTGCATCTGGACGGAGGGCGTTTTCCCAACTCGTTGGCCGGATGGCGTTACCATCCCGGTGCTGAAACCTGGTGCAGATCAGCTTTTGGTTGATAGCTATCGCTCTATCAGCCTTACTAACATGTGCAAACTCCTGGAATGGATGGTGAGTCGGCGGCTGATGTGGATCTCATTCCACTCATTCCACATTAATATTAAGTCTTCACCAGGTGTGGCTTAAACCGGAAATCCGGGTTACAAGCATAAAGAATACGTCGCTCATAGTACTACTCATTGCATCCACGAACAAACTTGCGTAACACGAGCAATAATGACTACAAAACACTCAAATTAACGAAAAGATTGTAAGAATAACAACACTTTTCCAGACCAATATTAACCCAAAAATCAAGCACACGAAATTCTTCACAGTAAGCACAATCCAAATACGCAAAACCAAAACCAGTGGCATTGTAACTTTGCTTGAACTGTATTGCTTGAACGAAACCCTAGATACCAGATACCCACACACATCTGCGAAAACCAATACCGCATATTTCATATTTCACTTGGCCATTATGGCAGAAAAGGGGAACCATAGTGACAAAAACACACATCGAAATCGCAAAAACCCGTTACGTACACCTTCACTTACCATATCTAACAAGAAGGCCACAGTAAAACAAACGAAAACTCTCCAGACACAGTACAAAAAATATGACCAACAATGGTAAACAGATGTCGACGACACCTACCAACCACTAACAACGGCCAAATATGAACAAGAAAACACCTTAAATTAATGGAAAGAATCGTTCGTTATTGGTCGAAATAGTTGCTGGAAACTTATCACAGACAACTTCTCCCACTGCAGGAAGCAGTAACGTGCTCGTAAATTTCCTTCTCACAGACAACGAATTTTATACGCATTCCCTGTCCTCTTCCTGAAAATTCTGGAAACATATTATGCGACGTTTGGTGGGTCCCGAAACTTATCTTCTCACACCCTTCACCCAGAGCTTTTCGAGTTGGATGGATACTGTGGTGTGCGTACTGTAAGACCTTCGGTACACACACCATCAGATTGACTTGTCGCTCTAATGAAGTAGGCGACTGTCCGAAACATGTCCCGTGGTATTATCGTGGCGTGTTTATCTTCTGCCGCTAGGTAAGACGATGGAAATGCTATTTGCACGCTAAGAGTAGCAGATTGACGGTGAACAACTTTAAACAGAGCTTGATTAATTTTCACAGTCATTAAAATAATTAAAAGCATAGACATTACGTAACTTGATTCTGGATGCTGTTTACAATTGACAATCTGAAGTTCCTTTGGTCTTGGTACGTTAATCTTATTCTCATGTATCTCTGATACTTGACAAAGTGTCTATTAATTTATCTTCATGGCTATGTACAGGAATATGGTAATCTTATTAGGCACAGACTGAAACTTGGCTGTAGACTGGTGAAGACAAATGCAGACTTAGTAATCGGAGGTCTGTACACTCGTTATAATACCTCACGCGCTCGGGTATCACTGCGTGAGTGTGATCCGTGAGGAGAAAAGGTTCTACGTTAGCAGTAATCGCATTGGCTGCGTTACATATTAATACGTGGATCGGTGGAAGCAGAATTTGGTCCGTCTCTAAGGCAGCGCCATCTCGTAGTGTGGAGATGGACGAGCTCTGCGCCTGCGCTGTTGTGCTTAGTGTGGCGCACTCTAGTGGGAAAAATTATATATGCGCTGACTACGTGGAACTATGTACACAATAGATACGAAATCTGAAGTCAGATGATGGAAGCAAAAGCTCTAATGCGAAAATAAACGGCGCAGCCACTGCTGACAAAAATCAACCATCTATTGAGTCGAAACAGGCAAAATAATAATGTAAAATGTCTGTTTTTGATGTTTACTGTAAAAAACAAAAATATTCGCAATGAGCAAGCTATTGTACAAGTTGTATCAGAGGGACGTTTTAATAAATGAGAGATCTAAATATAGGTAATTTTCATTTCACATGCATAACACGTTTACAACAACATAAACTGAAACATGAAAACACTGTCATTTTCTTAAACCTTAACATCCCAGCAAAATACAATTTACAAGAAACAGTTCACATACCATGGCTGTTAACTTGACGGAAAACTCCTCCAAAAAGCAGCAACACGGCTCTCCTAACCAACTCTGTGCAACAACAATACAACGCAGCAATACTTCGATCTTCACTATGCGAATCAAGTAAGACGAATAACCCTCGGCTGTTCGTATCATCCGCTGCTGCCGTTAGGCAGATCGTGACTCGATAGCAGCGCCTCTCGTGGCGCCCCACCAACCGACCGTCTGACAAATTGGCTGTGTTTCGGTGTTCTGAATGACCGACCGAGGAACTTTCACTGTCGGGATGTCGGGCGCGTCCGACCAGTCGACAACCGACCCAAGAAATTGCCGTGTGTAACGCGATCGTGCCAACCGCATGAGTATAACTCCTGTTCTGACACAGCTCTCAGAATTAAATACTGTTTTAATATACATTTCGACGTCCGAGGTGGACGAAACTTTAAGGACAGAGTTTTTAGAGAAATTCAAAGACTGCAGATGTTTTCGCGACTCATCGTGCGAGGAGTATAACAAGAGATGCAAGAAATGAGGCACTTATTTCACTTTTTAACTAACATAGTTTTGAATGTAAAGAAATGATCAAAATGTTAATTTTTCTTAACACTGTAGTTAAGACAATATCAGCTGTCTTAAAGAATAAGGCATCAGTGAATATACATGTCAAACATTATATGTAGCAAATTATGTAATATAGTATCTTAACTGACTCGGCCACCCACAAAAAAGCGAGACTGAAAGCTCCTTCTGCAAAACATACTGTTCTCATTTCTGCACCAACAAAGCAGAAACACAAGTCTAGCTGCATCTGTCAGCCTCTGCGTTCAAATAGTATGCAACATATCACAGTACCACACAGAAAGTGGTCATTCCTACAGTTGTGGGGACTCAGAAACAAACAAGTTGGCAGTAACCTCATGTCCAATTGTTAACAGAAAGGTTAAGGGAGCCTGTGAAACTAGAAGTACCAAATACTTCAAATGGTAGAGATGTGAATTAGCTATGGCCAGTTATAAACTATTCACACCCCAATATTTCATTTCAGTTACTACCCTATTAGGTTGTACATAAACATTGTTTTCCAATTCAAATCGTCCTCATTTCTTTTGTACCCACATCATCAGTCATTGGAGCCCCACTGTTCGACAAAGCCTCCACCCAGACTTCTGGTATTCCAGTCTCGAGCTACAGGCATGTCCACTTCCCATCTCTCACCAGATTATCACCTCCATTTTTCTCCTCTTCACCTCTATACAATGTAATTCTCTCACCCCATCTGCCACCTATTGCCCTGACTACATGCCCACCTACCTCCACTTCCTTCCCCCCACCTCTTGAACTCAAGTCTGTTCCTTGACCATTTTCTGTTTCCCTGTCTCCACAAATAATTCTCAGCATGCATTTCTCCACTGCTATCTACGCAAACGTTTGATTTTTAAAGTCTGTATCTACCTGCCCCTCATCAATCCTCTCAATACTCAAAAACATAATTGTAATAAATGAATGAGAATCCACAAATCACAATATATTTAGAGTATGGCCAAATGACTATACTATCTGATTGAAGTACCTGGACGCCATTATGTAACACAGAATTGACTACTAAACTTCCCAAGGAGTGCATCTATCATTACTGCTTCTCTGCTGATAAAGCAGTATCACCTGCCACTTTCTGTAATGTCAGAATGGGTCAGGAGGGCTCAGCACATTTAACACGGCCTTGTCTCTGTTGTCTCCTGAATATTTAACATACTTCGGCAAATTTAGGAGGGTTGAAACGCCTAAGTCAGCTGTCAGTGATGTGACAGTAAAACTGAAATATTAAAGAACAACCAAAGCTAAATGACATCCACAGAGGAATAATGTGCTGATGGACAGGGCATCTAGCATTGTGGTGGGTTGTGGTAAAATACAGCTACTGTGGTCTCTCCTTCAGTTTTGATGTGCTGCTGGTAGTCCCCCTAAGGAAATGTCTGTGCACAGGGAGTTACAAAAGACTGGTTAGAATGGCTCAGCAGCTTCTCAAAACCACACATTTTTGTTCTCGACATTAAGTCATGCTCAAGGTAGCGTAAAGAGCGATGACCACAGTACAGTTGCTTGGACAACATCCTCCCGACCATCTCGGCGCGAGGAGGTCCTTCTGACCAGGTTGCGGATTGGGCATTGCCGGTTTAGCCACCGCTACCTGCTCTCCGGTGACCCAGCCCCGCAGTGCCCTTGTTGTCAGGCATTAACAGTGCGCCATGTTTTATTGTCATGTCCCCGTTTTAGTCAATTTCGTGTTGTCCTGTCCCTGCCATCTACTTTACCGGATGTTTTAGCTGATGACGCTCGAGCAGCTGCTCGTATTCTGCGTTTTATAACTTTAACTGGCTTGTCCAAAGACATTTGACCTTTTTACTTATTTTATCTGCATCTTTGTCAGGTCCTTCTGGTGTCCCCCCATCCCCTGAGTTTTACCGGATTCCATGTGCTCTCACTACAGTGACTGGGCGCTAATGACCTCAGCAGTTGAGCGCCCTTAAACCAAAAAAAAAAAAAAAAAACCAGTATAGTGGACGTTTGGAAACAAAGGACGTCGAGAGATGAATCACACTATACCCCACATCAATCGAATGGAAGAATTTGGGTTTAATGAATCCCATGTGAACATTATCTATTATCTCTGGTTCCAACAATGAAGTGCACAGAAGGCACTGTTACAGCATGCAATTTCTCCTCATTAATTTGTTCTCCCCTTATTACGCTTTAGAAAATGTCACACATAAGAATAAGTACATATTTGACAGTACTGTGTACTATATTCAGTAGAACAATTCAGAAGAAATGAAGATTGAATCAGCTGAACAATGCTACCTGTCACGACAAAGCATTGTGAGGTGATGGTTTATGGAAGGTGGCACTCCTGAAGTGAGCTTTCCTGCCCCATGTTCCATCCTGATTGGAATGTTGGGATGAGTTAGAAAGGTGACTTCACTCCAAACCCAGCACCAGACATCTGTACCGTCTCTGGTTTCAGCTCTCAAGGAAAAATGAGCTGCCATTCCTTGTAAGAGATCGAGACCTCACAAAAAGCATCCCCAGAAGAGTTAAAGCCATTGTAAAGGGGAAGGGTGGACACACCACCTTAATGTCCACTAATAGGTGTCCAGGTTCATTCGATTCACTAGTGTAGAGTAGGAACGCAAGCCTCCTAGTGTGGGGTCTTTCTGTTACCCAGTACATCTGTAGCTGCCCCCACTCCAGCCACAGTACTGCTTCGAGCATCTTATGTGGTAAGCTGCTGTAGTATGGAGTACATTTTAATTGGTTGTGGATGAACACAGCAAGTCTACTATGTACATATGCTGCTTTGTATTATTGTTTCCTGTCAGGAACCACACACTTAAAGCAACATATTTGCTAGAAAACTGACATTGTCACAGCTGTTTCAGGGATATTGGCAATTATAAACAATACTGTAACAGGGAAATGTGTTGCAACATGTTACATATGCGAGTCCTCTTAATACCATTTCTGGTGAAGATTTCAAAGAATTGCACCAGTGATCAGTAGATCTAGTTGCACATTACAGAAAAATCAGCATTTTGGATGTCGTGCTGCATGCCGTCTCTCGTGAATAGGGTTTTCTTTAGAACTAAACTTCTGGATGTTAGGAAGATGGCGGTAAATATTATAAATGGTGGAGGTGAGGAATACTGTTTCAAACATATTACTGGACATGCTACATAATTTTCTTCTAGTTTCCAAACAGGGTCCCAAAATTACGAAACCTTTGGAGAATCACACAAGGGTTTCTTGCATTGTTCTTACTTCTGTGATATTAGATCTAATTTAAAATCAATCACTGAGTACAATGTTTCCATTATTTTACATTTATTAGCCTTTAAAATAAGCAAAGTGTTCCATCAAAGTAGCGCAATACTCAGTGCTCTATCAGAGTAGTTCTTTTGGTACCCCTGCCGTAAAAAATAAAATACGGAACAGGAAAGAGAGCGTTAAGTTTTCCTGTCCTCCTAGAACAAGGAAAGTTTATTACAATAGCCATAAACAGCTCTCCACTAGAATGATGACACCATATCCTCCCCCCACTCCCCCTGTTGCACTGAGCTCTCAGATAATTTGTTTAAAGACTTCATGTTAGCAAGTAACATGAAACAAAATGATCATGTACACTAAAAATCATATGTTACTCGCCTGCGGAGTGTGTGCCATCGTGTACATGGGGACGAAATACTGCATCACGATGGAGCAGTTGCCGCAGTATTTTTGTCGTGTACTTCATTTCGCTTTCATGGTTGTCAGTGATGTTCAGTATGCAGCAGCAGTCATTGCAGACTACTCCATCGTGATTTCTTTCTATGTCTAATATGTCCTCTATAAGAAGTAGGAGACGCTTATAAAGTTTTATTTTTCTTGTTTCTGTTCGTGATGACAGTTGTGATGCATTTGATGCAGCTGTTTTCCCACACACGAAGCACAATGCACCCAAGCGTTATGACTGTTGTAACTGCAAATACGAGCAAATAAATACCTGTAATAAGTGCTCATTAATATTCACTTACGCTAGACTGGGTTACGATACTGTATATTCTAGAAGGAGCAACTACTATTACTACCAGTTAGAAGTAGTACAAAATATGATAAAATGACCTCTCCCACACTATTTGTGGCTGACAACCATTACTTTCAACAGTCACTCTAGCTCCTCAATCTTTAACACACACTTCAGTAGGCTGAACCAAACATTGATTTTCTTCAGTTTCTATTTCATCACGTTATAAAACAAATCTGATTTTTGAAAATCATTTAATTGGATCATGTGGAACTGCACAGTCTCTCAGAAATTATAGGGGATCACAAACAGAAATAACTTACGAAAAAAGGAAGCAACTGATACAAATGTTTATACTTCCACTAGAGTAGAGAAATCCAGCCACAATGTCATCTGCTTACAATACACAGCTAAAACAGTGAACTGTGTGTTTCAGAGTAGGATTCTATTTGGTGCTGGCAGAGTACGCAAACATAGAACAAAAGCAACTCTGACGAATGGCATCGATATCTTTCACCAAACCGGGCGAGGTGGCGCAGTGGTTCGACACTGGACTCGCATTCGGGAGGACGACGGTTCAATCCCGCGTCCGACCATCCTGATTTAGGTTTTCCGTGATTTCCCTAAATCGCTCTAGGCAAATTCCGGGAGGGTTCCCTTCAAAGGACACGGCCAACTTCCTTCCCTGACCTTTCCTAATCACATGAGACCGATGACCTCGTTGTCTAGTCTCCTTCCCCAAACAACCCAACCGCAACCCCTCTTTCACCAAATGGACTACAGTGAATGTTCATTGACAATGGCAAGGCAATCAGTTCATGTATACTAACATGGGAAGTACCTCCACTCTGAAGTCCAAACCTGAATAAACGTGATTTTAAACCCTAGTCTGCATCTGTGCTACCACCTCTCAAGATCATTTAGCTGTAAAGCTCTGAATTTGTGTAATTAGTTTGACACATGACAATAACTACAGCAATAAGTCAGTGGAGAAACATAGCACTTAGCAAGTAATAAGTACCAGAAGATACAAGTTATAGACGTGGTACTACTTGGCAAAAAGCTAAACATCTGTATGAATAATGTTCACTGAATCATATATGTAGTAGTACTTCCCAAAAGAAATGTTCGTGTTACCCCATGTTCTTCAAATATTCAGCATTCAAATGTGTGGTGTTCCAGGGAAGTAATTAAAGTACAGTAGAACTTCACAGTATGCATACTTGGTGAGAACAACTTGTGATCATGCTACATACTTTCAGGGGTATCCGCAACACGGTATTCAAATATCGAAAGCCACAGTGAACTACTTACCCAGTTCTTTAGCATGAGCTCTTGTATCCTACTGTGTTTTAATCACTCCGTTGAAGCTCTGCATTTAGGAAGGCACAACAGTCCTCCTCAAAGGTTACACTGGAGTACCAGGTGATATCCTTCAGCATGACAAAATTCAACTATACGCATTTCACATGGCAATTTATCACATCGTCTGTTAGCTTAAGAACCAATATGACTCGCAGGAAAGAGAGAGTTATACTTGCTGCTGGAATGTGTGTTTCAGTTCATAGTGTTCATCCTCACACACTAACCACACTGAGAACAGCAAAAAAAAAAAGAAACTCACTCCCACTTTACAGGTCAGTAAGGGAACATCACAAACCGCACTCTCCGGCTAGGCTGAACCATTACATTTAAATAAAATACTGGCGCCATCTTTAAAAACAGTCAATGCCAGTGATGAATTCAGATAGGCACTGCAAAGCTATCCGAACAAGAAGCCAGGAAACAGACATCAGGCCAATTTGAAGTAGTAAAGGAAGAAACTGCAGAATGTGCAATCCGACATGAAACAATACCTCAACCCTGTCAATCATACTGATTTTATATGATGGCACTTGCTGTCTTTCAGTGCACACCAACTCAAATTAGAAATGTTGTCTTCTTCAGTCAGAATATTGGATTGATGCAGCTCTCCACACCAGTCCATCTAATGTAAATTTCCACATGTGACACAGCCAGGGAATTTCCCATCCCCACTCAATATTTTTTGGAAAATAATTTCAATATTTTGAGTCCTAGTTTTCAAAAAATTACACCACTTAATGGATATATCCAAGCTTAACAAACTAGACACACTGAAAGCATTTGTGCAGTAAGGATTGATTTGTGGCAGTAACTCAACTAATCTTACATCGTTCATTAAAAATACAATATCACACATTGATATGGATTGCATTGGTACGAGTGGTGAGGGACTGTAGGCGTGAATCCGCCTGGTTTTGCTGCAAATTCGTAGGGGTAGTGGCTAGGAGGCAGACGGCAAACAATCTAATTCCATTCAACAATCACAGTACTATGTTGATATAATAATGACCTCTCGTTGGTTGGCTGTTTTAGAGGCAGGAGAAGGGATCAAACTGTGGTCATTGGTCCCTTGGTCCTAATAAAACAATACCACAAGTGTCAGAATAAAACGGATGAAACATATAACACAAAACGCAATGAAAGGAAAAGCCACAAGAATGAAGCGAAGGCCACGAACACTAAAAGGAACAAAAGAGGGCAAGAAAACACATGCTAGAAACAGAAGAGTAAACCATGAAAGCTGATTAAAGTGGCTGTCCAACCACAAGAATCAAAAGGGGAAAGCCAACCACTCCGCAATTCATTAAAATCTCCACCCTAAAAGCACTAGGCTGGAGGAAAGAGAGAATGGACATTCGCTAAAACCTAGATAGAAGTATAAAACCCACTCCCACAGATAAAACGTAAAACTAAAGCTGCTGTGGAGGCATTGTCGCCCAACACCGAAGGCAGGGTGCTAGGAAAGTTAAAAGCCTGCCGCAGAGCGGCTAAAACAGGGCAGTTCAGCAAGAGGTGGACCACTGTTATTTGGGAGCCACAGTTACACTGAGGTGGGTCCTCACGGCAGAGTAGGTAATCATGCATTAGCCACGTATGGCCAATGCGGAAACTAAGTTCACACCCCAATATTGCATTTGTTACTACCCTAATACGCTGTACATAAACATATACTTTTACAATTCAAATCATCCTCATTTCTTTTTTTACTCACATCGTCAGTCATTTGAGCCCCACTGTTGGACAAAGCCTCCCCCCAGACTTCTGGTATTCCAGTCTCGAGCTACAGGCATGTCCAATTCCCATCTCTTACCAGATTATCACCTCCATTTTTCTCCTCTTAACCTCTACAGAATGTAATTCTCCCACCCCATCTGCCACCCATTCCCCTGACTACATGCCCACCTACCTCCCTTCCCCCATCTCTGGAACTAAAGTCTGTTCTGCGACCATTTTGTGTTTCCCTGTTTCTGCAAATAATTCTCAGCATGCTTGTAAGTCGGTATCTACCTGCCCCACATCAATCCTCAATACTCAAACATAATTCTAATAAAATATATTCTAATTTGTGGATTCTAATTCATTTGAGTATTGCCAAATGACTACACTATCTGATCGAAGTACCAGGACACCATTATGTAATGCAGAATTCACTACTAAACTTCCCAAGGAGTGGATCTAACATTACAAAAAGTGGCAGGTGGTACTGCTTTATCAGCAGAGAAGTAATGTCATAATGGGCCAGTCAGGAGAGATCAACACTTTAACACGGTCTTGTATTTGTTGTCTCCTGAATATTTAAGACTTAGGCATTTCAACCCTCCTAAATTTGCCAAAGTCAGCTGTCAGTGACATGACAGTAAAATTGAAATATTAAGGAACAACCAAAGCTAAATGACGTCCACAGAGGCCTAATGTGCTGATGGACAGGGCATCTAGCATTGTGGTGGGTAGTGGTAAAATACAGCTGCTGTGGTCTCTCCTCCAGTTTTGATGTGCTGCTGGTAGTCGTCCTAAGGAAATGTCTGTGTGGGTTTAATGAATCCCATGTGAACATTACCTGCTATAATCTCTGGTGCCAACAATGAAGTGCACAAAAGACACTGTAACAGCTTGCAATTTCTCTCCATTAATTTGTTCTCCCCTTATTCTCACGCATTTGACATTTCCTAAAGCGTAATAAGTACATATTTGACAGTACTGTGTACTATATTCAGCAGAACAATAATTCAGGGCCAATGATTTATGCAATGAGGTGAACAATGCCACCTGTCATGGGACAGCATTGTGAGGTGATAGTTTATGGACGATGGTATTCCTGAAGTGAGCTTTCCTGCCCCATGTTCCGTCCTGAATGGAATGTTGGGACGAGTTTGAAAGGTGACTTCACTCCAAACCCAACACCAGACATCTGTACCGTCTCTGGTTTCAGCTATCTGTACCGTCTCTGGTTTCAGCTCTCAAGGAAAAATGAGCTGTCATTCCTTGTAAGAGATTGATTTCTCACTAAAAGCATCCTGAGATGAGCTGAAGCCATTGTAAAGGGTGCACACACACACACACACACACACACACACACACACACACACACACACACACACACACACACACACACAGGAAACTTTTAATAACTCTATGTACTGCTTTATTGACATGCTCCTCCTACTATTCCCAAATGGTTGCAATGACAGGTATGTACCTTATTTTAACATACAGTGCTGTACTGAGCCTCTCACTAATGTCAGAAGCCATTACTAAGAAACAGAAATCATCATGCCAAGTGGATGGATACAGCAAGTGTACTATGTACATATGCTGCTTTGTATTATTGTTTCCTGTCAGGAACCACACTCTTAAACATATTTACTAGAAAACTGACATTAACACAGCTGTTTCTGGGATATTGGCAATAATACACTATTGTTTAACAGGTAAATGTGTTGCAACGTGTCACAGATGCGAGTCCTCGTAAGGCCATTTCTGGTGAAGATTTCAAAGAATTGCACCAATGATTAATAGGTCTAGTTGCACATTATAGAAAAATGAGCATTTTGGATGTCATGCTGCATGCTGTCTCTCGTGAATAGGGTTCTCTTTAAAACAGTGTTCCTTACCTCCGGTATTTACAATATTTACTGCCATCTTCCTAACATCCAGAAATTTTGTTCTAAACGTTTTATTGGACAGGCTACATAATTTTCTTACAGTCTCCAAACAGGGTCTCAGAATAATAAAACCTTTGGAAAATCACAAAAGGGTTTCTTGCATTGTTCTTATTTCCGTGTTACTAGTTCCAATTTAAAACTAAAGTAATCACAGAATAAAATAAGGTTCTCATTCCTTTACATTTATTAACCTTTACAATAAGCAGTGTTCCATCAAAGTAGCGCAATTATCAGAGTGCTCTAATAGAGAAGCAGTTTTGGAAACCCTGCCGTAACAAAATAAAATAAGGTACACGAAAGAGAGCATTAGAAGTTTCCCTCTCCAACTATAACATGCCAAGTTCATTACAATAGCCATAAACAGCTCTCCACTAGAATGATCACACCATATCCTCCCCCCATTCCCCGTGTTGTCATGAGCTCTCAGAAAATTAGTTTAAAGACTTCATGTTAGCAAGTAACAACAAACAAAATGATCATGTACACTAAAAATCATATGTTACTCGCCTGCGGAGTGTGTGCCATCGTGTACATGGGGACGAAATACTGCATCACGATGGAGCAGTTGCCGCAGTATTTTTGTCGTGTACTTCATTTCGCTTTCATGGTTGTCAGTGATGTTCAGTATGCAGCAGCAGTCATTGCAGACTACTCCATCGTGATTTCTTTCTATGTCTAATATGTCCTCTATAAGAAGTAGGAGACGCTTATAAAGTTTTATTTTTCTTGTTTCTGTTCGTGATGACAGTTGTGATGCATTTGATGCAGCTGTTTTCCCACACACGAAGCACAATGCACCCAAGCGTTATGACTGTTGTAACTGCAAATACGAGCAAATACTTACCTGTAATAAGTGCTCATTAATATTCACTTAGACTGGGTTACAACACTGTATATTCTAGAAGGAGCAACTATTACCACCAGTTAGAAGCACTACATAATATGATACAATGACCTCTCCCACACTATTTGTGGCTGACTAGTTACTTTAAACACCCACTGTGGCTCCTCAATCTTTATTTTAACACACGCTTTAGTATTCTGAACCAAACTTTGATTTTATTAAGTTTCTATTATATTAAGCTATAAAACAAAAATTTCATTTTTGAATATGAATTAATTGGAATATGTGCAACTGCACAGTCTATCAGAAATTATAGGGGATCACAAAAAGAATTAACTTAGGAAAAAAAGGGAGCAACTGATACAAATGTTTATACTAACGCAGTTAACTGTGTGTTTGAGAGTTAGATTCTATTTGGTGCTGTGAGAGGACACACAAGTGGAACAAATAGCAACTCTGACGAATGGCATCAATGTCATTCACGAAATGGACTACAATGAATGTTCATTGGCAACAGGAAGGCAATAAGTTAATGTATACTAACATAGGAAGTACCTCCACTCTAAAGTCTAAACCTGAATGAGATTTTAAACCCTTGTCTGCACCTGTCAAGATCATTTAGCTGTAAAGCTCAGAATTTGTCTAATTTGTGTTTGACAGGCATGACTAGAACTAGAGAAGTAAGTCACTGAAGAAACATAGCACATAGCAAGTAATTAGTACCAGAAGATTAAAGAGTTATAGATGTGGTACTATTTGGCAAAAAGCTAAACATCTGTATGAATAACACATGCTCACTGATTCATTATATATGTAGTGGTACTTCCCAAAACAAATGTCTGTTGTCCTATCTTCTTCCAATATTCAGCATTAAAATGTAAGTGTGGCGTTTCAAGGAAGTAATTAAAATACAGTAGAACGTAACCAGTATGCACACTTCGTGAGCACAACTTATGGATATGCTACATACTTTTAGGTGTATCTGCAACACGGTATTCAAATATCGAAAGCCATAGTGAACTACTTACCCAGTTCTTTCACGGGAGCTCTTACATCCTACCGTGTTAAGTCTTCCTAAATGCAGAGCTTCAATGGAGCGATTGAAAGAGCCCTCCTCAAAGGTTACACTGGAGCACCAGGTGACTTCATTCTTAAGCATAACAAAATTCAACTATACGCATTTCAGATGGCAATTTAGCACATAGTCTGTTAGCTTAACCACTAATATGACTTGTAAGAAACAGCAAGTTTTACCTGCTGCTGGAAGATGTTTCAGTTCATAGTGTTCGTCACACGCTAACCACACTAACCACACTAACCACAGTGAGAACAACCTCTTCAAAAAAGCACTCCCTCCCACTTCAGAGGTCAGTAAGGGAACAGCACAACACTGCACTCTCCAACTAGGCTGAATCACTATATTTAAATAAAATACTGGCGCCATCTTTAAAAACAGTCAATGCCAGTGATGAATTCAGACAGGCACTACAAAGCTATCTGAACAAGAAGCCAGGAAACACAGGTGGCCAAATGTAGTAAAGGAAGAAACTACAGAATGTGCAATCTGACATGAAACAATACCTAAACCCTGACAATTATACTGATTTTATATGATGGCACTTGCTATCTTTCAGTGCACAGCAACTCAAATTACAAATGTCTTCTTCAGTCAGAACATAGGATTGATGTAGATCTTAACACCAGTATATCCAATGCAAATCTCCTTATAACATAGCCATGGAATTACCTGTCCCCACTCCCCTCTCCCCACTCAATATTTTTTGGAAAATAATTTCAATATTTTGAGTCCTAGTTTTCTAAAAATTACACCACTGAATGAATATATCCAAGCTTAACAAACTACACATATTGAAAGCACTTGTGCAGCAAGGATTAATGGTTCGTGGCAGTAAATCAAATCTTACATGGTTCATTAAAAATACAATATTCCACATTAAAATGGATTGCATTGATAAAAGTGGTGAGGGACTGTAAGCATGAATCTGCCTGGTTTCACTATAAATTTGTAGGTGGTGTGGCTAGGAGGCAGACGGCAAACAATCTAATGCCATTCAACAATCACAGTACTATGTTGATATAATAATGACCTCTCGTTGGTTGGCTGTTTTGGAGGCAGGAGAAGGGATCAAACTAAGAGGTCATTGGCCCCTTGGTCCTAATAAAACAATGCCTCAAGTGTCAGAATAAAACGGATGAAACATATAACACAAAACGCAAAGAAAGGAAAAGCCACAAGAACGAAGCGAAGGCAACGAACACTAAAAGTAACAAAAGAGGAGAAGAAAACAGACGCTAGAAACAGAAGAGTGTAAACCATGAAAGCAGATTAAAGTGGCTGGCCAACCACAACAATAAAAAGGGGAAGCCAACCACTCTGCAATTCATTAAAACCTCCACCCTAAAATTACTAGGGTGGAGGACAGAGGGACAAAGGACATGCGCTAAAACCTAGGTATAAAACCCACTCTCGCAGATAAAACGTAAAAGTAAAGCTGCTGTTGAGGCATTGTCGCCCAACACCG
The DNA here is from genome assembly GCF_023898315.1 of Schistocerca nitens. Lineage (NCBI taxonomy): Eukaryota > Metazoa > Arthropoda > Insecta > Orthoptera > Acrididae > Schistocerca > Schistocerca nitens. The sequence goes on from NC_064615.1 coordinate 1,153,756,872, forward strand.
AAGGCAGGGTGCTAGGAAAGTTGAAAGCCTGCCGTAGAGCGACTAAAAGTGGGAAGTCGAGCAAGAGGTGGAAGACTGTCATTTGGGACCCACAGCGACACTGAGGTGGCTCCTCACAACGGAGTAGGTAACCATGTGTTAGCCATGTATGGCCAATGTGGAGTCAGCAGAGGACAACTAATTCCCTGCGAGAGGCCTACATAGAAGACTTCACACATTCTGTCTCCTTGCAGGTCGTTGTGCATACTGTTATGCCATCTGGCGCTACAGTCCAGAGCCGCGCGACCGCTACGGTCGCAGGTTCGAATCCTGCCTAGGGCATGGATGTGTGTGTTGTCCTTAGGTTAGTTAGGTTTAAGTAGTTCTAAGTTCTAGGGGACTTATGACCTCAGCAGTTGTCCCATAGTGCTCAGAGCCATTTGAACCATTTGTCCACATGACCATCAGCCATTGAGCCGTCGGTGTAAACCATTTGAGAGCCCTGGAACACCTCAAGAATCGAGAGGAAGTGACAGTGGAGAGCCGCGGAGTTAACGGAGTTATTTGGGCCATGCAAAAGGTCCAGACAAAGCTGCGGCCGGGGTGTACACCATGGAGGGGTATGTGAACGAACCACAGGTAGAGGTGGGTCACCCCCATGGGGTCCACAACTCTTTTGTGGACACGTGTGTAGCGAGCACGGGACCCCGAGCTAATGTGGCCCTCCTTCCTTTCCGGGCTGCATACCTCCCCTTTCCGCATCCTTCCCCATCTTCGCCCCCCCCCCCTCACCTCTGGCTCTTTCCTTCCTTTTCTCCCCCTCTGGGGGAATGGTTTGTGCCTACGTCCGGAGACGGACGCTTGTAAATGTACCACATTCTTCGCCTTCCTTACTTGTAAGTCTTAATCCTTCCTTTGTCCTTCTCTTTTCCTTACCTCTTCTCTCTACCTCTTCTCTCTACCTTTTTCTCCGCTGCGGCGTTTGAGACCTCTTCTTTCCTTTCCCTTTCCCTTTCCCTTTCTCTTTCTTCCTCCCTGTGCGTGTCTGAAGGCCGACCCACGCACTTCCATGCGTAGCCGGTGACGGGGTAACGCGTAATTCCCCGCCCCGGGTAGACAGGTAGGACACGTACGTACCCCCTGGTAACGGCCAGGCCCAGGGAGGGGTGATTACCCGAGCTGATACCTTCCGAAAGTGCCGATTGGTCCCTCCGTCCGTTTGTCGGGAGGTGTGACCTGAGGTGTGAACAATCACCTAAGGCGGGAGTGCCCTCAGAGAGGGCCCCCACAAGGGAGGAGCGCGCCATCGGAGACGCCGGTAATCATGGGGGATTCTTCCGCAATGGTTTCCTCATCTTCCACTATGTCTGCTCACAAACGTAAGTTCACTGAGTCTCAACCACAGTCAGTTCTTCCATCGTTGCCACAGTTCCTTGTTGTTTCTCGGTCTGATGAAGGTCACGACTTCTCCACGGTCAACCCTTTCATTATTCAGAAAGGTGTCGACGCAATTGCAGGTCCTGTAAAGTCTTGTTCCAGATTACGGAATGGCACCCTGTTGCTAGAAACACACAGTGCCCTCCAGGCACAAAAATTGCTGCGTACCTCACTACTACACACTTTCCCTGTCCGGGTGGAACCGCACCGTACCTTAAATTCCTCGCGTGGAGTCGTTTATACACGCTCCCTCGATGGACTGTCTGACGAAGAAATTCAGCACTACCTGTCAGACCAGGGCGTAACGGCTGTTCATAGGGTTATGAAAAGGGTTGACACGAAGATCATTCCAACCCGCACCATGTTTTTGACATTTGACAAAGTGCAACTCCCATCGAAAATCAAAGCAGGCTATGAGATAATTTCCTTTCGTCCTTACGTCCCAAACCCTACGCGTTGCTATCGGTGCCAGCGCTTCAATCACACCAGCCAGTCCTGTTCTAATCCGGCCAAATGTGTTATGTGTGGCAGGGATGCCCATGAGGGTGCTTGTCCACCTCCATCCCCTCGCTGCATCAACTGTATGGGTGACCACGCTGCATCCTCTAGAGATTGCCAAGTTTTTAAGGACGAAAAGCTCATCCAGGAAATACGAGTGAAGGAAAAGGTGTCGACCTTTGCTGCTCGAAAGTTGTTCGCCAGTCGACAGCCCACCGTGCCTCAGACGGGCAAATACAGCACTGTCCTTGCTTCTCCTCGGCCAACAAAGGAGGCGGCCACGCAAACTTGCGACCTCACCTTTAGTGCCACGGTCGTCCGATCGGCCAGCGCAAAGATCGCCCGTTCAACTTCACCACTTTCGCCTGCCCACTCTATGGCTCACTCTTCGTCGGGTTCTGCTAAATCTCGAGCCCAAAAGTCCGACACCAAGTCTTCGAAGAAAGAGCATACTCGTAAAGAGTTTTTACGTACGGCAACTTCACCACCATCGGTTCCTCCTTCCTCTAAACCTCATACTTCCAAGAAGGCTACAAAGAAACCCAGTTCCTCTCCTTCTCCGCCAAGGTGTGTCCCATCCACAGCGCCACCTGGCGGAAATCGCCCTCGGCCGTCTTCTGTGTCGCCGAGGCGCACTGCTGGTGGCCGGTCAACCGGCCGATCGCTGGTGGCAGGAGCTGCTCCTGCCCAACCTATGGATCAGGATCTTCTGCCTTCGGCTGAATGCCATTCCATGCTGTCGGTCGCAAGCTCTGAGCAGTCGTTGAGTTGACAGCACCCTTGGTCACATTCCTCCATTTTCTGTTCACCCTATGTCCATTATCCACTGGAATATCCGCGGCATTCGAGCCAATCGGGATGAATTGTCGATCCTCTTACGCTCCTACTCGCCGGTCATCTTCTGTCTTCAGGAAACAAAGCTGCGTCCTAATGACCGCTTTGTTCTCCCTCATTTTCAGTCCGTCCGATATGATCTCCCCTCTGTGGAATGCACTCCAGCCCATGGAGGACTCATGATTCTTCTCCATGATACTCTCCATTATCATCCAATCCCCTTAGACAGTTCCTTCCAAGCTGTCGCCGTCCGTCTTTCCCTTTCTGGATACACGTTCTCTCTTTGTACTGTATACATTCCATCGTCCACACCAATGGCACGAGCTGATCTCCTTCATCTTCTTGGTCAGCTTCCACCCCCCTATTTGCTGGTTGGGGACTTCAATGCCCACCACCCGCTTTGGGGATCTCCACATCCTTGTCCACGTGGCTCCCTATTGCTAGACGTCTTCCACCAAGCGGATCTAGTTTGCCTCAACACTGGGGTCCCCACGTTTTTGTCTGCCTCCACGACAAATTTATCTCATTTGGACCTTGCGATCGGTACTGTTCCGCTAGCTCGGCGCTTCGAATGGTTCGCCCTTGATGATACACACTCGAGAGACCACTTTCCATGTGTCCTTAGGCTGCAGCCTCAACTGCCATATCTGCGCCCGCGACGCTGGAAGTTTGCCCAAGCCGATTGGACACTTTTTTCGTCTCTAGCGACATTCGATGACCGTCGCTTTCCCAGCGTCGACGATGAGGTCACACATATTACCGACGTTATTCTTACAGCTGCAGAACGTTCAATACCACGCACCTCCGAATTGCCCCAGCGCCCCCCAGTTCCTTGGTGGAACGAGGCATGCCGTGACGCAATACGTGAGCGGCGACGTGCTCTTCGCATTTTCCGTCACCATCCTACTTTGGCAAACTGTATCCGCTATAAGCAGCTCCGTGCGCGATGCCGTCGCGTCATCCGCGATAGCAAGAAGGCAAGCTGGCAATTCTTTATTAGCTCCTTTAACACCTTCACTCCCTCCTCGGAAGTTTGGAGTCGGCTTCGACGGTTCTCAGGCGCGCCTAGTTTCTCCCCGGTCTCTGGGCTCACTGTCGCGCATGATACCTTAGTGGACCCCGTCGCAATTTCTAACTCATTGGGTCAGCACTTTGCTGAGGTCTCGAGCTCTTCAAATTACCCGCCAGCGTTTCTCCCGAAGAAACGTGCAGCGGAAGTGCGACATCTTGCTTTCTCCTCTCAAAATCACGAAAGCTACAATGCTGTTTTCTCCATGCGGGAACTCCAACATGCCCTTTCTTCTTCTCGCTCCTCCGCCCCAGGATCGGATGGTATCCATGTCCAAATGTTGATGCATTTATCAACCCGTAGTCTGCGTTACCTCCTCCGCCTTTATAATCGATTTTGGCCCGACAGTACTTTTCCCAGACGATGGCGGGAAGCTATCGTCGTTCCCATTCCGAAACCTGGAAAGGACAAACATCTCCCCTCTAGCTATCGCCCCATTTCTCTTACGAGTAGTGTCTGTAAGATTTTGGAGCGTATGGTGAATTACCGTTTAGCTTGGTGGCTGGAATCACGCGATCTTTTAACACCTGCCCAATGCGGATTCCGAAAGCATCGCTCTGCAGTTGACCATCTTGTCGCTCTCTCCACTTATATCAGGAACAATTTTCTCCGGAAACGCCAAACGGTAGCAATATTTTTTGATCTGGAGAGAGCATACGATACCTGTTGGAGGACAGGCATCCTCCGCACACTGTTCTCTTGGGGCTTTCGAGGCCGGCTGCCCCTTTTTCTTCGCGAATTTATGGCAGAGCGAACATTTAGGGTGCGGGTGAACACTACTCTCTCCCGTACTTTCTCTCAAGAAAACGGGGTACCCCAGGGCTCCGTGCTGAGTGTTGTCCTGTTTGCCATCGCTATAAACCCAATTATGGATTGTCTCCTTCCTGACGTCTCGGGCTCCCTCTTTGTGGACGATTTTGCGATCTACTACAGCTCTCAACGGACCAGCCTTCTTGAACGACGTCTTCAAGGATGTCTCGATCGCCTCCACTCTTGGAGCCTGGAAACCGGCTTCCGTTTTTCTCCCTGTAAGACCGTTTGTATTAATTTTTGGCGACGTAAGGAGTTTCTTCCGCCCTCCTTACATCTAGGTCCTGTCAACCTTCCGTTTTCAGACGTCACTAAATTCTTGGGTCTTATGTTTGACAGAAAACTGTGCTGGTCCTCCCACGTTTCCTATCTTTCGGCTCGCTGTCTGCGAACGCTCAACACCCTCCGTGTCCTGAATGGTACCTCCTGGGGAGCGGACCGAGTGGTCCTTCTCCGCCTCTATCGAGCCTTAGTGCGCTCGAAACTCGACTATGGAAGCATAGTCTACTCCTCTGCTCGGCCGTCTATTCTTCGGCGTCTCGACTCTATCCACCACCGTGGATTACGTTTAGCGTCTGGAGGTTTTCACACTAGCCCTGTGGAAAGCCTTTATGCTGAGACTGCTGAACCTCCGCTGTCCAATCGGCGAGCGGTCCTTCTGAGCCGTTATGCTAGCCATCTGTCTTCCATGCCTGCTAATCCAGCCCATGACCCTTTTTTCGACGCCTCCTTTGATGTAGGGTATGCAGGCCGCTCCTCCTCCCTACTACCCCCGGGAGTCCGCTTCCGTCAACTGCTCCATTCTCTTTCCTTCCGCTTTCCTAAAACCTTCTTGACAACTTGGGGTACAGCACCGCCTTGGCTGCGTCCCCGGATCTGTCTGCTCCGTGATCTTTGTCAATTTCCCAAGGATGGTACACCTTCACTTGTTTATCGTCGGGCATTTGCTGCTCTATGTGCACAAATGACAGACGCCACATTTATTTACACCGACGGCTCGAAAACATCGTTAGGTGTAGGGAGTGCCTATATTGTTGGCGACGCCCCAAATCACTTTCGGCTTCCCGACCAGTGTTCGGTTTATACTGCGGAGCTTTTCGCTGTTCTCCAGGCTGTCCACTACATCCGCCGCCATCAGCGGATACAGTACGTAATCTGCTCAGATTCTCTCAGCTCTCTCCTCAGTCTCCAAGCTCTTTACCCTGTGCACCCTCTGGTCCACCGGATTCAGGACTGTCTGCGCTTGCTCCACCTGGGGGGCGTCTCGGTGGCGTTCCTCTGGCTCCCGGGACACGCTGGTATCTGTGGGAATGAGGCGGCTGATATAGCAGCCAAGGCTGCAGTTCCTCTTCCTCGGCCAGCTATTCAGTCGCTTCCCTTCACCGATCTACGGAGCGGTTTATGTCGCAAAGTTGCTCATTTATGGCATGCGCATTGGTCAACACTTCCCCGCAATAAATTGCGGGAAGGGAAAGCCCTTCCTTGTGCTTGGACCTCTTCCTCCCGAACGCGTCGTCGGGAGGAGGTCATTTTAGCTAGACTCCGGATAGGGCACTGTCCTTTTAGCCATCGACATCTTTTAAGCGGCGATCCGCCCCCACTCTGTCCCCACTGCTCTCAGCTGTGGACGGTACGACACCTTTTAATTGAATGCCCCTATTTTAATCCGTTACGCTCCCGTCTACAGCTATCGCCTGATCTATCGTCTATTTTAGCAGATGACACGCGCTCAGCCGACCGCGTTCTCCAGTTTATTAGTGACAGTGAAATGACGTCAGTCATTTGAAGTTTTATCGGGGACCATAAACCCGTCTCTGTAGTGGAATTTTAAGCTTTGTTTCTGCTTTGTGTCCAATTTTTTGAGTTTCGTTCCCATTTTTGCTGTTTTCAATTTTCAGTTTTTATTCTTTCGTCAGTCACGGACCGGGCGCTAATGACCATAGCAGTTTTGCGCCCTAAAACCAAAATAAAAAAAAAACCACGGTCGTCCGTTCGGCCAGTGCTAAGATCGCGCGGTCGACGTCTCCTCTTCCTCCCATCACCCCACAGACACCAGCCCCTTCATCAGCTTCTGCTAAGACGAAGACCCAGAAGTCAGATGCACGGGCCTTCAAGAAGGAGCCGTCCCGTGCAGACTTCCGACGTACCTCGACCTCCCAGCCTTCGACCGGTACTTCCACCAAACGACCTTCCAAGAAGGCACATAGGAAGCACAGTTCTCCTTCTCCGCCACGGCGCATTTCTTCTCCTGCGCCACCCAGCGGTTGCCGCCCCAGGCCGTCCTCCGTTTCGCCTGGCCGCACCGCTGGTAGCCGAACATCTGGCCGTTCACCGGCGGAGGAAGCTCCCCCTCCCGGCCATCCTCCTAAGATGGCCGATGAACCTATAGACGCAATGGACGATGACTGTCCGCCTATTGATAGCGGCGGCAGTGCTCGCTCGAAGCCAGGCCCTCAGCGGCCTTCGAGGTGACCCCTTCTTTCATCTTCCTTTTTTTTACGATGGCACTTATTCACTGGAATATTCCCAGCATTCGCTCCAACCGAGAGGACTTGAAGTTGCTGCTCCGCTTGCACCGTCCGATCGTCGTAGCCCTCCAGGAAGGGGCTTCCGGCAGAGGAAGTGACACTCAGCCAATACCTTGTCAGAGAGCAGAGGAGCAGACAAGACGTTAGGGCACTCTTGTCCTTGGGATGGGAAACTGCCCATAAAGGCGAAAAAACCAGTAATGATCAACACACAGGGATGCAGAAGACAATGGAAACAAATACATTAAAGACAGTAACTCTTAGCCACGTCATCTGCTCTGATTCCCTGAGCGCCATCCAGAGCCTCAGTGATCTGTACCCGGTTCACTCTTTCGTGCACCGGATCCAACGCTCTCTTCAGCAGCTGGTGGACGTCGGTACTCCGGTTACCTTTATGTGGGTTCCTGGCCATGTCGGTATCCCTGGGAACGAAGCTGCAGATGCCGCGGCCAAGGCTGTGGTCCTCCAGCCTCGGACAGCTTCTTGTTGTGTCCCTTCGTCAGATTGTAGCAGGGTAATTTGTCGGCGCATTTTATCGCAGTGGCATGCCGATTGGGCTGCACTTACGGACAACAAACTTAGGGCCCTGAAACCTCTTCCCGTGGCTTGGACGTCCTCCTCACGCCCTTCTCGGCGGGAGGAGGTCGTTTTGGCCCGGTTACGAATTGGCCACTGCCGGTTCAGCCATCGCCATCTGCTGACGGCTGCGCCGGCGCCGTTCTGCCCATGTGGGCAACTGCTGACAGTCCGCCACATTTTAACGGTCTGTCCGGATTTTAACACCCTTCGTCTTGATATTGGCCTGCCATGTACTGTAGAAGCCATTTTAGCGGATGACCCACGAGCAGCTGCTCGCGTTCTTCATTTTATCAATTTGACAACCCTCTCCAAGGACATTTGATTCCGCTGTTTTCCTTTTTTAATCCTATGCCTGTCAGTCTGTCTTTTATCGTGTTTTCCGTTTCGTTGCTGTTTTAAACTTGACTCGCGGTGCATTCCTCACGTAGTCTGGGCGCTAATGACCGTTGAAGTTGTGCGCCCTAAAACCACAAAAAAAAAAAAAAAAAAAACGAAATTCGCTAACCATGTCTGAATACAGAAGCTTGACTAGGTTTCTCCAATACTGACGATGCACTCTCTTCATGGGTGATGTCACAAAAATATTCAGTGTCTTATATGGCTGCTGCTTTCGTCTTGGAGCTCCTGTTTAATAAGTGTTACTGTATCTCGGTGATACGCTTCTTCAGGTGTTTGGCAACGTGCAAAGCAATTTTGTGAAGTGTTAGAAGATGTTGCCAAGTCATATGGCTGGCTCCAGCTCCTAATTTTTGAAGCAGGATGCTTAGAACTGCTGGATACTTAGAAATCGATGGAGACTACTCAGATTATAAAGTTATACCTTCTTGCAGTATCCACGCTGTGCTTCAGTTAATCAGATAATTGTAACCGCCACTTCGAAAACCATTGTGGTGATCCTCACATTTCTTGTGCCAGCCTAGAATATCTTTTCCGATATTCTCATGACATGATCTCATTCGTCGATGTGGTAACTGCTCGTAGTAAAGTCTTGCAGATACCAGCAGACGGTAGAATCCAGTAGAGGTACTTACCGAGGAAGACGTTCGAATCAGCATTTTTGGTTCTGTCTGGACTGAGGAATTACTGTTTATTAGGTTGGTGCACAAGCTAATGGCGTTTCTGTTTATCATGTTGGTATTTCGGTTGCTAAGGATTGATGGATTACTTTTATTTGTAGTTCACATGGGTTTCCATAATGGTATTTTGTCATTGGAGGAAGTGGAGCTAGAAAATGCAGTGCCATATGGACAATTTGCAGTTTCGTCATGTCCTCCTGTTTCAGTTGAGTAGTGGAGTGACAGCAGCGGAGGCAGCCAGAAACTTGAGCGCTGTGTGTGGAGATGATGCCACTGGACAAAACACGACAAACGGTTTCCTAGTTAAAAGGAGAACCGTTCCGTCATAAGTGACTGTCTCCAGGTACAGGAAGACCTTTAGGGGATTAAAAATCTTTCACGCATTAATCCAAACATGATTCACGTCAGTGTACTGGAGGGATCGTAAACGTAGTGAACTGTTATCATTCCGCCATCGTGAGACATTAGCATGCAATGAGGATGATTAAATGTGGGTTGTATAGGTACTGCATGCTCTAAGCCAAAATCAGGCGGTTCTCATATGTGTATCTGTATGCTCATGATAAATTTTGCTCGTGAGACACCGAAGATTGCTACCCTGTATCGTCAGTGGTCACGGGAAATGGTCTCTCCATGCTAACATGAGAAAAAGATGAATGGTTGAGCGCAAACAAAGAAGCACTCCGCTTACAAGGGCATGCGCGCCTGTTCTGGTAGAACAGGGACGATGTGGTGTGCTACGAATTACTTCCCCGAGGTCTCGCCATCACTGATATTTCGCAAAAACTGAGACGTGTTGCAGACGCAAGCCAACGACGACGATAACAGACTGCCTGAAGTGATTATACTCCATAACGCCCGCCCACATGGTTAGACTGACAAAAACACTCTATACAGGAATTGCGCTACAAAGTCATTGAACACTCACTTTATCTTCCATTCTTAGATCGTTGAGATTTTCCGCTCTATCAAACTGTCTCCAAGAAATTTCCTTTCATGAGACTTACTCTCCTTAACAACATGTTACTCGTACAGCTGCGGAATCGAAAATTTACTCCCAGCGTTGGCAAACAGATTTAAATAGCAAAGGATAGTATATTACGAATTGTGTTTATTAAACTTGCACAAAAATGCTACAGACTTAAACAGCAACCTAATAAATGAAATACTTTTGCTGATTTGTTCTAAAGCAAGATAGTATTAAGACGGAAATCTGACAATTTTTTCAGTTGCAGCGACAAAGCTATGCTTTCCATCAGCAGTGATAAAACGTAAGTCTGACTAGAAACCATTTTTCCAAGCTGCTGAAATGAAGGAATCGGATATTCAGAATTGAAAGTAAAATGGATGTTATTTCCATCTATTTCCTCATATTGATGAGTTATACCACACTAAAGGAAAAATAGCAGCAGCAGCAACAAGGACGATACAAACTCGTAGTCGACATTGTGGTCTTTCAAAATAAACAAAATTCGACCTTAATATTGCAACTCTGAGTCTGACGGTACGTAGTTAAGTTTTGGCTTGTTTCGTTGTGTAGGAGCTGTAATACCTAGTTGCCGCATTACAGGCCAAATACTGCTGAGTCTGCCGTATACAATATGAATACACACGAATCGAATGGCCGAAGGTTCCTATTACTCGGCAATTGCGAATTTTGAGTGTAACATAGTGAAAGGTGGCAATTACATAAAATCTACAGGTACTATTTTAACGACTTTAAATGATTAGTAAGATAGCGGAACTACCTTGAAGAATGCAATTTATTACTGCAAAAAGACTTTGTGTCTATGGTCCAGCAATTAAATAAAATATTAGTTGAATAACAGGGAAACAATAGATTCTTCCTTTACGTAATCAGTTATGAACATAGCTTCCAATATATTCACTATTAAACGCATACTACGTCTTCACTGCAGAAGCCACGGAAATCTCATCAGTGCACAAGTTGGCACTACGAAATACTATCTTCCGCGAGCACTCTCAAAATGCTCAACACTCTCAAACTATTTCCAGCACTCCCCTGTCCAGCACTACGTGTCCTGTGCTACGCGATGCTCCACACAGTCTCTCCACTGACCTCGGTAGTCGCCTACCGTAGTAACGAGCGCTGTGATTGGCTAGAGCGCTTCCGCAATGTCTCAAAGCCAACGCGCACTTAAACATATTGAAACACTTCAAAAATACTGGATTTACATTTAAATAACTTAAAAATAAATATTCCTGTGGCTCGACCATAAACACTCCAACACACATTATTAAATACATAAACAAATCACACACACGCACATGAAACGAATAGAAACAAAATTAGGCCAGTAGCCTAATGTCTGTGCTTTCTAAAACACAGTAAATATTTGATCAATTTCTTCATGAATAGTAAATACCGGATATAAACAAACCTAGATGGATAAATATATTTAAAATGATGTTTCTACCGTTTTTTTCGTGTAACCGTGTCCGCAGCTCATGGCATCGCGGTCGCGTTCTCACTTCTCGAGCACAGGGTCCTGGTTTCTATTCCCGGCAGGGTCAGGGATTTTCACCTGCCTCGAGATGACTGGGTGTTTGTGTTTTGTCCTCATCATTTCATCATCACTCATGAAAGTGGCGAGATCGGACTGAGCAAAGGTTGGGAATTTGTATGGGCGCTGATAACCGCGCAGTTGCACGCCGCACAAACCAATCATCGAGTAACGCGATAAATAGTAATGGGCCACTTTGACCCTAATCTCTTGTACTATTCATGTTACATGCTTCTAATTGATACCAATTTAGGTTTACACCAATAGCTTTCTGCACACATGTCGATCGAAAAAATTGGATGAACGGTTTGGATTTTGGAAATTCGTTGCTGGCTGTTACTTGTATAATTTGCAGTCAGATACTGAACTTTAAAAGTAATAAAGATATTGAAAATCTGATTACGCCACCAGAATCGTCGTGAAAATAATGGTAATGTACGTGTTTCTTTTTAAGGTACCTCCGGCTATTATTAGTTTCTACATGAACTGTGAAATGTCTGCCATTATGGTTTCACAAAGTCCACCATGTTTGGCACTCCCAGCATACAAATCTCCTTAGCCACAAAGCCCATTCCTTGACACCACTTCAACATGGAATTCCCAGCCACGCGGTCGGCCTGGACCACGCAGTGTGGCCACCCCTGTTGCTGTGGCTGATGTTGGGCACCACGCACCTGCTGACGAGCCCCTGCTTGCCGAGTGGCCCATGCGGCCATGCCAACTCCGAACTTTGGATATTTTCAGGGCGCCACAACTCGCCCATTGCATTAAAACATCTGAAAGATATCTGTTCAGATATCTCTCCATTCGCGTAACAGCCACTAGTGGCTCCACTGTAAGGATACAAGTCAGGTTGGCTTCAAATAGACGCTGTAACGAGATTGGATGTGATACGCTGACGTTAGTAGAGAATGCCTTTCAGGCGATAAAGACGCACTAAGTTTGAGGGAACATATGAAGTAGGGTTACAAGAAAACGGATATTCTTTTTGCTATATTGCAGAAAAACTTAAAAGGAATGCGGCCACTGTCCACGATTGTGGGTAGAGGTGGTCATGGGATCTATGGTCACAAGACCACACTTCGGACGACCATGTAGCACTACCGAGAAGAAAGACCATTGTGTTAGACGTACAGCTTTGCTGCGTGGTAGTGCATGTGCAGCAGCAGTTTGAGCAGCTGTTGGCAACACACTGACACAAGGAGCTGGTCCAAATTGATTACTTAAAGAGCTGAGCCAGACCCCCTGTAGCGTGTTCCACTCGTACCAAACCATCGCCGTCTGCAACTTCAGTGGTGTCGAGGGAGAGCCCATGGGAGGGCAGGCTGGGGGTCAGTTACGTTCCCTGAAGAAATGTTTCTACCCTGGTGCCAGCGATGGCCATCGTGGTTGACAGGTCAGTTCAAGGCCGGCGACCAGCCTGTCTGTGTGCTAGACACACTGGACCCAAACTTGCAGTTTTCGTCCAGGCTGAAACTTGGTATGACAGCAGAACGACTACCTGTTGAATACCATTCACGAACAGCATTACAGAGGGTGATTACCGACAGTACAATGCTCGGCCACATGCCGCTGTTGTAACCCAACACGCTCTACAGAGTCACCCCAGGGGATCCACAACTCTTTTGTGGATACGTGCGTAGCGAGCACGGGACCCCGAGATGTGGCCCTCCTTCCTTTCCGGGCTGAATACCTTCCCTTTCCGCATCCTTCCCCATCCCCCATCTTCGCCACCCCCCCACCTCTGGCTCTTTCCTTCCCTTTCTCCCCCTCTGGGAGTACGGTTTGTGCCTACGTCCGGAGACGGACGCTCGAAACTGTTACCAATTCCTTGCTTTCTACGCTTGCAAGTCTTCGTCCTTCCTCTGTCCTCTTTTCCTTACTTCTTCTCTTTGCTCTTTTCTCCGCTGTGGCGTTTGAGACCCCTCCTCTTTCCTTTCCCTTTCTCTTTTTTCCTCCCTGTGCGTGTCTGAAGACCGACCCACGCATTTCCATGCGTAGCCGGTGACAGGGTAACGCGTACTTCCCGCCCCGGGTAGACAGGTAGGACACGTACGTACCCCCTGGTAACGGCCAGGCCCAGGGAGGGGTGATTACCCGAGCTGATACCTTCCGAAAGTGCCGATTGGTTCCTCCGTCCGATTGTCGGGAGGTGTGACCTGAGGTGCGAACAATCACCTAAGGCGGGTGTGCCCTCAGTGAGGCCCCCACAAGGGAGGAGCGCGCCATCGGAGACGCCGGTAATCATTCTTCCGCAATGGTTTCCTCACCTTCCACTATGTCTGCTCACAAGCGTAAGTTCACTGAGTCTCAGCCACAGACAGTTCTTCCATCGTTGCCACAGTTCCTTGTTGTTTCTCGGTCTGACGGTCACGACGTCTCCACGGTCAACCCTTTCATTATTCAGAAAGGTGTCGACGCAATTGCAGGTCCTGTAAAGTCTCGTTCCAGATTACGGAATGGCACCTTGTTGTTAGAAACAAACAGTGCCCCCCAAGCACAAAAATTGCTGCGTACTTCACTGCTGCACACTTTCCCTGTCCGGGTTGAACCTCATCGCGTAGAGTCGATTATACACGCTCCCTCGATGGATTGTCTGACGAAGAAATTCAGCACTACCTGACTGATCAGGGCGTAACGGCTGTTCATAGTTACGAAAAGGGTTGACACGAACATCATTCCAACCCGCACTATCTTCTTGACATTTGACAAAGTTCAACTCCCATCGAAAATCAAAGCAGGAAGTGAGAATTTCCGTTCGCCCTTACGTCCCAAACCCTACGCATTGCTATCGGTGTCAGCGGTTCAATCACACCAGCCAGTCCTGATCCAATCTGGCCAAATCTGTTACGTGTGGCAAGGATGCCCATGAGGGTGCTTGTCCACCTGCATCCCCTCGCTGCAGCAACTGTATGGATGACCACGCTGCTTCCTCTCGAGATTGCCCCATTTATAAAGACGAAAAGCTCATCCTGGAAATCAGAGTGAAGGAAAAGGTGTCAACCTTTACTGCTCGAAAATTATTCGCCAGTCGACAGCCCACCGTGCCTCAGACGGGAAAAAACAGCACTGTCCTTGCTTCTCCTCGGCCAACACAGGAGGCGGCCGCGCAGACTTGCGACCTCACCTTTAGTACCACGGTCATCAGATCGGCCAGCGCAAAGATTGCCCGTTCAACCTCACAGCTTTCGCCTGCAAGCTGGAAATTCATTAGCTCATTTAACACCTTCACTCCCTCCTCGGAAGTTTGGAGTCGGCTTCGACGGTTCTCAGGCGCGCCTAGTTCCTCCCCAGTCTCTGGGCTCACTGTCGCGCATGATACATTAGTGGACCCTGTCGCAATTTCTAACTCATTGGGTCAGCACTTTGCTGAGATTTCGAGCTCTTCAAATTACTCGCCAGCGTTTTTCCCGAAGAAACGTGCAGCGGAAGTGCGACATCTTGCTTTCTCCTCTCAAAATCGCGAAAGCTACAATACTGTTTTCTCCATGCGGGAACTCCAACATGCCCTCTCTTCTTCTCGCTCCTCCGCCCCTGGATCGGATGGTATCCACGTCCAAAAGTTGCTGCATTTATCAACCCATAGTCAGCGTTACCTCCTTCGCCTTTATAATCGAATTTGGACCGACAGTACTTTTCCCAGACGATGGCGGGAAGCTATCGTCGTTCCTGTTCCGAAACCTGGAAAGGACAAACATATCCCCTCTAGCTATCGCCCCATTTCTCTCACGAGTAGTGTCTGTAAGGTTTTGGAGCGTATGGTGAATTACCGTTTAGCGTGGTGGCTGGAATCCCGCAGTCTTTAAACACCTGCCCAATGCGGATTCCGAAAGTATCGTTCTGCAGTTGACCATCTTGTTGCTCTCTCCACTTATATCATGAACAATTTTCTCCGGAAACGCCGACCAGTAGCAATATTTTTTGATCTGGAGAGAGCATACGATACCTGTTGGAGGACAGTCATCCTCCGCACACTGTTCTCTTGGGGCTTTCGAGGCCGGCTGCCCCTTTTTCTTCGCGAATTTATGGCAGAGCGAACATTTAGGGTGCGGGTGAACACTACTCTCTCCCGTACTTTCTCCCAAGAAAACGGGGTACCCCAGGGCTCCGTGCTGAGTGTTGTACTGTTTGCCATCGCCATAAATCCAATAATGGATTGTCTCCTTCCTGATGTCTCGGGCTCCCTCTTTGTGGACGATTTTGCGATCTACTACAGCTCTCAACGGACCAGCCTTCTTGAACGACGTCTTAAAGGATGTCTCGATCGCCTCCACTCGTGGAGCATCGAAACCGGCTTCCGATTCTCTCCCAGTAAGACCGTTTGTGTTAATTTTTGGCGACGTAAGGAGTTTCTTCCGCCCTCCTTACATCTAGGTCCTGTCAACCTTCCGTTTTCAAACGTCGCTAAATTCTTGGGTCTTACGTTTGACAGGAAACTGTGCTGGTCCTCGCACGTTTCTTACCTTTCGGCTCGCTGTCTGCGATCCCTTAACACCCTGCGTGTCCTGAATGGTACCTCCTGTGGAGCGGACAGAGTGGTCCTTCTCCGCCTCTATCGCGCCTTAGTGCGCTCGAAATTGGATTATGGAAGCATAGTCTACTCTGCTCGGCCGTCTATTCTTCGGCGTCTCGACTCTATCCACCACCGTGGATTACGTTTAGTGTCTGGAGCTTTTTACACTAGCCCCGTGGAAAGCCTTTATGCTGAGACTGCTGAACCTCCGCTGTCCAATCGGCGAGCAGTCCTCCTGAGTCGTTATGCTAGCCATCTGTCTTCCATGCCTGCTAATCCAGCCCATGACCTTTTTTTCGACGCCTCCTTTGATGTAGGGTATGCAGGCCGCTCCTCCTCCCTACTACCACCGGGAGTCCGCTTCCGTCAACTGCTCTATTGTTTCCTTTCGCTTTCCTAAAACCTTCTTGACAACTTGGGGTACAGCACCGCCTTGGCTCCGTCCCCGGATCTGCCTGCTCCGTGACCTTTGTCAATTTCCCAAGGATGGTACCCCTACACTTGTTTATCGTCGGGCATTTGCTGCTCTATGTGCACAAATGACGGACGCCACATTTATTTACACCGACGGCTCGAAAACATCGTTAGGTGTCGGGAGTGCCTATATTGTTGGCGACATCCCAAATCACTTTCGGCTTCCCGACCAGTGTTCGGTTTATACTGCGGAGCTTTACGCTGTCCTCCAGGCTGTCCACTACATCCGCCGCCATCAGCGGATACAGTACGTAATCTGCTCAGATTCTCTCAGCTCTCTCCTCAGTCTCCAAGCTCTTTACCCTGTGCACCCTCTGGTCCACCGGATTCAGGACTGTCTGCGCTTGCTCCACCTGGGGGGCGTCTCGGTGGCGTTCCTCTGGCTCCCGGGACACGCCGGTATCTGTGGGAATGAGGCGGCCGATATGGCGGCCAAGGCTGCAGTCTC